>NC_084466.1:149392007-150025935 GCF_027409185.1 Cynocephalus volans
AAATGTGCATTCCTTTGATTTTTAACAAAGTTGTACTCTCATGTTTATTAGCTATTTGTACATTTTCTTTCGGGAATTTTCTCTGTATCCTTCACCCATTTGTTTTTCCTTATTGGGTTCATTTTTAATATTTTGTTGGTTTCTACATTGTAGGTATATTCTCCTGGGTAGTCTTTTTTTTTTTTTTTTTACCATTGTTTATACTGTCATTTGGTACACAGGGTTAAAATTTTTGTTATTACATTTGTCCATCTTTTTCTTTATGACCACTGTTTTTTATATTATGCTTAGAAAGTTATATTCCAACCTATAGTTATGGAAACTTTATCCTGAATTTTCTTCTAGCTTTTTTATAACTTGAATAAATAATATTTAGATCATTAATGCATGTAGAATTTATCATGTGTATGATTAATGAGATGCAAGGAGCTAATGTAAGCTCCCTGCCCCCCCAGTGATTCTAGTACCATTTATACGATAATCCATATTTGTCCCACAATGGTATTGTTAAGCATCTCTCAGCTTCTTCAATGTACATAGGTCTGTCTCTGGACCATTGCTTCTGTTCTTTTCAGTCATTTATGTATTTCTATTCTAGTAACACAGTTTTAATTGCTGTAGATTTAGAATACGTTTGCTCTCCTATGGGGCAAGTCCCCCTTTATTATTATTAGTTTCCAAATTTTTTTCCACATATTTACTCTTCCAGATGAACTTTAGAATTAACTTGTCAAGTCCATAAAAAGATCCTGATCGAGTTTTGATTGGGATTATTGAGTTTATAGATTAATTTGAGGAGACTTGACATCTTTACAGTATTGAACCTTGCCATCCAGCAACATGGTATGTATCTACATTTATTCAGGTTTTCTTTTATATATTTTAGCAGAGTTTCATAGTGTTCTCTATGTAGGTTTTATATATTTTAAAAATTATTCTAGATATTTAAAATATTTATTATTATAAGGACGTTGTTTTGTTATGTATTCTAATTGGTTATCGCAAATGTATAAAAAAGTTATTAATTCCATTGATGTAAACAATTGTCCTAAACCTAAATTTATGTAACAAATGAAAATTTAATTTTATAAGAAAAAATGGATGCTTGCGTGGATGAATTTCTAAGCATGGCTATAAAATATTTCTAAAATATAATTCTAAAATATAATGATGTAAATCATTAAAAATCACATTATGATTCTGACGTCTGATTAAACTTAATTTTTTCTTTTTCTTTACTCTCTCAGGTTATTATTAACTTGGTGGACCAGGCAGGAAGAGAGAAAATTATTGGTGATGCTTACCTGAAGCAAGTATTATTGTTTAACAACTCACACCTCACTTATGTTTCATTTGACTTCCATGAGCACTGGTAAGATGACTTCCTGAGATGAGTTTTGATCAGTTGCAATGTTTGTGGTAGATGCTGCTGCAGGGACCTTAGTTTTTCTTCTCTTTGCTGGGAAGAAAAATGTTTTCTTCCCTTTGTTAGAAAGGGAAAGATAAATGTCCATCAGTGGATGATTGGCTAAGGAAACTGTGGTATATATACACCATGGAATACTACTCTGCCATAAAAAAGAATGAAATACTCCCATTTGCAACAAATGGATGAACCTGGAGAAACTACTGTTGAGTGAAATGAGCAAAGCACAGAGGTATAAATACCGCCATGTACTCACTCATAAGTGGGAGCTAAGAGAGAAAGGAAGGCAGGAAAGACCACAGTAGTGTGTTGGAGTTGCAGAGGGAGAGAACATACCTTGGGATACAAAGTGGAGTGGAGGGGTAGAGGGAGGGAGGTTGGGAGATAATTGGATGGGAGACATGGGGTACAGCCGTCATTCGTGGTAATGGGCATGCTGCCTGGATGGATCTGGCCTTCACATCTTGGGCATGATGGGTGACAATCTGCTTTGTATCTCATGAATATTTATAACCAATAAAAAAGGGAAAGAGTCTCATTTTTTTTTTTTTTACTTGGTTTTAATTTTTATATGGGCTTTATTTGGGCTAAAATTTTCAGTTAATTGTTCCCAAAATATTTACAGTATTTCTGTTCCAACATGACATAGAGACTTAGCATTCCATCTTTGCTTTGATTACACCAGTTGAAGAACTTATGGAGCAATTCTTTCTGCTTGTTTTGGAGCCTCACAGAAGTAATAAGAGTTTCTTTACTTAAAAATCACCTGCTGGCTCGTCCTCAAACTCTGTTAATACTTGTTTCTCTATGGATAAACTTCATTAGAGTTTGCTTTGGAAAAACAGCAATTGGTGAATAAAGATGTTGTCTTTAACTTGGGTGCTTTCTGGCTTTTCTGCCATAATCCTGGCTGTAACTCAGGTTAATTTACATACGTATTGGAAATTTGGAGTGGAAAGAAGCTTCTGATACCTGTAATATGCTTCAATCTATTCTTAAGTATGATTTCTTTCACAAGGCAGATTAGTTATAAACATGTATATGATTACCTATCCAATATGTAGTAGTATTAACCTGATGTACATATAGTAATGACCCTTTTTAATTTTTCCAAACTACCTTAAATATCATATCTTAAGTAAGTTTAAGAAAAGAATTCTATTATTATATTAAAGATCTTTTATTTCCTTTTATTTTTTTTTGTGGCTGGCCTGTATGGAGGTCCGAACCCATGACTTTGGTGTTATGAGGCTGTGCTCTAACCAAAGATTTTTTCTTTCTTTTGTCATGGATTTCAGCCGAGGAATGAAGTTTGAGAATGTTCAAACACTAACAGATGCCATTTATGACATTATTCTTGACATGAAGTGGTGTTGGTAGGTATTTCATAAGAAGTCATTTTGTGACAAACTCTTGGTCTATGAAATCTCTTGTATTTGTCTAGTACCACTAACCATTAAAATAATAGCAGTATGTTGAGGAAGCATTTTTGGTTTTTGTTTCTTTTGCTTCCCAATTCCTATTCTCTTTTTCAAGAGAATGTTGTTGATCATTAGGCAGTGTTAGCTTTGAACAGGGAAGAGGTGTCGGATGGTTGGGCAAAGTGAAGTGAAATGCACTGTGACTATTCTTTAAGGGCATAAATTTATTCCTTTTCATGCTCCATGGTCTGAATTTTCTCTTTCTCCTCTTTCTTACCATCCCTAACACAGGAAGGAAGGTTTTGAGGTACTTTTTCTCAGTTTTCAGGCATTTCAAAATTATCAGAGAAGGAAAATAATTCTCAGACTATAGGAGGTAGATGTAGAAAGAAAAAATTGGCTTAAAGGACAGGAGAGAACATTCGATTAGATTTTAAGACTGCTCAGGTGGCCAGAGAAATTAGATGAGCAAGGCATGCCGCATGACTCCTCACTGGGCAGTAAAGTAAATTTAGTCTATTTCAGATAGTTTAGATGCATATTCTATTATTGGGTCAAAAGGGAGGAACAGGATGCTGTTTTAAAGTACCTTCCGGTTTTTAAAGTGTGTAGAAAAGCATATTTTGGGGTTGTATCAGCTCTGCCTAGTAGTTGTAGGGCTTGGGGCAAGTCACTCTAAACCTCAGGGTTTGTTTGTTTTTGTTTTTATTTTCTAAAATTGGGATAATATCTTCCTTGAAAAATTATTGAGTAAATTAACAATAATGTCTATTAAGGACTGAATACCTAGCACATAATGATATTCCAAGCAAATTGATAGCTACTGCTGCTGTTAATTATTATCATACCTTAAATAATTGTGTTTTTTGAAAAACTTATTGAAGTGTTTCGTATTGTAAAATAATCCCGTACTATTTTTGAAAAGGGTCGATGAAGCTGGGGTAATATGTAAACAAGAAGGGATTTTTCGTGTTAATTGCATGGACTGCCTGGATCGTACCAACGTGGTCCAAGCTGCTATTGCACGAGTGGTCATGGAACAGCAGGTAATTTGGAGTTTGGATTGTAAATATTCATTTTTAAATGTTTTTCATATGCAAGAAATAGCTAAAATCTTTTTTCAAATTTCAAATGTACTATAGAACATTTACAGTATGCAAACATGCTTGCTGTTGTATTCAAACCTGGGAAGTACTACTTTCTCTAGAAATAAGTTGAATAAAGTGGCATTTTCTTAAGTACCCATCTCAAAAATGTGAGGGCCAACATTTTAGAACCTAGTGGGTGGCATTGTATGGTCACTTACCTTTTTTCTCTCACTTCCAAACCTACCCTTTTGTATTGGGGGCTGGGGGTCTGTACACACATTTCTGCTTGGGCAGTTGGCTCTGCCAATAAGGGGTGCTTAAGGAAGACCATGAGGCAAGAGGAGGAAAGAGGGACGGGCTCCTTCCCCTGTGTTAACTCTTGTCAGCAGCTTGTGTTCTGGGGCTTGTGGGTTCCTTTAACACCACAGAACCTCCCTTTGTGCTTCAGCCTGAGGGGTAGCAGCTGCTTCCTTCATTGTCTTCCATTATCTCTGTTACCTCAGTGTCCCCTTTTAGATCTTTCAGCCCTTCAACTTGGATAACAAAGTCCCTGTGTTAAATTCTCAATGTGGAAATACCTAGCATGGTTTCTGTTTTTTATTTTTTTATTTTTATTTTTTCCCCTTGGTAAAACCTTGTGACTGTTCTCAGAGGACATGCATCTGTTCTTCTAATGGAGTTTAAGCAGCCAGGCTTTTGAGCTCACCACATACTAGGTGTTGACTCCGTGCAAAGAACTTAACCTCTCTAGACCTCAGTCTCATCATCTTTAAAATGGGGGTAATAAGAGAATTGATTGCATAGGGTTGTTAGGAGTAAATGATATAATGTAATTTAAAAGCTCATCAAACACTAGCCTTGGCACAGAGTTGACATTTACTGAGCACTTACTACTTTGTTACTATTAATATTATTATTGTTTTCATGTGCTTTTTTGATATTTAGTTAAATATAGGTAACTTTAAAACAAAGACAAAATATAATATTATGATCCTACACATTAAATATTATGCCAAAACAGTATATTTTATTTACTTAACTGTAGCAATTTATAATGTTGCCTTTTCACAGTGCTTTATTTTTTAAAACAGTCTGAAAACACCATTTCTTTTATCTAAGAGTCCTAAATTGTACATGAATTTTTCATGTATAATTTTATGCTATGGTTTCCTGGATCATATACAGTTAATCCACCACTGTGTTCATTTTAGCTGAAAAAATTAGGTGTGATGCCCCCGGAACAGCCACTACCTGTGAAATGTAATCGGATCTACCAGATAATGTGGGCTAACAACGGTGACTCCATTAGCAGACAATATGCTGGCACAGCTGCTCTGAAGGTAAATACACGCTGCCAGCGTTTGTACATTGTTCTGTGAGACACTGGTTAGACTGTGTTTTAAGACCACCTTTGTTTTTGAGGGAAAGGTATGTGGGCTATAGGTGGTAAGTGTGTGTAGTTGACTCCTTTCTAGAATGTTTGGCTGAGGCAGGGGTCACCCATTCAAATTCCTGCAGAGGCCAGGTAATGTGACTCAAGCAGGCTGCCCCTTAGATCAGAGTGAGAGGTGGGACTGTGTGGATCTGAGGAGAATGTGCTGTCCCAAAGGGAGCCGGTCTCCTGTTGCTTTATGAGGTCCTCTGCTGCCAGACCTTCCAGTTTTTCAAGAGAGTCTGGAAATCTGGAATTTCATGTGAAATGATTGGTTCTCAAAACTGTATACAGACAAAGCAAAACATGTCTACTGACGGGATTTGGCCCCAATATGGTACTTTGTCTCCTCTGAGTTTGAATCCCAACCCTGCCTCTTACTGGCTCTGTGACCTTGGGCAAGTCACTGTCTCATTTGTTAAATTGAAGTAATTCTAGGCCTATTTTAAAAGGTCGTCATGGGATTATATGAGTTAATGCATGTAAGGGTTTAGAACATTCCCTGACACATAGTAAATGATGAAGAAATGTTTTAGTTTTTATTTTATTTTTTTTAATAAATTAAGTCTTTTGAAGATCCTACAGAACTAGACTTCACAGAATTTTAGAATATTCTTTTTAGTGCCTGGCTAGTACAGGGATCTGAACCCTTGACCTTGGTGTTATAATACTGTGCTCTAACCAACTGAGCTAACCAGCCAGCCCAAGAATTTCAAGTTAAGTGTAAAATACAGGCTCTGGTAACTAAATACTCCCTTTGTGGGAAATAGGAAGTGATTGAATTGGTTTAAATTAGGTTTATTTTAGTCTGCCTTCAAGGGAATAGTTCATTCCAGAATAGTTCTTATAGCAAATTGTACATCAGATAGTCTATCTTTTTGATTGAGTAATAATTAATAAAAAGCTTCTGGTATTTAAGGAAGGTAAACTTTAGAAGTCCTTGTTCAAGTTATTGTTTAAATTTTTTTTCCCTTTGATTTTAAACTTCTTTGGGATCAGCATTCATGCATCTCTCTTCTGTAACGTATACTTGTTGCTATACTAATATTCCCTGGGAATGGCCTAATTGGCAGTATGTTCTTCCTAAACTGTCAGTTTTAGGATGAGGCCTGTTTCTGAGATGGCCTTAGATAGAAATAGGGTTGAGATGGGGGGAACAAAGAAACTATACCTTCCTTGCCTTAAGTTTAAGTTGCCGCCTCTCTAGGAACTTGCTCTGACACCTTTGTTGTGAAAAGCAAGGGAAACGAAACAATGTAATGTAAATCTTCACTGGATTGTTCCACAGCTGATTGTAATATGCAGCGAGGTATGGAAACCTTTGGTCTTCCTCTCTATTTATATTTACATATCCACACACACAAGTTAAATCTCATTGTAATAAATACATTTCCCCACATCAGAGATTTATTTTTTTTATATTATACCAGTTTGAGTCTTAAATCCTTTTTGTTGTTTTGATGTTTGTTATATAATTGATTTTGACCTGTAAATTCTAGAAATTCTACAAATTGCCAAGAATGGCTTTACTCTAAAATACCATCTAACTGTGAAGACTTAATGCCACAATAGCATGTTTATTTGACACGCTTGGATCAAACTCAAATCCTAGTAGATATTTTAACTATACTGTTTGGAAATTACAAAAGCTTGTAGAATTCCAGTCTTGAACTGACAGCCCGCAATTGATTTGGGGAACATTCTTATGTTTTTATAAATTGTCAGAATGACTTTTTCTTTGACAGGGTGACTTTACAAGGACGGGTGAAAGGAGGTTAGCAGGAGTGATGAAGGATGGAGTTAACTCTGCAAATAGGTATTACCTCAATCGATTTAAGGACGCATATAGGCAAGCTGTTATAGGTAAGGAACAGAAATACTTTTCTTTCCTTAAGATTTATTATTCCTTCTGCGACTAACATTTTACAGAAACGACCTTCATTAGCATCACTCATGTTTTATAATATACTTGTATTTCCATATTGAGCATCTTTCCCAAAAAATCAATTTCAAATTTTTACAAGACTACAGTTTGACAAATATTTTTGGCTGGAGCAGCAAAAGAAACCATCTATTTCCATACGTATTTGTCAGTTTGCCGTTTGTGTAACTGAAAGCAGGGTTGAAGCTCCTGGAGTGTGGCATAAGGTGCCCTAAGACCTCAGCAATTAAAAACTTCACATTCCATTTTATTTCCCCATTACTCAAGGCTGAGTAATGTGACCAGATGATTTTCTTTTCCTGTACACTATTTATCATATGTTCTTGCTGTGGGTAGATACACTGTCCTTTTCTGTAAGTATGATTTAACAGAATATTAGGGTACCAGATTTAGAGATTTTCCTAACCAACTCAACATTTTTTAGAAAAGGAAATGGGAGGGTAGACTAACCAATGAAATTCATGCATTGGCATGTTTTTAATTTTCATGAAAATCTTACTTCATAAAATTAAAGTAAATGCAGAGTGTATGGATCAGAACCAAATGTAACAGCTGACCTATGGTCCCTGAGAATCTTTTAAAAATCTTATTTTTTCACCTGATTTTTTAGCACACATGAAATAGTAAGGTGTAGACACAGGCCAGTTAGGAATTTGAGAAGGCTGATGTAAAAAGCAGAAATTCGATTCATTTTCCAGAGAGTGGGTATGTGTGCTGTGACTAGAGAATTGGACTTTAGCATTTATTCAAGGGAAGAATAAGATACTTTGCTTCTGTTGGGTAGCAACTCAGTGATGTCATTGAGGACCCAGCTTCTGTCCTCTCGGTTCAGCCCTTGATAGTGTCAGCTTCACCCTGGTCCTGATGCTGGCTCTCTTCAAGGCTGAGGGAGAGAGAGGCCAGTAGCAGTCTGGGCTCATCACTTCCCTTTGCAAGGCCAGTGGTTGGCAGATCTTCTTTGCCAGAAATCTTCTTGAGTCTCATTTCCCAAATAATTTCACAGAAAATGGGATTATAATGATTTATTAAGGCCTGAGCTGCAGGCCCCACCAGAAGGAAGTTAGCCCATCTATTCAGATCTTTTGCCCGTTTTTAAATTGGCTTATTTGTCTATTAATGAGTTGTAGGAGTTCTTTATATATTTTGGATACACGTCTCTTACCAGATAGATGAGTTGTAAATATTTTTTTCTGTTCTGTGGGTTATCTTTCCACTTTTATGATGGGGCCCTTTGAAATACAAAAGTTTTTAATTTTGATGATATCCATTTTGTCTATTTTTCTTTTGTTGCTTATGATTTTGGTGTTTTATCTAAAAAATCATGCCTAATCTGAGGTCACATAGATTTAGGCTTACATTTTCTTGTAAGAGTTTTATAAATTTAGGTCTTATGTTCTCTTTTGTTTTAAAAAAATATATTAGTAAACTAAGGTTATGATAAATCTTAACACTTCTAACCTAGATTTGATGCAAGGCATTCCAGTGACAGAAGATCTTTACTCAATATTTACCAAGGAGAAGGAGCATGAAGCTTTGCATAAGGAAAATCAGAGAAGCCACCAGGAACTAATCAGCCAGCTCTTACAGAGTTACATGAAATTACTACTGCCTGATGATGAAAAGTTCCATGGGGGTTGGGCCCTCATTGACTGTGACCCTAGGTGAGTTGGAATGGTGTCCTGGTGACTAACTTGTTTTAGCTTCTCATGTTGGTAAGTTGTCATAGTGAATGCTAGCAGCTGTCCATAAAGCTTTGGGCATGGATGTATATGGTGCATGGCCATTTTCAATACAGGGCTGGGAGTAAGGCAAGCTGACTGAGGCACTTGCCTTGGGCACAAAATTAAGGAGGTGCTAAAAATCTCAGTAATAAAGAGAAGTATTTTAATGCAATATTTGATTTTTTAAAAAATTCACAAACTATAGCCGGCAGCAGACTGCATAGGTCTCCCCTCCTCGCCTCTACAGAATCTAGGTTTGTTGTATTAATGCACATGAGTAGTACAACAAGAGGTACAGTGATGCTGCTTATTTTTAGTGGTTATAAAGTGGTTCTGGCCTTTCATAAAATAAATAGGGCAACTAATACTTAAAATTTTTTTTAAACAAAAGCATCCAGTTTCAAGTGGTTCTTCAAAATATCATTGAACAGCAGAATCTAAATTTATACACCAGATTGAGTGCTTGCCTTTAGGCTGAAATCTAAAATCTTCAATATTATAAATGAGAAATACTTAAGGAAATTCTAGACCAAGCTTTGAGAATAAAGCCTTCTATTTAGATTTTATCTTAAACATTTTGTGTGTGTTTAATAAAAGAGGCATAAAATACGCTTTAAAGAATAATTAAATGCAAGATAGTATTTACATATATTAAAATGAATTTAAAAATTGACTGTAAGTTCATAGGGAAAACTTCCATGATTTTAATTTGATGGATTATTTTGTTTTGATAGTAAGTACTATATGTATAGATGTGATTTGCAGACTTTTAAAATAAGAGATGAAGTTTTCCTCACACACATCTTAACAGAAAATTTGTGTTCTTTTAAGCTGTTTGATTCATGTGCGTCAGTAGTTTGTTTTTTAAAAATAGCAGCAATTCAACTTAATGCAGCACCAAAAAGAAAAAAAAAAGTATGTTTAATTCCCATTCAGAAGTAACTACAGGCAGCACACCTGTAGTTTGCTTGAGTTTTAACTTTATGCTTCGTTTTTTTTAAAGGTGACGTGATTGTCAGTATCATCCTCCTTAGATCAAGTATTTTTGTTTCTACTTTGAGATAATTGAAATAGGGAAAAACCAAAAGGTTTATTTCTAATGCTGGCTACCATTTTGTAGGATCTCATTGCATCTGATTTGATTTCCAATCCTGTAATTCTTGTGGAAATTCGGTACCCTGAGTGAAGAGTATTAAAAAAAAGCAAAGTGCATATAGAAAGCTTGCAACAAAATTTGGGTAAACATGCTTTGTTAAAAGTCACTAGAAGCTTCTTGCAAAGATCCATGGAAACACTCACATATTTCTGGCAGATAGATTCATCAAATGGTGAAACAAGAATATTCTAGGATCAGGTCTTTAAGAAATTACTGTTGGGTAGCTTACTTCAGAAATAGTTGTGCTTCAGTTTTCTCTTCTCTTTATTAACATGATGAAATGCTTCTTTTTTTCTGATTTTTTTACTCCCACCCCTCTCTGGTGCCCAGCAATTTCATCCCCCCCATTTCCCTTTAATCCTACACTATAAAATTTGGCTTTCTGATAACAGGAAGCCAGTGATTGTCTTCTGCTCATCTTTTTTATTAAAGCTCCTGATAAAGAGTAACTTACCATCAATAACACGTGCTTTTAGCCAGGATCAGTAACATCCTTCCTTTTGCTCATTGCCGCATTTGAGTTGTACAGGTGAGGAGCACTTCCCAAAAAAGCAGAGCCCACTCTTCCTTCACTGCAAGTTAAGCTGAAACACATGTATTCAGGACTTTAGCAAGTGGTGGTACCCCCAAAGATTATCAATATTTGTTTCCGAGTAGTCTCACATTTCATGATGGACAGTGAAACCTTTAAGTTCAGTTAGTTCTGTCCTTATTGCTGCCTCGTCTGTAGGAGTTAACCTGGCCCAGTCTTGTGTGCCTGACAGTCATTGTCAGGGGAGTAGTGACCTCTACATACTCCTTAAGCCTCGAGATCCTTCATGCTTGTAGCTGTGCCACTGTAGGTCTCAGGCTGGGCTTTCTGCTGAGTTTGCCTTTTAGTACTTTTGCTCTTGTCCTGCCTCTTCATTATTTTAGGATATCTTCAGCTGTGGGCCTCTGGCTGTTTCCTGATTAGTTTCCCATTTGTTGTCGGATTCCCTGCCTTTCTTCCTCAGATGTTGCTGCATGATGTTTTTGTCTTCTGATTCTTTCTTAGATGGTGAGTTGCCAAGAGTGACTGTGAGTGTCCTTTGCCTATTTTACTTGCCAAAGCCTCCACGGCCATCCTCATCCTCATCTTTTTCCTTGTGGTTATTAGTATACAAAATAGGCCCATCAGAACCAGAGTCAGTGTCCCAGTGAGTCCCTTTGACGATCATCCTTTGGGGCACAGAAAGATTCTGAAAATTTTCCCATTAACCCAGAAATCATGAGTTGAGTTGCTGCCTTCCCTATCTTGTTGTTGGTTGTGAAAATGTTTGTGTTTCCTCTGCCAACATGTAAGCCAGTGCCTGCTGGGGAGTGATTCTGTTTGTCACTTCTTCAGTGTAGAGAGCTGACTCGGGTCTAAGGCAGCGATGCGTGGGGGAGCTCCATTGCTAACTTTGGGCAGCAGGAGTGTCTGAGGGAATGACATGCTGATTCTCAAGAAGAGCAGGAAGAGCAGGGGCCACAGACTTGTGGAATTTTTGTGTGGTCTGCTCCTCAGTAACAGGTGTGAATGCTAAGACTGGAGACTGTCCACTCTGGTCCCAGAAAGATCTCAGGCTGACCATACGGGCTGGTTGTGTCTCACAATGATTGAGGGATTGGCCGCTTGCTAGTTTTTTCTTGCCCTTTAAAGTTCCCACTGTTACTGTTTTGCTACAGACCGCTTCTTTTGAAGCTTTGGAGCAGGATGAGGTAGATGGAATAGATGGTAAAGCTGATGGTTTGGAGCCAGTGGTTTCTCAGGTTCATGTTTGAGCTTAATTGGCTTGGGTAGAAAGATGGGGCTTGGGGGTTTTTTGTTTTTGTTTTTAATGGGAAGCACTTAATCACCCTGTGGCTGGCCCCAGCATGAGCCCTTTTTGGAGACCCAGGTGGTGTGGGGGTTTAGGTGTGGTCTTGGTCTTATGAGGAGGTGGAGCAGGAGCCACCAATGTCTCAGAGTGGTTTTCACTGTTCACTTATCTTCTGCCTTTCCTTCAAGAGGTGGTGCTTTTTCAGATACAGAACCATTACCTTCATCAAATTTTACTACATTTTCCTCTCAGGCAGATCACTCTCTCTGGGGGGGAGGTAGCAATGTATGAGGATTCTGATTTTTCCAGTCCTCCCCAACACTTATTTTCCTTTATTCATTTATTTTTATAATTGTAGCCATCCTAGTGTGTGTGAAATGCTATCTCATTGTGATTTCGATTTGTATTTCCCTAATGACAAGTGGTGTAGAGGACTTTTTCTTGTGTTTCTTGGCTATTTCTATATCTTCCTTGGGAGAAAAAAGTCTATTCAAATCCTTTGCCTGTTTTTCAGTTGGGTTGTTTGTCTTTTTGTTGTTAAGTTGTAAATAAAGTTTTAGTGGATCAGGGCTGGGATTACGAGAGTGAGGCAGGGTTGTGTAAGTGCAGAGGTGGATCCTTTCTTCATTTAAATTTGTGTTTTGTCCATATTTTTGCATTAATTTTGATTTTTTAAAAACACTGCACTAGTGATTTATCCTGATAACTGAGTGTTTTGACACCCCAGTAAGTTCCGTGCCAGGGACCAGTGCCTCCCTCGCCTCCCTGCAGTCCTGGCCCCACTTAAGTGTCTGGTGGCAGGCAGCTGGGGCACGCGGTTCCCGAGCACGCAGCCCTGCGCGGCCCCTGCGTCCCTGCGGAGCTGCCCAGCGCGGGCGGCCCGGTCCGCCTTGCACACCTCTGGCCTTGTGTGTCCTTGCCCGTCCCCCCTCCCGCCCCGCGTCCTCGCAGGAGAGTCTCTGACTTTACGGACGGCGGGAAAGAGGGTCTTCAATTCGAAACGAAATAGGGGGACTGCAGACGTGCCCTGTAGAATGCCGTACGCCAGCTCTTTTCCCCAACTCCACCCAACTCGCTCTTCTTACACCAACGTACCGGGTCCCTTTCTACCCGCTTTATTTGGGCGGCTGCATGTGCAGCAGTCACAGTCCCTTAGGTGTTGGCGCAGGGGACCGGCACTCGGCCACGACGACCCCAGCCCCCAACCCCGCAGTGTCCGCTCGAGCCCGGGCACGGTCGTTACAGAGGCGCCCGCGAACTCTTGCGGGAGCCGCCCCCGCCGCCCTCCCCCACCGGGCCGGGGTCCGTGCCCTCTGCGGGGGCGCGGGGTGCGCAGACCGGGCGCGCATGCGCGCTGGCGCCAGCCGCAGCCGGAAGTGGGCGGTGGAAGCTGGACGCGTCCCCTGGGCGGAGCTTGGCGCGGCCGCTGCACAGTTGCCGCATTCGCTGCAGGCGCGAGATCGGGTGCAGGTGTCTTCTCACTGAGCCTCGAGGCATCGACAGACGGACGGACGGACAGACCATGCCGCGCTCCCACAGGCCTCCGCCGAATGCGCAGCGGGCTTCCGCCGGCGGCAACGGCAACGGCAGCGCGGAGCCCAAGCCTGACGGTGTCCTGGCCATGACTTTCAAGATTTTTCTCCTTTTTGCAGGACTTATGGTTAAAGTTCCTGTGGGGTTGTATTTTTCTTGTAAATTACTTCTTTTCCAAAGTCTGCTGTTAATGTCCCCTGAGGACAGCGCCTTTTATGCGACCATTGTCGCAGTGCTCGGGCTTCATTTGGTGCTGGCGGTTTTTTTCTTCATAGTGTGGAAGGAGGGCTTTCCCCAGTGGCGGGAAAACAAGGACGAATAGAGCGGCTTTTCCTTCTCAGCTGCAGGCGGGGGGCATACAGGGGTTTCTTGTCTCGTGTTCGTGTTAAACGTGCTTTTCTTTTTGAGGGGAAGGGTGGGGGGTGGGAATTAAGTATCTACTGCAGCTAAGACTTCAGTAAAAAGGGGGGGTGGGGGGAGGGCTGACGATTTTTGACCGCCTTTTACGTGCCAAGTGCTTTTCCTTAAGTAAATAATGTTTCTGACTGAGGATCATATTTGACTGATGTAAATATTAATGTCAAAATAGGAAGCTAGGGTGAAAGTAACGCTGTAATTAGTAGTAGAATTTTTTGCATATTAAAATACGTGTCGTGACGTAATTTTTATGGCTTGGCTCAAACAACGATTTTGAGAGTGCGGGTAAGTATCGGTGCACAAACTAAATTAAGTTTTATGGTGTTATTAGTCATTATTCTCAGTGAAACCGCCAAGATCATTGAATTGATGATTTTCTTCTTCCCGTTGATTAATGGGTTAGCCCTCAAATTTTGGCTCCTAGAATCTATCTGTGTGTTATCGGGTTTGGCATCTTATCTGTTCGTTGGGTTTATCTTTGGTACATTATTTCAGGTGAAAATTGAGGCGAATTCGTTATTTAGATCAAGACTCTGTTACAGTTATGCTGCAGCCAGGTGCTGCTGGTGTAAAAATTGCAGTTTAAGATTCTGGTAAATCCTTCCTTGCAGTGCCAGTTAAACAGTGACCTCATTGTTACGCAGATTAAATACCTGGTTTAAGTCCCGTCTACAAATGGTTTTTTTTCACTGTTGTTTTCCTTTCCAGTGGCATTTTGATAAGATCCAGCAAGTACGTATGAAATCCTAAGGCAGAAATGCCCATTCTTACAGTAGAATTTGGAGACTATTATAAGAATTCAGATTAGTCTCCACCTTTTGATGGGAAGATTTATCAGTGTTAAATGGAACTTTTAGTCTAATATCAATCTGAGTTCAGATTTGTGTCATTTGTTCATTATTTATAGATTTTATGCTTTAATCGTCTTCTCAGTAATTATTCAAGGATATACATTCTGCCGTAGTTTTGGCTTAATGGTTTATCAGCACTCATCTGGTTTCTGATCCTTATTTTGATAGAGTGGATATAAATATGGCAAAATGGATTTAGAATAAGGAGATGTTTACTTATTCCTTGAAGGCCAAATAAATTAATAGAAAAATAAAAAAGTAGCTTGGAGTTCTGTTTTTGCACATAAAATGTTATGTTTCTGTAAAATCCTTTCAAAAGATGCATTCTACATGAGTGTAAAATTATCCTAAGTGTGCAGTGTGTATTTTGAAGGTTAGATAATGTAAGGAGTCTAGATGATTTCTCCCTTCTTAGAAATTGACATTTTCCTTTCTTCCCAGTAACCACCTCGCTCTACCATCTTTCATCTCTTCTCTCTGGGAAGGGGACCCCCCCCCCCCCCCCCCCCGCCCCCAGCTCTAGGCCTTCCCTCCACCTCCCCCACTTTGCAAATCTGTTTTTTTTGTTGTTGTTTTTAAAAATTATTCCAAATGGATAGATTGTATTCACTTGAGAAGTAACTCATTGATTATATGATTTTTGTTTTCTTCCCCTGACTTTTGTCATTAGTGGCTCTGCTATAGAAATATTCTTGGTTAGAAAAAAATGCAGATGAAAGAGAAATATGTAATGCCTTGTATGTGTTTGTTTAGCCTCGTTGATGCTACTCACAGAGATGTGGATGTGCTGTTACTGCTTTCTAACTCTGCCTACTACGTGGCCTAGTAAGTTGCTTATTGATTTAAAGATTTTAATTGTTTTTTAAACTTGAGTAAATTTTTTAGTGATCATAACAAAAAAATTTGAGAATCTGGTTTTGTTATATTTTTATGAAACTTCATTGAACCCTTTTACCTTATGTAACTGTTACATCACTCTTTTTATCAATATCAGTATGAAAATGTGATTTCATAGTTAAAATTGATGTTTATATAACATATTCTTTTGGTATTTAGTATTTCCTGTATGTCTCCCAGGGTTTGATGTAGTCCATACGTTTTTATCATTAATGGCCATATATCATTGTTTGTATGACTATACCATAGTTAAGTGTTTTTCTGTTGTTAGGCATTGAATTACTTCCAGTTTTTTGCGGTTACGAATGATGCAGCTATCTTTATGCAGATGGTGTGTGTGTGTGTGTGTGTGTGTGTGTGGTCGGCCTTACGGGTTAGGGTTTAGGTTTGTTCATTTTTGTTTTATAAAACAAATTATTTTTGCCTTGCAATTGATTTCTTTTTTAGTGTAAGAACTATAAACCAATTTCCCTTTAGGTCTTGAACTATCTTGTTTTATCTAGTTTTTAAAATACTTCTTGTGTTTAACTCTTTAACTATTCCAAAATGTATTATGCTGTGGGAGATTTTGTTATTTTAACTGCATGTAGTAGTTTGCTATTATACCTCCGCTGACAATCCAAATATACTTTTGATTTTAATCCTCTTTTTATTCTCTTTCTCTTTATCTAGTTATGATGATGAAGTTGATAAAGTAAACCAATATCAACGACTAAGTCTGGAAGACCTGGAAAAAATAGAAATAGGTAAATTTCAACATACTAACAAGTCATAGAAAGCAAATGCTGTTGCTTCCAAGAGTGGGTCAGATTATTTAAGCAACTAGTATAACATCTTTAAAAACCAAAAAGGAATATTTCAAGCAGTCTAATTTTTCAGACTTCCTTTCTATTCTTTAGAGATTAATGACAGATGCAGTCTAATAGTAATAACTGTATTCCTTTTATTATTTACCTTGTGAAGATTAACCCAGGGATCATGACAGTTTAAATAATGGAGACTGAAGAAGAGTTTTTATAGCTTCATCAAAACAAGTGATCGCAATAAGCTTGTATTTTGTGTGTTCTCACTTAGGTTATGAAAAAAAAGTGCTGAATACCTAATTGATGTATGTGTGTTGGTCTTTTGAAGAGATAGAAGAAAGTGGATGTTATGTGAAAGGTATAATTATACACATATTCATTTGGTTTTAGGTCCCGAACCCACTCTCTTTGGTAAGCCAAAGCTCTCCTGCATGCGATTGCACTACAGACATAAAGAAGCAAGTGGCCATTTCCATACACTAAGAGCTGTAATGCGCAATCCGGAAGAGGATGGGAAAGGTAAAAAGAGGGGGAGACGGAAGTATTCAGTGATAACTTTGTGTCTGCTCTTAAAAATGTGAACGGAACTGGGGACGTTACATACATAACCAACTGAGTAAGAACTGATCCAGGGAATAGCCTTGTGATTGACATTGAAATAGTAACTCTGTTTCTGGCAACACAGGGAAGTTATTTGAATGGATTATGTAGTTTGGGGCAAGGACCTCAATAGTGGGAATTCTTAGTGTGTTTGGCTCTCTAAGAAGCCATGTGGGTGCTAGGGCTTATCCTACCTCATGCCCCTCTTGCGGGCAGCAGGCAGGGACTGTACTGTCTGCTTGTTCACAACTTGCTCACAACTGCTGCCTCGGCATCTAGCACCAGTGCTTGGACAAACACAAGTTAGATAAACTTTTAATTCCAGTTGATGTAGTTCTTTTGCTTTTGCTCTTTACTGTTCTGTTAGAATTTTTTTTAGAACATTTTGAATTAGTGGGGGGAGTAGTGAACAAGTAGCAGTTTCCTATAAACCATAGCAGATAAATTTATATTTAACATATGACCACACATTGCATTCATTATTGTATGAGTTAAAACTGCTATTTTTTTAAGTATGTTTTTGGAGAAATTGGCACGCAGTTATTTTGGGGTTTCAGATACTCTTCAGTGCATTGCAGAGATGCTGCAGATCACCAAGCAGGCCATGGGATTGGATGTACCTATAATTGAGAAAAAACTTGAGAGGTGAGTGTACTACTTCTCCCAAGATTTTCTTGGGATAGAAAATCCAAGAATAAAGACGTTATTATCCAGTGTCTTATTTTCTTGAACCACATTTGCAGGGGGAAAGAAAGGGGACATCCCATTCTGTAATGTATTGGTACTTAGAGGTAAGTACCAAATTTCTGTGGATCAAAGTCATTGTAACACAGGCACTATCATGTAGTCAAATTATACATTAAAATACATGCACTTGTTTCCCCCTCACCCACAATTTTTTTTTTTTTTTTTAAATAACGGCCTCTAAATATAAACTGTTGAATCTAATCCTCCAAGAAAATTATCTTTTCCAATTTTGGAATAAAAACTGACTATGCCAGACCTAGTATTGTATAGTATAAATACCATGTATACATTATTAAGGGGTTTTCATGGGTAATTTTGACTGTACTTAGTTTGCTGCAGATGCTGAGTTAATGGCTAACACTCATTTAATATGCTCTTCCATGGTTATCATTTTGACATATTCCTCTCAGTTCTTTTTCTTATACACATTTTTAACCTATATACATTATAACCTGTTATTGCTAAACATTATATTGTATGCATTTTCCACGTTACTATAGAATTCATAACAATCATTTTTAATAGTTGCCTACTGTGATCTGTTTGCAAATGTATTAGGTAGGTTCAGAACATGGACTCTGGTCAGCCAAATTTTTTTGACTCCTGGTTCTGTCACTTACTCTTCAACCTTGGGAAAGACACTTAATTTTATCATATGTAAGATGAGATAATAAAATCTACATCAGAGAGTAGGTGCATGGATTGAATGATAATGCACTTAGAATATCACCTGGCACTCAGCTCTTAAACCCAATTACTTTAAATTTTGATTGTAGGCTTTTTTTCCTTTCATAAAAAAATCATGACAAACATCTTTGTCATGTATTATTTTTTCATGTTTAGGATATTTCCTTAGAAGAGCATCTCCAAATTAGGAATCCAAATTAAAAGGTGTGACTATTTTCCTTGCTCTTAACAATACCAAATTGTTTGCCAGACTCATTATACACCTCCTTAGAGATTATTGTTTATGCTCAGTTTCACGAAAAATTCTAAAGGTCCACGTTTTCTTTTTTTGAGTGATATGGCATTTAAAATATAATTAGGATGTTTATCCAGGTTTGTTTAAAAGTTTATAGAGTACCACTGATCCTCTCCACGAATATGTAGGTGGTAGTTTGCAAAGAATCATGATGAAATATGGCTCAGAGAGCCCCTCTCAGTGTATTTTGCCATCCTTGATATATATAACTTATGTGGCAACAAGTGATATACATTTTTAACTTTTTTTTCTTTTGGCAGCTGGCTGGCATGGGCATTTTTAACTCTTAAAAAACTGATGAGGGAGGGAGCATTTAAATTTAAGTACTTTGTGGAGAAAATAATATGCTTTAAACAATAGGTTTTTTAATGTGGGAAAAGAATACCTATCAACAGATTAGTTTATATTTAAAATTTGTGGGTTTTTCCTCCTAATGAGCATTGATCAGGCTTTGTGGCCCACATTCCACAAGGGAAGAGACAGCTATTTGGTCTTCTAGAAGAAAATTGTTCAGTCTTTAGTTAATGGAGAGAATTGTTTCAGTAGCTCTTTAACCTCATAACTTTTGTGCAATATTTTCGTGATCAGTTATTTTGCATTACCGGCAAGAGTACAAATGTACATACTGAGATATTTGTGGCAAATAGCACCCAGACTTTTTTTCTTACTTATAGCTGTTATGAGGAATGCCAAAGGAGAGAACACACTAAGATTAGTTATGTTAAATGTCCCCAATCTTTTAAAATACATTCAGATAACCCACAGGAAATATAAGGAAATGGAGGTCTTAACCCTCCTTCAGCCAAACTGGAATGTGTGTAGACAACTTTAGTTATAATGCTAGACTCCCATTTATATCAACCGCCTTTGCCAGTTTAGAATGTGGCTGTGCTAGACCCGTGCTGCCCAGCGTGGTAGCCACTCACCGCATATGGCTTTGATGCCTGTGAAATGTGGCTAGTCTGAATTCAGGTGTGCTGTAATTACAGAATACTACATATTAGCTATTTCAAAGACAGTACTAAAAAAGGATAAGGTATTAATCTTCTTTTAATATTGATTATATATTGAAATGATAATATTGTTGATATTGTGTTAAATGTTATTAAAGTTAGTTTCACCTGTTCCTTCTTAACGTCCAATTTTAACATACGTAGCTCACGTATTTTTATTGGGCAGTATTGTTTAGTGTCAACTTCGAGGGGTTATCTGAGTTTATCAATTAGCAGTGCACTGTTTTTTAAGATATTGGGACCAATTTAAATAAGCAAAGTATTTTCACTTTTATTAATAGTTGAACTGGTATATTGGATACCAAAGGGAATTAACTTTTTTCTCTTCTAACTTGTAGGAAGAGCAGTAAACCTCATGAAGACATCATTGGTATCAGATCTCAAAACCAAGGCTCTTTGGCACAGGGAAAGAATTTTTTAATGAGCAAATTTTCATCTCTAAATCAAAAAGTGAAGCAGACCAAATCCAATGTAAACATCGGCAACCTACGAAAGTTAGGAAACTTTACAAAACCTGAAATGAAAGTTAACTTTCTAAAACCAAACTTAAAAGTAAATCTTTGGAAATCAGATAGTAGTCTTGAAACCATGGAAAACACAGGAGTGATGGATAATAAGGTCCAGGCCGAGTCTGATGGTGACATGTCTTCAGATAATGACTCATATCACTCTGATGAATTCCTTACAAATTCTAAGTCTGATGAAGACAGGCAGCTAGCTGATTCTTTAGAGAGTGCAGGGCCGATAGATTATGTTCTTCCTAGTTGTGGTATTATTGCTTCAGCACCTCGATTAGGCAGTCGATCCCAGTCTGTTAGCAGCACTGACATTAGCATTCATGCTCCTTCTGAGGTTATGGTCACTCATGAAAGTGGGCTTGGAAAAGGCCAGGAGTCTCCTTTGAAGAAAAGTCCTTCTGCTGACAACATACACATACTGACCGACTTTGCCAAGCCTGTGGATATTTACTGCCACAGATTTGTGCAAGATGCACAAAACAAAATGACCCAGCTATCAGAGACCAGATCTGTGTCTCAGCAGGCTAGTGAGGAAGGAAATCAAATAACCAATCAAATTTCTAATGAAGGAACCCAGTCAGAATCAACGGAACAAACACTTGCTCGGCCATCTCAATTAGATGTGTCTTTTTCTGCTACAGGCCCACAGTTTTTGTCAGTTGAACCCGTGCATTCAGTCTTATCGCACAAGACCCCCAGCTCTGGTTCCAGCATGATTGAATTTGAGACAGGGCTTCGTGTAACTTCTACAGAAAGCGGTAGCAGCAGAGCAGTCTCTCCCTTTGCAAAGATTCGAAGTTCCATGGTCCAAGTTGCTAGTATTACCCAAGCTGGGTTAACCCAGGGGATAAACTTGGCAGTGGCAAAAGTTCAGAAGAGTCCTGCAGAACCTGAAGTGGTCAATGAAATCCAGCAAAATGAACTTAAAAATATGTTTACACAATGCCAGACACGAATAATTCAGATTTAGTTTTTAGCCACAAAGAATCCTTCCACGGCTTTTATTTAAAAATTCAAAAAGGAGTTTTCACATATTAGGCTATTTTAACTTGTACTGTCTGAATTTAGGGATCAGAAACTAATTATTGGGAAGGGTTTTGAAAGGAATCTGAACCTGAGCAGACTTCCAAATTTGAGAGCCAGGACTACAGAATTGCATCATCATGGAGTGTAGACTTGAGTAGCTTGTACACTACAAAGCAGTTTGTTCGTTTGAAAGTGATTTAGGAACAGGTCCCTTTGGGATGTGAATTTGAGTGGGGTGGGGGAGTATATGAAGTAGATATATAAAGTGTGGACATGGACACATTTAAGGGGTTGGTGTTTTTCATAATTCTCTTTGTCAATTCATTCCTGTGTATTATCTCTACAAGCTAAATTATGCATTAGTTTTCAAAACTATTTGTTTTGATTGCTTTAACCATTCCCTGTAAAGAGTTTATTGAGTGCTATTGACACTGCAGTCAAGAAATGTATTTTCATTTGATCCTAATTTTCTCCGTATTCTACTTGGACAAATTTAAAATATTCTGCCGTCTTATACTCTCCAAAGTCTAGGAGTATTAGACTTGTCAGTCTTAAAGTAAACCTGATACATTGGACCAGCACCCATTAAATTGCATTTTGCTCTGTTTTTAGGAATGTAAGAATATATGCACATTGGCTACTGGAAATTCCAGAAGGAAGTTTGTTTTTTCTGGTGGGGGGCATTCCTCAACATCTTGTGTAGACTATCACAAAAAATTTAGTCTGAAGTCCAATTGTGCTAAAACAGGTTCTATGACTACCCCTGACCAGATAGAACCAGGGCCTCCTGTAACCCACACAGTAAGAAAGTTGCACGGTGTATTCCAATAAGTATCAGTTTGTCTGGTATCTTTAGAGCCTTACTTTGTTGAAGTGATTCTCAGCTGAAGATTATGTCTGTTGTAACTTTGATAAGCATTCCACTTTTGTTATTTATTAGTGGTGTCTTTTTTGAAGTGTCAAATCTTGTGACTGTTAAAATAAAGTACCATTGTAATTTAAAGTGACTGTGTATGAGAATTCCTTCTATAACACTTTAAAGATAAGGGTTGGGGGGGGAGAAGATATAACAACTACAATTCCTTGAAGTTGATACGACAAGCAAACAGGACATTGTTGGGGGGGAGGGAGGAGAGGGAGGAGGGAGGGAGGTTTTGGTGATGGACAACAATAATCAACCACAATGTATATCGACAAAATAAAATTAAAAAAAAAAAAAGATAAGGGTTTGATTTTAAATCAGTTAAGGAATTAATAGAATAAATTTGTTATAATACTTGGTCTGAGCATTTCCAAATATTTTACTCTGAGGTGTTCTCATGATTTTAAAAATGATGAAATGGATCAAAAGCCATATTTTAAAACCCAAACATTCAAAACAGTGTTTAACCTGCTCTCAACAATTTTTCCTCTGGGTCTTGAATATATTAAGTGTTCCACAACATGAGAGAAAATACAAGCCAAGGTCAGGTGATTAAAATATGTGTATTTAAGCTCCACAGAAATTAGTTCCAAAGAGATTTTTGAAAACTAAAATTATCTCAAGAAAGCAATGCTTAGTTCCAAACGGGATCATACAGATGTCTATTCAGTTTCTTGGTTATTCAAACAGTATTAACATCTTGCCTTGAATCAGAGCAGCCAACTCAAATGTCCACATGAATGGGCAAAAGGGAAAAGGGCTTCCGAAGCTGAGCGTTCCAATCTCCTGCCTGGGTGGGACTCGAGTAGGACGACACCATCCTACACCTCCTCCCGTACTCATGTTTACTGTGTGATGTTTTCCCACAAAGAGGACACAGGGTCTTTTTCCACATAGAGTATCACATGGGCTGCTGAATCTTAGAATTCATGAAAAACAACCCAAAGTACTGGTAATTTGGGAAGTTTTATTGGAAAGAGGGTTCTTTCAAGGTAACTTTTCTGTAAGACCAAGCAAATTACGTATTTCTCTTTGGCAAATTACAATTTATATTGGCACAATAAACACATAACTCATCTACTTTGCTCTAGGACAACTGAAGAAAATATTTTATCCTCCTCATCAACTCAGCTGAGTCTTCATTTTATTTCTAAAAGTTTTAAGGAAGGTCTAGTCTACCAGTTATAAAAAATGAAAACCAGTTAGAATTCGAATATTAACATTATTTACATTATTTTATAAAAATAGATTTCATTTTAGGAAAAGTTAATGTTGAACTAGTAATTTTTACTTCATTAGGAATAACCAATTCCTTGGTATTTAAGGCTGACCCTGTTTCCTCAGTTAACTGTCAATTTAGGCCTTACAGGAAAAAACTTAAGGAATTAATGTTTCCAACTATGTAAGAAATTAATCTAAAAGAAAACTTTATATATACCATTGATAGCCTTAAAAAGTAATGTTCTAACCCTTCTGAAGATTTTTGTTGTTTTCTAGCTATGGATAATGATATTTTGTTACTTCAAAAATTTGTATATTAAAACTGTAACTGGTCTGGGGAAAACTTACCTGCAGTTTACTGGAGTAGCAGATGTTAGTTGATCTACCACATTTGGAACTAACTGATAAACTCATACAAAAAGCTAAAAAGTCCAATACGATCATTAAAGCAACTAAATGACTTTTTTTCTAAAGAGGGTGTTTTTAAAAGAAGTTTTCTATTTTGCTCTTTTCATATTTGGGCAAAACTTCATAGGGCAACATTCCCTTAAGTATGTCCCATCAAACAGTGGTTCCTAAATGCACTGGGATGTAATGAGAAAAGTAAGGACGATATGATTTTTTTTTCCCCCAAAAGCTACATTTATTCCATTTAAAGGACCATCTCTTAGTTCTGAGATTGTCCTGTTATGTAAAAAACATGGTGATAATACACACTGATTTCTTTCAGATTACTTGGCAAAATAAATTGGCAATCCTATCCCCAAAATTTTGGGAAATATTACTGGTTCAGGAAATCCAAAAGTCAGGGAACCACTGCCATGTAAAAGACTAGTTTTGCAGGCTAACTGTTAAGTTGAAGAAAGTTTCTGTGGCCAAATGTTTGGGAAATGAGACTACAGAATTGCACAAGATCATGTGACTCAATGCTAAGTACACCCCATTCCCCAAACTTGGACTACTGAACACACTCAGGCCCACTGTTAATTGGAAGGACAGAATCTGAAGTGCACGATTCCTCTGACTTTGAAATTGCAACAGTTTTCCTCAAATGAATATTAGCATTTCAACAGAGTCTGGCCTTTAACTTAGCTGAAGCTAAGGAAATGGTATAATCAGCAACATTATCAATATTAAACTTTTAATATCAAATACATTTTTGTACATTGTTACTAATTTATATAATTATAAAACAAACTTCAAAAGCTCCATAAAATCAGTAAGGTAAAAGCCCTTACTGAATATCATATAAACTTCAGATGTTACCAGGCCTGATTTCAGGAAAAGTTATTGGTTTTTAATACAAATTTTTCTATAAAACAATGTGGTACAAATGATATTTAAATTTTACAATAATGTGGCTACAATTTGCCCATTACTCTTCACAGGTATCAGATCTTTAAAGTTCATTTCCATTCACACATTTCTGCTCCTGCAGCCTGGTTCTTCTTAAAGACTCTAGTTGCTTTGCTCTTAGCCATCGTTCTCTTGACAGCGTTGTCTGACCAGCACTGAGAGACAGAAACCTGGTTTGAAATGCAAAAACAAATTTTAGTCTAGAGCTAGGACAGTAACTTTTATATATTTTTTAAGACCTAGGAATACTTTATAAAAACACAGTCCATGTTAGGAAACAAGACCATCTGGTGGCTACACACAACTCAAGAGCCAAGTTAGACTTCTACAAAGGAATCTTGGAAGAGTCAGAATTGGAGGGCAGCTCACTTTGAAGCTCAGAGAACAAGCAGCTTGCCTGTTCCACTGAAGAGATCATCAGCCAAAGGCGAGTCCCCTTCAAAAAGCCCTTTCATAAGGTGTTTTTAAAAGGAAAAGTTCATTTCCGTTTTTAGAAGTCTGCCTCAGTTACTGCGGAATAAATCAGGAGACTTGTGCATCGCTTAGTGAAGAAGCGGCGGTGGACGTGTGCTACTCACCGAGCTACCACAAGCAGCTGGTGCAGATCGTCGGCAGTGATGCTCTGAGGGTCGTTCTTACGCATTTCCACAAAGTCATCTTCAACTGCCTTTATCAAAAGAGTAAATATATACTTTAAAACATTTCCTTCCTTAAGAGGACTTGGCTAGTTAGCTCACTTAGAGGGTGGTGCTAACAACAAGGTTAAGGGTTCAGATCCCCATACTGCCCAGTTGCCAAAATAAAATAAAAAACTTGAGAAAATAACATTTGCATTTTTGTAAGAAAAAGAAAAGTAACATGGGCCCTTGTCTAATATAAAAATGAGGATGTTAGCCCTGCCTCTTAGACAAACAAGACAACGTGGTGAAAAGACTGAGAACCAAAACTTTACGCACATAATAATGCTATTTATGAGAATATCCTAAACGAAATAACAAAACTCAGGTTCATTTAAGAATCATAAGCAAACAGAAATCAGCAACTTGTATAGCAAACATGATGCCTTTAAACAAAGGGAAGAGTGACATCAGAGAATACTGCAGAGTATAGACCTTCGAAAACTGTTCCCACCATTACAGCAACACGAATGCTGCTCAAAATCAGCTTTTTCAAATTGTGGAAATAGATATAACAATCCAAGGAGTGTTTATGCAAGAAAAATAGGTGGCTCTTGGTAAGAATGTTGAGCTTTGTGGCATTTTAACCTTGCCTTATTCCACTCCACCCCCCAGCCTCCAGGTGATAACCTTGAGAACCAATAGCCTGGTGACCGCTGAAGAGGGCAGAACAGGGCTGGAGCTCCTTCAAATAGCCATTCCCAGAGAACTGCCATGAAGTGACCTGTCCGGTGGTTCCCTGGAAGAACTTATTTGTAAGGTTGTCTTTATTTAACCTGACTTAAAGCCTACCGCCTGTGAACAGCCTCTTTCCCCAGGGCATTTATCAGAAACAATCAGAAGTTGATCATCTTGGCTGTCTGAAATATTGGATAATAGCTGTCACAAACTACAGGCTAACCAAAACCCATGAATGGAAAAGCTAGGAAATAAGATGCCCATAGGCGGTTTTGAAAACCTCACATACATATTCCTAGGAATTTAGAAGGCCACACACATGCTTGGAGACCTTAAGCTCCCACCTATGGATAACCTTGAGGCTCCACATAAACAGGAAGTGAAGGCTAAGGTGGGGCTGTAAACTGCATGGCAGAGTGTTAAAGGCTTGTCCCAAAATGTATACAGAGCCCCTCAACTTACACTTGGAAATGCTTCCAGGCATTGAAAGAAATTTCTGTTTAAAACAGAGCAGAGACTTCAGTGTCCACATGCAACAAAGAATACAGGTTTTATACAGAATTAGTTCAAAAAAGTCACTAACCAACCAACCAACAATAGATAACAGCAACAACAACAAAGTCTAGGGACATTTAATTTCCAAAATCTGAATTTCAGAGCAGAGTTGCCACATTATATTATTTAAAATGTCTAGTTATCAACAAAAAAACTAGGATGCATGCAAAGAAACGAGAAGGTATAGTCCACACATTGGGAAGAAAGGTGTCAATAGAAACTATCTTTGAGGAAACCCAAACACTAGACTTACTAGACAAAGACTGTAAATTGGCTATTTTAAATATATTCAAAGAACTAAAGGAAACTGAATATAATGAACAAAAAGAAAATATGGGAACAATGTCTCATCACATAGACAATATCAATGAGGTAGAAATAATTTTTTAAAAGAAGCAAAGAGAAATTCTGGAGTTGAAAAATATAGTTACTAACAAAAATCACTAGAGGGCTCAGCAGATGTGAGCAGGCAGAAGAAAGAACCAGCAAACTTGAAGATAGGTGACAGATTATCCAGTCTGCAGAACAAAAAGAAAAAAGAATGAGGAAAAACGAACAGAGCCTCAAAGACCTGTGGGACACCATCAAGTGTGTCTACACACATAATAGGAATGCCAGAGGGAGAGGAGAGAAAGGGACAGAAAGAAATTTAAAGAAATAATGGCCAAAAGCTTCCCAAATTTGTTGCAAACTTCTCCAAAATGTGCATTAATCTGCACATCCAAGGAGTTCAACAAACTCAATGAAGGATTAAACTCAAAGAGATCCATACTTAGACCCATCACAAAGATCAAAAACCAAAGAGAGAATCTTGAAAGCAGCAAGAGAAAAATGACCCACTGTGTATGAAGGGTCATCAGAAACTAGCTGACTTCATTAAACACCAGAGGCCAGAGGGCAGTGGGAAGGCATATTCAAAGCAATGAGAAAAAGACTATCAACCAAAAATTCTACATTCTGCAAAACTAGCCGTAAGAAGAAATTAAGACATTCCCAGATAAGCAAAGAATCTGTCACAAGCAGACCTGTCCAACAGGAAATACGAAAGGGAGTTCTTCAGGCTGAAGTGAAATGACACTAGACAGGAGGAACTCAACCCTACTGGTTAAAACAAAGAGCACTGGTAAAGGTAACTACATAGGTAAATATAAAAAACAGTACAAATGTCTTTTTTGTTTATAACTTTTTTTCTCTGATTTGAAAGGCAACTGCATAAAGCAACAATTATAAATGTGTGGATGCGTATACCACGTATAAAGATGTAATATCCATGACAATAACAGCACAAAAGGGGAAAAGGAATGGAATTATAAAGGAGCAAAACTTTTGTATATTGTAATTAAACAGGCATTAATCCTAAATAGACTTACTATAGATAAGACGTTAATTTTAGCCTCAGGACAATCACTAAGAAAATAACTCAAAAAAACACTGTAAAAGAAACTTCAAGGGTTAATTAAAATGGTACAGTAGAAAATATCTATTTCAAACAAAAGGCAACAATAATGGAGAAACAGAGGAACAAAAAGATGTAAGACATAGCAAAATTACCTTATCAGTAATTACAATAAATGTAAATTGGTTGAACACTGCAATTCAACACAGGGAAATCCTTTATTTTAACCCAAACGTACCTTGGTTATTTCATCAGATATGCTATAATCCAGGAATCTCAAAAGGGTCAGATAAATGCGGAATTTGTTCAGCACAGAAGGCAGCACTGCTGAGAGAAGGCTGTTCATGTATTCCTCCATGTTTGGTGGAATTAGCTGGGGTTGTAAGTGAATCTGGCAGTCTGCCTGAAAAGAGAAATAGTCCACAGTATTTTCTAGGTCCCCAAATCAATCTACATTCTCAGGAGGATGTATCATCTCTATTGTCCCCTAAGGGAATTAGAAAATTTATTATTGAGGGGGTGGGGGAGTGTCAGTTTTTAAGATTATTTTATGTGCACTATAACTGCCTCAGCAATAACTACAAAAGTTAACTTTTTCTTGGTTACTTATAATGTTTCCTCACTGGTATCAGTAAACATATAAAATGGTAGCCTGCCTCTACAAAAGCAGCTAATTAAAATGTTAATCACACTTTCCCACAGAAAACTTACCAATGAGCCATTTCATCCTTAGTCAAGGCTGTTTCTCATCAGTCGGAGGTGAAACTATTATGCAGAGAAACTATCCACCTTTAAACAACTGGGGGTATTTCTCTGCATCCTCACAATTAAAAGCTCTATCAGCCACTCTGATGACTTACCATTTCACCATAAAACATACAAATAATTACCAAGAGATTAGGAACAGTTTAAAAGGAAATCTAAAATACTTTTTCTCATATGATTAGCAAAAAACAACTGGACAAAGGCAGTAAGAACAGAAGTGTGGAAATTAATTAGGCGATTTACTGAAAGCTTCTGCTTTCTGTACCTAGATGTGGGAGTTTCTACTGCCAATAGCTTTGCTTGTTTTGTGGTTTGCTGAGATCTGGTTCTTGGTAGATGTAAGTTTTCATCCCAAGGCAGGAACAAAATAATCAATTCCTGTATTAATTATCAGCAGACACAATTCTTTAAACAAATGTAGCTTCTTAATAATAAGCAGCACCAAGAAACAATGAAAATATAGATAGCTTTCCAACATAACCTCCCTCCATTTAAAAACACTGTGTGTCGTCACTCACAAGTGGGAGCTAAGAAAAAAGAAAAGAAAGAAAAGAAACAAAGAGAGACCACAATAAAACACTTAACTTTCAGAAGGAGAGAAAAGCAGGAGGGGAGAGAGGTTAGAGAGTAATCGGGTAAGGGACACAAAGAGTAATTACAATTTGTAATGATAAACATGCTAATTAATAGTATTGATTTGATCACCACATACCGTACACAAATACTGATAGTCAACTCTGCACCCCATAAATATGTAAAATCAAAAATAATTTTTAAAAACCCCAGAATTTAAATAAATAAATACATAAAAGTTAAAAAATAAAAATGACTCATCGTACCGGGAGGAGTGACCTCCCCTCCGAAGTAATAAAAACATTAATATTGCAGGGGAATTCCATCTGGTGGTAACTGAAGTCATAATCCACCTTCTGCCAAGTTATTAGGTTGCTCAGAGCAGTCACATTATGAACACCTAGAAAAGCAAAAAAATAATTTTCAGTCATTTCGTTTTAATCACCTAAACAAATTAGTTTTGCTGACATTGATTATATGATGTTTTCACTGCTTTAATAAAGGATATGAGGCACTATCCAATTTACTAAGCTAAATGTCACTAAGCTAAATGTTCACTAGGTAATAAACTTCACAGGCAGTATCAGTCAAGCTAGAACTTTCTGGGGCCAAGACTCCCCAAAATCTAATACCAAGCATCTGGTATACATGCAGACACAAAACAGGTTCCCAATAAGTATGATTATTTTCTAGGTGGTGTGTTCACAGGATATGAATTATATGGTAAGACTAAAAACTATTTTTATACATAGATAAGATTATTGAATTTTACTGATTCTATACTCACCTTTGCCTTAAATGTGTCCTATCCACATTGGTTTTTCTTCTACCTTTACCTCTTGAACTTATCACCAGCAATGTATCTTAATTCTCTTCATTTGAGCACGAATAAAGCAATCTGATTTCTTGTAATTTTATAACATATTCCATAAATGAGGTTAGTTCAAACCATCTGATCTATTAAATATTTTTTTCAGAGATTCTCAGAAAAATGTTTGTAAACTTTGCAATGGGAGGTAAGCAAGGTTTTATTAGATCTTTTCTAAGCTTCTCTTTTGAGGTAATAGATGACTACGGGCAAAAACTTCTTCCAGTTTCAGCCTTTATTTATTTATTTATTTATTTGTCATTTTTGTGACCGGCCGCACCGCGCTCAGCCAGTGAGCGCACCGGCCATCCTTATATAGTATCCGAACCTGCGGCGGGAGCACTGCTGCGCTCCCAGCGCCGCACTCTCCCGAGTGCGCCACGGGTCGGCCCCAGTTTCAGCCTTTAAAAAGCTATTTGTTCTATTGTACTATGTCAGAATACTATGACAAAACATAGTTGAACACAATTTAACTTGTTTATAATATGCGCTTTAATCAAATTCATATGCCAAACCCTTATCTTCTATATTTGTTAAATGTGAATTTTTCTTAGTCCACAGATACTCTTTTAGAAAGTCATTACTAGATCTGGCTTTAACAGGAAGAAAGTTAGAAATGGAAGGGAAATGTCTACGTACACACCTGGGGTGTCGAGCTGCCCCTGCTCCAGAAGAGTTTCATCGATTACGAGAGATGTATTGTTGGGCAGCTGGAGGAGTCCACTGGCCAAGCGATTGGCCGTATAGTCTTTGTGGGGAATGAATTTCAAATGGTTCATGTTCTCTATAGTCATCTGTAGACGAAAAGACTACAAGAAAAAATTTTTTAATGAGCAAGGACCTAAGTTTCCCTGTTTTAAGAAAATATATATTTGGAGTTAAGCATTATATTTTATATGGAAAGAATGACCACATAAATTTCTAAGGGGGTATCGACACGGTTTCTTGAACTCCTAGAAGCAAAAATAATATCTATATCCTACATTAGAACTTCATTCATTCTATGAGCTGCTTTATTCTCAAATGCCTTGTTCAATATTCTTGAAGAATAATTTGTATTTCACCAATGAAACAAATGGTAGACAACTGACATACACATATCATATATCCAAAAGCTCAACTTCTTTCACCTAACACAAGCTAGCTAGCAAAACAGAAAACAAAATGTTTATTTTATTCATCATGACAGGGAGAGTAAAGCTTAAATTTCCTGGATGCTCTTTGAATTAAATCATATTCATTGATCATAAACCAATATAGACTTTTTTGAACAAACTGTTCAGAGAAAAATCAAGGAGCAGAGGACAATGAGCTGTGGCGAGGTGCTGCAGATCTTGTGACTTACGCCAGCCAGGCTGCGTGCCGCCTTCTTGGCCAGACAGAGTGAGGATCTGCTCAACCCATTGCCATCTCCTCTTCCAGCTCCCTGAGACCACCACTGTCAACACCCTCTTCACTCTGCTTTATATTCCAATCCACTTTTCTACCACTCTAGCCTAAAAAGAAGTGTGAGTGGTAGGAGTGGTAGGAATAGGGGGAAGGCTGTCGAGGAAGAGGTAAGATATATTGCCAAAATTTAGAAGACTTTTGTATTTTGGCTCAGTGATTCTAAGGAAACAGGAAGGGGGTAGGGATACATTATAGAAACAAATGAACAGCCCCCAAAGAAGCAGGGCCTGTCAAAACCAAAGGCGGCCATGAGCAGGGTCTAGCCTCAGCTCTGCCACATAAGCATAGGCAGGTCACTCGCACTTAAACTGTTGTAAGAATTAATTGAAATATTATAGAGGCCAGTGTTTAGAAAAAGTTCACACTGCGAGCAAGACATAAACACAGGACTAATATAGGGGAATGGGATATGGTAAAAATGAAAATGTAAACAAACCCACTGCAAAGTGATGCAGAATGTAAAGGGAATGCCTTATATGCTATAACGTCTCTCTTCCTCAGATAACCCTTCCACACTGGAAAACAGAATCTGTGTCCTGAGTATGTGTTGCTTCAATCCTGGCCCCACAGCTCTGAGTGGCTCTAGGCTTCCTCTCTGATCTCTACCATCTCACCAGTGCTCGGTTCACGCCAGCCACACCAGTCCTCTGCCAGCATTCTTCAAGCGTGCCAACCACATGGCTGCCTCAGTGCTTTTGCGCTTGTTCTCTGCATAGGACGGACACATGCCAGCAGCCATCTGGTCTGCTCCTTCACTCCCATAAAGTCTCTCGTCAACAACAGCCTGGCAGCAAGGCCTTCCCTGACCCCAGGGTAGCAACTCTACCCTGGTCCTCTGCCAGCTCTACCTATCCCATTCTCCTTGGGTTTTACTGTTCTTCAGGACCCTTAAATGACATACTATGTATGAGTTTATTTGTTGGTCTTCCACGACAAAAATTTAAACTCCATGAGTGCAAAGAATCTAGTTCAGTAATTCTCAAAATATGGTCCAGGGAACCCCCAGGGAACACCCGTTTGTGTGGATACCCCTTTGTGAGGTCCATGAGGTCAAAATCATGCATGGATAAAAGAACCTTTCAATGTGTAAGGCAGACCAATGAATTTTATTACAGCAGAGTATGAAACATTCATTGATAGGATTTCAGATTCCATACTGCAACTATCCTTTGAGAAAATGCCATATGGGATGAGTCTGGAGAAAATTATGTTAAGTGAAATAAGACAAACTAGAAAAGAGAAATATCGCATGTTCTCACTAGGTAGGTAGGTAGGTAGGAAGGAAGGAAGGAAGGAAGGAAGACCACAACAATTCTGTGAACTTTCAGAAGGAGAGAACAAACCTAAGGTTACTAGAGATGGGGGAGGGAGGAAGGGGGTTTGGGGAGGGACAGGTTGGGTAAAGGGCATAAAGAAAAATCATGATTTCTAATAATGAATATGCTAATAATAATAAAAAATAATAAATTTTTAAAAATGCCATGTTGACAGTTTTGGTCTAGTATCGAGAAAGAATATCCACAGTTATCTGAAAAGGCTATTAAAACACTCCTTCCTTTGCCAACTACTTTTCCATCTGTGCAAGGCCAGCTTTCCTTAATATACTTCAGTCAAACATCATATTATAATAAGCTCAGATATGACAGAATTCAGATATGAGAATCCAGTTGTCTTGCATTAATCTAGACATTACAGAGATTTACAAATATGGAAAACTCACTTTTATCACTAATTTTTTTCTCTTTTGGGAAAAGTTTTTATAAAAATGTTCATATGTAACAGTTTATTATTTCTAATGTATTGATATTTTAATATATTTTGCTTTAATTTCTAATGTGGTAAATTAACACGAGAACCCACAGCTCTTTAAGTCCTCAACGTTTTTTTCAGAGTGTAACGTGAGTCTGAGGAGAGCAAGAACCGCTGCTCTTCTCTGGTCCCCTGCTGCTGCAGGACGGTCTGGACGAGCGTTAGCACTTAGAGACTCTCAGTAAATTTGGTCCAGTGAATGATCTAGTTCAACATTTTAAATTTCCAAAGTAAAAGGTGATCAGTATTTTTAATCACATGACTAATCAAAAGCAATCCCCCTGTTCCCAAGATCTTATCACCTCACAAATACTGCATTTCAGATGCCCTGGCAAATACAGGTGGCTCGACTTTCCAAACAGGAATTAAAGCTGGGGCAAAGGGGATAAAGATCTTTATTACCTCAGCTACAAGAATTATGCTCGATAATTTAGAGTTTATTTAGATTTAAGATTTTAATGCACACAAAAGATACCAAATTGCACAAATTGGCATCAACAGAGTATAATTTCAAAGGAGTTACTACAGTTGTGCTAACTGTTAGACTTGTAGAAATGTGTGCTAAGGCAATAAGGGGCAGCAATAAAAAAAGAGCATTTTAAATTACATAACTTGGCAGGCTTTGTCTTCCCTTAAATGAGATCTATTAAACTCTTAAAGTTAAAGATTTGGGTTAAATGAAGGACAATCAGATGGATTTGTTAAGTGTGCTTAAGTTTATAATAGATATTTATATTGATCTTACTGCTGGAACAAGGTGTTGAATAATTCGATACAAGTGTTCTGTGAAGGTACTATTCCGTGGGCAACCACTCAAGTTAACTGTAAATTTTCCTAATGGAAGAACATCTCTTCTCGTATATCTAGGAAAAAAAAAAAAAGAGAAATAAATCAATAAGATACTGAAGCAATTTCCTGATTTCCATCAAAAAGAAAATAAAGAAAAATTAGCTTAATATTGTCATTAAAAATAAAGCAGGGCTGGCTGATTAGCTGTTAGGTAGAGCATGGTGTTATAACACCAAGGTCAAGGATTTGGATCCCCATACCAGCCAGTCACCAACTCAAAAACAAAAACCCAGAACACTCTGACCAGTTACGTTATTTCTCAGAACAACAGCAATAAAATTAACAGCCAGTAATTAGTACTTTTATATAAATGCTGATCATGTGCCAGCGACTATTTCTGAGTACTTAAATGCTTTCTTATTTAATCCCCGAACATCTGAGGTAGGTAGTATTATCTTCCCTTTACAGCTGAGAAATCCGAGGTGCAGAGATTTTAAGTAACATGTTCCTCTAGCCAGCAAGTGATAGAGCTAGGATTTGAACCCACGTAGTTTGGTTCCAGAGTCTGTGTTCTCAACTATTATGTACTACTGTCTCAGATCCCATCCAAGGAAAGATAAGATTCGCAATACAAAGAAGTTCACTGCAGTGTTTTTTATGGTAGAGAAAAACTAGGAAAATCTAACATTTAGGGAAGTGGTTACAATTTGGTACAACAGTTATAATGAAATGCTGTGCAGCCATTAAAAAGGTCATGAAGAATTATGATGGGAAAATGTTTAATATATATTAAATGCTACAAGCAAGATATGGATCTGTGCTTAGAGTATAACTGAGATCTATGTAGGTATGTACAAATACGCAAACAGAAAAAGATAAACATGTACAAAAATATTAACTGACATTATCTCTAAGTGGTAAGATTACAGATGATTTCTATTTTCTTCTTTACATTCTTGGAACTTGTTGAAGGAGCACATTACTTTTGAAATCAGAAAACAGAAAAATAAGGTGAAGTCAAAGGGGGTGCTAAATGTCGACGTACAAGTTAAATGTACACATGATGTACCTCGTTGTGAGAAGCAGAGCCTTGGAAATGTATAAACAGAGAGTTTGGAATGCAAAAAGGATAAAATAGCTCATTTTACTCATTAGCCAGGTTCTTTATCTGATTTTGGCTCTAAAATTTAAGGGGACAATCAAAATACTATATGTGTAACTGTGAGAAAAGGTGAAAAACTAAATCTGTTTATGATTTGGTGTAATAGTTGTTACACTGAACAAATAAAAGTCACTTGATGATGAAGCCTAATGAATTAAAATACACAAATGGCATCAGACATTTTCCTGATCTTTTCCAGTTTCGACACACCAGACTCCCTTCATTCCCCTGGGGACACAGCACTTACACTGTAGAGATGAGATGTAATATAAGGTACTCAGCAGCCAAACTGTCTCCCAAAAGGGCATGAGTGAGGAATCCAAGCAGTTCTGCTCTGACTGGAGACAATTCGGACATGAAACTTGAAACGACTGGAGGAGGAAGGAAGACCAGATTCAGAAGACACACATCAGTTCCTCTCGAGCGTCTTAGGGTAAAAGACAACTACGTGAACAAGGCACTTCAATTCAGTTGATGACTAGGAGATACTTAAAATATTAGTCAGTAAGTCATGCCAATCTTGACAGCTTGTGTATTTTTTTTTTTGTTTGTTTGTTTTTGCGACATTTCAATGAAGAGAATTAACATTAAGAGGGAAAGGGGCCAAAGAAACAGAGATTACTGGAAAAATTTATTCTGGTGAATGAAGACCTGACTCTCAATTCTTCTATGACCACACGTTCCAGGCAGCTCCAGAAAAACACTGAGATAAGTCTGTGGTCCGCTAGGTTTTAACACTTACACTTACAGGTTTTGCTCTCCTCTTTGTTAAGGCAAGCAGGCAATAATGGATTGATGTGCTGCAACTTCTGGGCTAAAATCACATGGATCCGCGGCACAAGAGAAGCAGGAGGGCTGTGCACTTTCTGCTCTTCTGCTGTGTCTGTGCATTCCATTGGATCCAGCAGGGCAGAGGCATCCCTGTGGAGAGATGATAAAGCTTCAATTTAGAGAGACATCAACTGTACAGATGTAAAAATAATATGCATCTCTGAAGAAAAAATTAGAATTCCAGCCAAGAACATTTCCACCAATACATCTCCTCAAAGAACAGAAACTCATTCTAAAATGTTATTCCTCATTCTAAAATGTTATTATGATATAACGTATTTATTCCATTATTCAAGAACAATTTATTTTACTCAGTATACTATCACCGCAATAAACGGGATATAGAATGTCACTCATCAGGTTATTTCAAAACACAGATATTCTATCAGCTGAGACATCAAATACTTCATAGCACATATCAAAAACTGGGAGCTTTTTCTCAAAGTCACCTGATATCTATTTTTCAGTATGTGAAGAATCCATGCATCTCTATCTTGCTAATTTTCTTGGATTTTATTCTTACACGATACCTCCATTTAATAGTGAGGAGGTAAGCAATGAAAACAAAGTGTGAATTTCTCAGATTTGCTAAATTAGATGAAAGATTTATTGTGAGATGATTAAAACAAATGACTAAGATTTTTTAGGTCTTCATACTTTACAGATTCTACAGACTCTAGAGAAATAAATTCATACTACTATCTCTTAATATGAGAATAATGACAACCTTTTATATATAGTGTGTACCACGAGATGGACAATGTTCAATGCTTTGCACACACAAATTCATTAAAACCACAGAACTACCCTTATTTACAGTGAAAAAACCAAACCAAAGGTGACACAGCTAGAAAGGGCCAAATCAGGATTCCAACCCAGGCCGCCTGTTTCAATTTCTGCTCTTTAACTTCTAAACTAAACTGCCTCAGTAATGAAATAACTAAAGTAGGAAAGTAATCATAACCAGAAATAGACAAGATGAGGAATTTCATGTACTATTAAGGGACTGTTGTTTAAGTTTATTTAAAGTTGTTTAAAATTTTTGTTTTACACCTTTTTTTTTTTTTTTTTTTAGTGTAGAAAATGTAAGTTCTTCCTATGCAGAAACCAAGATGAATATCCAATATTCAAAAAAGGACTCTAGGGCCGAGCCCGTGGCGCACTCGGGAGAGTGCGGCGCTGGGAGCGCGGCGATGCTCCCGCCACGGGTTCGGATCCTATATAGAAATGGCCGGTGCACTCACTGGCTGAGTGCTGGTCACGAAAAAGACAAAAACAAACAAACAAACAAACAAACAAAACCAAACCAAAAAAGGACTCTACGGTAGAGGGGAGAATATCTGTCCTTTCTTTTGGCAATATCAAAACAAAACAAAACAAAAAGAAAGAGGAAAATCTGGATTTCCAAGACATATAGTATTGTTAAGTGAAAAAAAAGTCTAAAAGAGTACATATACTATGTCACCTTTTATAGAAGAAAGGAGGAGGAATAAACTATACACATATTTAATCATTCTTGCAAAAAAGAAATCCAGGAAAGATAAGCAGAAACTGAGATTGGTTCCCTAGGGAAGCTGGGTGGGAACAGGAGAGCAGGGAAAGCACTTCTGAGTATCTTTCCATATAGTTTTGATTTGCAACAATGTTAAATATTTCCTATATTTTAAAAAAAAATCGAAACAATAGAGATAGAGAAGAAACTCTGAAGTGAAACTCAAGCAGACACAAATGAACGTATGTGAAATGAACACTGAAATCACACCGAAGGGGGAGAAGTGTTACCTGAGTGACTCTGGAAAGCAGTGCTCTGACTATGTAGCCTCATTCTAAAATAAAAACGATCTGGAAACTCCAGTTTCTAGGTTTGTGTTTTGTAGTGGTGTGGGTTACCATTCTGAAATTCCCTTCTGTGTATGGCAGAATTGAGCAAATGATATACTGAGGATAAGAGGAGTCAAGTTTCTTTCTGTTAGAAAAGGGAGCTACAAATACAGAAAGGAGGACAAGTAGAGTAACACCGTGGTGCTAAACTGGAATTAGAAATATAGTATGAACTCACGGTTTTTAAAAGACTTAGAAATATATGAAGACGCATGTATATGTGAGTGCATATGTGTGTGTATGTAAATGTGGATACATATATACGTACATAAATGTGTGTATGTATTCTAGCTCTGTTCGCTAAAAGGGCTTAGAAGCAAAGCTAACCCGATGCCAATGAGCACACCTAGCACTCAGATCTTGATTTTTAAATATAATTCCTCTCTAAAAGAAACTGGTGCTCTTTGAAAAAATAGCTGATATTTGGGCTGGAGCATGGAAAATAACAAGATGAGGTCTAAACAGCTTAATATGCCAGAAAATACTTGTAAATTTTAAAAAATGATGAGGTCACCTCAGAAAAAGGACCCAGAGCCTGCTTAAAGTGGCTCCCACTAGCCAAATCTGGAAAAATTTGACTCTCAAAATAAATGGTACTAACTTTGAATAAAGTAAGAATCCATCAGTCCATAGTGATACAAATAAATAAATTACTTAAATAAATGAGAGAAGAAAAATCTCCATTTATTGGTAGAATGCCAATAAATAAATGTAAAACGGGAGAAAGGTCGGGTATTAATTGGGTGGGAGACATGGGGAATAATCACAATTTGTGGTAGTGGGCATGTTGATAGTATTGATCTGGCCATCACCTCTGGCACAAGTGGTGAAAGTCAGCTTTGTACTCCATGAATATGCATAATCAATCAATCAATCAATCAATAAATGTAGAAGTAACAACTTAGAGACTCACCATCATAGTAATAATTGATTCAAGGAAGAATCATCAATGGATGCTAAAGTCAGTTAGTAAAAGTTTAATGAGAAACTGGATATTTACATAGTTTCTAAGTATCTTCCTCCAAATTACTTAATTACAAAGTGAAAAACAGTAACTTTATAGGAGAGACACCTGGTAGACACCACCTAAACTAGGTGATCAAAACTGACATTACCAGTAATGGGACAAACTGATATCATGTGCTTCCTGCTGTAATGCCCTGAGAAGGATACATCCACCACTTGCGTGGTACTCCTGCACAAAATTCCTATCTTGAATCTAATCATGAGGAAAACCAGATACACACAACCTGAAAGACATTCTACAAAATAACTGGCTTGTACTCGTCAAAAGTGTTAAGGCAGTCTGCTCTCTGCAATGTGAGAGGACGGCCATAAGCCAGGAAGTGGCCCTCACTAGACACCAGATCTGCCAGTGCTTTGATTTTGGACTTTGCAACCTCCAGAACCATGGAATGTAAATTTCTGTTGTTTAAGCCAAAAAAAAATAAAGTGTCCAGGCCATGAAAAACAAAAGAAGGCAGAGGACTATTCCACATTAATGCGATGAGTGAAGCTATGGCTCCTGGACTGGGGGTGGGGGTCCGGGCAAGTGCAAGGAAGGAAGAACACGATTGAGACCATTAGTGAGATAAAGTACAGACTGTGAATGAGTATATCATGTATTTGTGGTGAATTCCCTAGTTTTACCTGTACTCTGATTATATATGAGAAAGTCCTTGTTCTTAGAAAATAATGACTCAAGTACTTAGGGGTAAAAGGGTTTGATGTCTGCCACGTACTCTCAAGTATTTCAGGAAAATGTGTGCATAAACAGAGAACACAAATGACAAAGCACATGGGGCATAAGTGTTGACAACTGGTAAATCTGGGTAAAGGAGAAAAGGGAGTTCTCTGTAACTATATTGCAACTTTTCTGAAAGTTTAATATTATATCAAAATAAAAAGAGCAAACAGACTCACCTTTCATCAGTATTTAGTATACTTAGCACAGGATCCACAGATAGTATGCCATATAACTCAAGAACATCATTTACTTTGAAACAATCCCAATCTTCATAGACCTAATAAGAGACCACATGAAGTCACGTTGTTAGGACTAAATGACACAAAAAAGCCTAAGATATTAGTCTTGAAGTTAGAGTTATAATAATATCTTAGAATTTTAGATCAGGAAATAGACCTTAAAAAAACTCCTTTATTTCATAAATTGACACCAAGAGGTAAGGTACTTGCCTAAAGTCATTCTGCTAGTTCGCAAGTAAGTTAAAAACAACTGACCCCCAGATCAATGTCTGTTTTCAATATACCTCACTACTTCAAAGAAAAGGCTTTTCCCAAAGGTTGATAGTCAATTAAAACTAGAAACATACATTATCTCAAAACCAGTGGAATGAGGGGGGGGAAAAAAACCTATTAACCACACCAAGAACAGGAAATAAAAAACCAGGATGATTAACTTTGGGCTTACTCATGAACTATGCAACATTAGGAGGATTAACACAAAAGTGAGAATGGCCATGAGCTTTTTCACAATTAAAAAAAACCAAAATCTCAAAATTGTCTGTCATGACAGACTTTAGTAACTGTCAACGCCTCTTTCTGGTGAGACCTGATAGAAGCATGGCAGGGAAAGAAGCTGTAATTTGGCCCCTGTGCTATATATTGAGAATGCCATTTAAGTTAAAACCACGAAGAAGAAGAATGGAAATTCTCAATGAACATTTTTTAACCTTATCTCATTTGTTCACCTATCAGGGTCAAAAAAACCACAATAAGATAGGAGAACAAACTTCTCATGGGATTTTTCCTCCTAATCTATTTTGTTTTAAATACAAGTGAGAAATGGGTTTTGAAAAAAGAAAGGAGAATGGCAAAAATGAAGTAGATATTATATTATGAAGTTAAAAATGATATAGGAAGGAAGTAGACATAAATTAAAAAGTCGTTTCAATTCTGTGTTTGAAATATTCTTCGATCCTTTAAGAATGCTGTTGCAGCCAGAATAAGGAGCTCCCAAAGATGTCCACAACCTAATTCCTGGAATCTGTGAAAATGTTACTTTACATGCAAAAGGGACTTGCAAAGGATGCCAGTTCACTTGGTTAGTGGCTGGTGCTGGTAACACCACAGTCAAGGGTTTGGATCCCCTTAACAGTCAGCCACCAAAAGGGACTTGCAGATATGATTAAATTGAGGGCCTTGAGATGGGAGATTATCCTGGACCATCTGGGTGGGCCCAGCATAATCACACAGGTCGTTAAAATTGGGGAACCTTTCCTGGCTATGCTCAGATGAAAGGCTATGAAAAAATGGTCAGATGGATGCAATATTGTTGGCTATGAAGACAGAGGAAGGGGCCACAAGCCAAGGAATGCAGCTGCCTCTAGAAGTTGGGGAAAGCAAAACTAAAAAACAAAACAACAAAACAGATTCTCCCCTAGAACCTCCAGGAAGAAATGCAGCCTTGCTGACACCTTGATTTTACTCCAGTGAGACCCATGTTGGACTTGTGACTTAAAGCCTATAAGAAAATAAATTTTTGTTGCTTTAGGCCAGTAACGTTGCAGTAGTTTGTTATAGCAGCAAAAGAAAATGAATACAAATGTTAAGAGTTTTCCATTTTAATTTCTGAGACACATACATGTCAATGTTAGGTCTACAAAAGATTTTATTACCTTCACAAGGCATGCAGGGCCCTTCTCTCCCGGCAGTGGAAAATTCAGATCAAAAGGAGAAGAGAGGTTAAGGGAGTTCAGTTGTTGCCCAGCAGATGCTTCAGTTTCTAAACGTTTTGGCTCTCCACACCACTGAAGACCACCAATACTCCCTAAATTCAAAGGATAGCATTGCACTTAGTGATTTCTAAAGCCTCCTGAAGAAAAAGAACATTTGGAAAGTGCCTTTCAAGTTTGATATAAATATGCCTTAGTATTAAGGAAATTCAGTAATATGAATTTATAAAGTAGAATAATGAATAGTTAAGCAAAATTCATTGGTAAATCTTCGTTCACAACTGATTGTTAAATTTGCCTTCTCAACCCAATCTTGCAGGTAGTAATTGACCAGACTGATTTGTTTTACCTCCTCTTCCTTTAACTTTCCCTCTGATTAAAGGTGCTAAAGGTAAATGACTAGCACATAAAAGGAGAAATAAACTTATCTACCTGCGATAATGAAAAAATTCACTGCTCATAAAAGGTGTGATTGAAATCAATAATGGTATATCGAGATTCTGAAATTCTCTCTTGCTATTAGAAAATTTCAGCTTTTTCAAAACTAGTTGTATTTTAAGCATGTTTTAACAAATAAACCACTACAAATTCATCTAGTATACCATGACTGCATGTTTTTCCTTCGATATTTTTAGTCCTACAAAACTAAAGTACTATTATTACAAAAAGAAAATGAGAAAGGATGTTTTCTGATATATTGTAAGTAATTCTCAAGGTAAAGTACTATGTTTTCATATTACTTAAGAATTGAGATTAAAAAACTCTTAAAATTATCTATAGTTCTGATAAACTTGAAAGTAAGGTTGCCACATCGTCAGCTCCTAAATCTAGAGCTACATTGTACAATGAATTCTGAAAACACATCTACTGCAAAAGAGCAGAGGTCTACAGGAAGCCTGTTGGCACATGCTACCTGCTTGTCTGGCACCAGCATGTTGGTCTTTCTGTTTATTGGGCTGTAGGTCCATGTCTTCATCATCTTCATAACTCCTCTTGTGACGACTGGGAGTGTAGGATGTTGAGGGGCTGACTCGAGCTTGGTTTGCATTAACATAGGCGTTAAACGAAAGGTTAAGGAAAGACTAAACTGAGGAATATCCTAAATTATGTTAATTATATGACTAATAAAAGGTTACTAGTTTGGCAATTCAGTTAAAATGGAAATGTATTTTTAAAAGGAGCCTAGACTTCCAGTTGTGGTAATAAGAGTAACAGGTTTTCAACCTTATGCACCCACTCCTGCTGTGAACAGCTATACAGCTCGACAAAATATGTTGAAACAGCTGTTTTCAGTCACTGGACAACAGAGAGCATAAGTTATGATCCTTGAATAAACAGAAACACACCAGGTAAATGCTACATTCTCCTAGCTTTCTCTTACAGGCATTTTCCAAACTGTAACAAAGAGAAGTGAAGGACCTGTTCTTGCTGGGTGGAGAAAACAGAGCACGTAGTTTAGGGCTACTGAAGCAACTGGAATTTACAGGAAAACTGCTAAAGAGGAAGCAGGTGCAGATAGAAGAAGATTCAGAAATCTGTGCAGGTTCTGTTTGGATCTTTGGCCAAATACTGGGCTGTGGATGCGTAAGTCAAGATTCCTTGAGGTAAACAGCTACTGGTTAGCCAAGACTCTGGAAGTAGTACAGAACTAGAAGTGGACCTTATTCAACATCCCAGGCATTTAAGTAGGACCTAGAAACAGCAGACCTCATGAGTAAAGACTATGTTCTGTATAGCAAGGACTATTTTGCACCCACCTTAACAAATATCAAAAACAAGCCTCAACAAGATCAAGGTGACCCAGTAAATTACCTGTCAGAACAAAATGCAACATTCTTGAAAAGACAAGAAACTAAACTCTCTACAATGGTGTATATCAGCAGACAATAAATCTTTATTAGTTAAGTGAAGAAGGAAAATATGACCTAGAGTCACAATTAAAATCATCAACAAGGGCTGAGCCAGTGGCACACTCGGGAGAGTGCGGCGCTGGGAGCGCAGCGACGCTCCCGCCGTGGGTTCGGATCCTATATAGGAATGGCCGGTGCACTCACTGGCTGAGTACCGGTCACGAAAAAGACAAATAAATAAATAAATAAATAAATAAGAACTCTTCTGGGTGCAGCTGCCAACATTTGTCATGATGCCTAGAAAAATAAGAGATTAAAAAAAAAAAAAAAAAAAATCATCGACAAAAACAAACCCAGAGATGACTCAGACATTGGAATTAGTAGACAAGGACATTAAAAATCAATTAAAAAATTCACAATTTTAAAAGAAAAAATGGATGTCAGATGAGGAATATTAGTGGAGAAATCAAAACAATGAAAAAACCAAATGAAAAATCTACAGCTGAAAAATAAAATATCTGAAAAGAAAAAAAAAAAATTCACTAAATCTGCCTGACAGCAAATTTGGGGATGAGAGAAGAAAAATGTCAGTGAACCTGAACGCTGAAGTCAATAGTAATGATCCAAACTGAAGCAATGGGAGAAAAAAAGGTTTAAAAAAAACTAAAAAATAAAGAGAAATGAACAGAGCCTGGTCACCTGGAGGACAACAAGTAGTCTAACAATCATATGACTGAAGTTCGAGAAAACGATGAGACTTGGACAGAAAAAATATTTGAAGAAATAATGACTGAAAATTTCCCAAATTTTTGAAAAATATCAACCCACAGATCCAAAAAGTTGAACAAAATGTGACCAAGATAAACATATTAAAAAACTACATCTAGGGACATCACAGTCAAAGTGCTGAAAACCAAAGAGAAAGAATATTAGAAGCAGCCAGAGGAAAACAAAAAGGACATGTAACATATAGGGGCACAACAAATATGATGGCTAGTCTTTCATCAAAACCAGCGGAAGCACAACAGAAGACACTGGAGCAACATCACTGAAGGACTGGAGAGGGCAAGTGCTTGTCAATGAAGAATTCTACAGCCAGTGGAAATGTCCTTCAAAAATGAAGGTGAAATGATATTTTCAGTGGAACAGAAACTCAGAGAATTCATCACCAACTTAAAAAAAAAAGTTAACAGAAGTAATTCCAGATAAAAAACAAAGAACAAAGAAAACTGGAAATAGTAAATATGAATACAAATGTCAAAGATATATTTTTTTATCATTTCTTAATTTATGTAGAAGACAACTGACTATTTAAAAAAAATCATACATTGTAGGCTCTATAATCTAAGTACAACTGAAATATATGAAAACAACAGCACAAAAAATGGGAGAGGGATAGATAGAAGCATACTGTTGTAAGAGTCAAGGACCAAAAAAGAAATCACAAGAGAAATTAGAAAATATTTTGAACTGAATAATAGTAAAAACACAACAAACCCAAATTTGTGGCTACAACTAAAGGCAGTGATTACAGAGAAATGTATAGCTTTAATTGCTAATTTTAGAAAATAAGGAAAATTTAAAATCAATGATCTGAGTGTCCACCTTTAAAAACTAGAAAAACACAAATTACAACTAAACCAAAAAGGAAGGAAATGAGCAAAACCAATGAAATAGAAAATGGTCAAACAAAGAAAATTAAAGTAAAAAGTGGGTTCTTTCGCAAAGCCCTAGCAACACTGATTAAAATAAGACAAAGAAATAATAAATTAACATATTGGCAATGAAAGAGATCAATGTGAGATATCCCATAAACATTAAAAGGAAAATAAGAAAATACTATGGAAAGCTTTATGTCAATAAATTCAACAACTGGGATTAAATGACTTCAAAACATTCCTTAAAAAGTACAGTTTATCACAATGGACACAAAATATGTTATAAAATTGAATTAGTAATTAAAAATCTCACTAAGAAAATGTCAGGCCCCAAATTGGAAGCAACCTAAATGATTACCAAATTGGAGACTATATAAATAAATGACACTCAGCAATAAAAAGGAATGAATTACTGATACACACAGTACGGATGACTCTCAAATGCATTATGTTAAACAAAAGAAGTCAGACAGAAGAAACTGTATACTATATGATTCTGTTTATGTGACATTTAAGAACAGGTAATGCTAAGCTATGGTGAAAGAAGTCAGGAAAGTGGTTGCAGGGGAGGAAAGTGGTGACTAGAAAAAGGCCCCAGGAAGTTTTCTAGCATAAGCTCTTTACCTTGATTAGGGTATAAAATTATATGGGTATATGCATTTATCCAAATCACTGAAGTGAATATCCTTAAAATACATTCTGTATATGTGCATTTAAGTGTATGTGAACTATGCCTTAAAAATTACTAACGAATAAAATAAAGTAGGGGGCCGGCTGGACAGCTCAATTGGTTAGAGCATGGTGCTGATAACACCAAGGTCCAGAGTTTGATCCCTGTATTGGCCAGCTGCCAAAAAAATAAAATGAAATGACTGATGGATGAATGAATGAATGAGACGTTTCCACAATCTCTTCTCAAAAGAACCAACATGTTTTCTTCCCTTACACATAAGACGATTCAGGTAAAGGATATTTCTTTTACCCATGTAGATTCCCCAGGCACTGGAACACAATAGAAAGTCTGTCTTTCCAAAGTGGTAGTTCGTGGAGAGTTTAAATCAAGTTCTTGTTGAGGCTGTAATGTACACAAAAAATATTTTTAGAAATTTATTAAGAAAAAGAAATTTTAAAAAAATTAACAATCACATTTTCACATTACTTATAATACCACAGTAAATATTTTACATTAAAAATTTAATTAACAAGCAACTAATTCCAAACTATGATCTTAAAAAGAAAACTGACATAAAATCATTTCAAACTCAGTAATCAAAACACTACCTCCAGGGCTTGCTGGTTAGCTCAGTTGGTTAGAGGGCAGCCTTGTAACACCAAGGTCAAGGGTTTAGATCCCCATACCAGCAATCCGAAACAAAAAACAAAAAACAAACAAACAAACAAACACTACCTCCCTCAAATCCATAATTCACAGTACCCCAGGCTACAAAATTAAATCCTTTTTAATTCTTTCAAAGACAAGGCACATGGGTAATCCCACTGTCTCCTTCATAAAAAACCATCAGACTCAATCTATAAGATATGAATTTAATGAAATGTTCATTACTAGATAGCTCTGAGATGAGATTTAAAAGTCAGATATTACTTCCCTAAGAAAGGCATATTCTCTATTTCAAATATACTTAGGAAATCATAAGAGGAAGAAAGGATCTCAGAGATATTGAGTTTGAGCCTGAGATAATACATACAAGCTGGGTTTTTTGCTTGCTTCTTTCTTTACAGGTTCAAGGTTCCCTTTTCCTGAAATGGGGCTTTCATTTATGACTCTGCAGCAACATATGTACAAACTCTCTCTCAGCCTCTGACAGTGTCACAGATGGAGTCTCTCACCTATTTTACTGGTGTATTTCCAAATGCTGAGATTACTGAGCTAAAATGTGTACTAGAAAAAACTGTGTATTAGTATATTAGCCTAATGTGTTAGGGCTCCTTAAACAAGGAATACAGTAAGCATTTATCAAGTTGATCCATTAGACTTGGCACAATATTGATCTTATGAAAACACTCTCGAAGAGAGAAAACATTGACAGACCTGAAGTCCATCACGCATAAGATTAACCTAATCTTTCCAATGAATTAATTACTCTAAATAGTTGTGAGAAATTACATTTTTGTTTTAAAAATCTTTGTGATAACCTTCTAAATTAGGGATATTCTGTCCAGGTCTGCCCACTGAACTAGAATACTTTATTCCACCAGAAATCAACTTCTACTGTGAACTAATAGGCTGGTACTAGGGTCTATAAATCAATCTCTTGGTGGTGCTTGGGTAAGCAAGAGTTAAGACTCCCAGAATGTAAAAAGCCCTAGGTAACCTGATAAAACCAAGAGTCTGGATCTTCCAAGGAGAGCACTAGACCCAGAATGTGGGTAACTCCACTGAGGTCCCATCTTTCTACCATGTCCCTGCCTAAACACCTGCCTGGTCAATCTGCACCTGTGATACTTTTTTCCCCTGGTCAATCCCCACCTGTGACACTTTTTTTCTTTCCATCTGTTGGAAAATAGGGTCTGTGTTTCAATAGAAACACATTAAAAAGCAGAGCAAATTATGGGAGACATTTTTTTCCCTCTGTTACCTATTCATGGTATACATAAGAGAAAATACCCATCATCTTTTTGGTTACTATGCATTGGTCTTTTCTTGTTATAGCTTACTACAAAATATCAGATATCAAATGAGATGCACTATTATATTACAACTGTACAAATATTAAATGTGTGAGTGTAACCTGCTATACGAATTTATTGTATCAATTTACACAAATGACAAAATATACTTTTCATTGCAAATAGGATGGGTGAAAGGTCAGCATGAGATGTAAAAAAACTTGGAAGCTTCTAGCCTGAATAGAATATTTGAGGAAAAAATGCTCACCGCTTGTGACTGGCCAACTGCTCCCCCAAATTTCCCAGTGCCTCTCAAAAGGCCAAGACCATGGAATTAGACTGACCAATGTGCTGAGTGGAAGTGAGGGAGGTTCCTGCCACATGTGGGTCAGTTTCCCTGGAAAGCTGCCCACCTACAGTGGATCAGACCTAACTTTGGGTTATACTTTATGTTCAGCCCCTGAGATACCAGGGTTGTGTGTAACCACAGCACATGCCTTGCTGATCCTGCTATGGGAAACAGTTTTGGTTAACAAGTATATTTTGACATGCAGATACTGTTTTCTACTATTAAACTAGAAATTAATTTTAAATCTCCCCCAGCCATAGCACCAGGCATGTTGAACAAGTGTCAGAATGAAATTCAATTCTGCATGTTGCTCCCCTATTATCAGAAAAGCAATGCAAAACAAACAAAATACAGATATACTATGGTTCCTCTAAACTGCTTTTCTAGTAAGTTTCTACCTCAAGACTATCCCTTTGACAACTATCATTAGATATCCAATGTTCTGTCTTCTTGTCTCCCATTATTGACATGTAAGAGAGTTTCCACTACTTCTTTTGGTCAATAAAAGTTTAAGTTTATTAAAAATATTTTTTCCTCCAGAAAGAGGGCATGATTTAATTATATTTAATTAAGCAAATGCTAAGCCCTAAGTTAATCTTCCACTTTCATTTTAAAAGAATTGATCATAACTTGTAATTTTTTAAACCAAGTATATAGATATTGAGAATAGAAAGGAATTAATTTTGTCACTTATAATATTCTGCCTTCTGAGCTGGCTGGTTAGCTCATTTGGGAGAGTGTGGTGCTGGTAATACACCAAGGTCATGGGTTTGGATCCCCTTACTGGCCAGCCACCAAAAAAAAAAAAAAGATAATATAATATTCCGCCTTCTAAGAGATTTTTAGAAGATAAAAAAAAAAAAAAAATCACATCAGAAAAACTTTTTGGGCAGCTGGCCAGTAAGGAGATTTGAACTCTTGACCTTGGTACTATAATACTGCACTCTAACCAACCAAGCTAACTGGCCAGCCCATGAAAACTCTTAAATAAAGCCAAATAAGAAAGAATATGTCACATGATTTCTTAGAACTTATTTACACACAAGATAAATTTATTTAAATAAATTTAAGATCAGCCAAAGGAATAATAAATTCTCAGTTTAGTAAAATATTCTTATGAAAAATATTTTATATATCTTAAAGATACATACCCCACACTCTGCTATGTCTCTATATTTTCCAAAATGAAGAACCTATGACCCAAAACAAAGGATAACAGTATTATATCAATATATCAGGATCAAAGCTATCATAAACAACACAAGGATAAAATACCATAAATTACAAGCAGAAAGTTTCACAAAAAAAGCAATACATACACGTGCTTTTGTGTTTTGATTAACTGTTTCATAGACTCCCATGTAAAACTCAGGGTCAAACATATCCTGAATCATGCAACGGAATTTCACAAAACTGTTAGGTTTCAAATAATGAAGGGGAACTTCATTCAATGATGGTACCTTAAAGGAAAGCAAACAATCAAGTTAGTTAACAAATCACCTGTCTGTGAAACATAAAGCATATATACATAGATTATATATCCAGACTCAAATTGTCTCTCTCTCTCTCTCTCTCTCTCTCTCTCTCTCTCTCTCTCTCTCTCTCTCTCTCTCTCTCTCACACACACACACACACACACACACACACACACACACACACACACACACACACACACACACACACACACACACACACACACACAAAATCAAGCCCCATAAGGTAGCCAAATTATCTTAGTGGAAAAATAATCACCGGACAAAAGTATTCCTGAGTTCATACAAGTTTGTATGATAACATTTTATTTGTCCATAATCTAAAAGGATGCTTTTCCTGCAGAACACTTTTCAATTAGCAGAATGGCATTTACTTTGTTGAGCTCTTCTGTTAAACTAGTACACGCCAATTCCTTTAAAATGAAGGTAATAAAACAAAGGTAGTTGAAGCTTCTGCAAGTTCAGATTTTTTAGTCTTTGGAGTAACACAGTCAGTTACTGCCACCTAGAGGCACAATATACAAAGAAGCATTTAATTGCTTGAACTTAAGTTGCAAAAGAGACCAAAATCTCATTAATACAAATGTACTTAAAGCAAAAGTACACATTAATTTATATATTTTAAAATTACATGTGGGTTATACTTTCCTGAGAGAAACTGTTGTCTGCCCAACCCTCTCCCTCCAAAATAGCAATAAGCTTACCCATTTAGGAGCATTATTTTCCTTCAGCTTTTCCTTAAAATATTCAATTACTTTCTTCTCCCAGTCACGATTAACTCCATTTTGGGCTGAAAGAAAAAAATATACTTTTCAAAACTAAGGGTACAATATATTATTGCTTTGCCTCCCATGGATTTGTCACCCTTTTCCCTTGGGTGACGGAGCTGCCAAAGATTACTCAAAGCCCATCTCTTCTGAGCAGTGAGAAGCCCCAGAAAGGGGTTAATCTCCCATAACCCTCAAGATAGAGGCATTCCTTGCATTTGGGAAATTAACCACGAATTGGGGTTCTCTTCCTGCATTTATTCTTCAGACCAGGAAGTTAGAAGAAGAGAACACAGGTGGGATTTTTGCTAAGTACCGTTTAACAAGTTTAACAATAGAAGCTGGTAACATTCAATTAAGTTGATCCACTGACAAAAGCTTGATTTTAGCAAACATTCTCTTCTTACAGCAATTTCCCAGTATCTTTACATATCAATCAGTAACCTGTCTGTCTTTGAGCCAGCAACCTTGCTGTGTTAAGAATTTATCTTACAAGAGACTATATAGCCTGGGGAAAATTTCCTGTCCTTTGCAAGGTCAATATTTGAAACGGCAAGGCTTTGGAAAACCAGGCCCTGTGAAGTACATTTGCTTTATACATACTCTACAATATATAATAATAGACTATGTTCAGACGAGTCATACATTAGTTTAGCCAGTTAAAACTGAACTAAAATTTGCTATGATAGAATAAGTTTTAGGTGGAATGATGAGTTTTATACTTCAGTATGTCTGAGGCACCCACCACACAAGAAACTCAAGAAGTTGACCTATTGGAAGCTAGGTATTGAGGAGGTGCTGACCTCCTGCAGGCTTTCTGGAGTGAACAGCCTAGCTGAGAATACCAACAGAATGAGATGTGGAGGCTGCCTAGACTGCGTAGCATATGAGCCACCATTTGTAAGGCACTCTGTTCTTTCAAAACATTTTTATGCAGATTTGAAAAATCCTTACAACTATCCTGAAATGAAGAGCAGAGGTTTTTTTTTTAAAACCTTTTATTTGGGAATACTTTCAAACTTTCAAAAAAGCTTATCCTTGCCACATTTGCTTTATCACTTGCTCTCTCTCTCACATATATGCTTTCTGACTCATTTAAAAGTTGCACCCATCATCTAATTTTACCTCTAAATATTTCAGAGTGTGTTTCCTACGGAGATCGTCTTATATAACCACGTTACGGTTATCAACCTCAGGAAATTAAAAACAGATACAATACTTTTTGTCTAATCTACTATCCATATTCCGATTTGTCATTTGACCCAATACTGTCCTTTATACACATTTTCCCCTTCAGTACAGGACCCAGCCCAGGATCATATACTGCATTTAGCTATCATGCCTCTTTAATTTGCTTTAATTTGGAACAGTTCCTCAATCTTTATCTTTTATGACATTGATATTTAAGAAGAATACAGGCTCTTAAAAAAAATAGAATACTTTTCATTTTGAATTTGTCTGATGTTTCCTTATGATTAGATTCCAGTTAAGTATGACCAGTCAGATCTCTACATAAGTGATGTTATGTCCTTTTAAAGTGTGATATCTAGAGAAACATGATGCCCATCTTCCTCTCATTGGTGATGTTTATTTTGACCACCCAAAGTGACAGACAATTTTTCCATTGTATCATTACTATTTCTCCCTTACAACTAATAAACAATCTGCAAGAGGCACTTATGGGAATTGGCCAAGAACAAAGAGTGAGTTATTGAAGAAATAGAGAGTTTGTGAACTAAAACCACCAAACCACACAGCTGGCCAATCCATCCACCATTTATATTAATCACACAGGTGCCTTGGAGATGTGGAGTAAAGAGATTTGGTTTATATTTATGGAGTTGATCTGTTAGAAATGCTCATAAATTCCTTCTAACACCATGCTTTATCACAGCTTCCAAACACTTTTAGTTAACTGGACAAAGGCCAGTTCTGAAAAGGAAGGGGGCAGGGGGGGCTTCCTCAGGTGATTCTGATGCACAATGAGGGTTAAATACATAAATAAATTGGTCCTCAAATTATGGTTCCCTGACCAGTATCATTAGCATCAGGTGAGTACTAGTTAGAAATGCAAATTATTCAGTCCACCCCAGACCTACTCAATCAGAAACTCTTGGGGTGGGGCCTAGTAATCTGTTTTAAAGAGCCCTCTAGGTGATTCCTTTTTTTTTTTTTTTTAAAGATGACCGGTAAGGGGATCTTAACCCTTGACTTGGTGTTGTCAACACCACACTCACCCAGTGAGCTAACTGGCCATCCCTATATGGGATCCGAACCCATGGCCTTAGTGTTATTAGCACCACACTCTCCCGAGTGAGCCATGGGCCAGCCCCCTCTAGGTGATTCTGATGCACACTGAAATTTAAGAATCACTGCTCTATTGGATGTGTGTCAATAAACCATCACTGAGTTGGAAAAAAAAGTGGGTATTTTTGCTTGCAGTCAGAATGGATATTTAATGAAAAGGCTTATACACAGCCATGACTACCACATCACCAAAACTACTCTGACTGCATTTGTGTAAGAAACATGAGCATATCGTGTAACAGATCATGAAGCCACATTAAGTAGTGACTGGGGAACAGTGAGTTACTACTAATTTGCATGTATATAAATATAATTTTCTTAAGTAAAGGCCAGCTCTACAAATGTCTAGTACTGCTAGACAACTAAAAGGATAATTAAAAAAAAAAAATCAAGGGTGCAACAATAACTGTCCATTATTTATTAAGTCTACTACACAGTGCCCAGCATTCTGGCAGGTGCTACAAGGATACTCAGAGCTGAAGGAACTTCGAGCTAAGATAAGCTACAGATAGAATAACAGCTAAAAGCAAAGAAAAACTAATGTGGATCAAAGAATCTCAGAGAGGGCTTCTGAGAGATATGGTATTTGAGCTAGGCCTTGAAAGAGGTATAGAACTGAAACATGCAGAGGTATAAAGGCATGGCATATTCTAGATGTAGAGCACTCTGAGGGAAGAAATCAACAACAAGTAAGGACACCACCAGAAAGTCAAGTACTGGGAGCAGTCAATGAAAAAAAGGTAGATGAAGCCACATAATCACAGGGAGTTTTCAAAGCCAGCCCACAAATCTGCTCTATTCACAATTAACCTTTATATCCCCAGGGTCTAGCAAGGACCTGGGACATGAGTTACTACAGACAAAGGAATTAATACTAACTAAGTACAATGTAGAGAAAATATGCTATTTTGCAAGACTAGCATCCATCCCGTCCTTTTTGTCACAGTACCCTCTTTTTGGGGGAGGAACCACTGCACCCTTACTTTCAGTCCAAGGGTACCTGTCCTAGGCCTCACAGTGGTTCTGATGATTGCTTAGGGGTGGACCAATTGAAGACAATTCTGGGAGTAAGGTCTAGTAACTGGGGTTGCAACATTGATAGGTTATAATCCTGAAGCTGCATGTGGCCACTGTGCCCAAGATCTGCCTGAAGACTAAGCCATGCCAGAGGAGAGCAGAGTAGAAAGGCCAATATAGACACAGTTTACGTACTTGGCTGTAAGTGAGCCTGACCCTAGCCCACCCATGACCCTCACCCACCTGAACCAATGTATTTGTCTTTTTTGGTTTAAGTAGGACCGAGCTGGGTCATTTGCAACCAAGAGTTCTGCTTAGCACACTTATATATAACTCATGTTCCACAAAGAGTGCCATGAATTCTCAGGCATCTGAATTTGTGCACCACTGTGCTCAATCCTGCTCTAGAGTCAGGGCAATTGAGAGACAATATGTCATACAGGCTTTTATAGTCTCACCCATAGTGTATGAGGGTTCCAGTGGTTTCACATCTCACCAAAACTTGGTCTTGTCAATCTTTTCAACCCTAGATATTGTGCTGAGTATGCTGTGGTATCTCACTGTGGTCTTAATACCCACTTCCCTAATGAGTACTGATGTTGTACACCTCTTCATGTGTTTATCGACCATTCCAATAAATCCACTTGTTACGTGCCTACGTAACAATTTTGCCCATTTTCAACAGCTGGGTTTGCTGTAGCATCATTGATTTGTACAAATTCTTTATATATTTTGGATGCAAGCCTTTTTTCAGATACATGTAGTACAAATATTTTCTCCTAATCTGTATCTTGCCTTTTGATATTCTTAATGGTGTCTTTTATGAGAATTTTTTCATTTTTATTAAGTCCAGTTTATCAAGTTTTTCTTTTATGGTGACTGAATCCAGGGTCATGAAGATATTATCCTATTTTTAAAAATTTTTCACAGTTAGGGCTATAATCCACATCAAATTAATGTTTTTATTTATAGTGCAACATACGGTCAAAGCTCACTTTTTCCAAACAGATATCCACTTGTTGCAGCATTATTTAATTAAAAGACTTTCTTTCTAGAATTGAAAACGTGCTTTGGCACTTTTGTCAAAAATCACCTCACTGTACTTTTATTTACATTAGTCGGTTTCTAGATTCTCTATTTGTCTATCTTTATGCCAGTAACATACTGTCTTAATCACTATAGCTTAATGATTTTTTTTTTTGATAATAAGTCTTAAAGTCAGGTAGTTACATTCTTCAACTCTGTTCTCCAAGTCTGTCTTGATTATTCTAGATCTACATTTCTACATAATTTTGAGGACCAACTTGTTGACTTCTACATAAAAAGTCTACTGGAATTTTAATTAAGTTGTGTTGAATCTATAGATTAATTTGAGAAACGACATCTTAACAACATCAAGTCTTCCAATCCATCAACTCTTCCATGGGAGAGAGCAATAAGGAAGCCTATGCATGGATTCTTCCAGACTCCACCTATACTATAGTGCTGTAATAAATCTCAGGAGGAGTACAATTACATAATGTCACATAAGTCTTCTCATGAATTGTCAAGTACAGGGGTGGTTGTTGGGCCCCAAACACATGCGTATATGAATAGTTCGTTTCTTTTTATTGCTGAATAGTATTCCACTGTACAGCTGAACCACAATTAGTTTATCCATTCACCTGAGGAAGGACATTTAAATTATCTCCTGGTTTTGATAACTATAAACAAAACAACTATAAACTCTGGTATATAGGTTTCTGTGTAAATATGAACTTTCACTTCTCTAGGGTAAATATCTAGGAATGGCACAGCTGGGTAGATGGTAAATGTATGATTAAGATTCTGCTTGTTTTCCAGAGGGGCTGCACCGTTTTGCATTCTCACCAGCAACATACAAGAGATCCAGTTGTTTGCACCCTGTGAGTACTTAGTCCTGTCACCACTGTATTTTCTTTTATATTTTGGATACAAGTCCTTTACCTGATATATGATTTTCTTTTTTTTTAAGAAACTTTTTTTTAATTATAAGAAAATCATTTTAACATTAAAGATATAGTTCACTGTCTCTATTTTAAATTTTAAACACAAAAACTCCATGTGGTCACACAAAACGACAGAATTGAACTAATTCATATTGCTTCATGTGTTACCATTTTATGAATTCCAAATCAGCTGTTCAAATATTGGAACATATAGTATCATAGGGGTAGAGATGCCTGCTGTCTACAGGAAGTTGGAATGAGGAATGCCTGTATCTGAATCAGCATGTGCCAGTGGCCTTTGTTTAACTGGAGTTCTCTAAATTAATTTCCCTGTAGAACACAATGTTTATTAAAAATGGGAACAATTAGATAGGAGGAATAAGTTCTGATGTTCATTGCACAGTAGGGTGACTACGGTTAACAATTAAGTTTCTTATTTTCCCCACATTTTAAAATTCAATAATAATTCCTTAATACAATCAACCATTAAACATGTTTAAATTTCTCCAATTCTCTCCTCCTCCATTTTTCTGTCTTAGAATTGATTTGTTTACATTAGGATCCAAACAAGTTCTGTGTGCTGCACTGGTTTCTACGTCAGCTGTCTCTTAAGTTTCTTTTAATATATAGGTTCCCTCTTTACCTAATTTTTTCCTCTTTACCCTATAAAGTGTCCCAAGATCTGATTTTCATGTATAGTCTCCCAGTCTATACCTTGTCTTTTCATTCTCCTAATAGTATTTTTTGCAAAGCAAAAGTTTTTAATTTTGATAAAGCCCAATTAATCAAATTTTTGTTTTATGCACTGTGCCTTTGGTGTCATGTCTTAGGAACTCATTGCCAAACTCCAGGTTACAAAAATCTTTCTGTTTTCTTCTAAAAGTTTTATAATTGTAGGTTTTATGCTTTGATCTACGACTGAAGTTACTTTTTGTGTACAGTATGAGGTTTAGTTTCAGATTCACATTTTTGCATATAAATGTCTTGTTCCAACATCTTTGTTGAAAAGAACATCTTTTCCACTGAATTACCTTTTGTACCTTTGTCAAAAAACAATTAGGATGATAGGGGTGAACCTGGGAAACATTATGATAAGTGAGACAAGCAAGACACAAAAGGACAAATATCCAAATATCCTAAGATTCCACTTAAATGAGGTAACTAGAAAGGCAAATTCAGAGACAGAAAGTACAACAGAGGTCTGGGAGGAGACTAGAGGGAACAGGGGCCAAGGGGATGGATGGTTGCCTGTCTCATCTAGGGTGAGTTTGGATAGTTTGTGGCTGTGGTAGGCAGAATAATGGCCCCCGAAGATGCTCACATCCCAATCCCCAGAACCTGTGAATATATGTTATATGATAAAGGGGAATTAAACTAGCAAACAGAATTAAGGTTAATAATCAGCTGACATTAAAACAGAGAGATTATCTGGGTGGGTTCAATGTAATCACAAGGGTCCTTAAATGTGGAAGCAGTAGGCAGAAGAGGAGGTTTGAATGATAAGATGAGAATAACTTGACTTGCTGGCTTTGAAGATGGAAGGGGGCTTTGAGCCAAGAAATGTGGGCAGACTATAAAAGCTGGAAAAAGACAAACAAATTCTCTCCGACAGCCTCGAGAAAGACAACCTGATTTTATCCCAGTGAGACTCAAGTCAGACTTCTGGTCTCTGAAACTGTGACATAATAAATTTATGTTGTTTTAAGTTTTAGTAATTTGTTACATCAGAATTAGGAAACTAATAGATTGGTTTTTGAGGAACTGGTCTATTTCATCTAAACTGTTTAATTTATATCTGCAGAGCTAATTGTATTATCCTTTTCATGCCTGTACAGTCTAGAACGGTATCTCCTCTTTCATTCCTGATATTGGTAATTTGTCTGTTTTTTTTTTCTTTGCCAGTCTGGCTAGAGGTTTATTGATATTAAAAAAAAAAAGAAAAGAAAAGAAAGAAAGAAAGCTTTGGGTTTCACTGATTTTCTCTTTTTTTCCTGTTTTCCTTTAATCCTTACAACAGGCCTAAGAAATGGGTTCTCTTGTTATTCCCATTTAATAGATGATAAAATTGAGTTATGGAAAAGTTAATTAACATGACATAGTCACACTTAAAGTGAGGAAGTATGAGGGGCCAAGTGGTGGCCTACTAGAGAAGTGATAGGAGTGGTCTTCTCTAGGTGCAGGCAATAAGGAGATGCATTTCTTGTAGAGAATTTTAAAATAATAAAACTAATAACCTGATTTTATCATCACCGTGCACTGGCAATTCTAAACAATGTCAATGATACAATACTCTTCCTGGAAAACCTTTTGTTGGTCTAAATCCTAAACATTTGCTGTGGTTACTGCTGACTTTTAATAATACATGTGGAAGTGTCTAATTAGCACATTTTTACTACTTACTATCTAATAAACATTGCACTCTACATGGAAGTTAATTCTGAAAACCCTCAGTTACACAGCTGGCTCCCAGCATAGGCCCAGCTACAAGCATTTGGTTGAAAAGTAATCTCTCCAAATGGTTCAGAATGATGCAAACCTGCTAGGATAGTGTCCCCCAACTCCCGTGGTACTCTGGAGTCCTAATGTATATAATAGAATGGCAAAACAGTGATTGTAAAGAAGAAAAAATAGAACTTGAGTTCCTTCAATTCTATCTTCCATGGGACAATTTGGGAGTTCACATTTTTATATTCTTTGTGTTTATATTTAAGACACATTTAAAAAATATTTAGGGCCGAGCCCGTGGTGCACTTGGGAGAGTGCGGTGCTGGGAGCGCGGCGACACTCCCGCCGCGGGTTCGGATCCTATATAGGAATGGCCAGTGCACTCACTGGCTGAGTGCCAGTCACGAAAAAGACAAAAAAAAAAAAAAAAAAAAATACTTAAAGCAGTGAATCTGTAAAATGAGGTGTAGAAGGTACAAATTTTAGCTCATATATGAAACATTTTACTGAATTTTAATAACTTGAAGAAAAATTACAGGGAAAGATATTTGCTTTAAAACTAAAGAATGAATCAAGAAAATACATTATTACATCAGTGGTATGATTTGGTAGTTGCCTACCTTGTGTCTTTTGCAATGTTTTAATTTTATTAAAATTTACTTATTAGTTACCAGTTGTTTATATAAAACACTATTATATCAAACTATGAGACCAAAATTCAAACTATTAGGTAGCTATAAATACTACCGAGCTTTTTTGTCCTGGAGGAACTTAGGAAATTATTCTTAATACCAAAAATTAATTAATTATACAATTAATTATTTTACAAAATACAATTAATATAAAATTATTCTTAATTTTGTAAAGAAATCTGAAGTGTCCCTGGTGGTCTAGTAGTTAAGGGAAAAAAAAAAAAGAAATCTAAAGTGTGGTGCCCATACAAACATGAAAACAACTCAATATAGTGCTCAACAATAAATTCCAAAATGGGGGTGGGGGAAAGGCAATGTCTGGATCTATTTTGAAATATGTAATAAATTCAGCATTGCATATAGTTTCATTTTATCACTATTATTGAAAATAATTCTGTAGTATAGAAAAGGGAGGTATGAAAAACTGATCTGCTCAGCGAGTCAAATACCCTAGGAGTGCCCTGGAGTTAAGCAGCAATTTGGCTCTACATACCATAATCTTAACTATTTTCCATTCTCAAAAGAACTAAAAGCACTACAGATTCAGTGCAATCTCTATCAAAATTGCAGCTGACTTTTTTTGCAGAATCGACAAGCTGATTCTAAAATTCATATAGAAATGCAAAGAAACCCAAGTAGCCAAAACAACCTTTGAAAAGAAGAATGGGTTAGCTCACTTGGTTAGAAGTGGTGCTGATAACACCAAGGTCAAGAGATGGGCCAGCTGCCAAAAATAAAAAATAAAAAGAAGAACAAAATTGGAGGATTCACACTTCCTGATTTCAAAATTACTTACAAAGCTACAATAATCAAGATAATATGGTACTGGCATAAAGACAAAATACAGACCATGAAATGGAATTCTGAGTTCAGAAATAAAGCTACATATCTATAATCAATTGATTTTTCAACAAAGGTGTCAAAACCATTCAGTGAGGAAAGACTAATATTTTCAACAAATGGTGCTGGTTCTCCCCAAGCCTCCCCACAATTAAACTGCATGTGAGATCTGGAAAAAAAAAACAAAAGAAAACAAAAATAAATGATGCTGGAACAAATGGACATCTACATGCAAAAGAATGAATTTGAACCCCTTCTTCATACCATACACAAAAATGGATCAAAGACCTAAATGTAAGCTAAAGCTATAAAACTCACAGACGGAACATAGACATAAATCTTTGAAACCTTGGATTAGGCAATCGTTTCTTAAATATGGCAGCAAAAGCATAAGAAACCAAAGGAAACATAGATGTATTGGATTTCATCAAAATTAAAAACTTTCCTGCACACAACCAGGCACATGGCACCAGTGCCTTGGGGCCTGCCCAGGGACCAGAGGCATGGAGAAGCGGACCAGACACACCCCACAACCAGGCATACCGCCAGTGCCAAGGAACATGCCAAAAACAGCACCTCCATGTGGGTGGCCCACCACAGCCACCACAATAACCATGGCTGCTGCAAAAGCGGCTAGATGCCACAGCTACCATGCAGATGGTCCACCAACCACTGGAGTGCATTGACACAAGGAGAGTCACCAGCAGAGACAAAGAAAAGAAGAGGATGTCTCTTTCCACAAAACCCATTTGAGAGTGACAGAAGAAGCATCTGCTCTATGATAATATTGGGGGACCTGATCACATCTCACAGCATTGGATAGATCTTCCAGGTAACAAGTTAACAGAGTAACCATTATTCTTTCAGAGGGAGAGAAGAAATCTAGGGCAATTGGCGGGGGGAGGGAATGGGGGAAGGGGAGAGATTGGACAAGAGGCATAAAGAATAATTACGATTTGTAACAATATATATGCTAGTAATATTGATTTAATCAACATATCTCAATGTTCAACCCCAAAAATATGTATAATCGATTTTGATTCAAAAAAAAAAAACTTTCCTGCAAAACAAACTATTAAGAAAGTGTAAAGAATCCACAAAATGGGAGGAAATATTTGCAAATCATATACCCAATAACGTTCTGCTATTCAGAATATATGAAGAAGTCTTATAACAATAACAAATTTTTTAATTGGCAAAAGATTTGAATAAACATTTCTCCAAGGAAGATATACAAATGGCCAATGTGCCCATGATAAGAAGCTTTTATCATTAGTTATTAGGGAAATGAAAATCAAAACTACCAATGAGATATTATCTCACATCCATTGGGATGGCTGTAACTAACAACACAACAGACTAGAACAGGTGCTGGAGAGGATTTGAAGAAATTGAAACCCTTGTACATTGCTGGTAGAAATGTAAAATGGTGTAGCCACTGTGGAAAAGTTTGGCAGTTCCTCAAAAAGTCAAACATAAAATTATCATATGACCCAGCAATCCTAACTCTATATATATTCCAGAGAGAACCAAAAATATAAATTCACACAAAAACTTATACACAAATGTTTATAGCAGCACTATTCACAATAGCCAAAAAGTTGAAATAACTCATGTCCATCAGTGGATGAATGGATAAACAAAATGCAGTGTATACATACAATGAAATATTATTTTCAGTCATAAAAAGAAATGCAGTCATCAAAGGATACATGTTATGACACGGATGAAATGTGAAAATATTATGGTAAGTAAAAGCAGCCAGACCCCAAAGGCCACACGTCTGATTTCATTTATATGAAATGTCCAGTAAACCCATAGACAGAAGTAGATTAGTGGTTGCCATAAGATGAAAGAAGGGGAATTGGGAGTGACTGCTCATAGGTATGGAGTTTCTTTTGGGAGTGGTGGAAATGACAGTGGTGATGGTTGCACAACATTATGAACACACTAAAAACCATGGAATTGTACATTTTAAAATGGCAAGTTTTGTTATGTGAATTACATCTCAAGGAAAAAATTTATGAGGAAAAAAAGCAGAAACAACAGTTTAAAGCGGTTACCCCATGGGGAGAGAGCATACTTTTACTCATTTATTTTTATTTTTTAGTCTTTTTGTGACCGGTAAGGGGATCGCAACCCTTGGCGTGGTGTCGCCCGCGCCACGCTCAGCCAGTGAGCGCACCGGCCATTCCTATACAGGATCCGAACCCGCGGCGAGAGCGTCGCTGCGCTCCCAAGCGCTGCACTCTCCCGAGTGCGCCACGGGGCTGGCCCTACTTTTACTCATTTAATACTTTAATGTCAGTTTTTTTTTAACCATGTGCAAGTTATTATAACTTAAAAACTCATAAATATACCTTTTGCCATGGCTACCCAATCCATTCTTCTTCTCTGAGAACAGCTCCACCGTTGAGGTGTGGGCCTCAGTAGTCATGATTGTCCTACATAACTCTGTGCATGGCCACAGCTGACTGAACCATGAGTGCACTCCTGACTCCATGCTAGGCCAATCAGATTTTCTATCCCTGGAATTTGAGATTAAGATAAAGATGCTAGATAATGTGGGTTGGAACTGAGAACAAGTGAATTTGCGAGCTACAGAGGAGAGAAAGAGAAAATGTGCAGAGATGAATGTAGCCTAAGAGAGAAAAACTAAGAGTTGCTTGGGTCCCTGCTAGCTTTCCAGTTCCTGATTCCATTCAGTCTTTTGGAATACCCAACCGCCCCCCTGCCTTTGGGTTCTATAGCTCTATTATAAATTACTTTTTTTCAGTGGCCTGCCATGGATAAGGGAGGAAAGATCCAAGCTGGGTACAGACAATAAGGTCGTGAATTGTCTGTTTAGATTCATGGTAATAATAAAAAGCAGATCGACTTTTAGTTCATTTTATTACTGCTTTAAATTCTCTAAAAAGCTAGTGATGAAATATTCCACTCTGCCCTCCTCCATACCACTGCTCTTTTTTGCATGAGCTAGTCTAGTTCTGTTAGATACAAACAATCTTAGATATAACCCAAAACAATGGTCTTGGTCCAAGCAACAACCTGAAGAGAAAATAATTAAAGAAATCAAAGTTGATAAGCATTCCTACTCCTTCTGAAATTATTAAGTAAAGAAAATCTTTCTTAAATGAAAAAAAATGACTGAAAGAAAAAGTAGAGTACAAAATCTTTTTTTAAAAAAAATTTAATGTAGGGCCGAGCCTGTGGCGCACTCGGGAGGGTGCGGCGCTGGGAGCGCGGCGACGCTCCCAGCGGCCGCAGGTTCGGATCCTATATAGGAATGGCCGGTGCACTCACTGGCTGAGTGCCGGTCACGAAAAAGAAAAAAAAAAAAAAAAAAAAAAAAAATTTAATGTAAGTTTCCTGCCTTTGTTTAAGGGGAAGCAGTTTGATATAGGTCACTAAAAGAACAATCACTGCTGGGACTGAACCATTATAGCATTGTGCACATACTAGAGCCCAATAACAATCTGCTGAACTAAAGTATTCGTAAATCTTAAGCCTTCAATGTCCTGTATGTAAAATTATTTAGAAACTAGAACTTTAGAGGCATTTTATAAAGGTTTATAGGAAAAAATTTATCCATGAACAATTGTTATATAGTAGATACAAATTCAAAACACAGACTGGTTCACAAAGATGAATTATGTTTCATATATGTAGCCATGGTTGGCCACCCACAGAATATCAAAGTTTCTTATCTGAACCAAGAAGAAAAAATTAGGATTTGCATGTGAAAGTAACTCATACTTGGTATGATCATATTCTCTAAGCCAACATAAGGCCCACCAGGATTACCTTAAATTTGAGATTTGTCATCACAGAATCTAACCCAATTTACACCACTTCTGATTAATCAGTCTTCCCACCGCCTTGTTCAATAAATGTCTACTAAGTATTTTCAATGTACAAGACATATTCTTGGCAATATAATGGTGAATAATGCAGATACAGGCCCCGAATTCCCAGAGACAAAATTTAGCAAAGGAACTCAAGAAACAATCAATTTCAACATTGAGCTTTACATGCTAATTTTCAGGGATGCATAGGATGAATCCCATAGTAACATGGAGCAGGGGGGTACTTAGTACTTACTTTGGTACTTAACTTAGGTTCTACCTCGGTATTTAACTTAGGTTCCCAAAGGAAAAGTAGTATTTATTCAGGAAAGTGGACATGGAATGAGAAGCGGGAAACCAGATAAAAGAAACAGCAGATGCAGAAGGCCTTGAGGCAAGGTTCAAAATCAAAGAACTGAAAGATGGTTCAGTATGGCTGGGATGGAGAGGATGAAGGGGAATGTAGTGATAAAGTCTGAGAGTTAGGCAGGGGTGGAGCCAAGAAGGGCCTCATAAACCACTAAAAAAGGTCTGGATCAAGGCAACAGGACGTCACTGAAGGACTTGATTCTAGTGTGGAGAGTCGAAGAGAGAAAAAGCAAGACTGAAGACAAGAGGCCAGTTAGGAAGCTGTACCAGCTGTCCAGGAAAGAGACTGCAATGGCCTGAATTATGACAGTAGCATTGGGGATGAAGATCTCCGGACAGATTCAAAAGATATTTAAGAACCAGAACTGATAAGATATAGTAACAGAATTCCCATCCTGAAAGAGCAAGAAGACTTGGTAAGTAGGTGGTTATCAAAAAAACTAGCATCACATACTAAAAAGGAGAGCACTTGATCAGCAATTGAACTTTCTGAGATGATAGGAATATTCTGTCTGTGCTAATATACAACAGCCTCTATCCACACATAGCTACTGAGCACTTGAAAATGGTTAGTAACACTGAGCAACTGAACTTTTCATTTTGTGTAATTTTAATTAATTTAAACCTAAATAGCTACAACTGGCTATTATACTGGACAGCACAGCTTTAGATTACTGAGACACCTAACCTAGTCTAAGTTTATGTGAAGGTATATAACAGAGGTAATAAGAATGGGGGAAAAACTCCCTCAGACTCAGGTGGAAAGATGTCCAAGATATATTCATTTAAGAAATGCTTATTTCAGAATACTATTCACAGCAAGATTGCATTTTTCAGTTGCAAAATTTTTCATTATTTTGAATATCAATTACTGGTTCCAGTCTAAATATATACAAAGAAAATAAACTGGACAACCATCAACCAAACAGTGGTTAGCTTGAAGATGAAAGGTTACAGAGGTCTTTCATACTGTTATATGTCACCGAATTGCCCTTTTTTTTTTTTTTTTTGTACAATAGACATGCATTATCTTTCTATCTGGAGGAAAAATAAATTTAAAACAATTTTCTACTAAACTAAAAAGTGTCTACACGTTTAACTTCTCATGTAAACATACCAGTAATGCTGCTAATTTAAAGATATTCGATATAGTCACAGTGACAGGAAAATACAGCAAAAATATATATTGTACTTCAGAACAGTTTCTACAAAAACAATTATGCATTCTCTATAAGGCACAATCTGTATGGGAATAAGATATTCTGGGGGAAACACCTCAGTAAGGTTCCCACAACAATACACAAAATTTGTAAAATACTCTAAAGCTAGTATTTTATATCCAAATTAAATCCTTCCTGTACCACGATGAGATGCATCCTTTAGGGTCATACACTTAGGAGACAAAATCTGATGCAAACACATTCAAATGTGTATCAAATACAAAATCATCTCATTTATCCAGCAAGACAAGGGTATGTGGTATTTCTCACAAGTGAATTTTCTTTCTTTTTTTTTTTTTTTTTTAAAGATGACCGGTAAGGGGATCTTAACCCTTGATTTGGTGTTGTCAGCACCACGCTCAGCCTGTGAGCGAACCGGCCATCCGTATATGGGATCCGAACCCGGGGCCTTGGTGTTATCAGCACCGCACTCTCCCGAGTGAGCCACGGGCCGGCCCACAAGTGAATTTTCTAATATCAGTAACTGGAACTTAACCCTTTAAGCACCGACCTTTTTACTTTGGAGAGATTTTTCCTACGTCTATGTGTCTGCACCCTCTTAAACCAGTACTGCCATGTAATCCTCACCTGGCATTTTGAGGCCATTATTTTGAATATTAATCATTGGTTCTAGTATTCATTGCTATGAACATCGGTTACTAGGATTTAGTGAAGCAACATATGCCCCATTTCTAAAATCACCCTTGGACGCTATACAGTGAATCTGCCTGTTTTTGATTTGTTTTTTAATACATACATAGTTTTTTGTTTCTTCTGTTTCAGGTTGTCAGTGTTCACTGGCTACAATCCGGACGCCTGGCCAGGCTGCCTTCTAATTTGCTGCCTTTAGTTGCAGCCTGGGAAACCAGATAACTAAACCAGTTAGAATTATAGGTAAAACGAATAAGGAGTTGCTGAGTTAGCACTAGAGGCCCTCCTACAATAAATAACACACATTTTATGCCACGGGTTTTGGCTTCTGAGGACTATTTAGCTTCTTACTAGCCTTCCTCCCTAGTATCCCACTATAATTTAAATGAGCGAAGGCCACACCACTCTAAGTTAACTCCAGCCAAGTCAAGGATTGCGATCTAACACAGTGGTTTCTGGTTGCGTCTGACTCCACCACTCATAAGTGCAAACTGACACCGGGGAAGGGGTGTGTGTGTGTGTGTGTGTCAAAATATCCAGTGAACGACAAACAATCTACACGCTTCTTCGTGTACTCTTAGCAGAAAAGTAGCAACAGCAATTGCAACTAGAATGCACTAAGCTTGCCTGCAGAGTTCTCAGCTCTTTCTATGTAGAAACTCATTTACGAAGTGGAACATCAGTTGCTAGCTCTGGCACAGGAGCAGATGTAGACCACACGGGCTCTAAAGTCGTCTTCACAGAAAAATTCAGCTACAACATTAAATCTTATCTCTGAAAGGGAGGATGTGTGTAATACAGAGTTACAGCCAACTTCTGAGCGAGCGAGCGGGCGCTCCCCCGACACACCGGAAGTTTTGAAATATCCTGTAGGCTTCCCACAGGCAAAGTGGTTCGCCTTCCCCGCGGCTCTGCGGGTCCTCCCAGAGGCGCAAGGACGCCTCCGAGTTTGCGGGGCTCGGGGCTCGGGGCCCGGCTGGGCCACAGCCGGGGAGCGCGGCCGTCAATCACAGCCCAGTCCTCGAGACTTAACCTTGGCCGCTCGCGAGCCGGGAGACGGGCAGGTGGGAGGCACCTGCGGCCGCAGCCCCAGCCCGGCGGAGGGGTGTCCCAGCTCCGCCGGCGCAGGCCCCGGGAGCTGTCTCGGGCCGCGCGAGCCCTCGACGTGGTCCCGCGTGGGGGCCGCGCGGCGGTGCGGGGCCCCGGGGCTCGGCGAACTCGGCGGCCCGCCCCCAGCGCTGCCACTCACCGAAGAAGCCCTGCACGATCCCGAGCGGGTGGCTGAGCCAATCCTCCCCACAGGGCATCTCGCCGAGGGCCGGGGCCGGCGTGGCCCGGGCGGCGGCGATCCGCGGGCCGAGCGCGGCCGGGCGGCCGGCGCCCAGCTCCTCCTCAGGGTCTCGGCCGCTCCTCGCCCGCGCCCTCCCACGCTCGGCGAGCGGCGGGGCGCGGGCCGCCCGGCCTCCCCGCGCCTCAGGGGGCTGCGGCTGCGGCGACGGCCGCCGAGGAGATGCCGGGGACAGGCTGGCGCGGCGCGTACGGGCCCCCAGCCTCCACTTCGCACAATGGCGGGAAACAGCCGCCGCCGACCGCGCTGCCTCCGACCTGGGTGGAGCTCGCGCGGGGAGGGGCGGCGGGAGCGCGCGGCGCGGGTCCGCGCGGCGGGGCGACGGGGCGGGTCGGCTGGCCCGGGGGCGGGGCGGGGCGGGGCTGGGCCCGACGCGGCAGCGGCGGCGCGGTCGCCATGTTGGGGACGGGCAAAGAGACGGGCACGGCGCCGCGGGGAGGCGGTCCTGCGCCGGCCGAGGGCAGCGTGTTGCGTGTGTCACCCTGTGCAAGCGTCCGGTGGGAGGGGACCTCCCCTATCCTATCCCGGCTTATTAATTCATAGTGCGAGACCTTGCGCAGTAGCCAAAAGCACAAACTCAAAGAGACCTCGGAGTCATCTCTGGGTAAAATTAGTGGGTCAAGCAGCCTGTGGTGTCCGCCCAGCTTCTCCTCGTGCCTGTCTTTTTTTCTTCTTCTGCTGGGGGCAACTCTTATCTGTGCCGTGCCCGAAACCCTATGCGGTGACTTTCCCTCAGCTGGATGAGGTCTCCCTGAGGGAGGCAGACATTTGGGTGAGGGGGACTTTTACAGGCGGTAAGCGCCCTTTGCTGTCCTCTCTGGCATCGTGGCAGGGGACTCGTTGCTCATTGGGAGGCGAGCGCTCTCCACGGCACTCACCGCGGGCCCAGCCCGTTGCTTCTGACTGCAAAACGTACCCTTTCTCCTTCTCCCTCGGGACAGCCTCGGCAAAAAGCTCTGTAATGAAACTGTTTTCCCTTGAGCCTGGAATGTACCTAAGAAAACCCCAGTTTCATCAGATGAATCTGTGCAGCTGAGGAAAGGGCGTGTTCACAGAACGGGGGTGATCTGAATGGAATCTAGAAAGTGGGGAGCTAAAGAACGAGCACTGAACCTGGATCTCAAGCCCTCCTTCGGGCTACAGGAGAGGGAAAAATCTTCCCTTCTAGGTTCACCAATGGGGCCCCCGTAACAAAGGACCGCTTAACAAGAGGGAAAAACAGCAGACGTTTAGTAACATGTACGTTTCACATATAAATGGGAGAAATTGAAGGAAGAGTAACTGGAAGAGGGGTGTTAGAATTCTGGTTAATCTAGAATTTTCCAGAAAGAACAATAAGTTTGTAGAGAAATGAGAGGACTAAAGGAAAGCAGTTTCAGGCTTCCGATGGCAGCAAACTGGGAAAGTAAAGATATGGGAAACTAATGGTAGATACAGACGAGTTAGTAAAGTTTGTTATGTAGATTCTCCTGGTGCAATGTCTGGGCTGATAACAGTCCAAGTTATCTCTGGTGATGATCTTTTGTTCTTCCTGGTAGAGAGAAGGAACACCTTTGAAAATGTATGTTCTGCTCTAAGGCAAATAACAGGAGGGCAGGCAGCTTCTTCTCAATTTCTTTCAGTTCAAAATAATCGTTAGGCCAAAGTGGCATATTTTGGGGTGACATTCTGGTTTACTTCAGGGCAAAAGAGCACAATTTTGATTTATCACTGTGAGCCAATCTATTGGCATACTGGATTATACATCTGTTTCTTCCAAGTTTGATTGAGCTGAGAAAACTGTTTCATGTCCGAGGCATTGCCACCACCACACTAATTCATTCATTTAGCAGAGAGGATTGCCAAGTATCTGATACTGAGTGGGGAAATCCCATATTTTAGCTTCGTGGCCAGTAATATGCAAATTAAAGTTATGACATGAAAATGTCTGATTTTAAATCATAAAATTTCAGATTTGCAACATGATACCAATTCAGCAGTGACGAGTATAGCCACTTTTACCCTTTTAGCCCTTCTTTTACTCTTCTGAGTTCTTGGCTCAATCCTCTGTAACACAAAAGACAGATTAAAAAGAAAAAAGCATACGAATTTATTTAGTGTAAGTTTTACATGACATGAGAGCCTTCATAAGGAAATGAAGACCTGAAGAAACAGTTAACTCTGAGTTTTTATGCTTGGTTTGATGAAGAATGGACAGTCATATGGATTGAATTGTGTCTCCGAAAGTTTTATGTATTAAAGTTTAATCCCCATTGTAATTTTGAAGGTGGTAAATCCTATTATGGTAATTGAAAGGTGGGGCCTTAAGAGGTGATTAGATTCTAAGGACCACGCCCTAAAGAATGGATTAATAATGGTGGTCATGGGCATGGATGTGAGGGTTTTAAAACAAGAGTGCAGGAGTCTCTCTCTCTCTCTGCTTCTGCCATCTCACAATGTGATAACTTGTGTCACTGAAGCCACCACCAAGGAAGGTTTTCACCAGATATGTTCAGTGGGGTTTGGACTTCCCAGCCTCAGAAACTGTAAGCAATAAATTTTGTTTTCTTATAAATTACCCAGCTCCATGTATTTTGTTATAAGCAACAGAAACAGACTAAGGTGAAACGTTTGTCCCTAAACTGCTCTGAGCCTTCCTGTTGGCTTGGATGGCAAGAACTAGAGCAGCCTTGGAAGCCCTATGTTGAAGACAAAAAGCTGGTCACAGACATCTACTCTTGTGTGAGTGAGAAATGAACTTGTATTTTGTTTGAGCCATTGCATTTTGGGGTCTTTTTGTTATAATAGCTTGCAGTCCCCTCCTATACCTGTGGTGGATATCATGGTTCTGGAATCCCATGTGGGAAGACTTTCTTAGTTTATTCTTTTATTTTGGGAGAGCACTTCTTCCAACTGTTTTCATAGAAAATGTTCTCTGAGGATATTTTGGGAACTGAATTCCTTTTCATTTGATTGGTTTTTATCCTTCTGGAACTTTTAAGATCTGTTTGTTTCCAGTGCTCTGGTATGGATCTATTTTCAACTGTTGTGCTGGGTACTCACCCCTGTCTACCTGAAAACTTGTATTCTTCATTTCTAGGTATAAAAAACATTTTTTTTCTTTGATGGTTCCCTCTCCTGCATTTTCTGTCTCTATTTTTACTAGAACTCTTAATATTCAGACATTGGATTTCCTTGGCTGATACTCTAGTTATTTATTTATTTTTTTTCTCCTAGCTTCCCTCTGTTTGTATTTTTGCTTTACTCTTTTTGGGACATTTCCTCATATTTATTTTCCTTCTACTGAGTTTTAACTTTCTGTTATCTTTCTTTCTTGTTCCCTGAATATTTCTTTTTTTTTTTTTTTCGTTTTTAAAATAGTATCCTGATTTTGTTGTTTGGTTGCACATCTTCTCCCTCTGAGAATATTATTGACAGATTTTTAAAGGTTTTTTCTTCCTGCTATAGTCTGAATTTGTGTTCCCCCAAAATTCGTATGTTGAAATCCTAACCCTGAAGGTGATAGTATTAGGAGGTGGGGCCTTTGGGAGGTGATTACATTATGAGAGTGGAACCCTCACAAATGGGATTTGTGCCCTTATAAAAGAGGCCTGAGAACCCCTTCCACTACATGAGGACACAGTGGAAAGGTTCTGTGAGCCAGGAAACAGGTCCTCAATGGATACTACATATGCCGGCAAATTCATCTTGAACTTCCGAGCCTCTAGAACTGTGAGGAATAAATTTCTGTTGTTTATAGGCCACCCAGTTTAGTTATTTTTATTATAATAGCCCACACAGACTAAGACACTTCCTATGTGGGTTCTGTTTCCTCTAAGTTGCCATTTCCTGTTCCTTTTGTTTGTCTTGTTTTAGTCTCTTTCATTTTAACGGATTTTCTCAACTATATAATCTTTGGTTCTCTGCTCATATTTAAAGTGTGAGGACTTAAAAGGTGATTGGGAGTTCACAGCATATAAGGGCTTGTTGATTGTGAGCTTGACTGTGAGCTTAATTTTGGGGTGATCTGGCTGGGCTGTCTTATTGGGGAACGATGATTTCAGTATCTATAGTCTGAAGATTTACGTCCTCCCAAAATTCGTGTGTTGAAATCTCAGACAGTATCTGTAGATCTTTTGTTTCCACACCCCAGAGAAGCCTCCTCCAATCTCCTGCCTAGAGGTTGAAGACCTGGCTGCTAGTGTTCATGGAACTCAGTGGAGAAATTGAGCTGGGGTTGAAGGAGAGATCGCCTTGTTATTCAGTATGCACATATTTGCTTAATTTTCCTTCTGTTTTACTCTCTCCAGAGGGGAACACTTACACAATCTTTTTCCTAGAAGGGGAATGGTTAATACTTCAGCTGCTCAGAGTCGGGAAGGGGACCTACTTTCTTAAACAATTTCAACCAATCCTCTTAATTACAGGACCTCTCTCCTTTCACTGCCACTTCCAGAAGTGCCTGAGGCCATTGAGTCATAAACCTTTTAGTGATTCTGTGCTGTAAATCAAGTTTTTATTCTTAACCTGTAAAACCCTACACCAATTGGCCTCTTTCTACTTTTCATCCTTATCTCCCAACTTTTTCCCAGCTACTCCCTGGGCTCCAGCCATACTATAACCTCTGTGTTATGGGTTAAATGTGTCCCCCAAAAGCTCGTGTATTGGAAACTTGATTTCCATTACAATAGTGTTAAGAGAGTGGGAAATCCAATTATGGTATTTGAAAGGTGGAGCCTATGAAAGGTGATTAGATTATGAGGACTGTGCCCTTGTGGACAGATTGATCCATTCACAGAGTAACGGGTATGGTTCTGATGGTTTTATAAGGGGAGCGCCTGAGAAAGTTAGCTCTCTCTTGCTCAGCCCATTCTCACCATGTGATACCCTGGTTGCCATGGTACTCTGCACCAAGAAGAAAGCCCTCACTAGATGTTCCCCCTGGCCTGTGGACTTACCAGCCTTCAAAACTATAAGAAATTCTGTTTCTTTATAAATTACCCAGTTTCAGGTATTCTGTTATAAGCAACAGAAATGGATTAATACCCTCTGTTTCTCTTAAAACCCAAATGTGGCATCTTAGGGGTTCCTACATGCTGTTCCTTTATATGAAATTGTCTTTTACTACTTCCTCCAACCCCCACTTTCCCCAAACTTTTCCAGTTAACTTCTACTCATTGTCTTTCAGGTCTCAACGTTAATTTTTCTGCTTTGGGGAAGCCTTTCATGTCACTCTAGACTAGACAGTACCCTTGTTGATGGTCTGCTTATTGAAATATTTGCTCTCTGTCCCCATGGAAGGGTTATACCTCTCACCCTGGATGATGTCAATGTTCTGTGTAACACACTTTGGGAAATTCTGCATTATAACTTTCATCACATTTCATTTCATTGATATTATGTGTTTAGTTGTCTGTATTCCCAACCAAGTATCAGCTCCAAGAATGATGGGTCCTGGGTCTATCTTGTATACCACTGTACCCCTGGTGTTTATTTATTTATTTATTTTATTTTATTTTTTTTAAGATGACCGGTAAGGGGATCTTAACCCTTGACTTGGTGTAGTCAGCACCACACTCAGCCAGTGAGCGAACCGGCCATCCGTATATGGGATCCGAACCCGGGGCCTTGGTGTTATCAGCACTGCACTCTCCGGAGTGAGCCACGGGCCGGCCCCCCCCCTGGTGTTTAGTACACTGCCTTGCCCACTCAAAATAATGTCAAAGACTCTCTCTTTGACCAGACCATGGCTCCTGCTAGCTTAAGGCCATGTGTCTAGGATAACCCCAGACCCCCTTAAAATGCCTGCCTGTGAAAGTGCGACACTGCCAGGAAAATTTACTGTTTGTTCCAGCCCAAACCTGGTGATAGGCAGATAGGCCCCTAAACCCTCTATTAGAGCAGTTACTTTAGAGAGCTTGTAATTATAAATCCTCCTTCTGCCCCTTTTAGATGTAAATCTTCTATCACCTAGAACTGTCTTCTTGTGGACCTGAGAGTAGTCTCTTTGAGATGCAAACATTCAAGGAGATAGTTCTCATTCTCACTCCCAGTCCCTTTGGGTGCCTTGCTCTAAATTACACCACTGCCTGCCTTAAAGACATGAGAATTACATGTCTCTACTGGATAAGCACCAATTAACAAACCCAGTTGGCCCAGTCATGTGGACCAAGCAACAATTCACACCCCTCAGTGCCTTTCCCTTAGCCCACCCCAGCCTTTAAAAAGTCTCCAATCTGCTGTTTCAGAAAATTGAGTTCAGTTCATGCTGGACCCTCTTCCCTATTGCAATAGTTATGACCAAAATAAAATCTATCTTACTGCCTTTACTAGTGTCAGGCTTTTTATATCTTTGAGCACATTAAGTAGTTACTGAATTAATTAATAAATTTATGTTCCATATACGTGTAAACAGCTAGGAGTGGGGAGTGAGTTTCATTATTTCTAGGCTTCTTTTGGGGTCTTGCCTCTCCCACCCTCCAAGAAGCTGAAAGATTGCTTATGTTATTTTTTTTTCGTAATCTCTAACTATGAAAGATAACAATTATATCCAATTTATCTACAGTGCATTTTGGATTGAACTAGTCAGATGACTGTGGATACATATAGAAAGCCATTTAAAGTCACATCCCTAAGTTTCGATCCTCTGAGTTCTCTTTTAAACATTTTTCCCCCCTATGGCCTACAAACTTCAAAAGTTCTATTTCTATTTCTAGGCCAACGACAAGAGCCCAGTTTAGTCCAGAAAGACAAGTGCCAGAGTAAGTGAGTTTGGCTTGGCCCTGGCTGAGTACTGCCCACACCAGCTCTTCCTCCCTCCCTCCGTCTGCGAGCACTGTGCTACTCGCTCCTGTGGGTTTCTGCTGTCCCTCCAAAACTTTGCCAGTTTCACTATCCCGGCGGTACTCTCAGGAAGCCCAGAGCGCCCCCAGCAATACGAGACTCTGAGACTCCATTTGAGCCCTGATCCGGTCCCCGCAGCGGAAACTCCCCCACGCGCCCGCCCGGCCTCTGCCCTCGGTCTCCAGCCGTGCCCGCGCAGCTGCAGAGGCGACACGTGCTAGGCTCGGGCGTGAAGCCGGCGTCGCCATGTTGATTTCTGGCGGCGCGCGCCGACTGAAGGGAGAAGGCCGCGGACCAGCTGCCCAGGGTTCCGGCCCCTGTGCGCAAGTGCGGAAGTGCGCTGGCCCTGGGGGTGACCGATTTCCGGCCAGTGGTACTGCATTGGCTGCCTGGAGACGTGTAACGGACGGTGGGCCGCAGCCATGGCCGAGAGGAAACCTAACGGTGGCAGCGGCGGCGCCTCCACCTCCTCGTCGGGCACCAACTTGCTCTTCTCCTCCTCGGCCACGGAGTTCAGCTTCAGCGTGCCCTTCATCCCAGTCACCCAAGCCGCCGCTTCGCCGGCCTCCCTACTCTTGCCCGGAGGTAGTCAGGGGAAGGCGGTCTCGTGCGCGAGTGCGTGCGGGGAGGCGGGCGGGGGCGCGCGGTGACCGGGGCCGGAAGGGAGATCTTCCTTCTGCCTCGATCCACCTGGGGGGAGCTTGCCAGGGCCCTCAGTGGCCAGGCTGGAGTAGGCCGGGGGCTTTGGGGTCTTGGAGGCGGGGCCAAGTGATGAGGCTGTCGCTTCGTCGGAGGAGCCCAATATCACGAGTTGTCCGGAGTGCTGGACACTCGTGCGCTGGCATTCCGCAGATCTTTGCTGAACCCCTGCTGGTGTGCCGATTGTGGGCAGGGAATGCAGGTAGATCGGACAGTGGCCCTCTCCTAGGGTATAGTCGGCCGTCTCCTACTAGGATACTCCTAGGATACAGTAGGATATTTTCTAGGATAGACAGTGCCTCACTCCTAGGGTAGACTTGTGCTTGTAATATTTGCAAAGTAGAGATATAGAATGCATTCCTCATACGTCAAGACATCACTTCCTCTGACACACTCTTTCTTGTTCTTTTAGGCCTTCACTCCTATATGCACCCCCTAGCTCTTTGTTTATATCTGTGTTATTGTCTGGGGAGATTGCATTTTGATGATTATGTGCTCATAACGCAGAGCATGGTGTTTAGGAACACAGACTGTGTTCCAGTCCAGGCCCTGCCACTGACTTGCTGTGTGACCTGAGGCACGTTACTTCTGTGTGCTTCAGTTTTTATTTATGTACAGCCTTATAGAGCTGTAATAAGAAGTGAATTAATTTTTGTAATTAATTAGCACGAAGTATAGTGCCTGGCATATAGTGTTATGTAAATGTTTATGAAATAAACATATCTGCCCCTCCATTTGGACTGCTGGCTTTTTGAAGTTTGCAGCTATGACTTAATTACTTTTTTATTTCCAGGATCTTGTAGTGCCTTGCACATAAGACGCTTGTGAAATGCTGCATTTTGCCCAGTGAATAATTTATTCTTGCTTGGAGGACTAAGGAAACTTTCATGGAGAAGTGAATAAAGGTGTACTGGAAGCAGCTGTATATGAAGGTTCCCCTTCCGTTGTGTTATGCTTCTCCTTGTGCTTATCACCTCCTGACACGTACACACATATATTGTTTTCTCCTATTCCACAAGAATGTAAGCTCCATGAAAGCAAGGACTTCGTTTTATTTACTATTATATCCCCACTGCCTAGAACAGTGCCTGGCATGCAGTAGACCAATTAATTACTCAGTAGATATTTGTTGATTGAATGAAAAGATGGGAATCAGGAATACATATGTCTCATTTTGACAGTGTGGTTGGAAAGTTAGACATTGCCATCTTTAGTGACAAACCAGTCTGGCTGGAGCAGAATGCTGTGGGAAGATGCAGGGATAAATGAGGCTGTTTGTGGGGTTTTCAAATCATCCTGTGCTTCATAAGTGTTTGGTTCATGTCCATCTTCCTTGCTATATAGTATTGGGTTTGTGTGTGTCACTATCAATTAATGCTAAACATTTTCATTGTCAAGTACAGGTTAACTTGCCTGTCCTTAAAAGTCTTGTTTCTTGGAAACAGAGCTTATTTTTTTTTGTGAGAAAATTAATAGTTTTTAGAACTAAAATTCTGTAACATATTTTTCTACCTCTGGAAAAGATTTCATAGTTAGAATCCCATTCAGCTGGTGGTGATAACACCAAGGTCAGGGGTTTGGATCCAGTACTGGCTAGCTGCCAAAAGAAACAAAAAAAACCCATTCAGAGAATTTCCAGAGACAAAAGAAGAACCCCTGTCCTTGGAAGCAAAAGTTAATCATATCAGTGTAAGAGACACATAGGAAGCAATTTCTACATTCAGCAAACATGGGTTGAGCAGTTTCTATTTGCCAGGCCCTGTTCCAGATGTCAAGGAGACGCAAAAAAGCAGACAGCTCTGCCCTCAATGACTGCACAGTATATATGTATACACAAATACTTACCTGTATAAGCAGTGGTGATCCAGGGTTGGAACAACTAGAAAGAGAGTTTGATAGGCTACTGTGAATGCTATGGGTCTCAGGCTGGCTGAGCGGGGAGAGGATGTCTCTTAGGCCTTCACAGCCTCACAGGAGAGATGAAGCTTGAGCTGAGTGTTGAAGGATACATAGAAATGAGAGAGTCTGGAGAAAAAGGTGTACGTAAAGTCTGGAGGTGTGAAAAAACCTGCAGGTTGATAGTGGTGGTATGTGACAGGGATGGACCTTTTCCCACTTTACTCTCCCCTCCTCCCTGCACCTCCCAGTAGATCACTGTGACTAGAGTGTGTGCAGGAGAGTGACTCCAGTGTTCTATGGTCCTCATATACCATGCTTGGGAATTTGTAGTTCATCCTATAGAGTATGGGGGAGCCTTTGAAGGATTTTAAACAAGGTAATAAAATTAGAGGTGTGTTTCAGAAAGATTTTGTTCTTTTAGATTTCACTAAAATAAGGCTGACTATAGCAAGAGTGGTCAGTCTGGAGGCCATTGTGAGGCAGGTAGGAATGGATGACACTCTAGCCCAAGTCAGCCATGTTGGATATAAAGAACAGGGAACAGATATGAGAGATTTTTAGACTAAAATTGTAGAGACTTAGTGACTCATGGAGGCCAGACTGTTAGCTCTGTCTGTCAGCAGAGGCCCTTTCTTGTTTAGTTTTAGCCCAGGACTGAGCTCTGTGCCTGGCACATAATGGGTACTTTGTAAGTCTTTCTTGAATGAGTATCTGAATGATCAAATGAAGACTTTGAGGGAGAGGAAGGAGTCCAAGAAAACTGAGGTTTCTGGTTTGAATGGATATATGTTGGCAAACATCTGTTGAGGTGGTGAGACATGGTAAGAGGCGCGCAGGGGACAGTTAAGATAATAAATACAGTTTTAGGCTTACTAAGTTTGAGGTATATGTGTCTGAGTCTGCCAAAAGTATTGAGGAAGTAGTTGGAAATAGTTTCTGGAACACATGAGAACAGTTTGGATTTGAGACAGTGTTGGGAGTGTCACAAGTATACAAGTGCTCCTGAAGGTCGTGGGTCTAATGCCTTATATATCTGTATGAAATTAGAAGGTACCCCTGAAGTGGGATGAACAGTATGTTGAGATCAGTATTTCATTTGCAATTGATGCTGATCAGAAAAAAAGTTTCTTGGACCAGCTTGATCTCATGTTCTTTTAAAGATACCACAGAGGTTTTTCCCATGCTTTTAATTTTTGGGAGATTAGACTAAGAAATTCAGAGCCCAGGTGAGATTCATGGGACTGAGAACAAGGGTGGGAACTGTAAATATATCATAAAAGTAGAATGATAGAAGCAGACAAAGGGCCTTGTGCAAGATTGATATTTTATTTTTAGCTACAAAGAAGTGAGAGGAGTATTTTGAATAGTTGAGTATCTTAAATTGATGTGTGTGAAATATATTGGGAGCAACCTAGAAGTGCAAGCCAGAATCTCTGCAAACCCAGTGGCCTTCTTCAGCAGAGGTAAAGAAAGAGCCAGGAGCTTGAAAGAGGGCCCCTGCTTGGCAGGTCTCCCAGGGCAGGGACCATAGAGTGCTTGTGTGCCGGGAGTGGGCCCTGCCGCTGATGGGCTCCCGTGCCTGCAGCAGTAGAAGGCAGAGGGAATGATACAGGAGAGGGTAAGAGGAGGAGGAGGAAGATGAAAGCTACATAAGGGCTCTTAAAAGTTTAGTAAGGAAGAGTAGGTTGGACTTCTGAGGTCACGTAGAGGGAAAATGCTTTTATTTTGCGAGTTGGTAGCAGAACAGAAGAGAAATTGTTTGGAATTAATAATAACAACAGTAAAGATCAAGTTGGGCAAAGGGAGGTGAGGAGAACCTCACTTGGTTAGAAAATGAGTTTTCTAGTGATTTTGGTGTTCTTTAATGACTAATTGTCTGTGATACTGCATGGTTTTAGGGGTGGCGATTAATGATTGACCTACTTTGCCTTGGGAATGCAATAGCCACGTGTTCTTTGTACAATGAGTGCTTTGTTGGTAAGAGCCCTGACACACCCCTTCTTGTGAACAGAGTTGTCTGTATTTTAGTTTGTCATCATGACTGTAGAAATAAAATTATGTGTATTTGAGTCGTGGAGTAAGAGTTCAGTTATTTCTTACTAGGAAAAAAAAAGATTCAAAATAATATATAAAAATAGTAGGTATGATTTTGTTTCTATTTTTAAAAACTTTTCCTACATGTAAATATATACTTACAAAATACATAATAAATAATTATTTTTATTTAAAAAGTATGGAAGGGCATGTACCAAAATGTTAACAGTGATTATCTCTGGATGAATTATTAGTTTTCCTTCCTTTTGTTTTTCCTTATTTTTTCTAGTTTTTCATTTCTTTCTTTTTTTTTTTGTCTTTTTCGTGACCGGCACTCAACCAGTGAGTGCACCAGCCATTCCTATATAGGATCCGAACCCGCGGCGGGAGCGTCACCGCGCTCCCAGCGCCGTACTCTCCCGAGTGCGCCACGGGCTCGGCCCGAGTTTTTCATTTCAAAGAAAAAAGTTTTCACAGAAAAAAGAATTCTTTGTTTTTTTCCCTGTAATGCAAGAATATAAGTTTGAGCAGCAAACTGATGCACAATTGCTAGTTGTTCCTTGTAAAATCCTATCTACAGAATGATAGAGTGCCCTTTTAACCGTTGCTTCCTTGTTCTGTTTCAGAGGATTCCACAGATGTTGGTGAGGAGGACAGCTTCCTTGGTCAGACTAATGTTCACACGTCTACCCCACAGACATTTAGTTACTTCTCTCAGGTATCAAGCAGCAGTGATCCTTTTGGGAACATTGGGCAGTCACCGTTAACAACTGCAACTGCATCCGTTGGACAGTCCGCGTTCTCCAAGCCCCCGACTGCTCTCCCTTTTACAACCGGATCCCAAGATGTGTTGAATGCATTTTCACCATCTGTTTCGAAGGCTCAATATGGTGCTCCACCCTCCTCACAGATGGGAGTAAATACTTACCTGCCTTCTCAGCCAAGCAATCTTCCTCCTTCAAATTTTGGGAGCCCACCCCAAGGAGCTCCCCAACCGGGATACAATCCATATCGCCACACCCCTGTCAGTAGCAGGGCTAATCCTTACATTGCACCACCACAGCTGCAGCAGTGCCAAACACCAGCCCATCCCTCTCCTCCTCCACCCTCTGGACCCTCTGTTCAGATGTACCAGACGCCTCCAGGATCTTTGCCACTGGTATGGAGACGTGTTTTTAAGTCCTAGTTATTCACTCTAATTTTTTTTCCTCTCTCTCTCACCTTTGCCTATGTTTTAAAAAGCATTGTGCGTTTAATAACCAATATGATGACAAATTATTTTCAGAGGGTATTCTTTGTAAGCCACATGCTTTAAAGTAAATTTTTTTTTAAAGGTAGCTCATTGGATGACTCATATTTTAGTTTATATTACATGATTACTGAAGTAGTTAATTGATTTTAATGAGTTAGCTACATGCCAGTAATTCCAGATTTTAGTGTAAGATACCAATAATAAATGTCATATAGGGACGTGTGGGAGTAATAGTAATTATTGTCTTAACAGACTGCCAGCTTCTCATCTTTTAATAATACGATTCAATCAGAACACTCAATTACAGGGACTAAAATTGATTACTGCAGTACTTTTATTTTTATTTATGGAGTTTGGATCTAAACAGTCAAACTCTATCTCAAGGTGGGTGATAGAATGACATTTGCATTGGGTGAATTTTATGAAGTTCCCTTATGCTTTTTTCCTGACTAATTGTTCAACTGACTTCCAAAGAGAAATTAACTGAATCAAAAAAAGGGGGGGGGGCAATTAAAAAGAAGAAATAAAACCCAACCCAGTGTGGCAGAGATAGAGTATTGTGATCAGAGTGTAACTTAACTTCTCTCTTAGAGATCGAGAATGGGCTCTGTTTTACTGTTTATTTTAAATCATAACTCCCTGTACCAGACAGCTTCCCCCCCAAAATAAATAAATAAGTAAAAACCAAGTAAATTATACCAATACACAGATTCTTGACAATGTTGGATTTTAGCATATTGAAAAGTAACCAGATTTCATAGCATGTGGTATAGGTAGTATTTTTGCTAACTACAGCAAACTAATTATAGTATTCTGATTAAATTTTTTAAGATTTTAATTAAGAATTAAAAAAATAATTTCAAATTTAAAGGAAAGTTGCATAAATAAAAGTAGCACAAAGAACACTCTTAAATCCTTTGCCCAGATTTACCTATCATTAACATTTTGTCCCGTTTGTTTTTTAAAGTGTGCTTGTGACACTGGCATGTTTGAGTCCTTGCTCACTCTCTGTATCTCCCCCTTTCCCCCACCCTCTCTCTCTCTCTCTCTCTCTCTCTCTCTCTCCTTCCCTTCCTCCCTTTCTTTCTTTCTCAGTAAATTTGACATTGATATAACACTTCAAAATGATTTTTATTAAAAAAATTTAAAAGTAATTGTGTTCTGATTTTACTTTATTTTTTGGCAGCTGGCTGGCGTGGAGAAACCCTTGACCTTGGGTTTCACCATGCTCTAACCAGCTGAGCTAACCAGCCAGCCCTGTGTTCTGATTTTAAAAGCATTTTCCTTGTAGAAAATTTGAAAAATGTAGAATAACCAAATTAATAACATTGTTCATAGATACCTACTGTTTTCATTTTGTTACATGGCTTTCTTATCTTTTTTTATAGGCAAACATCATATAATACCTAAGATTTTGTAATCCATTTTTTATGAACATAGGTTAAATGTTAAGCTTTTTTTCTAAAACTTTTTAATGGCTCTAGAGAATTCCAGTATTTGAGTGAAATAGAATTTATTTAATCAGGTTTTTGTTAGACATTTACATTGTCTCTAGTAGTTTTCTATTTTAAATAACTCTTTGGTGTACCATCTTGTAGGTACATTTTTATTCGTGTAATTATATCTTTAGGATTTCTTAGAAATAGAATGGCAAGGCCAAAGGATATGTATATTTAAAAGGTTAAATAACTCATGGGAGATGTATAGCTAGATTGATTTCTATAAAGGTGTTAGTTTACTTTGCCATCAGCATGAGAAAGTCTAGTTCACTTTGCAACTAATTTGGGGTTTTATTAGATTTAAAAATTTTTTTTAATTGCTTTAAGGTCTAGTTTTGCGAAATTGTTGTCCAGAAATATATGTAAGATAGTTATTACTAATGTCAGTTTGGATCTAAGCATGTACTAGATTGTTCTTTTGGAGAAGCATGACAATCTTCACTTTGTTGTCCCCTCTAGATTCCTCCTTCAGCACAGTCACCAACACAGCAGCAGGTACTTGCTAGACCTGCTAGTCCCTCTGTACAGGTACCATCTCCTTTTCTACTTCAAAACCAGTATGAACCTGTTCGGCCCCACTGGTTTTACTGCAAGGAGGTAGAATATAAACAACTATGGATGCCTTTTAGTATGTTTGACTCTTTGAATCTTGAAGAAATCTATAATTCAGGTAAGTACTGATCGTGCATCATTTGTATTTGATTATAAAAGAAAAGAAATGAAGAATATTTTTATCTATGGCCTATTTTTTGTTAATGTCAAAGTCCTTGATTCTGGGCCGGCCCGTGGCTCACTCGGGAGAGTGTGGTGCTGATAACACCAAGGCCCTGGCTTCGGATCCCTATATAGGGATGGCTGGTTAGCTCACTGGCTGAGCGTGGTGCTGACAACATCAAGTCAAGGGTTAAGATCCCCTTACTGGTCATCTTAAAAAAAAAAAAAAAAAAAAAATCCTTAATTCTGAGCAGAATCCTTAATTCCCACCAGACTCTGTACCTTAATTTGGTGATATTAATATAAGTCCTGAGTTATTTGAGCAAGGCATTTGAAGAAATGTTTTAGTAATTTCCTTCTTTGTTTAAAGGTGTTTTAAATCAGAGAAGTAAAGTAGTTCATATAATCCAGGTTTCAATTTTCCTGTTTCTCTTACTCATTTGTAGTTGTGGGGGCATTTAAAAAGCATTTTCTGTGGAACTCTCATTCCTGGTGATGCTTTGTGGAAAAAGTGTTCTATGGTCAGATGAGTTTTGGAATGGTGGTAGCTGCATCCACCTCTTGAGAGAGACAGTCCACAGTGTGTTAAAGCTCTGAGGAGTCTTGCAGTGCAGTTTCTTTGTTGAACCTGATGTTATTTGATCATGTGACTTAAAAATCACCTGTTAATATCTTTTGGAAACATACTTCATGGAGCATTGCTGTATGTAGATATTACCGCTTTCATTAGAAACATATCCACTGATTATTCAAATTATTTTATGATTTTTTTTTAAAAGTTTGCCCAGGCCGTTTCTTTTGTACTTAAGAAGAGTCATAACTTTGAGCAGCACAGATTAATCTCAAACTTCTGTTTCTAAATAAATGTGAGCTTATAGTTCTTTGTCTTTAAGGACTGACTAGTCACATATCTGTTATTTATTATTTTAAAATATGCCTTGTAACAGTTGGGGAAAATGTGGTTGTTCTCTAGTCCAGCCAGACCCTGAGAGTGTGGTTCTCGGCACGGATGGCAGGCGCTATGATGTTCACCTCTATGACCGAGTGAGGAAAGCTGTGTACTGGGAAGAGGATCCAGCAGAAGTGAGACGCTGTACTTGGTTTTACAAGGGGGACACAGAAAGCAGATTTATTCCCTATACAGAGGAGTTCAGTGAAAAACTAGAGGTAGGGTGCTTTATTCCTTTATGCTTTTCTTTAAAACATGTAGGCAATGTGTACTGTACATTGGAGCCTCATGTAACACCACTCACAATGGAACTGACTTTATTTACAAGACAGCCTGTCTTGATGCTGTTCACAAAGAAGATTGCTTTTGTAACTGGTGCCATCATTCATGAGGTGCTAATCATGGCCTCCGTGCCTAAAGATAGATGTTTTTCAGGAGCACGTCACAGATCTAATAAGGTGCTTGTATCAGACCTTCAAAAGACCTTAGTCTGCTGGAATTTGTTTTTGACAAAAGATACGAAGCATATGGACGTTTTCAAATTAATATGCAGTAAAAGGCTTGAAATTAATCTCTGATTTGTAAAAATAAATATGAAACAGAATAGAAAGAAATGTCATGAGACTTAGCTGCCTTAAAGCTGGCAATGTTGTTTATATAATTGCTTTAATTTCTTGTGATAATTCTGTGTAATTGAGTATTAAATATTTGGAATAAGTTAAATGAATTCAATTGCATACATGGGAAATGAGATATAAAACATTTTAATTAAATGCTTTTTAATGTAGTAGTTCTTAAAACTTGTTTAAACAACATTAGCATTAAGAATTGTCTCTAAGATGTAGTAGTTCTTAAAACTTGTTTAAACAACATTACCATTAAGAATTGTCTCTAAAATGTAGTAGTTCTTAAAACTTGTTTAAACAACATTACCATTAAAAGGGGTCTTTAAAATGTTAATTGTCGCTAGGCTAGTATTTTGAATAGTTAAGCCACCTAGTTTGTGGTACTTTGTAAGTTATGGCAGCCCAGGGAAACTAGTAGACTGGCTACACCTTGGTTTTCTTCTTTATGTAATGGAAATAATATTTAGGGGTGATTGAGAGCAATTACTTAAATGAGGTAGTGTGTATAAGGTGATTAAAAAAAGTATAGTAATCAGGGCTGGCTGGTTAGCTCAGTTGGTTATAGCAGGTTGTTACAACACCAAGGTGTTTTGGCCAGTGCCGAAAAAAAAAGGTATTGTAATCAATTAGTTAATGAGAGCTGCTATTACTGTTATTTTTTCACCGTCATAGTTATTTTCCTCCTCACTTTTTCTAAATGTAATATAGATTTGTCATATTGTTTTTTATGTTTTTCCCGTTATAGGCTGAATATAAAAAAGCTGTAACCACGAATCAGTGGCACCGCAGATTAGAGTTTCCAAGTGGAGAGACAATTGTTATGCACAATCCAAAGGTAATGATGCTGTTTAAGATATTAAAATGTTAGGTTCATTTTAGTAATTATTTTGCTGTATGTGTTTGATAAGTGTTCATTTTTAGTAACTTCTGTAGTGGGGATATATTTATAACGAGTGCATTGCTTTTAAAATAGTTTGCTATAGTTCACATTGATCATGGAAACAAAAGCAATTTAAATTTTTCTCATGAAGTTTCTGTTCACGGGATCATGTTAACCAAAGGTTGGTATGTACCACTGAAATAAATTTTTTTACTTAAAATCAGAGGTTGCCCAGCTTTTTCTGTGTAGGGCCACAGAGAAAATATTTAACACTTTACAGGCCATGTGGTCTCTGTTGCAGGTACCAACTCTGCCATTATGGTGTGAAAGCAGCAGAGATAATACGTAAACTAAAGGGAATGATATTTTCTTTCTTTTTTTTTTTTTTTTTTTGCCTTTTTTCATGACCAGCACTCAGCCAGTGAGCGCACCGGCCATTCCTATATAGGATCCGAACCTGCGGCGGGAGCGTCGCTGCGCTCCCAGCGCCGCACTCTCCCGAGTGCGCCACGGGCTCGGCCTGGGAATGATATTTTCAATAAAACTTTGTTTCCTTTCTTTTTTTGGCAGCCAGTCAGTGTGGAGATCTGAACCCTTGACCTTGGTGTTATAACACCACACTCTAACCAACTGAGCTAGCTGGCCAGCCCAAAATTTTGTTTCTAAAAACAAGTGGTAGGCCAAATTTGTCCTGCAGGCCATAGTTTGTCTATGCGCCCTTGATGATAGTTTTTATTAAGCTTTCAAGTAAAAATGTGTCCTTTCTCTTTTTATTTATATTGTCTCCACCTTTTCTTGTTTTTTAAAAAATATTGATTAGTGGTGTTCTGATTCATTTATTTTCCATACTTAATTTCTCCGAGCTCCAGGTACTTCACCTGCAATAATATTTACCTTCCAGGGTCATGTTTTTGATGAAGTAAGGTGATTTATGTGAAAGCATCTAGCACAGGGCTTGCCACACAGTAGTTTCTCAGAATATAGGCTTTTTAAAAATTTATTTGTACAGAAAAGTGTAAAAGAAAACAAAAATACTCATAATCTAATCACTTCTGTAGTCCTTATTGATACTGAAGTAAAAATAAAAACATATTCATATGCCAACAAAATTTAAACTGTATAAAAAGGTTATCAAGTGAAAAATAAAAGCCTTCTACCTCTGCACTCCCCATTTCTCCTCTCCATGGTAACCACTCTTAACCTTTTGTTTTTTATACAAACACAAACATTTTTCATACCGTCATATGTATATTTAGTTTTTTTAAATAAAAATTTCTGTGTGACGCAGGGCTGAGTTTAATACAGTTGATTTAACAGAGTAGATTTCTTCCAAAAAGTGCTAGGTTTTTGTCATTGAAATTGAATTTGTAAATTAATTGGGAATCTTGCCATTTAAAGAATTTTTGCCTTACCTGTTTTTATAAGGTAAAGACTTATCAATTGCAGGTAACCAGCCCTTGATTTCTTATATGTAATCTTGGAGTTTTATGTCAGATTTTTAAATCAACTTATACTACTTCTCATTTACTTGTATGATTTTCCAGCATAAGTGTTAGAAATAATGGAATTGTTTTGTTTAATTTTGATGGTTAACAAACACTAGCAGTACTCTTACAAAATTGGTTTTGGGGGAATAGTAGTAGTACTTGATTTATAAACAATCCATACTGTGAAGTGTAATTTATTATGTACTGAAATAAATTCCTTAGCCTGTAGTGGAATATAATTTGGTAATGAGCTGTGTCATAATTCTGTTGTATCTTGAAGGTTATTGTTCAGTTCCAGCCTTCCTCAGTGCCAGATGAATGGGGGACCACACAAGATGGACAGACAAGGCCCAGGGTTGTAAAGCGTGGAATTGATGATAACCTTGATGAAATTCCTGATGGTGTGTATAATTTTTGAAGGACTGAGGTGTTGCTTTGTGTTGCTTCATCCCGCATGGATTTGTCACCCCACTTCCCCTGGGTGATGGAGACGCAAAGGATTACTCAAAGCCCATCTCTTCTGAGCAGTGAGAAGCCCTGAAGTGGTTAACTTCCCTGGGAATGCTCAAGCGAGAGCCATCCCTTCCAAATGGGAAAATAATGCTGAATTGGGGTTCTCTTCCTGCATTTATTTTCCAGACCAGGAAGTTACAGGAAGAGACATAGGTGGGGTTATAGTTTAACAGTATAGGCTGGTAACTTTCAGTGAAACAAGCCAGATGACACTCCAGTAGACAATTAAGTGGTCCTATCAACACAAGCTTGATCTTAGCAAACATTCCTTCTTACAGCAATTTCTCAGTATCTTTACATAACAATCAGTAACTAGTCTGTCTTTGAGCCAGCAACCTGCTGTGCCACAAATCTTTATCTTACACTGGAGACTTATAGCCTGAAGAAAATTTCCAGTCCTCCACAAGGTCAATATTTGAAACTGCAAGACTCTGGAAAACCAGGCCCTGTAAAATTCATATGCTTTTTAGTATATTCCACACTGAGGTTTTTTTTAGTTGTCTCTATTTTAGCATTATTCTTTAGAATGGTGAAAAAAGAAACACAATTATTAGGATTACCTGCTATAGCATGCAGATATTAGCCAGTTTGGTCCATGTCTGGCTTTTGATTTTATCACCTTTATATCTTTATTTTTTAATTCAAAATTCTTTTTTTTTTTTTTTTTTAAAAGATGACCGGTAAGGGGATCTTAACCCTTGACTTGGTGTTGGCAGCACCACGCTCAGCCAGTGAGCGAACCGGCCATCCGTATATGGGATCCGAACCCGGGGCCTTGGTGTTATCAGCACCGCACTCTACCGAGTGAGCCACGGGCCGGCCCTTTAATTCAAAATTCTGTTGAAGATCCACAACCCACATAACATAGTCTCTAAAATATGTATTGTTGCAGAGAAGCACTTGGCTGGTTGCAGCAGAACTCTAGCAATACTTTTGGGCTTGCGTTTCCATGCCTCACTAGTTTGTATTACTCTAGTGCGGTGGTTGACGAACTTTTCCTGTAAGGGGCCTGCTAGTGAGTATTTTAGGAATTGCAGGCCATCGGACTCTGGTAGCTACTCAACTTTGCTGTTGTAGTGTGAAAGCAGTTATAGTATGTAAACAAATGGGAATAGCCATGTTTCAGCAAAACTTTATTTATAAAAACGATAGAGGGCAGGATTTGGCCCATGGGCCGTATTTGCCAGCCCCTGCTCTAATGTATGTGCTTTGGTTTTTCTTATTATACCACTTAAGAATGGATTTTATTTTGACAATACTTCATGTTTCATTGTCTTACAAAATTATAAAGTAAATAGGTGCTCATGAAATCTGAAAGAAGTAATTAGAGTAGAAAAAATAGTACATTTAACTTGAAGATGTTCCTTTAGTGTTTGTGAATCTAACCAGTCAAGGGGAAGGATTTGGGGGAACAATTTTAAAGTTTTATATTGGCAGATTGCTTCTCTGTATGGGGCTTAGGGCCCTGAGGAATTCCGAAGCAGTCAGAAAGTTATGGAGCCTCCATAGGTACAAACTGCTGGTCATCATATGCTGACAGCCTCTAGGAATAGAGCCTGCTTCCTCTACCTCTTGGTCTAGTTCACTGTTATTTGCCAAGATGGACTGATTGTTCTTCTAATTTGGTAGAAGGTAGCGAGGTTTATTTGCTTGGAAGGGTCATGAATTTCTTTGACAAGTTTGTGATGACAAAAGGGATATCTAGAATATTGCTATTTAATTAAGAAAACCCAAATTCCCAGGTTTTATGTATGTATGTTTGTTTTATAGGGGAAATGCCTCAGGTTGATCATTTGGTGTTCATGGTACATGGCATTGGACCTGTGTGTGACTTACGCTTTAGGAGCATTATTGAATGTGGTAAGTGTTAGTCATATTTTATTTTATGGAATGATCTGAGAACTAATAGAAGAGCTTTTAAGTATTTGTTTTTAGGATAGTTTCCAGCTGTGTACTACTTGCTGAGGAGCTGTGTGAGATTTACGTGATCATTGGGAAATATTAATTTGTACTTGATTTGCTCTTATGAGATATATAACTCATAAAATCCTAGACCCTGAAGAATTAGAAGGAGTCTAGGAAATCATTTAGCCTTTTTGGGAGACAAGGAAATAAACCCACTAGACAGTTCTGTACACTTTTACAGATATATTTAGAAGTTAAATACAGCAATATTTTCAGTGAAGTCTTAAAAGGGTAGCCATATTTTGGAAGTATTCAGTAAAAGGGTATGTGAGTAGTAACAGTTAACATAAGAAGTAAAAGTCACTTTTATAGTTTTTATTATTCCTTAATGCTACTAAATGTGTCAGCCTCTGTGTGGGCACTTCCGGCAGCTAGGAGTACCTGTGCATTGAACTGAGTTAGTTGTGAGACGTTATTTTAATAGGACCATGAATCTGCCTTAAATTTTTGACATTTTATGTCTGTATAATAATAGTTCATATTTATTGAATACTTAGTATGTGCCAAGTACCTTGCATGTATTGTATTATTTAGCTCTCACAAATGAACGTTTGGGGATATAGTGGTACCACTGTTATCCCCACTATTAGGTGAGGAACTGAGGCTCAGTAGGTAATTTAAGCTCTCCTGTATGAGAGTCCTGAAGCCAAGATCATAAGGCAGGTGGTTTGATTCCATAGTCTTTATCCAAGGTACCATGCTGCCTCTCAGTAGTGGTAGTTAAACTAATGTTTTCCAGGCACTTGTATGTTCCCCTAAAATAATGAAAAGAAAAGAGCTTCCCAAAGGTTGGTAATTATTATTTTACTAATTTTGTCATCATTATTATTTTTCTTTTAAAAATGTATCTTTCTGTTATAAAGAATTAGCTAGCATATTTGAGGTAATTGCTACCTAGCTATCAAGCTAGGACAATTTAATCAATTTATCTCCCTCCCCCCCCCTTTTTTTTTTGTAGTGGATGATTTTAGGGTGGTTTCTCTCAAATTGCTGCAGACACATTTCAAGAAATCTTTAGATGATGGGAAAGTAAGCAGAGTGGAGTTCCTTCCAGTTCATTGGCATAGTTCCTTGAGTGGGGATGCCACTGGTGTTGACAGGTTTGTAGATGTAGATAACTTGTTTTTCAGATTAGTCAAACTTAGATTGAAAATTCAAACCATAATATGAAATAGTTTATTATGACTTCAACAAATATGTTTTTTAAAAAATTTATATACTTGCTCTGACATATGATTAAATACTGACTATAAAGTTTACATGCTACTTTTCTGTGTGTGTGTATATACATATCTATGTATTCCTATTGTAAATATTTAGGAGAATCTAAGAAATTTTAGCTGGCTTTAAAATACAGTTCTAACTATAGTGCTTCAAATAGGGGGTTGTCCTGTATAGCCTCCGTGGCCTCTCCACCCACTAGTTAACAGTAGCAGGCCCTCTATCACCAGGTGACAATCAAAAATGTCTTCAGAAATTGCCAAATGTCTCCTGTAGGGTAGATTCATACCTGGTTGAGAACCACTGATTTATATGATTGTTTCTCAGTGGAGATGTTCCTGACAGGATAGTTCTTTGTTGTGCAAGACAGTTGCATTGCAGGCCATTTAGCATCCTTAGTTGAAATGCCCCTAAATGCTAGCAGAGCTCATCAGGCACTGTGACAACTACAAATGCCCCACTCAGTTTTGAATACTCCTAGTTGAGAACCAAAAAAATAAGTAATATTTATGCTGGCACACAGGGCAAGTAACATGTCTAGATTTTAGTGAGCATCATGATGTTCCAGGGAACATGGTTTAATGAAACTAATCCTACAATCAGCATTCTGTCCATGTTAGAGGGTATATTCTTTTTCTGTGGATGTTCATGAACTTCATTTTGCTCATTCTCAAATCAGGATAGGATTTCATTCCATGTATCATCTTTCTTACCCCGTTTGACATTCGTTTTTATCCTTTCTGCCCATAATTTTTGTCAGATGTCCATATTTCCAGTTAATTGGAAGAAAAATGGAAGTGTAGGCATTACTCTTAAATATAAAACTAAAATCTTAGTATATGACTTATTTTACATAGCAGCTCTTCAGAGAATCTCAAAATTCATAGTATGGTTATGGACACAAAAACTTTTTTTGCTTTATCTTGTTTTATTTATAATAACTGTTTATAGAATCAACTTGTAATTAACCTGTAGAGTTTTTTATTCAGTTTTTTCAGGAGTCAGAATCTACACTTTTAAAAATCCATGATTTAGGGTGGATATTGACTGAATATACTTTTTTTTTTTCTTTTTAAACAGGAACATCAAGAAAATCACTTTACCAAGTATTGGTCGGTTTCGTCACTTTACCAATGAAACCTTGCTAGATATTTTATTTTATAATAGCCCCACCTACTGTCAGGCAATTGTGGAAAAAGTAGGAATGGAGATAAACCGTCTACATGCACTTTTTATGAGTCGGAACCCAGACTTCAAAGGAGGAGTCTCTGTTGCCGGTCACAGTTTAGGTAAAACTGTCAAATATATACATTTTAAACTTAATTTTTGTTGAGTCATGACTGCTTTCAGCGTGGGTGACATTGTTAGTGCAGATTTAGAATTACAGATCTTAAGTTTTATAAAGGGTAGAAAGGAATGCTTTGAATTTAGTTTCTACCTTTGCTATTCACCTCTAGTATTACCTAGGAATACTGTATATTTTAATTTATTCTCCTGTTTGATAAAACAAGAATATTGATTATTGGGTCTTGGTTAACATCTAAGTTTTATATGACTTCTGCCTGGGACTTTGGAAAAAAAATAGGAGAATTTATTTAGTGTTGTAAAAACACCTAATACATCATAAACAAAATGCTTCTTTTTCTTAGGTTCTTTAATATTGTTTGACATCCTGTCTAATCAAAAAGATTTAAATTTATCTAAGTCTCCTGGGCCTCTTGCTGTTGCTAATGGAGTTATGAAACAGCCACACTTTCAGGAAAGGCAGGTATGTCTGCACGTGGTCCAATTAACATTTAGATTTAGAGTTGGAGCTGAACAGTTTTCTAAAATCTGAACTGTTTCCTAAAACTTTTTATATATCAAAATACACTGAGGTTTAGAAGTGTAATGGAATCATATGGCTGGTTGTTTGCGTTCCGCACTCCTATTTCTTATGAATTACAAATTTAAAGTGAAAGTTTGTGATTTTTTAAAATGTAAACTAAATTATTGTAGGAAGTGGGAGCATGATTGGTTTATTAAATTCATATCGTTTTCAGAATATGCAAACTTTGGATGGCAAAGTACCTAAAATTATGTTTTGTCTATGAAACAAAATTGTATAAGATTTTTTATAGATTAGGAGATATTATATGGGAGTTTTTCGGAGCTTTGTGATGTTTCCCCTACTTTTTTTTTTTTTTTTTTTTTAAGATGCTCGAAGAGCCAAAGATGACTTTGGATGAGTCGTGTGACCTTGATGTTGAAAATGAAGAAGTCCTAACTTTGCAAGAAACTCTGGATGTACTTAGCCTCTCTGAATATGTTAGCACTTTTGAAAAGGAAAAGATTGATATGGAATCTCTGGTATTGATTATTTGATTCATTTTTGCTTAAATTGTTTTTCCTATGTATAAGATTGGAAATTAAGAATGATTTAGACACTCTTACATTAAAATACATTCCAGATAAGGTAGAGACTTGTGTTTAAATAATTGAAAAACACAGGAGAATTCTTTTTTTAGAATTTGGGAGGGCTTTTCTAAGTAGGACACAAAACCCAGAAGCCATAAAAGAAAATATATTGCATAGCAGTAAACACTATAAACAACATCTAAAGGCCAGTGATAGATTAGGAAAAATATTTGAAACACACATTGTAGACATTGTTTCCTTAATGCTCAAAGCTTCTACAAATCAGTTATAGAAAGACCATCAACATGGTAGGTAAATAGGCAAAGAATATAAACAGATGATTTACAGAAAAGAATAGCAAATGCCTTTTTTTTTTAAAAAGATTAACCGGTAAGGGGATCTCAACCCTTGGCTTGGTGTTGTCAGCACCATGCTCAGCCAGTGAGCCAACCGGATCCCTACATAGGATCCGAACCTGTGGCCTTGGTGTCACCAGCACCGCACTCTCCCGAGTGAGCCACGGGCTGGCCCTGCAAATGGCTTTTTACTATATGAAAACTTGTAAGAGAAATACAAATTGAAAGTGCAATGATGGGCTGGCCCGGTGGCTCCTTCAGGAGAGTGCGGTGCTGATAGTGCCGAGGCCGTGGATTCGGATTCTATTTGGGGATGGCTGGTGCGCTCGCTGGCTGTGCATGGTGCAGACAACACCAAGCCAAGGGTTATGATCCCCTTACCGGTCAAGAAAACAAAAAAGAAAGTGCAATGAAAAAATTTTATTCTTTCAGTTTGATAAAAATAGAAAGTTTGATAATATACTACGTGGCCAAGATGAGGGGAAGTGTAGGCACTGTTATATGTTGTCGGTCAGAGTGTAAATTGTTACAACCTGTATGGAGGGCAGTTTGGCAAAATCTTTTAAAATATAAAAGTTACATACCTTTTGCTCCAGCAATTTCACTGCCAGGAATACTTCCTATAGAAAAGTATTCACATAAGAATGTTTGTAAGGATACTCACTGCAGCAGTTTGTAATATAGTAAAACATTAGAAACACCTTTAGTGTCCACTAGTAGGGCACTAGTTAAATCACTTATGGTGCATCCACATAATGGAGTACCCAGCAGCTGTTGAATGAATGAGATGGTGTCAGAGATACTGATCTCTAAGATACATTACATGAAAAGAGCAAAAGTTCAGTGTTGTTTGCTCAGCAGGCTACGCACACACACAGACACACACAGAACATGTTGATGCTTTGTATATGTGAGAGATCTTTGCAGTGAGAGGAAATTGCTAGCAGTTCCTGCTGAGAGGAAAATTGGGTGGTTGGGACAGGAGTGGAGGGGAGAGTCTTCATTGTGCGCCTGACTATGGCTTTGGAATTTTGTACAAATTTTCTGTTAAAAATTACTAGGTAGAATGATTTAGATATGGAGGCCTGAGATTTTATAGCCAAACAAATCTATGATTTGAAAACAAAAAAATCAACTTTTTGATAATTGGCTGGCTCTTAGATTGCTTTACATGATGTGATTTCTTTTTCTAATTTTTGTATTCTGGTGTCAGTTCACCTGCCACTAACTTGATTAATTAATGTGCTTGTTTGTTTCCTTCTAAAGTTTATGTGTACAGTTGATGACCTGAAGGAAATGGGGATACCCCTTGGACCCAGAAAGAAGATAGCTAACTTTGTAAAACTTAAAGCAGCCAAACTGGTAAGATTCATCTCTGCCCTCAAGAAAAACAAAATCTCGTGTGTGACCAGAGATCATTTATATTTTTGAAATTTTCGATACCAATGTGGTTAGGCAAGTTAGTTTGCTCCCCACCTAGGGCACAATAATGGAGCTGATGGAAGCCCAGACTTTGGAGTCAGTCAGAACTGGGTTTAAATCCAAATTAGTGTAACTGACCATTCTGGTTTTCTTGGGACAGAAAGAGTTCCCAGGACAAGGACTTTCAGTTTTAAAACTGATATTTGAGGATTTCCTGGTGCAAAAACTGGTTAAGTCCTGGGCAGATAGATAAGTTGTTTGCCCTGATTCCCAGTTCATACTACCTACATATTTCTGAACAGTTTGCTTAATTTTTCTAATCCTTGGTTTCTTTCATTTCTTTCTTTCTTTTTTTTATGGAGTCTGGCTAGAATGGGGATCCTAGCCCAGTTTCCTTCATTTCTAAAATGAGAGGGATACACACACACACACACACGCACAAAACAAAGCACAGCGATATAAGGAATCTTTTGGAAGTAATAGGTTTGGTTATTACTTGGAGGGTGGTGATGGAATCACATGTGTATGTGTATGTCCAAACTTACGAAATTGCATTCATTAAATATGTGCACTTTTTTGTATATCAATTATACCTTAGTAAAGCTGAAAGAAAAAAAAATGAGAGTGACAATTTCTTCCTCATAGGGTTGGAGTGAGCATGAAATAATGCATGTGAAGCTTAGCACCCAGAATAACTATGTCTCTTCCCAATCCTCTCACCATCTAAAGAGATGAGGAAGCACACACATCTCATTAAATGGCCAGAGAGCGAAAATTCCTAACAATACAAAATAAATCAACAACTAAAAAACATTAAAAAAAAATAACTGGGAAAAACTTAGTTGTTTTATTTAATTTTAATTTTTTGATCAAATTAATTTTATAGAGATTTTCTAATTAGTTAGAAAAATTAGATAACAATTAAGGTGGCTATTTTATTATTAACATGGTCTTTGATGATACTTCCATCTTTTGATCTTCTGTGGTTCTATTATTTGTGCTACTTATTTGGAATTTAACATTTGCCACTTTATGTGGAATATGGCTATTAAAGTCATAGGACTGATTTTTTTATGGATAGCTTAAGGATTGAGTCATTCACCATTTTATAGAACATCTCTTAGGTCAGGCACTGTGCTCAATTCTTGGGTTGTGGAGATAAATCAAGAGTACACAGTCTAGTTGGGATAGAGTTGACTATAAATGACAACACATCAGTCCCGTGACAGTGTGGTCATTGCTGTCTGTAGCCAGATGAGAGGTGGAAGTTCTGGCTTGTTCAGAGAGGCCTGGGATTGGTGAGAGAGAGAAGACTTCCCCCAGGTGTTGGTGCTTGAGCTTAATGGAGGGGTAGAATCAGAGGAAATGGCCTTCCAGGAGCAGACATGTATTTTCCTATAGCTGAAACATTATATGAGCTAGGAATGTGATAGGGTAAGAGAGTTCTAGAGGCCTGAATGGCGGGTGTGGAAGTTTGGATTTTCTCGTGTAAGGGAATGGCTCTGAAGTGTGTTCTTATGGCTGTGAAGTTCATGATGCTTTTAAACAAACATGAAATGCCGACCTGCTTATTAATTCTTTAAAAAAAAAATTTATTTATTATTTTTACATTCTAAGATGTTGCTGTGGAGCAGTTGTGGGGGAGGGGGAGAGGAGAAAAGGGAGGAGGTGGGAGGTGGGAAGATGGTCGAGGCCTGTGGCACCCCTGTCATTCTGCCAGCCCAGTGGCAACTTTGTTGGGGGGGGGGTGTGTGTGTGGCTGGGGCCCTCAGCCCCCCACTGTCCCAGTCTGCTTATTAATTCTATCACAAATTATGGTTAAGCATCAAACCATCTATTTAAAATAGTCTAAATTTTAACTTTTTTAGAAATTAAAACATTAAAAAGTATATGCCGTAAACCACATTATAAAATTTCAGCTGTGAACGCATATGTCTGTAATAAATGAATTTTTGAATGTATTGACTCTTTTCCAGTTTTCCATTAACATTTGCTTTCTTTTGCTATCGGCTGGGGCCTACTTGTTGGTATGGAGTACTGAAAGCAAAAAAATGTTGGAGCAAATCTTAAAGTTGAAACAAATCTATTATCAACCTGATTGTATATTCCTGTTATCAGGCCACACTTTCATTTTAGTAGCAGCAGTGAACTTTTTGGTTTAGTTTCTGAGGAGATGTTTGAGAACCTGCTGTAGGCCGATGGGACAGTGAAGGCAGGACAGGTTTGTGGTTGGGTTTGCATTCTAGAGGGTTTGCTTGGTTACAGTGCACAGATGGAGGTGGAAGAGCCTGTGGGAATCTCTTATCATAGTCATTGTAATTGTGTAGTGACTGAGTGAGAGGTGATAGGGGTATAAACTAGGAGATGGAAAGGAAGGGAGCAACTCAAGACATTTTAGATGTTGAAGAAACAGTGTTTAAATGTTGAGAAAGGTTATTAGTTTGGCAATTAAGAGGTATCTCTTTCATGTCATTTTTCCTGTATGTTGAGTCATTCTATAATTCCAGTTTACAAAGAGCTCTTCACCTCACTTGAGCCCCACAGCAACTGCTTCAGAGGTGCCCAGGTATTAATCTCTGACAGGCATGGTGGTCAAACAGACTGGGACACAAGCATGCTAGTTCCTGTATGTCAGGCTGGGTGCCCCATGCGTGAAAACATTTGTCTCCATGTATGCATCAGTGAAGCAAAAGCCTGTAAAAAAGACTTACACAAGAAATGAGAAGCTATGTTTCAGGCCGTATGTCATGTCCCTAATTTTATTCTGTAATAAAAGGAAAAGTAGATAAGTTTTCTATAGTTCTTTAAAATTTCTAGGAGCCTGGTTTATAGACTGCAGTTGCTTGAATATATAAATTATGGCATTATAAGAGTGTTTTGAAGTGAGTAAAAATCTATAGGGTGATTTTGTTTTTTAAATTCAAAAGTAATTGCCTTTGGATGAACCGTGAAACTTTCTCAGCGGATTCCTGTTGATTGTTCTGCATTTCTTACAGATAACAAGGTGCTGCCAGACAGATAATAAGATAAGATGGTGTGTCCTATTGATTTACTGTAACTGAAATAATGGGACCCAAATTAGCCGATTATTTTATAAAAAGGAGATCAAATATTTGTGGCCTGTGTGCTTTTTTTCCTTTGAAAACCATCTTAGAGATTTTCATTTGAGAAGGAATTGTTTTTCCATTGGGAATATTAATAGTCAAGTATGCTTATGTTGGTTCATTTAGTTTTAAAATTATTGCTAATAATTTTAGGGGAACAAAACAGCTCTTAGCCGTAGGACAGTTTATGATCTCTTTTGACAGCTGTTTTAGAAATTTAGAATGTTAAGTTCTGTGAATATCAGAGGAGGTACTTTTAGATGAGAAAGCAACTTTAAACTGAATAACCCTGAAAATGTTCCTCATTTTGGATTTGGGGTTTAATCTTGTGCTAGCTCTAAAGGGCAGAGATAACCAAGCCTTCCAAAAACATTAATAGTGGAATCATTTACAAGCTGGCTGACTGAGAGTTTTCTTTTTCTTATGTTGCCTTTTGATTTAACAAGTTGGACTTCTTTCATGATTTCCTAGTATTTGGAATTAATTAATAGATAAGACCAGTTTGGCCAACTGTTTTGTTTATGCACTGTTGATAGCTATAACAGAAACTGAAACATGTGCTTGTTGGGGAGTAGACAAGTCCACCCATGGCAGCTGTTTTACATTCTCCTGGCATTATTGTTGCTGCTGTATTCAGGGATAATTATAAACCAGTGTGAATGGCTTTTGTCTCATTACAGAGATAACACCTTTTATATAGATGCCCCCAAAGTTTTGTTTATTTATCTGTGGGAATGGATAGATATTAAAGTGTTTGTTGTAATAAGTTTGACAGTTGTATGTACCTGTGTAATCACCACCTAAAATAAGAAATAGAACATTTCTATCCTTCAAGTAGCTTCCTCATGTTTCCTTCTAGTTAACTCCTCCCACCATACAACTGCTATTCTAATTTCTATCACTTAGAATAGTTCGCCTGTTCTACAAGTTTGTATAAATAGAATCAATAATATGTACTCATTTGTATCTGGCTTCTTTTACTCAGAGTAAAATTTTTGAGATTCAGCTAATGATGGTCAATTCTTAGATTTAATTGTAGCTGTTTTGTCATGTATTTTCTTTGCTTCTTAATCCTTTTTCCTTAAGAATTTTAAAGTAAATTAAAAGCATCATATCATTTCTTCCCTAAATATTTAGTATGTGTCTCTAAAGAGGACATTTTTCTTTTCTTTCTTTCTTTCTTTCTTTTTTTCCGTAAAATCTTTAAAAGGTTAATTTTATTAATTGGCCATAAATGCAATTTCCATTCCTTATGTTATATACCTTAATCTGAACTAATTCAAATTTTTTATTACTTTAAAACATTATGAGTGGCTCTGGAGTTATAAATACTCTGTGTTAAAAATATCCCTTTCCTAGCAGTTCAAGCATTACAGACCACCCCACCCTCTCCAGTGGAAAATGCCGAGCATCCCACACAAAGGTTTCCCACTCATGGGTCCCATTTCTGCCTAATAGAAAGTTATTTGCTCTGCCACATCTGATTTCAGACCATTAGACTTCATGTTCATCCTCAGGAACTGTGATCTGACCTGCCCCTCTAGCTTTCTGTGCCCAGTGCAGGAACCTCAATCTGTCTCTTGCCTCTTGAAATCCAACTCTTGCTCCAGCATGTGGCCAGTGCAAACGCCACCACCCAGCTGGGGGCATGGGAGGTTGGACTGAAAAGGACATTTTTCTAATAACCACAATGCTGTTATTATGCCTAAGAAATTACTAATTATTCCTTAATATTGAGGTAGCATGTTTCATATTGATAGCTGAGAACTGAACTTTTCCTCAAGATGATGTTATAAAATTTTGTTATTTTACAGGAACACAAAAAAGCGGCATCAGAAAAGAAGGCAGCGATGGCCACATCGACAAAAGGACAAGAGGAAATTGCTCAGAAAACTAAAGAAATGGCTTCTCTTTCCTCAGAAACTGAGTCAAAGAGGAAACTTCCAGTTGGTGCTTATGTTTCTTCTGTGCGTGTTGATTATGAGTCTTTCGAAGTTGGCACAGGACAGGTAAGTTTGCATATTGACTAGAGCTACATATTTTATGTCGGAATCATACATCTTTATTATTTAGGTTGACATAAATTTTTAAAATATTTAACATTTATTTGGGGGTGTATGGAGAAAACTGATTTCATCTCTTAGTAAAAATTTTATGCTTCTTTCATAATGTTCAAATAAAGGATTGAACATGAGTAGAACATGTTATCCGACTTTTGAAATTGTCTTTATTTCACTTTTTCCACCACTCATAATTTTACAGCATTAGTCTGTCATAGGTACTAACAACAGAAGTGGTTATAGTTAGAAAATTATGTTCAGAATATCCTTAAATTTGGAATTAGAAGTCCTGGATCTAAGTCCTCATTCGGCCACTCATAGGCTATCTGTTCTTGGGATAGTTGCGTCACGCATCTGATCTTCACTGTCATCATCTGAGAAGCGGGCGTGATGATTCTTGCCGTACCGCGCTCTTTCACTGGACTTCTGTCTAGTGCTTGGATTTTGCCATTATTCTTCACTCTTAATATACCAAAATGACAAAGACACATTTCCTGCCACTGAGAAACAAATGAAAGAGAGTTGTAAACTAGAAATGTCAGTGCGTTCTTTTGAGAGACTACATACAACCTACCCAAAACGGGCTCTTTTGGTACAAATTATTTTTCTCATGGAAAGAAACTTGCTTGACCTAGAGAGCATGGTAGTTACAATAGAGGTAGCACTCACTGAATGCTTAAGATATGCCAAGCTCTGTACTAAGCACATTGTATGGATTAGGTTACTTATTTTTCAAACTGTGGGTTTGGCATTGTTATAATTCCCATTTTATAGATGAGGAAACTAAGGCAGAGGTCAGAGAGGCTAAAAAACTTGCCCAGGGTCACACAGTGAGTAAGGAGTGGAAACGGGATTCAGACCCACATGGACTGATTCTAGAGTCTGTAGTTTTACCACACTATAGCCGTAATAAATATACTTTTTATGTGCTGTATATATTATGCTAGATAAGTAAAAGTATAGCCAAAATAACTACAGAGATTTTTTTTTTTTTTTTTTTTTTTGTCTTTTTTTCGTGACCGGCACTCAGCCAGTGAGTGCACCGGTCAGTCCTATATAGGATCCGAACCCGCGGTGGGAGGGTCGCCGCGCTCCCAGCGCGGCACTCTACCAGGTGCGCCACGGGCTCGGCCCTAACTACAGAGATTTTAAAGAACAATTTTTTAGTTCTTTTAAGCTAGCAATATCTGTCTACAAGGGGCATCATCTGTGTTTAGATGCTTTTAAGTGAGTGTAGTTCTAAGAACTTTTGAAAATTGGAAAGAATTTTTGTACTGTGTGATATTGGAATGATCATCTTTTACGGTTATTTGATTCTGTCTAGGTTTCTGTTATTTACAATTCATTAGACTTTGAACCAGAGATTTTCTTTGCCTTGGGATCTCCAATTGGTATGTTTCTTACTATTCGAGGAGTGGATAGGATTGATGAGAACTACAGGCTTCCTACCTGTAAAGGATTTTTCAATATTTATCATCCGGTGAGTGAATTTAATTTACTTTCTGCTTTGAAGAAGATGAAGAACCTGTCATCTTTATCCTACTAGATTCTCAGGATTTTACTTCTTGGAAATTAAAACCAATTTTGATTTTGTAAAGCTTAGTTCTCTGTCCTGAGAGAGATAGTTTGATACTTTCCAATAAACTTTTCCACCAAAAAGCCTTTGTTCAAGGAAATAATTCTGTTGCTTTGCTTTCAAAGAAATTTTACCCATGAACTTGAAAATCTTCTTATAATTTGCCAGTATTTGAGTAAGGTGTGAAAAATATAAAAGTCCCTAGTTTGCCAGTTATCCATTTTCTTACCTGACTATGGCATATAAACTCAACATACAGCGGCTTTACATTAGTTTCCATTTCTTCTATTTACAGCTTGATCCAGTGGCATATAGATTAGAACCTATGATTGTTCCAGAATTGGACCTCAAAGCAGTTCTCATTCCACATCACAAAGGCAGAAAAAGACTTCATTTAGGTAAAAAGCAGATACCGTAAAAACTTGTTATTTTTTGATCCATACTGAATTATAAAAACTTTAATAGTAAATATTTTCTGACAGATTTAATGTTATTTAAGAGCCTACAATGTTCAGAACTTTTTTACTAAGGATTTGGATGAGCTATAAAGAATTTATGAATACGTTCCTTCTCTTTGATGGCATTCTGATTGTTGAGATAATTAAGAATTGGGGGAAGGTGGTAGCAAGGTGATAAAATGCATAATTAGATTTTGATAGAGTTTGGTTATAATTTTTGGAATTGGGAGAGGAATAACATTTAAACTAATGACCAAACCATCAAGAAATAAACTTGATGTTGTCTAAGTCAAATAAGCTGTTATTTCCTTCCAAACTAGACAAACTTTCCCTGTTAAAAAAAAAAAAATTCATTAAACATAATGGATTAATAATTCCAGGTGGGATTTAGATTTCTCTTTTGCATGTTAATGGCATCTACTTATCCCTAGGTTTAAAAAGTTGGGTGGAAGGGATGGGAGTGTGGAGAAGAGAAGAAAAAAGTGATCATACCCTCTCATTTAAAAGTGTGTTGTCTGTTTTATTAACATCATGCTTTTTAAAAACCGTTTAACTCTTTTGAAATGAAAATGAGAAATTTGATAACTCTAAAGGCCTTGAATTCAAATAAGATTAATAGGCAAAAGTAGAAAAAGCAAAGGGGCAGGGGTTTCTTCATTTCTAAATTATAAGTTTACATTGTGTTGTATTGGAATCTTAAATTCTCGAAACCTTTTCACTATTACAGATAAGAAAAACTGATTTTTAAAAAATCTTGTGGGTCCATTTTTTAACTTACAGTAAAAAAAGCATGTGAATGTGCTTACATTTTTGTGATATATGAACATTTTTGGAGAGAGGAAATTTATAGATTTCGGTTGGATCAAGTTTAGACATTAAAAAAAAATGACAGAGTTAGACTCCTTATGACAGTTTAACATGGTGAAGGTTCTTGGTTGGGACACTTCATATATATATTTGATATTTAAGAGAAGGAAGAAGAGGGTTTAGCCCTTCTGAGAAGAGTATTAACTTTTAATTTTTGTGATACAGAATTCTACCCAGTGGCTAGTTAACTTGGTGTGTCATCTTAATCTCTTTAGAGTTGAAAGAAAGTCTCTCTCGTATGGGATCTGATTTGAAGCAAGGTTTTATTAGCTCTCTGAAAAGTGCTTGGCAGACATTAAATGAGTTTGCCCGTGCTCATACCTCTTCAACTCAATTGCAAGAAGAACTGGAGAAGGTAGCCAATCAAATCAAAGAAGAAGAAGAAAAGCAAGTAGTTGAAGGTAAATTTGACGTTTGAGGCATTTTCTAGTACAAACATTGTTTGTGAACATAACACTTATAAATTGTTTAATGATGCTTTTCTTTCTAGTCTTTTTTGTTAAATTGTAGAGGCTCTTCCTATAAAGGAAAATCTGTTATGGTAAACTTACTGTTACATGTGTTACTTCAAAATCCATGTTATCCTTTTTCACTAGTTTTTACCTGATAGTTACTTGAACTTTTTACTCTGCAATTTTTTGTTTGTTGAGACTCGTAAGGCCAGAGTGCAATATCAGAGTTGAGAACTAAGTTTGTATTCAGGCATTTTAAAGACTCACTCTGAGAAGTTATCTTCCTGATACTGTTTAGCTCTGTTGTTATAGACTTCATATGAATGTCAGGTCATTGTGCCTTGATGTTTTTGACTTTTTCAGATTCTAATTCTATTTCCTTTCTTTCTACAATGCTCTCTCACCCCTTATCTTCACAACTCCTGTCAGCTCGTTGGCTCTTTCTCTCTTCTGTAACCAGCCCCTCTTCCCCTGGCTCTTTGGAGGAGTGGGGAGTGAACCTGGTAGCTCCCCAGGTTGCTACGTGTGTCAAGCAGTGTTCTCACTGAGCCCAGAAAGTCAGCTAAAGTCAAAGGATAATGATTAAGTGATTGACTTTGATATTGAAATGATTTAAATTCTAGCAGAAAAGATTGTTGAAAGTCCAGATTTTTCCAAGGATGAGGACTACTTAGGAAAGGTTGGAATGTTAAATGGAGGCCGCCGAATTGACTACGTTCTTCAAGAAAAGCCAATAGAGAGTTTTAATGAATATCTTTTCGCTCTTCAGAGTCATTTATGCTATTGGTAAGTATTCTTAACTTTGATAACGTTTGAGTGGCCTTTAGGTGCTAGCACATACAGCAATTTTAGTTTTAGTGAGACTCTTATACTAATATATCATTTGTTATGGAATATTAATTTGAACTCCTATGTATTCAAAACAGTATTTTTTCGCTTTAGTTATCCACAAGATGGCAGTATGTCATCTGCTTTTGACCAGAGACTCGGTACTTGCAGATTTTTTGTAGGGATGTCTTTCACAGTGGGAGTGGTAGGGACTCTGAAAAGCCATTTTTCGTGTATCCTCCCGTCATCAACAAGAAGTGCGACACAACTATTTGGCATGCATCCAGTTTTTAAGGGCAGCTCAGAGATTACATTGCTTTACTGTCATTTGCCTTTCTTAGATAGTGTTGAATAAAACAAAAGCTGCATTTCCACCTTTGTGCATAGTGGTTAATTTCTGCTGATTGTTTCTTAAGTAAATATGCTTTTCTTTTTTGTAGGGAATCTGAAGATACTGCCCTCTTACTACTTAAAGAAATTTATCGAACAATGAACATTAGTCCAGAACAGCCACAGCATTGATCAGACTTCAGTTTTTCTGTGTGAGTTTATATTTATTGTATGTATAAATTCTAACTGTTTGCATTCTAAAGTCTTTCTTGTGGAGTTGATATTGACTGTGATTTTCTTTTTGTTCTTTTCTGTTTTCCTATGAGTTTTTTATTTTTTTTATTTTTAAAAATTCAGAATAGAGACATTAAGGAGGGGAATTGATTTGTAATATGCATTTCTGACTTACAGTCTTCTTTCTAAATCTGCGTAGAATTTGAGTTCTTTTATTTTTAGTTTCTTTTTAAAATCGATTCCCAGGAATATCAGTTAGGAATTCCTTTGGCTATAGGTCATAGAACCCAATTCCCACTACCTTAAACAAATGGAGGTTTAGTTTTCTTCTGAAACAGGAAGGGTTGCTCTGTTAAGGAGCCAGACTCCCCGACTGCTTGCATCTTTCTACCTGAATGTTGGTTCTTGCTGCCTCATGGTTATAAGATGCTCCTATAGTTCCAGACATCATATCTACATTCAAGGCCTGAATAAGGAGAAAGAGCAGTATTGGTCATATCTATCCCTTTTAACTAGGAAAGAAAAGCATGTCCAGAAATTCACTCGTACCTATTGACTAGGCCTGTGTCCCTTGTCTCTCTCCCACCCAGTGAGTATGAAAGATTGTAAAAGTGATGTTTTAAGCATTCCCAACCTTTATAGAGAGAAAGAATACAGAAGGGGGTTAAATTGGTGATGGGTGACCCCTTAACCTGCAAGTCAGCCATGCTCTATATTTCTAACTGCCCTCCTGGGACACCTGATACCTCCACTTTAAAAAATAAGTAATGTATTTTTTTTTTTTTTTTGGCAGCTGGTTGGTACAGGAATCTGAACCCTTGACCTTGGTGTTATAACACCGTGCTTTAACCAACTGAGCTAACTGGCCAGCACAAGTAACTCTTTTATTTTTTAAGATAAAAATTTAAAAGCTTTTGAAAAAGTGAAATATAAAGTGTTGAGCTCTAAATTGCTGAAATCAAAAGTAGTTTTTAGAACTGTTCGGTTTTCTAACAGTAGATAATAAGTGAAGATCCCTCCAGCATCCACCTTCTCATTTTAGAGAAGTGACCATCTTTAGTAGGGTTTCCTTAGAGAAATTTTTCTGTGCGCATCCAAACAAATATGCATGCATTTTAAAACAAATAGATCTCATTAAATATATTGTTTTGCAAATTGATTTTCAGTCAGCCAGACAGCTGGCACAACATTCTGTATTAGCATGTGTAGGTCTTTTTCATTACACACACTACACACACACACACACACACACACACACACACACACACTACACACACACACACACACACACACACACGCTGTATTTCATCTTATTTAGCCAGTTTTCTGTTAAAGAACATTTAGATCATTTTGGTGTTTTTTATGCTGTATATAAGGGAGTCTTAGTTAACAGAGTAGGAAAAAGGTGTACAAAACCATTTTGTAATCAAACTCTGTATCATTTTATCCATGTTCACCATTTCTGATATTATAATATTAAAATAAACTGAGTATAATATTAAAAACTATTACAGTCTAAATTTTCAATTAAAAATAGTCATTCAATTGGTTGACAAATATTTATTCAGTACCTACTATGTGCCAGACACCAATTTTCATGCTGGGGATAAGTAGTAAACAAGATTGGATACTCAGCTTCAAGGAATTTACCTTCTCCTGGGAGAAGATTGGCAGTAAGCCTGTACTCTAATACATAAGTCAATTTTAAATATTGATAGGTGTATGGATAAGATAAAATAATAGGAAGATGTGGTAGAGAGTGACTGGGGGTTGCTTCCGGGAAAGGCCTCACTGAGTTGATGACATTGGAGTGGTGAGGAGGAGTTGGATGTATGTGGGTATGGGGAGTGCAGGCCAGGCAGGGGGAAGAGCAGCTGCAAAGGTCCTGAGACGGGCACAGACATGTTGTGTTTGAGGGACAGAAAGCAGATCAATATAGCTAGAGGGTAATGAATAAAGACACAAAGGAGCAGCATGAGTCAGAGAGGTAGGTGGGCCTGGTTGTGAGGGATCTGGTACTAAGTATAATGAAAAATTGGAGGCTTTTAGGAAGAGGAGTGACATGATGTTGTTTATACTTTAGGAAGCTTGTTCTGGGCACTGGGTAGAGAGTAGACAATTAGAGGGGCAAGGATGGAGGCAGGGAAAATAGGTAAGAGGCTGGTGGTGCCTTTGACTAGGGCTGTAGTAGTAGGGGTGTTGAGGTGACTGAATTCAGATCTGTTTTGGAGGTAGAGTTGTTCATGACTTACCCATGAGTTCATTGAGGGTCTGAGGGAAAGAAGAGGTAAGTATGACTTAGGATTTTAATGTGAGCCACTGGTTGGATGGTGGTACCTTTTCCTGAGAAGGCTAGTGGAGGGAGCAGATTTTTGAGGGGGTTGTGGTATGACGGATAGGGAATTGCTGTGTGGTAGGGTCTTGTGGGGCTGTTACATGCTGTAAAACAGATACTCTGTACTGAAAAGCAATTTTTGGAAACAATTACAAAATAATAGTGCATTGTACAGAAACCTTAGTAAATACAAAAAAGAACAAGCAGCATCAGAAATTACCTATAATCTTACCAACAAAAAATGTTAGAAGTTAATCCTTCTCAGCTTTTTTCTAAGTCTGTATACATGTATTTCATATTGTTTGCTATGTTGTGGCCTGTTTTTTCCTCTTAAGGATGTATTATATAATTTTCCTACGTTGCCTACAACATGTATATGTGTGTGGGTATGTATTTACAATATTTGTTTGTTTTTCTGAATGAGTTGTACATACATTTGGTTCAGCTTTTAAAAGTGGCAAGTGAAGGATCGCCCTCCTGTAACTCTTCCCCAGTTTCCCTGCCCAGAGGCAGTCAGTGTTCCTAGTTTTGTGTATCGTTCTGGGCATCTCCTAATGCATATGTATGTGTAATTTTTTTCCTTTTTAAAAGGCAATAGCAAAATTGTCACACTGTTCTTACCATTGTATTTTGGAGCTTGTTCCTTTTCCATCCATTCACCCATCCATCTAGTATTTGTTGAGTGCTTTACTAAGTGCCAGGTACTAGCCTAAGTGCTGGAGTTCACAGTAGTGGACCAAACAAAGTCTCTTCCCTCAAGGGTCTTACTTCCTCTGGGCAAGACAGACCAACAGTAAACGATTGAAGGGTGCCAGATGGTAAACAGTGAGTAGCAGGGTGAGGAGGGGAGGAGTGTGTTTGGGATGGGAGCAAGTTGCTAGTATACATAAGATAGCAAGGGACACCCTCATTGGTAAAGTATCATTTTAGCAAGTGAGCCAGGTGCATATCTGGGGGAAGAAAATCATTTTCAGGCTGAGAGAAGGATATATATCAGAACATGAGAGCTGCCTCATTCTTTTTAATGTACTCCATTGACTGTTACACTATAATTTGTTTAACTAGTCCCCTATTGATGGACATTTAGATTATTCTTTTTTTTTTTTTTTGACATTTAGATTATTCTAATCTTTTGTTAGTACTAACAATGCTTCAGTGATACATGATAATTTAATAATTGCATTGCGTTCCATTTTATAGTTCTATTTTTTATTAAAAAACTTAATTTCTCCCCCATTGTTGGATGTTTAGGTGATCTTCCAAATTTTCACTATTATAAATAATTCTGACGTGTAGTTTTACATACTTTTCCCACATCTCTGTTAGGGATAAATTCCTAGAAATAGCATTGTTAGATCTAGGAATAGTGTACATTTTGAAAGACTTTTTGGTCCATACTTATTGCTAAATTACATTCCAGAAAGGCTGCTCAATTTTCACATCTAACATCAATACATAAGTGCCAGTTTTCTTGCACCATTGCCCACACTGGGTATTACTGTTTTTTAAACTTTTACCAATTTGATAGCCAGAAATTGTTATATCATTGTTTTTATTTACATTCCACTACTAGTGAAGTTGAGTATTTTTGGTGTATTTAACTGGCTGATTATATTTCTTTTGTCAATTGCCTGTTCTTGAACTTTTCCATTTTCCTGAAGTGTGGAGTAGGGTACTTTGTTTATTCTTAATTTATAATTATGACATTTATGGATATTAACCTTTTGTCATTGTAAACATTTTTTTCCAGTTTCATATTTGCCTTTTATATTTGCTGTGCTTTGGACTTTTGGGGGCAAGTGGAGTAGGGAGCATGTTTTAAACATATGTAGGCCAGTCTTTTAAGACTAATCATTATTTAGATAATTACATTCATTTTCTTTTAGTTCTTACATGGTTTTTTCATTTGGCTTTATAGTTTAGAAGAGCATGGCATAGAGAGGAATTTAACATTTTTCTTAAATAGCTAATTGATTTTGCCTGTGCCATATATCGAATAATGTACCTTTTGTCATTGTTTGATGTTTTTATCATAAGCCAAATATTTTGCAATTGTTTGACATTTTAATTATATGCCCAGAAATTGTTTTCTAGGCTTTCTGATTGTCTTATTTATATGTCTGTCATATTTCATTGATTTCCACATTTTAGCACCTTTAAATTTGGAATGCATCTTAAAATCAGCTGTTGCCTAGATGGATGTTGAGTTATTTCTGAGAGGACATGCATTTTCTTCTGCCAGTTACTGGGGACCCCCACCAACCTAAGTCTGCTTAAGTTAATTTCTGTGCCTGAGATTTTCTTGGATTGTGCTGGTAGTGTGAATTCAGATCACAAAATTTCCAGGCTGGGCAGGATGGTGGTACCAATTCGAATATCAAGGAATTTTTTTCCCCTCTTCACATTGTCATGGAAGAGGTGTGAGGGCTTCTTTGCTGTCCTTTCTGCACGGAGGGTTCTTTTCTCTTACCTCTTATCGAGGCTGTAGCCATTTGGTGTCCGCACTTGTTGTGAGGGTCTCTGTCGTCTTTGAGACTCCCTTTCCTGGGCATCTTTTTTTCATGGTACATAAAACAATGATGCATCTTAGACTGGTGAAATATGATGTTTTAATAATTGTAACTTTATACTTTTTAACATCTGGCAGTACAGGTTCTTAGTATACCATAGTTTTGACTATGATCCCAAATGAATTTTGCAGTGATTTAAGTTCCTCTAATACTCTGTCCCCCCATAAGACAAAGCAAAACAAATAACACCCAAACAATAGTAGTCCTAGGGTTTTGATATCACCTGATACAGAAAACTCAGTAAGAACCTTTTACTTTACTTATGATTTAAACTGTGTTTTATTTCTTCTTATACTTGGCTATAAAATTTGGACAAGAACTTAAGTTCCTAATATTATACTAATACCATAAAATAATTAATGTATTAACAGTCCTTCTATTCTATACATGGTTAATTCAAGCATAGATCAGTTTTATTGAACAACTCTTTTATGTTTATTTCCTTTTGTTCATTTTAGAATTGTTCTTTAAAAAGCCTCAAATTAACCTGACAGATACTTAACTTTAAAGTTTGTCTTTTACTTTCTAAACTGGCTTTGTTATGAGGATTATCATGCTAGTTAATCTTACTGAACGCTCCCTGTTGCTGTCGTGCCTTGGGACCGCCTAAGGTGCTCGCAGGCTGTGTTCTTTGGAGGCAGTTTGCAGTGTTCAGTTAAGTTGAGCACTTGACTGTGTGTTTTACTTCAGAAAGGAGGAATGCATTATTATTACTGTAAGTTTGTAAAGTTCACTGAGGATTCTTTTTTTTTCTTTTCTTTTTAAGACTTTATTGTCTTCACAGAAAGTCCCAGTATAAATTACATTGCTGAGAAAGCCCTCAGAGGACCTTCCCAGTTTGCTCCTGTGGTGGATGACAGAAAAGCGATTCATCGACAGTTGCTCAGATATAATTCTCTGATGTAGGGATTCATTTAAGGAAAATACACAGAACAAAAGGACAGTGAAAAAATCAGTACCACATTTGGATAGTATAGATGAGAAAATGTAATTATAAAAATGATGAAATGAAAAATTCCTCAGTTTAGTTGTATAGTTGTCAAAGTTATGTGTGATATCAATGAAGAAATATTTGTAGCATGCAAACGGTTATTTCTGTTTCTTAAAAACTATTGTCAGTGGGCTATTAAACTTGCATTTTTCTTTTTATTAATGTGGTATGTTCTTTTTATTCAAGTATGGACTTCTTGAGAAACTATAGTAATATGACTTTGAAGAAATTTATGTTCTACTTTAAATGTGAATTGTAGTTCTGAGCTGCCTTAATGAAGGGTTATTTGTATTTGTTAGGAGAAAGTAACCAAGATCACTTATCTTTCAACCTGAATCTGAGGCTTCTAAAGCCTTTAGGCTATTGCTGAGAGCCTAGCTGTGGAAGCAAGTGAAGAGCTCCTGTGAAGAGCTCGCCTAGTAGCCTCTCCAGTAGGAGAGGGGAGCAAATGAGAGCTTTGCCATTTTATCCTCGGAGGTGGCTGAAGTTCCAATTAATGTGAGAAAACCAAAGTAGAGTTTGTTTTTCGCTTTGTATTAATTTCACTTATACCAAAGTGTTCCAAAGTACAAAATGTATTGCTTCGAGGGTGGAAAGCTATTTCATGAAAAGACTGCTTTGTAATATTTCACTTTGTTTACTAAACATTCAGATTATCTAAATATTTTCCTAATACATGAGAATGCTGATTTTCTTCTTTTGTTATGTAGTAAAAACATTTTCATTGTTTACATAGTTCTCATGGAACATGGAATTTTTTGAAAGCAACATGATACACATTTTTCGTGTATATAATCTAATTAGTGTGAATAAAGCAGTAATATCAATGCATTTTTTTAAGCAGCAAACTCTTCTGTATTTCTCTTGTCTTCCTTCAAAGTATTCCTGTGAGTTCAGTGTTCATTCTCTTTCACTGTGAGTACCTGCTAGATAGTACATAAATAACTTCACATTTGCTCCTAGTAACAGAATGAGAAGAGTAAAATTTTACAGCTGCAGTTGACCCCAGACAACATATATATTCCAACAACCTCATTCTGTAGCTGAGGACACGACACTAAATACCTTTCCCAGACTGGTAAGTGGCAAGTCTGGGCTGGAATGTGGTTTCCTTGACTCCCTTTTGGCCTTCATCTACTACTTTTCACTTAATTTTTACTTAACTTCCCAATACTGATGAATAAAGAAAAGTGAGGGTTATTTATATATATTTTAATAAAATCTAGTTTGATTTTTCAACTTAACAACTGGTTCTGTTTGTATCATTCAGCCTGTGTCTTCTGAGTAATGGGCAGAGAAGAAGGGACACTTGGATCAATGTCCATGGAAGAAACATGTATCCCCTGAGTGTGAGGACTCTTACCATTTCATTTTCATACTTGAGGAAACAGAAAATAGAATTTTTTGGTGACTCTGTCTGTGGACATATATCTCCATCACTATTCAATTTCTAAAAAACAAAAACCAAAAAACAGTAGGTACCTTGAGGGCAGAGTCTATATTTGTGAGCAGTATGTTAATTTAGAAGTCTATATTTATTAACATGTTGTTCATTATTGTAACCATCATACCTAGCACAGAGTCTCGCCACATAGTAAGGCATTTTCCAAAATATTTGTTGAATGAGTGAATTTTAAAAATCAAAAAGGTAATTTAACACTTGGAAGAGATCTTGGAAAACCACCCAGACCAGTGGGTTTGCAAACTTTTAAAAAGCAGCAGAACCATTTTTCAAATGCAAACTTTTACCAAATTTCAGTCTATAGTAAGGATAAAGCTTGACGTCCTTTCCCCAGGAGCAGTTCTTCCCCTTGTGGAAGCTCCTATCCCAGCCCCTAATCTGGATTAATGCCCTTATTTTCCTCAGATGAGGAAAGTCAAGTCTCTAGTCATTCCGAAAGTGTTTCATGTGTAGTGTTTGGGACAAAAATTAAAAAGCATCAGCATCTGAAATTGAAGGTAAAAGAGTCATCATAAAACTGATGAGGTCAACCCGGGCCTATCTGTTATGTTATCACAGCATATAACAAGAGGAAACTGTTTTCCAAGTCTGATGGTCACAGGTGCTTCTTGAATCCAACCAGATAATTGTGTTTCCCAAAACCAAAGTGTGGGTAGAAGAAAAGGAAACTAGGCTTCCGGTCAAGACGGCCAAATAGATGGTCCCCAGCGTCACTCTCTCCCAAAAATCAATTTACAACTATGAAAAAGCAACAAGAGCCAAGCTGGGGCCGCTAGAGCTCAGGGGAAGAAGACGAGAGACCTACGGAGTGCATGAAGGTGTGAGAAGTCCCAACGAGAGAAAGAAAAAACTGCTATGACCATTTTGTGTTGCTGCTGCTTTAAGGCTAGAGCTGCTGAGCACACAGAGCAGGAGCTGGCAAAAACTGCAGCTGTGCCTTTCAGATGGAGTTGCCTGGAGGGAGCAGGAAAGAAGAGGGCCTTGGCAGCCCCCCAGGCCAGAAAGACCACTAATATGGTTCCCGTGGGCCCACATAGGAGCGAGGAGCCAGAACAACTGAGGAAAAGGAGCCACTCAGAGGCTGGTGAGTCATTACAAGGGACCGGCGCATGGCCCGTCCCATGGGAAGTGTTGCAGCATGGGCAGTGGTAAGATGGGCCCACTGGGAGAACACTGGGGCACAGCAAGGACAGCTGACTGGCACCCCAGTCAGTGCAGGACCACTCAGAGGAGACTGGTCAGGAATATAGAAGCGCATGGGGTGCAGTTTGATGAAAAGACTTAGGCCCAGATCAGAGTTTCTATACAACCCAGGTGTGCCAAGTCGCCAGAGAGCTGGAAGTACCTGTAAAGTCAACCATTAAAACCAGAGCTGCACAAAAAGCCTTCCCTAGGGAATCAGCAGCAAAGCAGCAATTTAGCTCAAACACGGAGCTCAAGTACTGGTCCCCACAGGAAGTTCCCCTGTTTTAGAAGTAAGCAAAGAACAAAAAGTTAGTTCTGGCCCAGACATACTGCCAGTGCCTCAGGGCCCGCCTGGGGTATGGGGCCTGGGGTATGGAGCCAGGGACTGGACACCCCTCCTACATCCAGGCACACTGCCGGTGCCAAGAAGCATGCCAAAAACATCACCTCTAAATGGGTGGCCCACCACAGCCACTACAATGACTGCAGCTGCTGCAAAAGTGACTAGACTCCACAACCACCGTGTGGATGGTCCACCAGCCACTGGAGTGCATTGGTGCAAGGAGGGTCACCAGCAGAGACCAAAGAAAAGAAGAGGATGTCTCTCTCTACAAAGCCCATTCCAGAGTGACGGATGAAGCATCTGCTCTACAATAATATTGGGGGACCTGAACACACCTATCAGCATTGGACAGATCATCTAGGCAACAAATCAACAGAGTAACCATTACTCTTTCAGAGGGAGAGAAGAAATCTAGGGTTATTGGTGGTGGGAGGGGGAAGGGAGAAGAGGATGGGGAGCAATTGAACAAGGGGCATAAAGAATAAGTACGATTTGTAGCAATATATATGCTAGTAATATTTGATCATATGTCAATATTGAACCCCAAAATATGTATAATCAATTATGATTCAATAAAAATTTAAAAATAATAAAAAAGAGAAACCACAGATTATAGTGCTTTTTGAGGTAAGTATGTTAAGTATGTTTAGAATTGAATATTGAAAGGTGTTATCTACATAAAACCTTGAAAATGAGAAAATTGGAGAATAGATACCACTATCCCGGCAGGGATGTCACATATTTGAAATAGTAACTCATAATATTTTGTCTGTCTGTAAGAGTTCTGGCGATCAGGATTGTCCCAGAAAATCCAGGATGATTGGCCCTGGTATTTATATTACCCTCATGTCAGGTTTTTTTTCTTATGACTCGAGGCATCTGACAAATACTAGTGCTGTACCTCTGTTTACCAAGCAACTTCCTGGTGATAACTTGGTTGCCCATGTAAATTTTGCCATCTTCAAAGAGGGTGAATTGAACTGCAAACACCAAATGCTCTGATTTTCCTCCAAGTTATAGTTTCTCATTGTAACTTCATAAGTTGGCATTCTGGCTCAGTGTGAGTCAGTTCCCTAGGGATGGGTCCTCTGAGGGAAGTGGACAGAATTCGGTTTCTTCACAAGCTGAGGTGCTGACATTGTGTTGTCACAATGCTGTTGACCACCTCCCTGCAATGCACAGGAAGCATTGTTAGCTGACTTGTCTCCTTGGCATTTCTCTAATACTTTCAACAGGTTATCAGTCTTGTCCTGGTGTTTCCCCTCTAAATTGAGCTTACCAAAAACGTAATAGCATCATGAAGAGCTCTACCGTCCACCTGATTTTTGTGTCCAAGCTCTACTTCTTAGCTGTGAATCCTGTGCAAGATTTTTTCCCCCTAATCTCTCAGCAGTGGTTTTTGTTTTGCTTTGTTTTTGGTCAGTTTTCTCTCATGAAATTCTTCAACCTCACAGAAGGAGTTGTGAGGATTAATTGAAAATAGGAGTAAATGCATGTAATGGTGGTTGGCACACAACAGGTGCTCGAAATGTTAGCTAAGTATTAGTATAGTACTGATACTGTACTTTTACCATGAGCACTTGGGTGTGGGGAAGACTCAGGTCACTGCCATGTCCTGTCCTCCCTGGGCAGTGCTTTGGCCAGGTTTCTGGTAGTTGAGAAAGGCGTAGAGCCTGCTCATAGAGGCCTCTGAGCTGTCTGCAGTGGGTGGGGTGTGCAAGCATAGAGGAGGTGCAGTCTTTGGGAAGGAGGGTGAGGGGCTGTGGCATCAGTCAGGGTGGGTGGGGTGGGTGCGACGGAGGCTAATGCTAATTTGGCTGTCTTCATGCCAATCAGTGGGGCTCTTACAAAGCACCTTTGGAGAGCTACCGTGTGCCTTGATTCTAACTAAACTCATTTTGGGATAAGGATCAAGAAAACACTTTTTTTCCTTCTTAAATTCTGCACTCTTTTCTCCCAGATATTTATTTTCCTACTCTGAAACATCATCTCTTGCAGATTTTCCCAAATGTGTTGGCCACACAGAACACTTTGAAAATAATTTAATGTGTCATTAATGCTAGTGGGAGTTTGTGAAATAACGCAGGCTCTTTGTTTATACTTGTTTCAGCTTCAGGTGAAGTGGGATGAGTTAGGGCAGTATACATGTTTAATGTAGTAAACGCTACATTATCACAATATAAGTTCAGCATGTGAAATTGTATGACAGCGTATAAAACAGACGTGGGGTTATCGTGGACACATCCATGAGACAGTGGGCAAATGCTGTGTATTTGTTAGTGGGTGTGCTGCAGTTCAGGTTTGTGGGCAGTTGGAATTGGTGTCCTTGGGATGACCCATTATGGTTTTTCTTTGATTTCTTGTACTAAAGAGTTATTTTAAAAAGTTTATTATGGAATTTCGACACATGCTCAAAAGTATGGAGCATGGTATAGTGAATCCCCATGTGCCCTTCTCCTAGCTTCAGTGGTGCGTCAGGGACCTAAAAGGTAAGTAGGGGTTGCCAGGAGAAGGAAAGTGCATCCAAGACCCATGGAAGATGTGAGGAGGGAAAGAGCATCACACTCTCGGGCAGCTGAAGAAGTTAAGTTGTTATTCAGGAAACGCAAAAAAGAGCTATATGAATATTTTGAGTATGATTTTCATTACACAATTTTTAAAGAAAACATTTCTAGTGGTGCTTTTTCTTTTTGTGGCTACTTAATAGCATTCACTCTTGTTGAAATGAGCACCGTTTGGAATATTGGAAAGTGCCTGCTACCAGCTAATGTGCATTACTTTCCTGCACCTCTCAGAACCTGTGCTCCAGCTGTTTCTCTAAGGCCTATTTGCTTCTATTTCTGGGGTATGTTTATTAGTCAGGAGTTGCAGCTGTTTTGAAGAGCACTTCTGACTCCTGGAGCAACCTCAGGTGAACGAGGCTTTTGCAGTTCCCGGGATGTTACTTCCTGGAATAGAGCTGTGGAGGGGAACTCATGTTTCCTTGGGTATTGGCTGTGTTTCAGGTGCTGTGCAAGCTCTATCTCTTTCATGCCTGATTGAGGTAGGTAGCCTATCCATTTTATAGATGAGGGAACCAAGGCTCACAGAAGCTAATCATCTTGCTCAGGGCCACACAGTTAATGGCAGGGTAGATTATGCCTCAAAAATAAAAATAAAGGGAAGCCACTACTGTAGAAAGATGTCTTTTCAAATACAGTCATGCATCACTTATGGGGATATGTTCTGAGAAATGCTTATTATGAAAGAGAACAGCAATAATTTTCCTATTAGCTACACTGGCCACTAGTTGCATGAGCGTGGGCCCTGTAATTATTTTACTAAGTCTCTCTGTGCCTCATTTTCCTCATTTGTTAAATGGGGATTAGAAAAATACCACCCCCCCCCCCAAAGTCATGAAAATTAAATTACTTATAGGGATTGTGCCTGGCACTCAGCAAGGACTCAGTGAGTTAGCTAGCTGTTATTAACTGTTACTTTGCTAAGGGGATGGGTGGGAATCGTTTACAAATGCAGGAATTCTACAGTACACACAACCCTTTCACTTGGGGTCAGACCTAATGTGTCAAATGCTTGGCTTTCTAAAAGATCTGAGCTACCTTTGGAAGGGTCACCTTGTGGGTAAGCTATGCACTCCTCCACATATCGCGCAGCAGGTTTGTTTATATCAGCATCACCACAAACCCATGAGTAATGCATTGCACTACAACATTAGGATGGCTATAATGTCACTAGCCCACAGGAATTTTTCAGCCCCACTGTAATCTTATGAGACCACCATTGTACATGTGGTCCATCGTTGACCGAAACGTCATCAGGTGGTGCATGACTGTACTTGCAAACTGCCTGTTTTTTTTTGCAAACACCTAAGGCAGTCAAAGCCGATTTCATGAAATTTCTCTTCCTTTTTCTTTTTGCACAAGCAAGAACTTTTTCAAAGGGTATCTTTGAAAGAAAAGGTTTTAGGAGATGTGGATTATAATTTGCTTTGTTGATTTTGCCTGAAGTGCTTTATTTTTTTTAAATGTGGGAGTAAAAATTTTGTGTTAGTGAAGCTTCCCAAATATTGTTCTAAATAGGATCCAGATGTTTGTGTAATTACCCTTTGAACTGAATGCAAGATGGTCTATTTGTCCTTGGAAAAAAGTGTAGAAAGTGTCCTTAGCCTGTGTACCCACCGTTGAGTTTCTTAGTGGTCAATGCCAGGTTTTGTTGCTCCTTGGGTTGGTTCTTCTCCATTGTCACTTCCATTACTCTGGTTTTCCTTCAGCTCCAGTAGCTGTGACACTGTCCTGACTGCAGTCTGTCTGTCCCTAGACCTCTGTCCATCTACTTTATCCTCCTCAGAAGCCTTCCTGTCTCCTCTGCCCCATGGGAGAAGATCCGATTTCTGTTGTTTAGACCTTCCTGTCGTCCCTTGTCCTCCTCCCCAGCCTCTCTCCCGGCTCTGCCCTCTACTCCCTCTGTAGAGACCAAGCTAGGTTATTCGTTCCCATCTTTGCCCTCAAAGGACGTTAGAGGGGAGACAAACCCAGAGTTCCCAGGAAGGGCTCATTAGAACCCTTTACTTCCTCTTTACTGCCACGCTCTCCTCACCCTAGCACTGCCTGCCCCAAACAAAATGGTAAGGGTGGAATTAAAGAGTTGATCACACTTACATCTTGGCCTACACGAACATCCATAAGCTAAAGAAATAACAGTTTCACCTTCTGCTGTCCAGCGCCCATGTTGGGCCCTGCTATCTGAATGACTAGATTCCAATGAGTGGCTGGTGACGGAAGGAGATACTCTTTCTTAAAACATGTAGTCATCTGGAGAGGTGGCCTTGTCAGGCTAGGAAGTAAGCAGTCCTTCAAGGATTCCAGATTTAGTGTTTTCTGTTTATCTGAATGAAAAACCATTACAAAGCTTTTCCTTGTGGAAAGATTTACCACCACCACTAATTACTGTGTCAAAACACTTATTTTAGTTTCTTTAAATAATACCCATGATAGCTTTTACTAGACAAACTTTTCTGGATAGCACTCAGAAATCCTTCATTTGCCTGTTTTTGAAGTGTCCCTTTTCTGTCATTTTCATTAGAACTTCCTATGTGTCATGTTTTAGCTATGCCTTGAAATCTCCTTCCAGCTTGTTTTATTCTGTGTGTGAGAGAGAGTGTATGTGTGAGAGAGACAGAGTTTATTTCATTCAGCATTGGCACAGGCAACTTTTCAGAGTCTTACATTTGGAACATACAGTTGTAGTGCGAAGTTGCTATTATGGTTTTTTTCTTGATGCTATGTCTCATTTCTTTTAGTTCAGAACACCTTCTCACTTCTTTTAAAATTCATTTTCTGATGTCACTTCATTTTCCAACAAATTTCAGAATCAAGCCTTAGCTATCCCTACATTTTCCCTTCTTTTCCAAATCAGTTTTGTCAACATCCCAATCTAGAATGACTGTGACTTTGGCTGACTGTATGTGACTGTCTTCCTCTGTCATCACTTTTTATTGCCTAGGTCCAATGGAATTTTATCCTCTATATGATGACAACAATTTTCTTAAATGGAAATGATAGTCCGTTAACTGTTGTCAAATGTAATCAGTTTTGAATTGGTGGTTTTGAGATTCCATAAGAAAAATATGTCTCCTCCAGAGGAAACATTAAGGTTGTTGAATCCTTGGGCACCTCTGTAGTTGACCATGTGCTGCTGATATGCAAAAAATTGAAACCAGTCTGCTGGCTGGATGTTAGACCCATATCTTTTGCTGCTTTCTTTGGTGCTGAGAGAAGACCATCAACATTCTACTCTTGGCATATCTTAAAGTGCTACAGAGTTTTCTTGAATTGCAAGAGTGATAGTGTGCAGTAAGCTGGAACTAAATTCCCATTTGCCAAGACCTTAAAGGGAAGTGAATGTTTAAGAAGTTTTTATCATTATATCATCTATCATTATAGATGTTTAGATTTGCATAGTACAAATCCCAACCAAGTTTACCAAAAGCAAGTATTTTGTGTTTAAATCCACAAACCGGTTTGACCAGTAGATGCCATTTAAACGTGGCTTGCTCATATGGTCATGTAAACCTGAGGGTCCAGTTTTTGAACCATTTTGAATCTTCTGAAATGCCTTATATTTTTGGAAAGTTTTGAATTATCTTGTTTATGCTGTATATGTGATTTGAATTATATTTATTTGTTCTCAGTCAGATGCATATGTCTTACTTTAGTATTTGTTCTGATTCATGTAGCTAGTGTTAGCAATATTTTGAATTCCTTTTGCGGTATGTGTGGCTTTTCACATATTTATTCTTATTGAAAAATGAAATTTTCCCTTGAACATAAAACCTTACTTTCAGAAAATCCAATTATTGGCTATAGGTGTTATTTGCCTACAAAGCTGTTCAGATCCTTTAATTTACCTTCCCCAAATTCTTAAATCCAAATTATGTGTATGAGGCGAGAAGGGATAGATCAGAGCAGTCCAACCAATGTTTCCTAGAACTCTTGTCTTCCAGGCTACACCATTGCTTTGTTGGCTTTTTTCCCTATCCAGTTTTCAGTACCCAACTCACCACATTTTTTTTTATTACGATACCATGAGGGATATTTCCACTTTCAGTAATGGTGGACTAGCTTATTGTATGCCAGTCATCTCACTTAAAACACAACTAGAACATATAATATATAGAAAAAAATCTGTTTGAAGGCAGCAGAGACCTACTAAGGATGTGAGGACATGAGAGACCAAGAATCCAGAGAGAAAGAAAGCACAGCAAGGTAAGTCTGGCATTTGGTGCCACTTCTCCCTTGAAGTAACTGCCAAAGCAGAAAGGGGCAATTGAGAGGCTAAGAAGGTGAGAATAGAGCTTCTGGCACTCTTATAAGACCAAGGAGACAAAAATTATATTTTAGGGCACACCAAGGAGGAAGGACTTTGGTCAATATCCCAGGATTTCAGTTTGAGCTTCTGATAGTCTGTTCCTTCAGGTGGGGATGAGCCCAAGGTAGAGTAGCCCTCACGGAGACTGAAGCCCAGATTTAAATCAACTCAATCCTTGATTGTATTAAGGCGATCTTCCCCTACCTTAGCTTCCTGCAGAACAAATCCTTTTAGGAGAAAGATAGCATCACCCAGAGATTCAAATTATCCCTATAGCTTTTCATACACAATGTCCAATCTACTTCAATCATGACTGAAGAATCAAAAAAGAAAACACAGTAAAAACAGACCTATGGTAGATCCAGACATTGGAGTTTAAATTAGACGCAGACTTTAAAGTAACTGATTAATATCATTGAGAAAGTAAGGAACAGTCTAGAGACTTCTAGTAAAGAACTGGAGATGTAAAAAACAATGGAAATTCTAGGACTGAAAAATATAAATAACAAGACATAAGTATTCAATAGTGAGTTTTAAAACAGATAAAACACAGTGGAAGAGCGGAATAGTGAATTGGAAGGTAGGTCAGAAAGAAATGAACTAAAGCACAGAGAGGAAAGGGACAGAAAACACAGGAAAGAGTATGACAGACATATGGAATATGATGAAAGGTCTAGCATGTGTGTAACTGGAGTCCATGAAGGCCAGGAGGACAAAGAATGAGGCAGGAGCAATACCTGAAGGTACAATTAATGAGAATTTTCCAAAACTTATGAATACACTATATACCATAAACAGCATAAGATAAATACAAAGGAAAACACATACTAAGGGCACATTATGATAAAATGCTGGGTGGCTTTAAATCACCACTTAAGTCACTTCTTGACAAGAATGTATTTTGTTGAATATACCTTGACATAACTGGGCAAGCATCATTGCTGTGAATTTTCACAACTATTTCCACAGCTTTGCCTTTAGAATTTTTACTAGTCACATCTCTCTTTGGGGCACATTTTCCAAGGACCAGCTTTTTCCCTTAGTAAGGTTTCTGTACACCCAATGCTGGTGTTCTTGGTACCCCTCTGTCTGTAATCCCAGGGGAGAAACAGAGTGCCAATGCCTAGTCTGCCCCAGCAGATCTCTCACTGTGTTATGGCACTGAGGGGTTGGATGAGGTATAGGGTAGCGGCGAAGATCACAGGCTAGGAACAGATTGCCTATGTTTGTTCAAGTCCTTGTTCCACCACTAACTTATCTTGTAATCTTGGACTACCTCACTTCTAGAAGCTTTAGTGCCGTAAAATCTACAAGAAGGATGATAACATTACTTACTTAAAAAAAAATTTTTTTTATTGAATCAAAATTGATTATACATATTTTCGGGGTTCAGCATTGACATATGTTGATCAAATCAATATTACTTGTGTATATATTGTTATAGATCATACTTATTCTTTATGCTCCTTGTCCAATCTCTCCCTCTCCCCCTCTCCCTCTCCCCTCCCACCTCTGATAACTCTAGATTTCTTCTCTCCTTCTGAAAGAGCAATGGTTACTCTATTGATTTGTTTCCTAGATGATCTGTCCAATGCTGAGAGGTGTGTTCAGGTCTCCCAATATTATCACAGAGCAGATGCTTCTTCTGTCTCTCTGGAATGGGCTTTGTGAGAGAGACATCCTCTTCTTTTCTTTGGTCTCTGCTGGTGACTCTCCTTGTGTCGATGCACTCCAGTGGCTGGTGGACTATCTGCATGGTGATTGTGGTGTCTAGCCACTTTTGTGGCAGCTGTGGTTACTGTGTTGTCTGTGGTGGGCCACCCACATGGAGGTGATGTTTTTGGCATGCTCTTTACATAGTTGCTGGTGGCTCCTGGCTCTATGACTTAGACCCTGGGTGGGCCCTGTGGCATTGACTGTGTGCCTGGTTGTGGGGGGGGGTCCGGTCCCTGGATCCATATCCTGGGTGGGCCCCATAACATTACTTACTTTTTAGGGTTGTTATGAGATTAAAATAAGCTGATGTATAAAAACAGTTTGAAATATAGAAAACAATTTAGTGGATGGTTTATTTTTAAATCTCCTTGATCCATTTCTTCAGGCTGATCAGCAATTACATAATTCTTCCTCAGAATAGCCAAGGCTTCTTCAAACCTTTTGTGCTTGGTTGGCTCCAGTGGGAACTAAACATGAAAAGAGAGGAGATGGTGTACATTTTATATCAGAGGAGAGAGCTTAAAAATTAATCTCTTCAAGTATGTAGAAGAGTTGGTGAACTTCGGCCTTCATAGGAAGAAGCAAACATTAAGTTTGAAAAGTTTCTAAAGAGCTAGAAAAATCAGATCTACACACACTAGGTATTTTACTCTAATTTATTTTACTCTCATTGTATTCCTTCTTCTTAGGTAAAAACATTATTTTTTAAAATTTATTTTTTATTAGCATATTCATTATTACAAATCATACGTATTCTTTAAGCCCCTTATCCAATCTCTCCCCTTCCCCCATTCTCCGTCCCTGCTCTAATAACTGTAGATTTGTTCTCTCCAACTGGTAGATTAACTGTTCCTCTGTTGGTTTGTTGCCTAGATGATCTGTTCAGTACTGAAACAGGTGTGATCAAGTTCTCCCCTATTATCGTAAATCAGATGCTTCTTCTGTTACTCTGGAGTGTGCTTTGTGGAGCGAGAGGACCCCCCCTTTTTTTCTGGTTTCCACTGGTGTGTCTTCTTGTGTCAATGCAAGTGAGAGACTGGTGTGCCATCTGCATGGTGGCTGTGACTACTGTTATAGAGACTAGCCACTTTTGTGGCAGCCATGGCAATTGCAGTGGCTATGGTGGGCTACCCATGTGAAAATGGTGCTTTTGGTGTGCTCTTTATCTGGTTGCGGCTTGGTTCAGCTTTCCCCAGATCCATGCCTCAGGCCCCTGGGGTAAAATACATTTTTATGCAATTTATTTATATTTTATTGTGGTAAAATACATATAACATAAGGATTGCCATTTTAAGCATTTTTAAGCATACAATTGCATGGAATTAATTACATTCACAATGCTATATAGCCACTACTTCCATCTATTTCTAAAACTGTTTTATCATCTTCAGCATAAATTCTGTACCCATTAAGCAATAACTTCTCATTATTCCTCTCCCCCAGTTTCTGATAACCTCTAATCTCCATCTCTGAATTTTTTTTTTTTTTTTGGCATCTGGCCAGTATGGGGATCTGAACCTTTGACCTGTGTGTTATCAACACCACGCTCTCCCAATTGAGCTATCCGGCCACTCCAAATATGATTTTTTTTTGTTAAATTTTGTCTTGGTGATTGGTCCAATGCTGATAGTGGGTGTTCAAGTCCCCAATTATTCTTGTTTTGGCATCTATCTCTTTCTTTAGATCTGATAATATTTGCTTTATATATCTGGGTGCTCCAGTGTTGGGTGCATATATATTTATAATTGTTATATACTCTTTCTGTATTGATGGCTTTATCATTATGTAATGCTCTTCCTGATCTCTTAGTACAGATTTTGATTTAAAGTCTGTTTTATCTAAATATAGCTACTCCTGCTCACTTTTGTTTTCCATTTGTGTGGAGTACCTTTTTCTTCCTTTCACTTTCAGTCTATGTGTGTCTTTGCAGGTATGTTTTTATACAATTTAAATTGCAATTATAACTACATTGTAGAAAATTGGAAAATAAAATAAATTTCAGCCAATATCAAAGACTAAACCCAACCACCACTGGCATCAGACTGTCTGGTATTTTGGCTCTCCTGGGTTAGCACTGAGGAGCATTCAGAAGAAATAAAAGAAATAGCTGGATATGCCTTTCATAAAGCACTCACTGTGTGTTAGCCACTGGACAAAGCCATCACCACGTATGGTCTCATCAATCTTTATAGCAACCTGGGGAAATCTTTACTTCAGGCCAGGACATTACCTCTCTCTCACTCTTTTTTTTTTTTAACTAGGCAGAAATATGATTTTAATATAGGTGTAAATTTTAGCACTGAAGTTGGTGGCAATTTTCACTTACAAGGTAGACTTCTGCTCTAAGGCAGATGACCCAGAATACAACTTATGTGGTGGGATAAGAATTATTCTAAGAAAATTAATAGATTTATTCCTCTTTTCCAGATGACATAGAAAACTGCCGTTGCCCTTTAAGGAGAGTCTAGGCTTTTGTGGAGCAGGTTTGGATTCATTCATTTATTCACTCATCCATTCTGCAAAGTTTTCCTGCAAGCCTACAATGAGCCAGTCTCCATTCTAGGCACTTGGGATGCAGCAGTGAACAAAATGTGGATTGCTGCCATGAGCTTACCTTCCAGCGGGATGGAGGTAGACAATAAGCAGCACACACAATAAATAAGCCATATATGGATATAGGGTATGCTAGAATGTGATACGTGCTATGGAAAACAATGAAGCGGGCTAAGGGAGATAAACACCTTGGAGGGTGTGTTACAACTTGAAGAGGTGGTCAGGCTTGGCTTCACGTGCAGGTTACATTTGAGCAGAGACTAGGTGGAGGTGAGGGCATGAGCCATGGGGGTAGCCTGGACTAGCATAGCAGAGAAGGGGTAAGGAGTGGCTGGATTCTGGACCTCGTCTGAAGGTAGAGGCCAGAGTGTTTTCTGTTAGATCGGGAAGACCAGACCAGAGAGAGAGGATGGAGAAGGAAAAGCTGCCAGCAGAGCAGGTGAAGTCAGTGTATATAACAAAAGGCGGGGGCTAGCAGAGGAGCCTTCGGAGGAGGGGACTCCTGGGGGGATCTGGAGAAACTGTGGCGGTGAGAAAACTGGATATGGGAAATATTGCTGGAGGTTATGAATTGGATCCCTTTTAGTATTTTCGGAGAAGCTCAAGTTAAAAAAATTAGGAATTTTTAAAAAATGTGTTTTGTCTGTCTGGACTGTGTTCTTCCACCCCCAAATGATTGGTCTAACCTAATTGCTTCACTTGACCCTTTGCCAGTGGTTGGTTCAGGGATGGTCATGTGCTCAGTCCTGGGCGACACCTTGGGGGAGAGAGGCAGCTGGCTAGGAAGAGGTGGGGTGCTCCTGGGAAGGCTGCCTCACTCCTAAGAAGGGGCCCTTAGATGTTTCTTACCCTGAACATATCTTTGCAACAGTAGTACGTGTTCTACCCGGTGCTGAGCAACATTCACACCTCCTCTCATTTGCCTCCAATAACAGCCCTGTTGACTAGGCATTATCATCTCATTTTACAGGCGAAAAATTGGAGTAGAGGAAGTTGGGAGGTTTGATTACGGGCCGCACATCTAGTGAGAAAAATCACACATTAAGCCCTTAGGACTGGCAGAGTAGATGCTGAGTAACTGGCATCACTCATTGTAATTCAGAGACTTCCTCAGTTCCGGGGAGGAGTGTAGGTCATTGGATTTCTGTGCTTCTGAATTTATTTTTGATTTTTATTGTTTTTCTATTTCCTACTTCACTGTGCACTGGCATCTGTAATTACTATCTCCATGTCTACCTGAGCCATGGTGAAACAGAAAGAACTTCAAAGTCTGTAGACTTGGCTGTGAATCCAGCTGCATCAGTTATTAGCTGTGTGAACTTGGGAAAGTTACTTGACACCTCTGAGCATCAGTGTCCTCATTTGTAGAATGGAGATGACATAACCTCAGAGGGTGTTTTGAAGATTAAAGTGCTTGTTAGCACATGATCTGTAACAGTCAGCACTCAAGAACGCTAGGTATTATCATTGCTGTTATTGTGTGGATGGCACATCTCAGCAAACCCCATGTCATGCATATTCTGAAAGGGCCAAATGAAGCAAGGTATGCAAGAGTGCTTTGCAAATGTTTGTCATTATATTGTTAGAGAAGCTCAGCTCTGTGGAGGAATTTGCTGCACAGAAAATGAATGTGTACAAAAAATGTGCATGCCTAATGGGCTGGAAGTCTGGGCATGGGGAGCAGATAGAACAGCATGAGCGAGAGTGATTGGATGTCATTTTCTGGGTGTTCTGGGCCACGGATCCCACAGGGCCTGTAAAGAGCTGAGGATTTGAGAAGACACTAGGAGTAAAGAGAGATCCTCCCACAGGAATGCACTCATCTAGGGAGGCAAGCGATTTTTTTTTTTCCTGAAACACCCTCAGGAAACTTCCTGGAACCCTCTCTCAAGAAAGTGGAGGCCCGAAGTCCTGACCCTTGCCAGAGTTCCTGGAGTCTGTCCTGTCATTGGGTAGGACCAAAGATCCAGGCTCAGTGCCGAGGGGCAGCAGAAGTCGTGGCCAGAGGTGAAGGTGAGCAGTATCAGCGAAGGGTCCCGGGCAGTGGGAAAACTGGTCCAAGCCAAAGAGTCAGTACTTAGGGGCAGTGATGTGGAGCAAGGTGCAGGGAAAACTGGACAGGAAACTGAGCCCAGAGCAATAGCTCGGCCTCAAGTTGTGGTCCACGGATGCTATTCAGAGAGCACAGTCCCCCCAACCTTGCCCCCAGGAGCCACACTGGAGCCAGCTCGGAAAGTTCCCTAAATTAGGGAAACTTTTATAGCAGCATTGTTCACACTGGAGTCCCAGCACTGCATGTTGGTGGGCCTCTGAACCCCGACAGGAATTTTAGATTTTCTTTTAATTTTGATGTTGCTTAAAAAAAATAAACACACAAAGCAGAAACCTCACAAAAACAAACAGAATATCCATTGTCTCTTTTCCTCTAGGTTCAGTCATTCAAAACTGTCCTTCCAGTACAATGGTACTTCAAAAAATTCATGGAGAGATTTATATTGTTTTTCCACAAACTTTTTGAAGTACCCTCATACATTTGTCCTTTCCAGAGAGCAGTCATCCTGGGTAGATTCTAGAGTGGCAGAAGATAAAGGAATGGCCTTTGGTTTCAGACTAATTTGCTTTCAAATCTTGACTGGCCAATTTTCTTAACCTCACTTTCATATTAAATTTTTGTTGTTGTTACGAAAATAATTCTTGTAAAAATTCAAACTTTATGAAGATAAACCAGGTAAATATTGAATTTTCTCACTCACTCTCTTGTCCTAATCCCTTTCCTATTTATATTCATTCAGTAGATTTTTATAGCCCTTTTCCAGTATTTTGTAGTTTAGGTTGTTGTGAATGGGATTTTTAAAAAACAGTTTCAAAGTGTTTATTGTTAGTATATAGGAAAATATTGATTCCTTCTCATTTATCGCACGCTCATCTGCCTTACTCCTCTTAGTGTTAACAGTTTCCAGCTGTTTTTCTTCGATTTCTTAAACATCATTCTTCTCATCTGTACAATGCAGATAATGTTCACCTTGTAGAGATTTAATAAGGATCCAGTGAGACAAAGTAAGGGGCCTATTTTAGTGCCTCTCTCAGTGGGGGCTTGATTACCATGAACTTGCATTTCACTAAATCTCATCATGATGATGGGACCTTTTCTGTACAACTCTCTTCATTGATTGCAGAGAAATGCATCATGGAGAAAAAGGATTTGCTCAGAAAAGTCTCTGCTTACAGCAGCTTATACAGAAAGACTGACATCAACCAAGGGCTGCCAATGAGGTTTTTTTAAAACTCTCTTAAAAACTTCTTAAAATTGGGGTAAAACACACAAGACATAATATTTACCATCTTAACCATGTTTAAGTGTACACCTAGCTCAGTGGCGTTAAGTACATGCTAATACTTGTGCACCATCATCACATCCATCTGCAGTACACTTTTCATTCTGCAAAACTGAACTCTATACCCATTAGACAGTTACTCGCCTCCCTCCCTCCCCCAACACCTGGTGACCATAATTCTACCTTATGTCTCTAAGAATTTGACTACTCTAGGTACCTCATGTAAGCGGAGTCATACAGCATTTGTCCTTTTGTGACTGGCTTATTTCACTTAGCATAATGTCCTCAGGGTAGATTCATGTCGTAGCATGTGTCAGAACTTCCCTTCTTTCTAAGGCTGAATAGTATTCTGTTGTACGTATACACCACATTTTGTTAATCCATCTATCAATCAATGAGTATTTGGGTTGCTTCCACTCCTTGGCAATTGTGAATAATGCTGTTGTGAACATGGGTGTACAAATATCTCTTGGAGTCTCTGCTTTCAGTTCTTTCGGGTATATATGCCAATGGGTTTTCCAAAGGTATAGAGCATTGAGGAAAAAATTCCTGTGTACTTTCTTTGATATTGGTAGCTCTGGAAAGAGTGGCCTGCCTGGCCCACCCTGTGCTTCTTAGATTGCCGTGACTGAGAGGAGGTGTCTGCATCTGATGGTACCACTGTGTGTTGAGCTTGCAAAATCCCCATCAGCCTACTGTCTCAGCACTCGGGGCTGCAGAAGGCACTGAACGAATGGAAGATTTGTTTTTTTTATTGTTGACTTTCAGGACTTCCACAAATTACATTTTTCTATTTTATTGTGTAATTCCAACAGCTAAAATGACCCTGAACAATGTGCAAACTGAGATAAAGCATCAACATTTGGTTTCCAAGAAAATAAAAATGCAGCAGGAAGAAACAACAGCAGGGAAAGAAATTGGTGGGAAACACTCACATAATGAAATGCCTTGGCTATTTTTTACATTTCCCCCCATTGTTTAAACTCTCTGTATTATTCAACACAGCATTGTTTGTAATGGCAGAAGATTGTAAACAACCTCAGTGTATATCAATGGGAGATAGTTAGATAAATTATAGTCCTTCACACTGTGGGGGATTGTGTAGCTGTGAAAAAAGAATGATCAAACTCTTTGTTGAGAAAGATCTCCCAGATATTTAAAGTGAAATAACAAAGGCAAGTAGATAGTATAGTATGCTGTCCTTCGTGGAAAAGGTAGAAAATAAGAATGTGTTTGTGTGTGTGTGTGTGTCTATAGAATACTTTCTTATGCTTGCTTGTCTATGTATAATGAAACTCTGGAAAGGTACATAAGAAACCCATATCAGTGGTTATATGTGGGGGTGGAAGGGAGATTTTCATAGTACCAATTTTTATATTTTTTATTTTTGAGCCATGTGAATATATCATCTGTTGAAAATAAAGTGCTTATTATTTTCCCACCAGCCCGACCATAGGAGAGGCTCAAAATCAAAATTAAGTTGACTTATAGGCAACAAACAGTTGTAAGAGTTCTTGCAAGAAAAGCAAATATCTGTTACGGGCAACTCAGAATTTATTTTTTGGTCAAGGAAGCCAACAACTTCTTCTTCTGATCCCAACCCTGCAGATACCTGAGGAGAGAGAGGGAGGGAGACGGTGCTCAAAGCCTCATTTGGCAACTGATCTTCAACTCTTTGGAGAAAAGGGAGTGTTGGGTCTGGCATCAGGGATCTGGAGTTGAGCAGGGAAGGAAATCAAGGCCACGATAGACTAGGACAGGGTTTTACTTGGGACCTTGTCTATCCCTCACATGGCCCTGGGTGAATCAGGCAGTAGCTGAGGGGCACCCCCCGGTGCAATAGCAAACCTTGGCTTTTATAGCTGGACCCAGAACTTGGCTTGCTCAAAACCTTACAGTCCGCAGAGGCTCATAAATAAGTAGGTAAACAAGCAGGCCAATGAACACACTGATTGATTGCCCACCTCTGTGAGACCAGAACCCCCACCACTGTCCACTCCAGAGGGCTCCTAGGCAGAATTTACTTGAGCCAGAAAGCCAAGGTGGGAGTTCTTTGTCTTTCTACTCCCAAAACTCAAATGGGGAGCCACAAGGTAGGGCCTCGGCCCTTTCCTCTCTACCAGAGAGCCATCACTAGCTAAGGAACAGGAACAGTTAGTCTTCAGAGAACGATAGTAAACTCAGAGGAACAGTTAGAAGGCATCTGAGGAGCAGGAGCCCTATGACGGAAAGATGACTGTCAAAGTCAGACTCCTAGGGAAGGGGTGGAGCGAGATGGCCGACTAGAAGGATACAGCGCTAGTCTTTCCCACAAAGACAGAGAATACGTCGACTGTGCAACTACACTTGGACAAAAAAGGCAAAGGGAGAGAGCTGGAACACATCAGAGTAGCAGTAGAGATGCTGGCGAATGCAGAAACTCAGGATAGCCAAACAGAGTACAGACGAAAATTCCCAGCTGCCATCACCCCATTGCCAACTGGGGAAAGCAAGGATCCAGGAGGAGTCTCTGCCTGCAGGAAAGAGGTGAGCGCCCGAGGAAGTTTTGCTGCCCCTGTGGCCACACACGTGGTGCTGGGATTTTACTCACAGAGCACACGTGACTGCATTGACCCGGGAAGGGACTCATGTGGAACCATTCTCACCCCCTGGATCCTAGACAGTGATTGATTATAGTTTGGGATCCGTCCCAACACCTGAGGGCATTATTTTGATTCTGCCCTGGCAGCAGTTCTACACCCCAGAGGCCACATCATTGTGCTGGGTTGTCGACACCATGATATGTCTTGCACCCTGGGAACAGGTAGTCCAGTGCAGCAAGGGTACCATGCTCAGGACAGAGGGGGTTTGTGTGCACACTTCACAGAGCCAGAAAGCCACCTATCAGCCACTGCTGGCAAGCCTGCCTCCTTTGGTGAATCACACTCGCAATTCTTACAGCCACAAGGAGGGGGTGGAGGACTCGTATACTTCTCTTGGGCACAAACCCTGACCTGTAGCACCAGTGAGCCCTCCCAGGGCTGCCCGCCCCAGCAGGGGGGCTGCAGAGGGACCCAGCACCTCTCTTGGGGGTCATAGCAGCCTACCCACAGCCCCAAAGACCTCATCTGGGTCAGCTCCTCAGAGTGTCCCTGTACTGCAGCAGCTTTGCCCAGAGTGGCGAGCTGAGCAGCTACAGAGGGCCCCAGCATCCCTCTTGGGAGCAAAGGATACCATCCCAAACTGCTAACACATTGCCCAGAGTAGCCCACTTCAACAGTGGTGCTACAGTGTAACTCAGTGCCCCTCCTGAGGGTACAAGGCCCCACACACGAATCCGGTGACATCATTCAGTGTCACCCACTTCAACAGCAAAGCTACAGAGTACCTGGGGGTACAGGGCTCCTCCTAGAGCCCCACTGACACCACTGAGTCACCCACTCTAGCTGAGGGGCTGCTGAGCATCTCATTGTCTCCCTCAAAGCCAAAGGTCCTAATCCTGACCCCCAGAAACACCGCTCAAGGCCATCCATTCAAGCTGAGGAGCTTTAGAACACCCTGGTGCACATATCAGGGCTATACGATACTAGTTGGGGTGCCAGCAGTTCCACCTGCCTCAGCCAAGGAGCAACAGGGCACCAGGGCACTTCTCCCAGGAGCTCAAGATCTCACCCACAACCCTGATGATCCAACCCAGTGTCACTCACTTCAGCAAAGAACTACTGAGTACCCCAGTGTCTAGGCCATGGAGGCACTCACAGACAATCCCAATGTTGAAAATGGTTAAAGTAAACACACAGAAACCATACTACTGCATCTACCTGGAACCAAAACTAAAACACCCTACTCAGTGGTAAATATAAAACACATCTATAGGAGTAATAAAAGACCCCAAATAGCCAAAGAAATCCTGAGCAAAAAAATAAAGCCAGAGGCTTTACACTACATGACTTAAAATTATATGCAAAGCTATAGTAATCAAAACAGCATGGTACTGGCATAAAAACAGACTCACAGACCAATGGGACAGAATAGAGAATGCAGAAATCACTCCATGTACTTACACCCAACTGATCTTCAACAACACCAAGAACATACAGTGTGGAAAGGACAGCCTCTTCAATAAATGGTGCTGGGAAAACTGGATATCCATGTGTAGAAGCATGAAACTAGACCCTTACCTCTTGCCATATACCAAAATTAACTCAAAACGAATTAAAGACTGAAACTATAAAACTCCTAGAATAAAACACAGGGAAAACACTTTATGGTGTAGGACTGAGCAAAGACTTTATAAATAAGACCTCAAAAGTACAGGCAACAAAAGAAAAAAATAATAAAAAAATGGGATTATATCAAACTAAAGAGCTTTTGCACAGCAAAGGAAACAATCAACAGAGTAAAAAGACAACCTACAGAAAGGGAGAAAATATTTGCAAGCTATGCATCTGACAAGGGATTAATATCCAGAATATCCAAGGAATTCAAACAACTTAGTAATAAAAAAAGAAATAACCCAATTAAAAAGTGGGAAAAAGAGCTAAATAGACATTGCTCAAAAGAAGACATACAGATGGCTAGCAGATACATGAAAAAGTGCTCCAAGTCACTAATCATTAGGGAAATGCAAATCAAAACTACATTGAGATATCATCTCACCCCAGTTAGACTGGCTATTAAAAAGACAGAGAATAACAAGTGCTGACAAGGATGTGGAGAAAGGGGAAACCCTTATACATTGTTGGTGGGAAGGTAAATTAGTATAGCCATTATGGAAAACAGTATGGAGGTTTCTCAAACAGCTAAGATAGAACTATCATATGATCCAGCAATCCCACTATTGGGTGTGTACCCAAAGGAATGGAAAGGATCATTTCAAAGAGATACCTGCACTCCTATGTTTATTGCAGCTCTGTTTACAGTAGCCAGATATGGAACCAACCTAAATGTACATCAGTGAACAACTGGATAAGGAAAATGTGGTGTATATACACAATGAAATACTACTCTGCCATAAAAAGAATGAAATTCTGCCATTTGCAGCAGCATGGATGAGCTTGTAGAAAATTATGTTAAATGAAATAAGCCAGGCACAGAAAGAGAAATACTGCATGTCCTCACTAATAAGTGGGAGCTAAAAATTAATTAATTTAAGAAAGAAAGAAGCAACAATCATAATAATACGTTGAATTCCATAAGGAGAGAACAGAACTGTGGTCGCTATGGTTGGAAAAGGGGGAGGGGGAGGAAGGATAGCAAGAAATGGGTTAATGGACACAAAACAGCTAGTTAGAAAAACAAGTTCTATTAATGTACAGTTGAGCAAGGCATGTTATCAAATGACTGGAAGAGAGGAGATTGAATATCCTCAATACAAAGAAATGATTATGTTTTGTAATGATGAATATGCTAATTACCCTGACTTGATCATCACACGCTATACACATGTATTGATATTCAACTCTGTACCTCACAAATATGTTTTTTTTTTTTTCCCTACTGGTAAGGGGATCGTAACCCTTGGCCTGGTGTTGTCAGCACCATGCTCAGCCAGTGAGCACAGCGGCCATCCCTATATAGGATCCGAACCCACGGCGTCGGCGCTATCAGCACTGCACTCTCCCAAGTGAGCCCTGGGGCCGGCCCCAAAATATGTTTAATCAATTATATTTCAATTAAAAGAAGAGAGAGAGACTCTCAGGGCCGGCTGGTTAGCTTAGTTGGTTAGAGCAAGATCCAGGGTTCAATCCCTGCACTGGCCAGCTGCCAAAAAAAAGAAAGAAAAGAAAAAAAGTTGGAGACTCCGTGATGGGCTAAATGAGTGAATCTTAAGATCCAGTAACATATTATCTACCAAGTCACAGTTAAAACAAAAGGATATAAGCAACTTGAAATTAAAGGGATGACAAGAGATAAACGAGGCAAATATGAAACAAAAAAAGCTCAAGTAGCTTAGTATCAGACAAAACAAATTTATGGCAAAACAGCACCACTACCAAGACAAAGCAACGAGTTGCATGTGGACAAGAGGAACAATAGGCCAAGGTGTGGAATATACTATAAAGCATATGTACTTCACAGGGCCTGGTTTTCCAAAGCCTTGCGGTTTCAAATATTTGACCTTGCGGACGACTGGAAATTTTCTTCAGGCTATAATTCTCTGGTGTAAGATAAAGATTTGTGGCACAGCAAGACAGAAGGTTGCTGGCTTAAGGACAGACTAGTTACTGATTGTTGTGTAAAGATACTGAGAAAGTGCTGTAAGAAGGAATGTTTGCTAAGATCAAGCTTGTGTTGATAGGACCACTTAATTGTCTACTGGAATGTCATCCGGCTTGTTTCACTGAAAGTTACCAGCCTATACTGTTAAACTATAACCTCACCTTTGTTCTCTTCTTGTAACTTCCTGGTCTGGAAAATAAATGCAGGAAGAGAACCCCAATTCGGCATTATTTTCCCAAATGGAAGGGTTGGCTCTCACTGGAGCATTCCCAGGGAAGTTAACCACATCGGGGCTTCTCACTGCTCAGAAGAGATGGGCTTTGAGTAATCCTTTGCATCTCTGTCACCCAGGGGAAGTGGGGTGACAAATCCATGGGGGGCAAAGCAACACAAAGCAACGCCAAGGAGATGTAATAATCGTAGTCGTGTGCCCCTAATATCATACCCTTGAAATATATAAAGTAATGTGATAAAATTAAGATGAGAGATAGCTAAATCAAGAATTACAGTGGGAGATTTAAACTCCTACTCAAAAGCTGATAAATCAAACAGAAAAAATAACCAAAGACATAGAAGAGTTTAATAACATGGTTACTTAATTCAGATTAGCAGAGATAAATTTAACTTTACATTTGAGAAACACAAAATATATTCTCTTGAGCACACACAGAGCAGGCACAAAACTATTCATGTGTACTGTGTCACAAAGAAAGTCTCAGTGAATTTGAAAGAAATGACTTCACATAAACTATGTGTTGTGGTGGAAATATAATGAAATTATAAATCAGTATCAGAGATGTGTTAGGAAGGATAATGGCCCTGCAAAGACACTTAAATCCCCTGAACCTGTGAATGTTACTTTACATGGCAAAAATGACTTTGCAGATATCATTAAGACTAAGGACCTTGAGATGGTGTGATTAGCCTGGATTATCCAGGTGTACCCAATCTAATCACGTGAGTCCTTGCAAGGGGAGAACCTTTTCCAGCCATGGGCAGAGGGAGACGTGCTATGGAAGAATGGTCAGAGAGATGCAGCCTGAGAAAGATGCAGCCGCTGTGGCTGGCTTTGAAGGTGGTGGAAGGGAGCCTTGAGCCAAGGACTGTGAGTGGCCTCTAGAAACTGGAATAGCTCTCAACTGACAGCCAGCAAGGAAACAGGGATCTCAGTTCTACAACAGCAAGGAACTGAATTCTGCCCACAACCTGAATAAGCAAGGAAACGGATTATCCCCTAGGTTCCCAGAAAGGAACACAGCCCTGCTGACACCTTTACTTTAGTTCAGGGAGATCTGTATCCAGAAGTGTAAGAGAATAAATTTGGGTTGTTTTAAAGCCACCAAGCTTGTACTAATTTGTTACAGCAGCAAGAGAACACTGATCCATAAGACTAACTAAAAATAAATCTCATGTGACTGGAAATTTAAACACATACACTAAATAATTCTTGGGTTAAAGAAGGTTTAGGAGTAAATTTATTATTTATTGCTATTTAACAAATTATCCCAAAATTTAGCAGCATAAAACAAAACATTTATTTTCTCACAGTTTCAGGGGTCAGGAATTCAGGTGCTCAGGGTCAAGGTGGTGGCTGGGGCTGAAGTCATCTTAAGGCTTAACTGCAGAAGGAGCTTTTCCAAGCTTGCTCATGTGGTTGTGGTGTTTGTCAGGTTTCTCCATGGTAAAGTTACTCTTTTGTTCATCCTTCCCATACTATATATATACTTTAAAAGGAATTCACTATACACAGCTCATACCTAAGGAGTAGGGAGTTATGCTAACTGCTTAAACAGACATTCAGTGAGTCCTAGATTGCTCGGCTTGATCCTTTACTCCACTTTCAAGAAGGACCTGGTGCTGCTAATTCATGGGACTTTTTGAGGTTCTGTGATGCAAATTATGTGAGTTCATGACTTTCCCCACTGTTGGCTTATTATTCTGCTTCTTTCTGTCTTCTAAGTTTGATTGAATTTCCTGATTTCCCAGTTCGGAATTTTTGGTGCTGTTGTCTTTTCTGACTTACTTGTCTTTGTGGCTTTATGCTACTTTTTGTTTCTGTAATTTTAGTGGGGGGTACTTGGGAGTAAGTAGGGGTGTAGTCATTTTAAAAACATGTCTATAAATTCTTTGATATTGCTCCCTTCAAGAGGTATAGCTTAATTTCTCTCTCTTTTGTCTGCAGGCTGTACTTAGTATCTTGCCTCTAATAAATAGCATATGGCAAAAGTGATGATATGTTACTTCCAAGATTAGGTTATGGAAAGACTGTGGCTTCTGTCTTGGATATGTGTTCTTACTCTATTGGATCACTCGCTTTGGGGAAAGCCAGCAGCCATGTTTGTGAGCAGCCCATACGGTGAAGAACTGAAGACTCCAGCCAGCAGTGAGAAAGAAACTGAGGCTTGACAGCAGCCACACGCCTGAGCTAGGAATTGGATTCTGCAATCCCAGCTGAACCTTGAGATGACAGTAGCATTAGCCCCCGGCTTGACTACGACCTCACGAGAGACCCTGAGACATATTTACTCAGCTAAAACACTCCCAGGTTCATGATCCTCAGAAACTCTGTGGGATAATAAATGTTATTTTAAGCTGCTAAATTTGGGATTAATTTGTTATGAAGCATAGATAACTAACAGAAGAGATAAGTCACAAATAGAGAATTTATGTTTTACTATTATGGCCTGTATTTAGATACTGTTATGACTTTTTGAGAACTCAAGTAAAGACATGAGCTATTCTTTTAAAAACATAGGCTCTTTTCTTTATTTTGGAATAAATTTAGATTTACAGAAAAGTACTAAGATAGTAGAGAGGGTTTCCTTATATCCCTCACCCAGTTTCCAAGACTGTTAACATCTTACATTACCACGCTAGGAAGGGTATTCAAACAGTTAATGGAAAGATTCATATTGTCTTTTAATTACATTTTTCCATGAACTTTTTGAAGTGCCCTTACACATTTTGTCAAAACTATGAAAATGAAATTGGACAGTTTCATTAACCTAACTGTGTGGTCCATTAGCTGAACTCCAGACTTTATATGGATTGACCAGTTTTCCCATTAATATCCTCTTTCTGTTCCAGGATCCAATCCAGGACACCATATTGTACTTAGTTTTTATATCTCCCAGTCTCCTGGTCTGTGACAGTTTCTGAGTCTTTTGTTGTTTTTCATGACCTTGACAGAGATCTGAGCTATATTGAAATTACTTTTGCTTTTGAATTCTGTTTCTTTGACTGTGACACTGCTAGGAAATTAAACCATAGGGACCCAGGCTTTACATGGGTTATAACACATAAGTTATACCATTTGACAATTAATTTTACATTCATCTGTGCAATTATTTGGTTGTCTGCCTTCTCCACTAGCGTGTAAGATCCATGAAGGTCAAGATCATGTTAATTTTGGAAATTTAGCATGATGTCTAGCACATAGTAGTTGCTCCAAAAATATATGTTGGATGAATGAATGTATAGTTAGTGATCTATAAGTATTTTTAATGAATCGATGAGTTGCACTATTCCTCAGAGGACTCAGAACTGTGCTTTTATTATAGTAAGTCCTAAGCAAATAGTAACTATGTGCAGACACACAGCCAAGTACTTTACCTACACTAGCTGAATAAATGTGTATTCAATTCAGTTACATAAAACAAGAATTGCAAAATTCTTTCTGAGAGACAATGCTTTGTCTCCCCTAGGTGGAGAAGTCTTATTCTGTGCCTAGAAATTATTCCTTCTAGTTAAGTCCAGTGCAGTTGGAGGAAAGAAAGCTGCCAGAATGAGCAGAGTAGCTGTCCTCCTAGACACAGCACAGTAAGAACAGTGTGTGTGCCAAGGAGAGAAAGGAGAAACTAAGTCAGGTTTCTCAGGATCAATGTATGCAGAGAAAAAAAATCACGAATTAACAACATGAAGGAAGAAAATATAAATTCCTGAGACTCACCTCTGCCTCTTTGAAACCTAAGTTCCGAAAACATTTTTCTAATTAAATACAACTTCATTTTAATTCAGTGTGAAACTTTCACCATCTCTTTACATTTGAATTTAAAATGTTCGCTCTTTAATATTACTATTTGTATTACTATTGGCATAGTAATATGTTAAAGTCAGCATAGTTACAGTGCTAAATGCAAATCATTTGTTGGACTTTTTATGATGGGGAGAGGTGGAGGGATGATGGCTCCATCTGGGAAGATGGTGGAAATAAATCTTAATGGGATTTGGGAAACGAGAAAAGCTGAGTTGGTAATGTCTATGGCTGAAAACGATGCATTCCAGTGGCAGCTCAACTGACATTATTATTAAAGACTTTATGTGGTGGTTTATATATTATTTAGAAATAATAATAAATTGGAGTTGGACTTTTGGCTCTTCTCCCGGATTAAATCCCTTGGATGTTTATCTTCTAGAAGACATAGAAAGGATTCAATTTTAGACCCATATGTTTATCAAAGTGCAGTAAGTGACAATTCTTTGTTTTGTTTTATTTTGTTTTGTATAGGGAAAAAGTAAAAATGTGTTTCAGAATAAAGTACAGAAAAAGTCATTAAAGTAAAAATTCAGGACTGAGACTCTGTAATATATTTTGCTAGTGGCAGTACAGCCTGATAAATCAGGGTTGTTTGTTTACCTTCTTTATAATTGATTTTCCATTTTTTTTCAGCAAGCCACAGAAAATTCAACTATACATATGTCTGTTTTTATCTATGACCTTCTATGGGAAGAAATTACTTGTGTCCATATTTTAAATTATTTACCCCCATGAAATTTTCATGGCCTTACCTCCAGATTGCCTTTCCATAAAAAGGGCTCATTTATTTATTCATCCATTGTTTATAAATGCCTTGCATTCGATTCTGACTTATAGTGGCATTTTATACATATTTGTTGGATGAAGAAACATTGTGTGCATATAGCACGTATAGTATTGTTTTGAATGTATTTCCTAAGACATGGCCACGTGAGATGGCTAATTTTCTTTCACTATATGTTCTCCCTTACTTTGACAGTGGAACTTTTAATTTGGTTCTACCTTTAAAAGGCAGGGGCTTGCCCTACCATCGCTGCCTTTCCTGCTTCTTGCTGGTGGGAATTTAGACAAGGTTTCGAGCCATCGAAGACTGATTAAAGCAACCCTCTGGGGACGGCAGAGCCTCAGATGGAAGGTGCTTGGATCCCTGCTTAACACTGTGGAGCAGAGCCTCCCTCCAGCCCCACACCCTGTAGCTATACTATTACGTGAGAGAGAAACACACTTGCATCTTGTTTAAACCATTATTATTTGGAGGAGGCTTGTACGTAGCAGCCAAATCCATCTTTTAACCATGCAATTCTCCAAGCACTTAGCTCTAGAAGGGGTGAGAAGGGTAGTCCTCCAATAACCATAATGTAAATCAGAATATGAGAAATTCCATGAGAGAATCTAATAAATTCTCTGTGGGTTTGGAGGAGGGAGAGTTCATACTCATTTGGAGAGCAAATTAGGAGATCTTTAGAAACTAGAGCATCTGAATTTTGAGAGCAGCATGGACATTATTATTCATGGAATCCTAACTGCCTAGCTTATTTAGTCTGGTTGTCTGTCACAGCATTGCTTAGCGATAGGCATAGTCCAGAGGGTCTGGGGGATCAGTGTGGACTTAGCCCCTGCCAGAACAAAGAGGCTGTCTAAGCTTTCTCTGAGTAACTTATCACAAATTATCAAGGTGGTCAAGAGCTTGGGCTTTGGAGTCAGACAGATGTGGTTTTGAGTCCTATCTCTACTGCTTATCAGCTGTGAGACTGAGCAGAAAATTGTAATAGTTGAGATCTGGGCTCTGCCTGAGTTGAAATCTCTGTTCCACCACTTAAGAACTATGTGACCAAGGTAATTTATTCAACCTCTTCATGTGTAAACAAAAGTACCTACTTCATAGAGTTGTTGGGAGGATTAAGTGAAAACTTCTTATAGTATTGTCATTAATTCATTAACACACATTTAATGCTTAGTATTTGCCATATGTTTGTGCACACAACTTACATTTTTATCTCGTATATGTAAAAAAGTGTCTTGCGTATAGTAAAAGCTTAATATTACCTATTGCTGTTATTAATGACCTAACTTCCTGGTGCCTGATTACTCATGTAAAACAGAGGTAATAGTATCTGTCTCCTTGTCCTCATTTGTAAAATAATATCCAGCCTCAGAGTTGTAAGAATATGTCCTGCAAAATGCCTGGTACATAGCAGGACCAGTAAATTACTGCACAACTTTTAAAGTAGGCCTCTAAAAACATTTCCCCACACATTTCCTGTGTTATTTTAAGGGAAATACAGAGTTAATGTGTTTTGTGAAATGCAGACCTGGGGGAAGGAAAGCCATGGGCATAGGTTTTCACCTAGCAAGTGTTTAGCCTCAACAGCCTGCGGCATTAGCCATCCTTGCAAGGATGCTGTGGCGTATATGGAGAATTCCAGCTGGTGTTGGGAGAGGAAATGGGAGCAGTTACCATTCATCGAGGGCGTCTATGTGGTTCTCCAGAGCCCTGTAAGCTTCCTGTGTCCCTTCTGACAGTCAAGGGAAGTGAGGTTCAGAGAAGGTAGCTCACCTGTCTGTGGTCCCCCAGCGGGCCCGTGGCGGATCAGGGACTTAGCACACGCCCTCTTTGGGAATCCTGTTCTAGCTTAAGTCCTGAAGCAGGGCCAAGGGCTGAGCAGGGATATTGGAGGGTGAGCTTAGAATATCTTATCCAGAGGTCCCTGCCCACTGGTGGGTGTTGGCTAGCTCCCTGCCCCTGCCTCAACTCTCCAAGAAGGTGCCTAACCAAAAGAACACTGGATCCCATGGTGGCCCCTCAGGGGCTCTTCCCATCCCTCATCACTTTTTGCCCCTTTTGGGGCAAACACCCTTTCCGTTCTCAGCTAGAGTGGGAGAACTCTTAGCGTGGCATCTCCTAGTGTGGGGAGCACCCACGCCACCCAGGTGGTGTCCTTGGGAGCATTGAAATGGGAGGCAAGAGGCCCCTGAGTTACACTAGGCATTTCAGGAGCTCTTGGGAAGCATTAACTCAGTTTCAGGCTGCTTCTCAGCAGGCTCACCCAGCTTCTCATGGCTGTCATGAGAGGTAAGAAGCTGGCTCTGGGTTAATTGACAAGGCCCACGGGATCAGGCAGGACTTTGGGGATAAGCAGGAGTCAGACCTCAGCTGGAAGCAGGGCTGGAGGAGAGCAGCAGAGTCGGAGTGCCTCCTCCCCTGGAGGGAACACAGGCTGTGGGGCCAACCCGAGGCATGGCTCCAGGCTCTGCTGACCCTTGACTGGGAAGGTGATGACATGGATCTGGCCATTTGCCATCCTGCCAAGACAGTGGCTTCTGTTGGGCCCACCTCACTCCCATTGTGGTCACCCTGTAATGTTCCAAATCGGGGACAGATGTAACTGCCATGGTGTATTCTGCCTGTGGGATGGAAAGCCAGTGATGCAAGAGAGCCAGACAACAAATTAGGGCACCATAGACTTAATGGCAGGCAGCAATGGCACTGTCATAAGGTCCAAAGGAGAGGTTCCCAAGTGCCACAGACTGTGGGGTGGCACCAGCAAACCCTTGACAGGTGACTTGATAACCAATGAGGCAGAGGCAAGATGGGACCCTTGGCACCCACCTCTTAGAGGCTCTCACCTATGGTAGGGCTTTTCATGTTTCTAATCACAAGGAGGAGACATCGTCTCAAAATCTATTCTATCAAGAGTGACACAAATTTCTATAGACTTGGATGTACAAGGAATGTAATTTTCTTTACTTTCCACTGTTTAATTTCTGATCCCAAGCCTTCACTTATCTGATGCAGGAAAATGTAATGTGGTCACTTCCAGCTTTTCAGTCACGTTCATTTGGAAGTCCAGGCACCTTCAGGATTGTTTTCCAATTGCTGCTCTCTTCCCCTTTTGGGTGGCTGCTAAGCTAAGGTGGCAGCTTTCACAAATGCCACCGAGGCAGCCCCTCTTGGATCCCCATCAGTCTTGGTCCTACTTTGGCCTCCTGCTCCAGGTGTCCCTCATCCCCATAGTCCCTGCTCCAGGTGTCCCTCATCCCTATGGTCTTACTGGCATTGTCTGCGGTGTTCCTGAGTCTCCAGGGTCCCTAAATGCCACACTCTTACACATTGTTCTGCATCCTCCACTTCCTGGATGCCAGGTGTGGGGAGGGCATGGTCATGGGCAAACTTTAGTTTTTCTTCTCTTGCTTTGCTGGGTCTTTGTATATTAGTCCACTTTCTGTTGCTTACAACAGAACACCTGAAACTGGGTAATTTATAAGAAAATGAAATTTATTTCTTACAGTTTTGAAGGCTGGGAAATCCAATGTCCAGGGAGCACATCTGGTGAGGGCCTTCTTCTGGGTGGGAACTCTCTACAGAGTCCCATGGTGACTCAGGCAATCACATGGCAAGCGCTGGGTGAGAGCATTTTACGTGTTCACTTGCTCTCCAGTCTCCTCCCTGATAACTCACTAAATCATTAAACCATTAATCCATGAATGGATTAATTCATGAAGGCCTAATCCTCACGATCCAATTACCTCTTAAAGGCCTCATCTTTCAAATACCATATTGAGGATTAAATTCTGACATAAGCTTGGGGGGACATTCAAACCACAGCAGGTAGTGACTGACTGTGAGCACCACTAGTTCCAAAGAACCCTCGCTGCCATCTCTGTGCTGTTATCTTCTGACCTTTATGGCACAAGGGACATAGAAGCTGCCCCCCCCCGGGGTAGGTGAAACTTAATGCCCCAGCTCTAGCAGTCAGGCAGAGAGGAAAACTCACTCTTTTTCCACCTTTTGTTCAATTCAGGCCCTCAGTGGTCCGGATGACACCCACCCACATCGGGGACAGCCATCTGCTTTACTCAGTCAACTGATTCCTATGCTAATCCATTCCAGAAGCACCCTCACAGACACACCCAGAATAATGTTTAACTGAATATATGGGTACCCTGTGGCCCATTCCAGTGGATACATAAAATTAACTATTACACCCCAGTAATAGGATTCATGAGCGAGGGCAGCACATTGTCCAGCCACATTATCTAGAGCTCAACAGATTTGCTACACACTCTTTACCTAGAGTTTACAGTATTCTGTACTGTAAAGATATTTGAAGTTCCAACAGCCCAGACTAGGGGATACCACAGAATAGGACTTCTCTGGGGGATTCGACTAAACATAGGATATGGAAACTCAGGGAAGGGAAGGCAAATAGGAGCTTTCTCTATCAATTAAAATTTTTAGAAGTGAGGATGAGGGTGAGAGATGATTTAAGATATGAATGGTTTAAAATGATTTAAGATATCTTAAAATTTCCTGTTAATGTTTATTATTTTTTCTCAGATTATAAAAGTAGAAAATCTGAAGGATACAGGGAATTATGAAGAAGAAAATAATTACCTGTAATTCTACCACCCAGAGATAAGCTTTTTTCTATGCAGAAATATATTTCTATGCATAGCATATGTTATACTTTATATGAATCCTTTATATGTAATATTTTATAACTCTTCTAAGAGTTTTTATCATTATGAAGGCAATCCCTGCCTGCTCTGGAACACTCAGGCAGAGCAGCCTGTGTGAGCTGACAGTCTCTCGCTCCCTGGGTTCCCCGCCTTCCTCCTGGAGGGTCAGTATTGACATTTGATGTGCATCCTTCCAGGTATTTTCTTCACACATGTACCTTCTGCATGTTGCGTTTTCCATTTAACTCTTCTTTCTCACAGCCGCAAGGCCATAGATTTCCAATATCTCCTTCCTGTTGCCTGTGCTTGTGCCTGATTAGCTCAATTAGTGAGCTCACAGTGCTAAACAGACCAAGGCTGCTGGTCCGATCCCCAGGTAGTGCTCTTTTGAGCCATAGTTCCTGATGGCATGGGGTGGTAACCAGGACATGAGATGGGAACAAATGCCCACTCCCTTTCTGGGAGAGAGGACTTCTCCCAGTGATGTCAGCAGAGACCCGGGGAGGAAGGTTGGTCCTCCGTCTCCTCCTTGAGTGCTGCTGCCATGCTCAATAATTCCCACCTGCTCACAGTGACACTCTGTGTGGTGAGCGTGACTCACTTAGCAGGGTCCACCTACAGTTAAGTAGACCTAAAGAAGTGAAAGCTGTGATCTGTCTTGTATCTCAATGTTTGTAGTTGCACATTTGTGTGTGTTCCAAACTTGCACTTGAACAGCCTCTCAGAAACTTTGGAATGATAGCTTCTGAGTTGGCTTCTTATTTGTCTGAAAAGTTGTAGTAGTGTCTGGAAACATGGGAGAGTCAGATAATCTCATTGTCACATCGGTTTCAAACATCACCTGCCTCCTAAAAGGGACAGTGGCAAGTATTAACACTGGCTTGGCCATGAACAGAAGAATGTGTGACTTCCCAGGGTGCTCTTAACTCTGTCACCAGCTGGGCTTGTTCTCTCTCTAGTTTATTAATTTTGGGGTCCCCAGCAGGGAGTGCCAATTCAAATACTTGTAGGACTGGGATGGTGACATAATCGGTCAAGTGGGTAAAATGGAGCTCTCATCGGGCAGTTCCACCTCTTAGGATACTGGAGAGTGGGCTTAGCGTTGCCAGAAATTGTGTTTTTAATATAGTTGAAAATTCACATTTTAATGTGAAATACCCCAATTTTTAAGTGCAGGCAATTAAGTCAATTTTTCAAAACCCCATGCAAATGGAAAAAACCCACATCTGTGGGTATACTCAGCTTCTACAGCACTGTAGGTAAGGAAAATATTCCAGTAGACCATCAGGCTACGTTGTCTTTTCACAATTTTTTTTTCACCATCTCTGAAATCCCAAAGTCCTTATTTTTCCTATATCTTATGATTTATGGGCCAAACAGATGAGTTTTTATATTAAATTCCCTTTAGCTTACTCTATAACATGATGATGAGCTGACTTTAAAACTCTTAAGGCGGGGCTGGCTGGTTAGCTCAGCTGGTTAAAGCACAGTGTTGGTAACATCAAGGTCAAGGGTTCAGATCCCTGTAGTGGCCGGCTGCCAAAACAAGCAAGCAAACAAAAAAGTGACTGTTCTTCTGGATTATTTTTAACATATGCTAATGGAATTTTGGTTGAAGGAATGAGTCCTGTGGTCTTGTAAAGAGAGGCTATATGAAAATTAAATTTATTATGGAAATATCAGTGGCCATGTTTACCTTCCTAATGTAAATTCAAGCCTAAATTCATTTGAGTGTTATGATGTTATTCATCTCCTTGAACAGAGTAAAATGGTAGCATAAATTATAAAACTGAAAGGTCACGGGGTTCCTTTCTCCATTATTAGAAGCTACTGCTCCTTCAGATGCCCTCTCTGCACTGTTCCCTTGAACACACAGATAAAAAATACGTTTCTTTCTCCTGCTTCCTCAGTGCATTCTAAAGTTACCTACAAGGTCAACAGGAAATGTACTGTAGCCTCATGGCTGTCTGCACTGACTGGGGATCCATCCATTTTCTGGCTCATCACCATTTTATTTCGAGGGATTAACTGGTTCTCCAGTTAAGAACAATGAATAGGCTTGATTGTATATGGATGGTAAGAAAAATAAGAGCAAGCAAAATTGGGCCGTGGCTGCTGCCTTCACTTCTTGATGTTCTAGTTACTGGAGTGACACACGATGATAAAAGTCATTTGTTTGATGGGAACTTCTTTTCCCTGGAGTCTAGAGACTCCAAATATCAGTAATTAAGTTCTCAGACCAGTGGAGACCTTAAAACCCTGCACTCCACTTCCAAAGTCAAGTCAGATGTCCAGCAATTAGAAAGAATTGCAGATTTGGGGAGAAAACAGAGTTTAACAAGATCTAATTCCTAATGATACTCTGTATTACATTTAATATAAAGATAAACCATACATTAGAAGGTCACAAAAACTTCCTCCTGACTATATTTATTTCTTCATAGTTCTTTATGGCAATTGGGATTTAAAAGTAACAGGTGGTTGGGTTGAACTTTTCTTGCGTTTGTCTCTATTGGCAAACACATTCTTATAAATACTAGGTTCTTATCAGCTTCTAATAAAGAGCTTGTGGCTGACCTCTCTTAATTCAATCACAGTTCTAGAAGCCACAGGTTTTCAGTTTCAGCGTGTCCCAACTGTGGTATATATTACCAATAGTATGCAGTAGTCTTCATCTGCAGGGGATCCCTGTGGATGCCTGAAACCACAGATTGTACAGAACCCTATATATTCTATGTTTTTCCTGTACATACATACCTACGATAAAGTTTAATTTACAAATTAGGCACAGTAAGATATTAACAACAACAATAATAAAATAGAACAATTATAATAACATACTGTAATAAAAATTATGTGAATGTGGTCTCTCTCTCTCTCCCAAAATATCTTATCATAGGGTAATCACCTATTTTCGGACCACAGTTGACTGAAAACGTGGAAAGTAAAACATGGATAAAGGGGGACTACCATAATAAGAAATAATCTTAGGGGATACATAAATAGCTTTTTAATTTGAGTGGCTAGATGCTTATTTTAAAGATAGTTGAAAAAATATAACTAAATGTACACCAAACCAGTGAGTTCACGGATATTATATAAGCCTTTTGAAATAAAGTAGATGACTTAAATGAAAACATTAATTAAGTAATAGTTTCAGCAATACATGAATATGGCAAAAATCAGGCAGATAGTACAGAAATGACTAAAGCATGGGAAACTGCAAATTAATGGAGTCTACTTGAGTTTATTAGAGTGATACTATTTTTTTAACTTTAGAATTTCAATCAGACTAGAATTAGATGGACCTCAAAAGTCAATACAGATATCCCAATTATTTAACATTCTCCCAGAGAGAATGCCAAATCAGCTGTTTGCCATAGTTGCTCATTTTATTCTCTGCTACAGCTTAGGTTGCATTCTTGAAGGGCAGCTCATTTTATTTAATAGTGTAGGCTCTGGGGTCAGACTGCCTGTGCTGGAATCCTGACTTCACCACTTAATTGTTGGGTGAACTCAGGAAACTTATTTAACCTCTTTGAACCTTATTTTCCTCACCTGTAAAATGAGGAAAAATGGTACCTAGCTTGTGAAATTCTTCTTAAGATTAATAAATCAAAACACATCAAGAGCTTAGACCTGCACCTCATGAAACACTGAATAAATACTAGATATTATTATTTTGTGTTTTCAAAAGGTTGTGTAAAGATAATGGTTTATACAAAAATTTTCACTTATAATGCCACAAAATAGTTTATCTGAAAGAAAAACTTTTAGGCGAGTCCCTAAAAACACTGGTGAGTCTCATTGTGAAGCAATTAATGGGATTATTTCACAGTAATAAATTACTATGAAGTGTACTTCTTTTTAAGGTCTGTGTTTTGAAAAGGATAGGTTTAGGATGAGGCTCTTCTTAGAAACATTTAAGTCCTGTAAGGTTTGAAAGACATTTCTTTTCACTGATTTCCACTGTGACTTGGCACCAAGAAAGTTACTTTAAAAGGTAATATAAATTAACTGAGGATTCTTGAAGGTAAATATTCCAAACTGTGTGTGGAAGATTTCAAGATTATAGTCGTAGATCCAGAAAGAGAACTGCATATCTGCTGGAAACCTTTCAGAGGAACTCTAGGTTAAGGGCCCTCCAAATGGGGTTTTGTTTTCCATCCTCTTTGGCACTACCTGAATAGGAAGAAATTTCATTCTTAAGAAGCCTTATAAGGTGTCAAATTTTTTGCAATTAAAGATATTATATATTCTTACTTGGAAAATTTTTTGATTGTGACTATTTAGGTAGGGCTATATGAAGAATCATAGAATTCTTAGAGTTGGAAGGAACCTGAGATATGTTGAGTTCTCTTCAACCTCCTGTTCTTTTTCTCACAGAGCCCCCCCCACCACCTGTCCCACAGCGCCAGCGAGTTGGTGTCAGCGCTTGGCTAGGAAACAAGTCCATCATGCCCAACTGAATTCCTCCCCCTTTCCTAACTCTTGCCTTCATCAACATTTCTGGCCCACCCTGGGGCTGCCTGATGGAATTCTAGGGATAGTTAGATAACAGCAATATGGTTTCTACTTTGGAAGAATCTTTTTACTAAAGCCACATACATTTTATTTATAAAGTGCTTTTAAAGATATTTTTAGTGAATTATGTTCCAATGTGTTTTTTTCCCCGTTAATTATGATCCATGGGCTACTTACATCAGAATCTTCTACAGTCCTTGTTAAAAATGTAGATCTAACCCCAGAATCTTGGAGGTGTCTCAGTATCTGCATTTGGAATCTCCTCAGGCAGGGGACCACTGTGCTAATGACTTTTAAAAAGAGTGTTTATAAATGACCATCTTTCAAACAATTTAGAATCCTGCGTCCCAAGCACTGATTTCAGGAAGGGTTCTTAGTCTGCTATAACAAAATACCTTCGGCTGGGTAATTTATAAACAACAGGAATTTATTGCTCACATTTCTGGAGACTAGGACATTCAAGATCAAGATGCTGGCAGGTTCGGTGTCTGGTGAGGGCCTGTTTCTCATAGACTATTGCTTCTGTATGTCCTCACATGGCAGAGGGATGAGGGAGCGTCCTCGGGTCTCTTTTATAAAGGCACTTATCCCACTCACGAGGGCAGAGCCCTCATGACCTAATCACTTCCCAAAGACCCCAGCTCTTGATACCACCACCTTGTGGGTTAGGATTTCAACATATGGATTTAGGGGAGAAACACAGATTCAGATCATAGCAAGTTCTTTAGTATTTAAAATACAGAATGGACAGACATATCTCTAGCAGAAATGGAGGGAACGGGGTTGGAGATTTCCCTTTTGTGTTCCAAGCAGGGGCTGCTTTGAACAGAGTTGTCAGGAGCCAGGACAGAGACTGGTAAGTGCCTGTAAGGTGGACCAAGGCGTGTGGGACAGAAGGAGTCCCAGGAGTGCTGTGGGTCATGGCTGCTCCCACGGGCTGCACTTCCTCTTGTCCTTGTACTGGTTGCCCCGGGATTCTCCACCACCTCAGGGACAACTCGCACCTGCATTTTCTATCTGCAGCACAGACTCCATGGCCATGGCCTCGGACTCCGTTTGCCTGCCATCCTGGGCCTGGGATATAGGGTCACTTGTACATTTACTTTGATGTGTGGCGGTTCTAGTTGCCCAGACTGTCTGCTGATTGGATAATGACAGCAGCGAACATTCATGGAGCACTAAAGGTTTCACAGTGCGTCAGTTCACTTAATCCTTACAACAGATCTACAAATCAGCTACTGATATTGTTACCCCCGTTTTGCAGATGAGGAAATTGAGGTTCAGAGAAGCTCAGGGTCTCACAGTTGGTGCGTTGCAGAGCTGGGATTGGAACGCAGATACACCTGATTCTAAGGCTTTTTCTTTACCCACCTGTTAGATGGCTCTGGCTGGTCAGTTTACGTCATCCCCGCCTGGATGACTAGTTCTGCTTGCCTCTCAATCAAGGCTGGGTACCATCTGTGCAGGATTCGTCTTGCCCCTGTTTAGATGGCAGCTTGGCTCCCTGAGTTGAGAGCTTACCTTTAGGTGGGGTTAGCCCAATGGTGGATGGGCAACTCCACCCTTGGGCTACCTGTGTGCTCTGCAGCAAAGCAAGGGGCCCTGCTGGGGCACTTGCTAGGCCTTCAGCTAGGGAGCTTGCATTGGAACTTGCACAGCAGCTCCAGAAAAAAGGGCGAGGAAAAAGAAGAGCCAGTTTGGTCGCCAGAGAAATGACAGTCTCAGGAAAGACCAGCCTCCTGGCGCACTGGGTTTTTCTCACCCACTGTCAAGCTTGGTGTCAGTCTGTGTGCACGCCAACGTGGACCACATCCTTCTTGCCTAGGCTGTGGAGGACCAAAACCGGTGGACTTACCCAATTGTGAGAAACTGTGAGGACCCAGAACCTCCCAGGTGCTCTCTGGGAGGGTGGGGCATCAGAGGCTGTGGGAGGAGCCCAGGTGGGATGGGTGTGGCATCAGAGGCTGTGGGAGGAGCCCAGGTGGGATGGGTGGGGCGTCAGAGGGTGTGGGAGGAGCCCAGGTGGGATGGGTGGGGCGTCAGAGGGTGTGGGAGGAGCACAGGTGGGATGGGTGGGGTGTCAGAGGGTGTGGGAGGAGCACAGGTGGGATGGGTGGGGTGTCAGAGGCTGTGGGAGGAGCACAGGTGGGATGGGTGGGTGTCAGAGGCTGTGGGAGGAGAACGGGTGGGATGGGTGTGGCATCAGAGGCTGTGGGAGGAGCACAGGTGGGATGGGTGTGGCATCAGAGGCTGTGGGAGGAGCCCAGGTGGGATGGGTGTGGCGTCAGAGGCTGTGGGAGGAGCACAGGTGGGATGGGTGGGGCGTCAGAGGCTGTGGGAGGAGCCCAGGTGGGATGGGTGTGGCGTCAGAGGCTGTGGGAGGAGCCCAGGTGGGATGGGTGGGGTGTCAGAGGCTGTGGGAGGAGCCCAGGTGGGATGGGTGGGTGTCAGAGGCTGTGGGAGGAGCACAGGTGGGATGGGTGGGGTGTCAGAGGCTGTGGGAGGAGCACAGGTGGGATGGGTGTGGCATCAGAGGCTGTGGGAGGAGCACAGGTGGGATGGGTGGGGCATCAGAGGCTGTGGGAGGAGCACAGGTGGGATGGGTGGGGCATCAGAGGCTGTGGGAGGAGCACAGGTGGGATGGGTGGGGCGTCAGAGGGTGTGGGAGGAGCCCAGGTGGGATGGGTGGGGCGTCAGAGGCTGTGGGAGGAGCACAGGTGGGATGGGTGGGGTGTCAGAGGGTGTGGGAGGAGCACAGGTGGGATGGGTGGGGTGTCAGAGGCTGTGGGAGGAGCACAGGTGGGATGGGTGGGTGTCAGAGGCTGTGGGAGGAGAACGGGTGGGATGGGTGTGGCATCAGAGGCTGTGGGAGGAGCACAGGTGGGATGGGTGTGGCATCAGAGGCTGTGGGAGGAGCCCAGGTGGGATGGGTGTGGCGTCAGAGGCTGTGGGAGGAGCACAGGTGGGATGGGTGGGGCGTCAGAGGCTGTGGGAGGAGCCCAGGTGGGATGGGTGTGGCGTCAGAGGCTGTGGGAGGAGCCCAGGTGGGATGGGTGGGGTGTCAGAGGCTGTGGGAGGAGCCCAGGTGGGATGGGTGGGTGTCAGAGGCTGTGGGAGGAGCACAGGTGGGATGGGTGGGGTGTCAGAGGCTGTGGGAGGAGCACAGGTGGGATGGGTGTGGCATCAGAGGCTGTGGGAGGAGCACAGGTGGGATGGGTGGGGCATCAGAGGCTGTGGGAGGAGCACAGGTGGGATGGGTGGGGCATCAGAGGCTGTGGGAGGAGCACAGGTGGGATGGGTGGGGCGTCAGAGGGTGTGGGAGGAGCACAGGTGGGATGGGTGGGGTGTCAGAGGCTGTGGGAGGAGCACAGGTGGGATGGGTGGGGTGTCAGAGGCTGTGGGAGGAGCACGGGTGGGATGGGCGGGGCGTCAGAGGCTGTGGGAGGGGCGTGGGTGTTTTGGGCAGACTTGTCCAGGAATTCGACATCCCTGTAATGTCACACGCCATTTTTCTCTTGATTAAACATAACACAACTGTGTGAAGTGTACTAGATCTATATTTCAGACTTGCTTGGGGTGAATGTCACAAATTTGCTTTATGAATAAAGGTGAGAGAGTTTAAAACCATGGAGAATTACCTAGAGACAGGACGTAGATAGGTGAGGTTTTTAGGAACTTTATTTTCCTGACTCTGGCTAATGGTGGAAAACTCCCCCAATAAGGATCTGGTGACAAATAATAAGTGTTAGAAAAATTATCCAGGTACTTCTCTTCATGAACGGACAGAGTGGTTCTGGAATGCTAAAAACCAAACCCTTGATTATAAAAGGAGTTGAATACCACTTTGCTTTTGCAAAGAAGAAGGTATAAAATTATCTATTCTCATTAAATCTTCCCACATTTTGCCCCATTTTTCCTTTCGAGTCTTGCCCAAAGATTTATGGTTCCAGCAACCTTGGTTATTTCATGATGGCCACTTTATTTATGTTCAGCTCTGCTCTGCATCACCCTCTGGTCTCATCACGTTTGATGCATCATGAGCTAGTTTGTCTTTCTACTGTCAACAATGAAAAGAAGTATTTGGGTGTTCTTTCTGTCCCTAATGTCTCCCCCAAAGAGCCTCAACTCACCAAACAGAGAGTTGTTTAGATTCAAACTGGTGGACAGTTCTGAGAAGGGAAGTATCACCTGCTCACTTACCAGTGTGACATAACTCAGGTGCTTTTTCTTTCAACACCCAGGTGAAAGCTACATTTAGGAATAGGTCTATTTATGAGGTGGAGAAGCACATGGGGGTGGGGAAGAGGAATGAGTAGTTGTGGAATGTGGGGGAGATTTTGCCAATTCAAAATGCAAGAAAGCATCACTGGTGGTGTTGGGGTGCAGGTGCTGGGAGGTGGAAGAGAGGGCTGAGACGATCTCTGGCACTTTAATAATTTAGTTCAGAGGAGACAGGGCTTCTCCAATTAAAGAAAGATTGTACGGATATTTCAATTTCTGCTTCTTCATATATATTTATCAGAAAATCATTCTGAAATAGCCTGGTGGGACTTTTGTCCTCTTTTCATTTCTAGAGCTGTCATGTTCCTAGCGGGAGAAATGCATTGCACAGCAAATTGGAGTTTTTGCGTGGGGTGGCTTTTCCTTGGCCAGCTGTGCAGCTAACATTCACCTGGTGACTGCCTGTGGCTCTCAGAAGCTGAAAGTAATTAGAAATGAAGAAACTAAAAATCTCAGTAAATGGGAAATTCTGAAAGCCTTTAGAAAACTTTTGCTTCTCTCCTAAAGCAAATTTGGCTTACATCCACTTCTTGCTATTAAGAAGGAAAGTATGGTCTAAATGTCCTAGAATGAGTAGATCTACAAGAGAACAAAATACGTTTCAGGACTAAGCTTTATGCATGATATATTTTATGTTAAACACACACACATTGCTATAGATCCTCTGTAAGTGAATATATGACTACCTGTTTGTAAAGTAGCTGTCCCATGGGGTTGTTATGAGGATTAAAAAATAAGATGATGGTGAAAAATGCTTAGAACAACGTCTGGTCTAGTAGTGTTAGCATGTAATGCATTTAGAAAGTTTGTACTGAACTTGTAGCTAAACAGTAGGGTGGGATAGATGGATGAATTGGATATTTGCCTTATCTTTAATGTTTAAGTAATTTTGACAAAAAGCAATATGTTCACAAATTACTTATATAATTAAAAACCAATTTAACAGATCTTAACAACAAAAAAAGTAGATATATTCAGGTGAAAAATTTAAGAGATATCACAAGCAGTGCTGTGTTTAGATCTGGTTAGAAGGGTGTCCCGAATTCCATGCTTTAGAGAGTCTTGTGTATCATAAACGCACACACACAAATATCAAAGAACAGACGGGCAGGTCTGTCACTTAGGAACTGGTGCTCAACATGGACACAGTATAATGTACAGCCCTAGCAACTGTGTTTGTGACCGACACCGTTCGGGCCCCAGGGAAATACTCCTCCATAGCTTTGCCCTGTGCTCTCGAAACAAAGGTTAACTGTACCCAAATGCCACAAATTTGAGGGTGTGCTGCTCCCTGTGTTGGACCTGCTTGGTGGTGTCAGAATGATTTTAGCAGAACTGACGTAAAGAAAGGACAATTTAATTAATCAATCTTTAGTTAACTTGCAATAGGTTCTTGCACAGAGTTATTGCTTCTCAATAGTGCCAAGTGTTCATTTTCTTCTCTCTGTGTTCCAATTCTTGGTTCTAGAGGGACTCATAAATTCCCACGGTATTTTCAGTAGTTACATGTGGCAGCTGAGGAGTGATTTGCACTAATAAAACAGAGCACACTGTTCTTAAATTTGTATTTATGTAGGTCTATATATAACATGCCTGAATTGTGATACCTATTCTTCATATAGGCAACTATGTGGAAATTGAATGCTAGAATTAGGAATAGTTTTACTCCTATAAAAAATATATAATAGTCTTTGATCACATTTTCTTTTATTTTTAATTGAATCAAATTGATTATACATATTTTGGCGACTCAATGTTGACATATGTTGATCAAATCAATATTACCAGTATGTATATTGTTACAAATTGTACTTATTCTTTATGCCCCTTATCCAGTCTCTCCCCAGTCCCCTCTCCCTCCCCCCTCCCACCACTGATAACCGTAGATTTTTTCTCTCCTTCTGGAGTAATGGTTACTCTGTTGATTGTTGCCTAGATGATCTGTCCAATGCTGAGAGGTGTGTTCAGGTCCCCCAGTATTATCATAGAGCAGCTGCTTCTTCTGTCACTCTGGGATGGGCTTTGTGGAGAGAGACATCCTCTTCTTTTCTTTGGTGACTCTCCTTGTGTCAATGCACGCCAGTGGCTGGTAGACCATCTGCATGGTGGTTGTGACGTCTAGCTGCTTTTGTGGCAGTCAGTTGTGGTTACTGTGGTGGCTGTGGTGGGCCACCCACATGGAGGTGATGTTTTGGGCATGCTCCTTGGTGCTGGTGGTGTGCCTGGTTGTAGGGGGGTCTGGTCCCTGGCTCTATGCCTCAGGACTCTGGGTGGGGCCCCGAAGTGCTGGCAGCGTGCCTGGTTTTGATTACATCTTCAAAAAATTTAAGAAAACTTCAGCTTTAAAAACTCATGATTTAAAAATTTTACATTCATTAATTAAAATTTATATTTTGTATATACATACACTTTGGAGTATTTTAGAAGAAAAATAACCTACTTTGTCTTTTTTTTGAAGGCTGGCTGGTACAGGGATCTGAATCCTTGACCTTGGTGTTACAACACTGCGCTCTAAGCTCTTAACAACTGAGCCAAATGGACAGCCAAAAATAACCTATTTTGATAGCATAAAAATAATTTTTTTATTTTAACTTCTCAATATACATTGTAGTTGATTTTCATGACCCTTTACCCATTCCTCTTTCCCTCTCCCTCTCTCCCCTCCCCCCCACATCACATCTGTTCACTTGTCTTAAAAAGTTCAAGGATTTGTTGTGATTGTTGTTTCTTCTTTCCCCCACCCCTTATTTGTTTGTGTGTTTATTTATTTATTTATTTTTAGCTCCCACAGATAAGTGAGAACATGTGGTATTTCTCTTTCTGTGCCTGACTGGTTCTCCAAGTCCATCTGTGTTGCTGTGAATGGCAGTATTTCATTCTTCTTTATAGCAGAGTAGAATTCCATTGTGTAGATGTACCACAGTTTGATTATCCACTCATCTGATGATGGACATTTGGGCTGGTTCCAACTCTTGGCTATTGTAAATAGTGCTGCAATAAACACTGGAGTACAGATATCCCCTCAGCATGATGATTTCCATTCCTCTGGGTATATTCCCAACAGTGGGATAGCTGGGTCATATGGTAGATCTATCTGTAATTGTTTGAGGAACCTCCATACCATTTTCCATAAAGGCTGCACCATTTTGTAGTTCCACCAACAGTGTATGAGAGTTCCTTTTTCTCTGCAACCTCACCAGCATTTATCATTCTCAGTCTTTCAGATATTAGCCATCCTGACTGGAGTGAGATGGTATCTCAAAATGGTCTTGATTTGCATTTCCCAGATGCTGAGTGATGTTGAGCATTTTTTCATGTGTCTGTTGGCCATTTGTGTATCTTCCTTTGAGAAATGCCTATTCAGCTCTTTTGCCCATTTTTTAATTGGGTTATTTGTTTTTTTGCTGTAAAGTTGTTTAAGTTCCTTGTATATTCTGGATATTAATCCTTTGTCAGATGTATATTTTGCAAATATTTTCTCCCACTCTGTTGGTTGTCTTTTCACTCTGTTGATTGTTTCTTTCTCTGTGCAGAAGCTTTTTAGTTTGATATAATCCCATTTGTTTATTTTTCCTTTAGTTGCCTGTGCCTTTGGGGCCCTATTCATGAAGTCTGTACCCACTCCTACTTCCTGGAGTGTTTCCCCTATGTTTTCTTTAAGGAGTTTTATTGTTTCAGTATTAAACAATACTGAAAATATAATTATGTATATTTAATTCTTTAATCCATTTTGAGTTGATTTTGGTATATGGTGAGAGGTACGGGTCTAGTTTCATTCTCCTACATATGAATATCCAATTTTCCAAGCACCATTTGTTCAAGAGGCAGTCTCTTCCTCAGTGTGTGGACTTGCTGCCTTTGTCAAAGATCAGATGGCTGTAGGTGTATGGGTTGATTTCTGGGTTCTCTATTCTGTTCCATTGATCTGTGTGTCTGTTTTTATGTCAGTATACCATGCTGTTTTGGTTATTATAGCTTTGTAATATAGTTCAAAGACAGGTAGTATTACGCCTCCAGCTTTATTTATTTTGCTCAGGATTGCTTTGGCTATGTGTGGTCTTTTGTTATTCCATATAAATGTCTGAATAGTTTTTTCCATTTTTGAGAAAAATGTCATTGGAATTTTTATGGGGATTGCATTGAATCTGTAGATCACTTTGGATAATATGGACATTTCCACAATGTTAATTCTTCCAATCCAAGAACATGGGATATCTTTCCATCTTCCTGTGTCCTCTTTAATTTCTCTCAACAGTGGTTTGTAGTTCTCTTCATAGAGATTTTCACATCCTTGGTTAACTTTATTCTTAAGTATTTTATTTTTTTGGTGGTGGCTGTTGTAAATGGGCTAGCTTTCTTGATTTCTTTTTCTGCACATTCACTGTTGGAGTATAGAAATGCTACTGATTTTTGTGTGTTGATTTTGTATCCTGCTGAAATCATTTATCAACTCTAAGTTTTTTTGTAGTGGCTTTAGGCTGTTCAATATATAGGATCATAACATCCGCAAACAGGGACAGTTTAACTTCATCTTTTCCAATCTGGATGCCCTTTATTTCCTTCTCTTCTCTGATTGCTCTGGCTAGTACTTCCAACACTATGTAGAATAGGAGTGGTAAGAGTGGGCATCCTTGTCTAGTTCCTGTTCAGAATGATATTGGCAGTGGGCTTATCATATATGGCTTTAATTGTGTTGATATATTTTCCATCTATACCTAACTTGTAGAGAGTCTTTATCATGAAAGAATATTGAATTTTGTCAAATGCTTTTTCAGCATCCATAGAGATGATCATATGGTTTTTGTCTTTGCTTTTATTGATGTTGTGTATCACATTTATTGATTTGTGTATTTTTTTTTTTTTTTTTTTAAAAGATGACCGGTAAGGGGATCTTAACCCTTGACTTGGTGTTGTGAGCACCATGCTCAGCCAGTGAGTGAACCGGCCATCCGTATATGGGATCCGAACCCGGGGCCTTGGTGCTATCAGCACCGCACTCTCCCGAGTGAGCCACGGGCCGGCCCAAGATTTGTGTATGTTGAACCAACCTTGCATCCCTGGGATGAATTCGACTTGATCATGGTGTATAATTTTGTGTATGTGTTGCTGTATTCTGTTAGCTGGTATGTTGTTGAGGATTTTTGCATCTATGTTGATCAAGGATATTGGCCTGTAGTTTTCTATTTTTGATGCATCTTTGTCTGGTTATGGTATCAGGGTGATGTTTGCTTCATAGAATGAGTTTGGGAGAATTGCCTCGTTTCAATCTTTTGGAATAGTTTGTAGAGAATTGGTGTCAATTCATCTTTGAATGTTTCTTAGAATTCTGCTGCGAATCCATCTGGTCCTGGGCTTTTCTTTGTTGGGAGTCTTCTGATAACAGCTTCAATCTCTTTTATTGTTATTAGTCTGTTCAGATTTTTCTATATCTTCTTGCCTCAGTTTTGGTAGTTTGTATGCATCCAGAAAATTATCCATTTCCTCCAGATTTTCAAATTTGTTGGCATATAGTTGTTTATAGTAGTCTCTAATGATTCCTTGTATTTCAGAGGTATCAGTTGTAATATCACCTTTTTCATTTCTAATTTTTGTTATTTGAGTCTTCTCTCTTCTTTTTGTAGTTAGCTGTGCCAATGGTTTGTCAGTTTTCTTTAACTTTTCAAAAAACCAACTTTTTAAAAAACCAACTTTTTGTTTCATTGATCTTTTGTATTGTTTTCCGGGTTTCTATTTCATTTAGTTCTGCTCTGATCTTTATTATTTCTTTCTGTCTACTAACTTTGGGTTTGGATTGTTCTTGTTTTTCTAGATCTTTAAGGTGAGGTGTTAGGTTGTTTATTTGCCATGTTTCCATTTTTCTGAAGTAAACATTTAATGTGATAAATTACCCCCTTAATATTGTTTTTGCAGTATCCCACAGGTTTTGGTATGATGTGTCATTATTTTCATTAGTTTCAAGAAATTTTTTGATTTCCTGTTTAATTTCTTCTTGAACCCATATGTCATTAGGTAGAATGTTGTTTAATTTCCATGTGTTTGTATAATTTCCAGAGTTTCATTTGTTATTGATTTCTAATTTTTTTTAAAAAAAGATGACTGGTAAGGGGATCTTAACCCTTGACTTAGTGTTGTCAGCACCACACTCTTCCAAGTGAGCTAACTGGCCATCCCTCTATGGGATCCAAACCCATGGCTTTGGTGTTATTAGCACCACACTCTCCCGAGTGAGCCACGGGCTGGCCCATTGATTTCTAATTTTAATCCATTGTGATAAGGAAAAATACATGGAATAATTCCAATTTTTTGAGTTTGTTGAGACTTGTGTTGTGACCTAACAAGTGATCAATCCTGGAGAATGTTCCTTGTGCTGATAAGAAGAATGAATATTCTGAGGTCGTTGGGTGGAATGTTCTGTAGATATATGTCAAGTCCAAATGGTCCAAAGTGTTGTTTATATCTTGTGTTTTTCTATTGATTTTTTGCCTAGATGATCTGCCCAATGTTGAGAGTGGGTTGTTCAGGTCCCCCACTATTATGGTGTTAGTATCGATCTCATTCTTTAGATCTAATAGTGTTTGCTTTATAAATCTGGCTGCTCCAACATTGGGTGCACATATATTTATGATTGTTGTGTCTTCTTTTCAGATAGATCCTTTTATCATTATTTAGTGGTCTTCTTTATCTCTTTTTATGGTTTTTGCTATAAAGTCTATTTTATCTGATGTAAGACTAGCTACTCCCGCTTGTTTTTCATTTCTATTTGCATGATATATCTTTTTCCATCCTTTCACTCTTAGTTTATGTGTGTCTTTACAGGTTGGATGAGTCTCTTGAAGGCAGAATATTGTTGGGTCCATCTTTTCAATCCAGTCAGTCAGTCTGTGTCTTTTTTTTTTTTTTTAAATTGACTGGTATGGGGATACTAACCCTTGACTTGGTGTTGTGAGCACCCCCCAGTCCGTGTCTTTTGAATGGGAAATTTAATCCCTTTACCTTTAGAGTTACTATTGAAAGGTGTTGATTTACTCTTAGCATTTTATTGATTTTTGCTTAGATGTCTTAAGTACCTTATGTTTCTTTCTTCCTAATTTTCTGTTTGTCTTCTGTATTTGTTGGTTACTTGGGGTGGTGGATAAACTATGTTTTCTCTTTATTGTTAGCATTTTTGTTTTGCTGGTAGGTTTTGTTCTTTCTTGAGTATTCATGGCAGTGATGATTGTTTTTGAGGTATCAAACCCAGTGCTACCTTGAGAATTTAAGACTGGTCATGTGGTAGTGAGCTCCCACAGTTTTTGTTTGTCTGAGAAATATAGTATTTGTCCTTCATTTCAGAAGAATAGCCTTGCTGGGTAAAATATTCTTGGCTGGCAATTTTTGTCCTTTAGTATTTGGAGTGTATCATCCCATTCTTTTCTGGCTTTTAGGGTTCCTGATGAAAAGTCTGATGTTAGCCTGATTTGGGCTCCTTTATAAGTGACTTGCTGCTTCTCTCTTGCAGCTTTTAAGATTCTCTCTTTGTCTTTTAGTTTTGCCAGTTTGACTATCACATGTCTTGGAGAGGACCTTTTTGGGTTTGAGTATGTTTGGGGATCTTTGAGCCTCCTGAATCTGAAGTTCTGTGACTTTCCCTATACCTGGGAAGTTTTCTGCTATTATTTCATTGAATATGTTTTCAGTGCCATTTCCTTTTTCCTACCCTTCTGGAATACCCATGATTTGGATATTTGAGTGCTTAAGGTTGTCTGTTATCTCTCTTAGATTTTCTTCAATTTTTAAAATTCTTTTTTCTTTTTTTTCTGGTCTGCCTGCGTTAATTCAAACAGCCTGTCTTCAATTTCAGAAATTCTCTCTTCTGCTTCTTCTAGCCTGCTGGTTAGACTCTCTGTTGTGTTTTTTATTTCATTGAATGAATCCTTCAGCTCCACAAGCTCTGCTACATTCTTTTTCAAGGCATTGATTTCTTTGTACATTTCTTCTTTCAGATCCTGTATATTTTTTCTCATTTCATTGTGTTGTCTGACTGAGTTTTCTTGTATCTCTTTTAGTTTCCTAAGAATTGTTGCTCTAAATCCCTTGTCGGTCATTTCAGAGACTTCCTGTTCTGTAGGATCTAGAGCTTGAGAATTATTATTTTCCTTTGGTGGTGATGTAATTTCTTGATTTTTAATATTTCTGGTATCTTTCCTTTGGTGTTTTGTCATTGTAGCAGGGGCTATCATAGTCCACTCATTTCACCCTGATGTCTGGTTTGGATCCTGAAGGGACTGCCTATTCTGGGCATCAGGAACTAGCCTAGGCTAGAGGTCCAGTGGCACCTGCCTTTTCTGGCACAGCTTTCTCAGGGCATGTGCGCCCAGAGGCTCTTAAGACTCTCTAAGTGGCGGGGACTGGCCTGGGCTGGAGGGCCTGCAGTGCCTGCCTTTTCTGGTGCAGCTCTCTTGGGGTGTGTGGGCCCAGAGGCTGTTAAGTCTCTTTAAGTGGCAGGGACTGCCCTGGGCTGGAGGTCCCACGGCACCTGCCTTTTCTGGCATGGCTATCTCAGAGCATGTCTAAAAATAATTTTAATTTTGAAAATCAAATGTTTTCTTTTCATTTCCATTTCTAATGAAAATTCATTTCAATTTTGTACATTTTGAATATTATTACATTTTGTTGTTTAATTTAGGCCATTGCTATCAATACAAAACAAATTATGTGAAAACCTTGATTGTAAAAATGTAATAATTATTTTACTGAAGTGAAGTCAGGAAAAATAAAATCTGTAAAATAAATATAATTTATGAGTGATGTTTACCTTTATTGCTTACCAAACACCACTAGCTCATCAATAGAACACCCAGATAAGCACAATAATAAGTTCAGTTGTGTTTGATATTTTGCCAACATTCAGTCACATAAAAATTTAATCTTACACATATTTAAAATTTTGTCCTTATGAAGGTATACTTGTCAAAATAGGAGGATAAACCATGTTTCATTTAGCAGTTTGATAGCTTGACTTCTAACTTTAAATATTTAAGCATAAAGAACAGGAGCCTCGAACTTTTACCCTGGCCCTGTACATGTTAGAAGTGGGTCTGAGAATATGTGTGATTAGTTTACTATCAGCGTTTTTAGCAGCCAGGGCTGACTATTCTGGGTCGTTCCTTTGCTAGGTTCCTTGCTCCACCCCAGCCTGTGCCCAGGTTATCCCACGGGAAACCAAAGGGACCAGCTCCCTGAGTGAGACCAGGAGGCTGGCAGCTGAGAGGCTAGACCCTTCTGCTTTCCCTTTCTCTCTTTTCCTTTGCCTCCTCATCTCCTCCTCTCCACAGCTCATGGGGCTGCTCTCCTAAGCCTTTGGACGAAACCGTAGCCTTTCTCTCCTCTTCTGCTCCGTTTCTGTAAAACCCACACTCTCAGATGGTTGCCATCAAATTCCTGCTAATCATTAGCTGCTCATGAAAATCTTACCCCAAGATGGGTTTAAAGGATGAAAAAGGTAGCCCCTTTCTGGTGATAGTTGTAATGACGAAAGTCTGTGTTTCTCACTGTGTCCTCTCAATTTCATACATTAAAAACATTAATTCACAAAATGAAAAATTTATTCTCTTTTTGTTTTGTTTTTAATCCTCCGATTACTTCTGGAAGAAAGTTTCAATTTGTTGCCAGAATGTATTTTAAGGTTTCTTTTTGGCAAGTCTCCACCCTGCTTTTTAAGTCAAGCTTATTGAGCTAAATTTACATAAATAAATTGCACCAATTTTGATTTTGGTGAATTTGATGAATGTGTTCATAGAACCACAACATTTTCATCAGGACCAAGTTCCTTCTGCCTTTCTATTGCCAATCCCTCTCTCTACCTCTGGCCCAAGGCAACCACTAACATCTTTTATTGCTATTGATTCTACTGCATTTTTTAGAATTTTAAATATATGGAATCGGACTTCTGGTCAAGATGGCGGAATGGACGGTCCCCAGCATCACTCTCTCCCACAAATCAACGAATTTACAACTATAAAAATGTAATATCAGTCAAATTTGGGTCACTGGCGCTTAGGTGAAGAGGAGGAGAGACCTATGGAACTCATGAAGGCAGGTGAAATCACAATGGAGAAAGAAAAAGCTGCTCTCAGCATTTTGGGCTGCAGCCGCTCTAATGCTGGAGCACATAGAGCAGGAGCCGGCAGAAACAACAGCTGTGCCCTTCAGATGGAATTACTTGGAGGTGGAAGGGGGAGAAGAGGACTTTGGTGGCCCCCAGGACAGCAAGACCACTAATAGGGTTCTCGTGGACCCATGCAGGAGCAAGGAGCCAGGAAAACTGAAAAAAGGGAGCTACTCAGAAGCCGGTGAGTCATCACAAGGGACCAGTACAGGGCCCATACCATGGTAAGTGTTTGGAGCTCAGGCAGCTGGGGAGACGGGGCCCATGGGGAGAACACTAGGACACAGCAAGGACAGCCAATCCTCCCCCAGTCAGCACAGGACCACTCAGTGGAGACTGGTCAGGAATGCAGAATTGCATGGGTGCAGTTCGATGAAAAAACTCAGGCCCAGATCAGAGTTTCTACACAACCCAGGTGCACCAAGTATCTGGAGAGCCAGAAATATCTGTATGGTCAACCATTAAACCCTGAGCTGCACAAAAAGCCTTCCCTAGGGAAACAGCAGCAAAGCAGCAATTTACTCAACCACACAGCTCAAGTACTGGTTCCCACAGGAAGTTCCCCCATTTTGGAAGTGAGCAAAGGACAAAAACTTAGTTCTGGCCTAGGCACACCATCAATGCCTTGGGGCCCACCAGGGGACATGAGGCATGGAGCCAGGGGCAGGACTCCCACCCACAACCACTCACATCGCCAGCCCCTCAGGGCCCCACCTGGGAACCCAAGGATTGGAGCCAAGGACTGGACCCCACTCCCACATATAGGCACACCACCAATGCCTAGGGGCCCACCCAGGGACCCAGGGCTAGCAGCCAGGGACCGGACCCCCTTGCTACAACCAGGCACACTGTGACAGTACCTCAGGGCCCCATCTAGGGGCCCGAGGCATGGAGAAGGGGACCGGAACTCCCTCCCACAACCAGGCACACTGCACCAGCACCTTGGGGGCTACCTGGGGACCTGAGGCATGGAGAAAGGGCCTGGAAACCCCTCCCACAACTAGGCACACTATACCAGTGCCTCAGGGCCCACCCAGGGACCTAGGGCATGGAGAAGGGGACCAGACCCCTCTCCTACAACCAGGCTCTCCACGCCAGCACCTCAGGGCCCACTGAAGTACCTGGGGTAAGGAGCTGTGACTGGACCCACCCTCCCACAACCAGGCATGTCGGGACAGTACATCAGGGCCTGCCCAGGGGCCCAAGGCATGGAGAAGAGGACTGGATCCCCCTCCCACAACCAGGCACACTGCACCAGTGCCTTGGGGCCCATGCTGGGACCCAGGGCATGGAGAAGGGGACCAAACCTGCCTCTCACAACCAGCCATACCATGCCAGCACCTTGGGGCCCACTCTAGGACCCAGGGCATGGAGAAGGGGATTGGATCTACCTCCTACCACCAGGTACACCACACCAGTGCCTTGGGGCCTGCCCATGGACCTGAGGCATGGAGAAGGGGACCGGAACCCCCCCACAACCAGGTACATTGTGCCAGCACCTTGGGGCCTGCTCTGGGACCTGGGGTATGAAGCCAGGGACTGGGACCCCTCCCACAACCAGACACCCCATGCCAGCACCCTGTGGCCCACATGGGGACCTGGGTATGGAGCCAGAGACCAGACCCCCTTCCACAACCAGGTACCCCATGCCAGCACCTCAGGGCCTGCCCTGGTACCTGGGGCATGGAGAAGGGGACTGGATCCCCTCCCACAACCAGGCACACCATACCAGTGCCTCAGGACCCACTCAGGGACCAGGGGCATGGAACTGGGGATTGCACACTCTCCACAACCAGGCACACTGCCAGCACCACAGAGCAGGCCAAAAACATCTCCTCCATGTGGGTGGCCCACCACAGCCATCACAATAACCATGGCTGCCACAAAGGCGGCTAGATGCCACAACCACCACGCAGATTGTCCGCCAGCCACTGCAGTGAGTTGACATGAGGAGAGTCACCAGCAGAGATAAAGAAAGGAGGAGGATGTCTGTCTCCACAGAGCCCATTTCATAGTGACAGAAGAGACATCAGGTGTATGATAGTATTGGGGGACCTGATCATGCCTCTCAGCATTGGACAGATCATTTGAACAGCAAATCAGCAGAGTAACCATTATTCTTTCAGAGGGAGAGAAAAAATCTAGGGTGATTAGAGGGGGGAGGAGGGTGGGAGAGAAAGGGGGATGGGGAGGGATTGGACAAAGGGCATAAAGAATAATTGCAATTTGTGACAATATATATGCTAGTAATATTGATTTGATCAACATATCTCAATGTTGAACCCCCACAATATGTATAATCAATTTTGATTCAATAAAAATTAAAAAGGAAAAGAATATGCAAATAAAGAGAAATCTTTAAAACTTAAAAGGAAAAATAAATAAATAAAAAATAAAAAAATATATATGGAATCGTGTAGGGCATATGTATTTTGTGTCTGGCTTCTTTCACTCTGTATAATATTTTTGAGATTTATCTATGTTGTGTTTATCAGTAGTTTGTTTACTTTTATCACTGAGTATTCCTTTGTACGGATATAACCAAAATTTATCTATTGATGGACATTTGTATTATTTTCAGTTTTTGGCTCTTATGAATAAAGCTACTTTGAACACTTGCATGGGAGTTTTGTGTGGACATATACTTTTATTTATTTTGGGTAACTAACTAGGAGTGGAATTGCTGGCTTTGGTAGTAGCTAAATTTATAAAAATTTAAATTTATGTTAAATTTATAAGAAACTGCCCATTTTTCCCAAATGTATCATTTTACACTCCCATCAGCAATAGAGGAGAGTTTGACTGCTCCACATCTTTGTCAACACTTGTTATTGTTAGTCTTTTTAATTTTAGTCATTCTAGAGGGTGTGTTGTGGTGTCTCATTATGATTTTCTTTTTAATTGGTGGCTGACCAGTGGGGGATCCGAACTCTTGACCTTGGTGTTATCAACCCAATGCTCTAAGCTAACCAGCCAGCTCTCATTCTGATTTTAATTTGCATTTCTCTGATGACTAATGATATGAACTTCTTTTCATGTGATTATTTGCCATGTATCTTCTTTGGTGAACTGTCCAAATCTTTTGCCTATTTGTCTTATTGAATTGTAAGGGCTCTTTATATAGTGTGGATAGATATAAGTTTTGCAAATATTTTCTCCCAGTCTGCATCTTGCCTTTCTATTGTCTTAACAGATTTTTTGAAGAGTAAAATATTTATATTTTGATGCAGTCCAATTTGTCAGTTTTTAAAAATAGTTTCTGCTTCTTTGTGTCTTATTTAAGAAGTCCTTGCTTAACCCATAGCTGTTAAGATTTTCTTCTCTGTATTCTGCTAGAAATTTTATAGTATTAGCCCTCATATTTAGGTCTGTGATCCACTTTGAGTTTTTCTCTCTTTATGATGTGAGGTAAAGTTCAAAGTTTTTAAAAAAATTTTCATGTGGATGACCAGTTGTTCTGGTACATTTGTTGAACATATTGTTTCTTACCTACTGAATTGCTTTGGCATCTTTGTTGAAACTCAACTGATCATGTATGTGCGATCATACTATCTAACTCTGGACAGTATTCTATTTCATTTATTTCTATGTTTATTGTTTCATAAATGTCACACTACCTTAAATGACTTAAGTTTGGGAAGATATAACAAGAGAAAAAACCCCCTCAGTTACCTCAGGAAAAAAACTCTAATGAAAGAAGGACCAGTGGCAAGTGTATATTTTGGAGCATCCTAAATCACACTGACAATTCCATTTGCAGTAAAGGGAATTCTATTCTGGGATTAAACCTCCAAAGAAGTTTTTCTATCAAGTTACTTCCAGAAAGCTCTGTGACATCTAAACTCAGGGGTACCTCTGTATTTAACAGTACCTAAAATAATCAAATCTTGGACACTTACACTGAACTTCAAGATAGGAAATGGCAGGAAGTTAGTGCTTATTGCCCACCGGAGATGGCATGTTAGGGGTTAAATTGCAATCTTTCTGCAGAACAAGTTTTTATCAAGTAAGAAAAGATGAGGTGCCTCTCTTGCTGACATGAAAAGTAAAAAATATTTATTGCTCTGTTTACCAGATGCCTAGGTGTATCATTTTCTGTCTTTGATTGGCAGTGTGACCTTAGCTATGAATCCCTTATCTGTGGTGCAGTCCAGTATCAGTGAGTAGGAGAGCATAATTATGCTTTTATTTGCCATCTGCCTTCCATGTGAGTAAGTCGAACCCAGGAGCCGAGGACAAAGCTGAGTTGGGTCAGAAGGGCATCAGTGTTCATGCTCAATCCGTTCCCTAGAGCATATGGTCCATTTCAGGAAACAAAGCTGTGCTTAACAAAGTTGGTCCTGGGTTCCCTTGGAAACACAGAGCAAGAGTGTAGTCACAGTGGGCCACAGAGGGAGGGTCACATGATATTCTATTTGGCAAGTTGTCTGAGTCCAGGCTGTCCCCTTCTTCAATGTCAGCATGGAAAAAGGAGGGTTCACAGACCTTTTGTTTATTTATTAAAATTGCTTATACTTTAGTTAGATTTATCGAGCCACAGCTTCCTGTGGCCTAGGTGCTCAATAGATTTTTGATGACTTGCACTGAATAGTGCATTTCTTTAATAATCAATCCACTACAATCCACTACACTGATTCTACCCTTGTCTACAAATGGCAGTGTGGCAGCACAATCAGCAGGGGGCCTTGGTATCTGGAGCCAGGCACCTGGTTGTCACTGGTCTCCTGACCTGGTTTGTCTAGTCTTCCCAAGGTGCATGTCTGGGAGGAAAAGACTACTGTGCATGTTGATATCCACAGAGCACATAAAGCAGCATTTTGGCTATTATGAGTGGAGGTCTCAGTAGATTCTTTGTTGGCTGACTGATTTGAATGCATATTCATGAGGCTAATTCCTTTACTGTTACCTTTGTTTGCAAGGTCTGCATTTTGAAAGGGAACATGTTGTGGAGAAGATTCCTCCCTGCCCAAGCTGTTAAAGGATTCTATCTCTGTTGTTCATTAGAATTCTAACTGCAGTGTGGCTGGCCTTGAAATAGAATCCTCAAGCACAAGACCATCTGATGGTGTCCACTTGAAGATTACTCTTTATGAGTTACACTTTAACATCTTTGAACTGGCCATTTAATATAAGAATGTTAGCATTTAAAAATAATTTAAAAGCACATTAAAATGACAACTAATTTCAATTCATTAGATCTTTATTACATTTGATGCATAGTTTGAATTTCACTCCCGAGATGAAAGGGTAAATCTGATCAGTAACTGAAATATAATGTGTGCTTCACAGGAACTTTACTTTGAATTTTTTATATACCTTGGTGTAATTAATAAAACATTTCTTACAGAAGAATTGCACAACTGAAAGAATCCATGAACTTTTTGAGTGTCAAAGCAAATCAAGCTACTTCAGTCCTTATTTAGAGAATAAAACTGTTCAAATTGTAGTGGCTTATAAATTCCTAACTTTGGATGAAGAAATCTGTACCATCTTTGGAAAAAGGAATAAACATTTTCTGCAATGCAAAACCATATTAATTACTGTCCACCTATAGGAAATCTGTCCAAAGAGGATGACGATGTATGTTGATGTAGTGGCTACTGTACTTGCTTGACCACCACCCTTTACCCTCTTCTTGTACTAATGGAAACTCTTCTCTTCTTTGGGTACATTTCTTTCTTCCCCTCCAACCATGTATTGGAGGCTGCAGTTCATAATACCCCACCTACCTGGCAACTTCAGTGGGCACCTGACCAACCTGCTGTCCTACCCCACTATAGGCTGCTGTAACAAAATACCACAAACTGGGTGGCTTACCACAACAGAAATGTATTCTTTCACAGTTCTAGAGGCTAGAAATCTGAAATCAAGATGACATCAGGGTTGGTTCCTTCTGCAGGCTCTGGAGGAGAATCTGTCCAATGCCTCTCTCCCACCTTCTGGTAGTTGCTGGTAATCCTTGGTGTTCCTTAGCTTGTAGGTGTGTCACTCATCTCTGCCCCCGTCATCACATGGCATTCTCCCTGTGTGTGTGTCTCTGTGTCCAAACTTCCCTGTTCTTATAAGGACAGTAGTCATTGGATTAGAGCCCACCCTAATCCAGTATGACCTCATCTTAACTTGATTACATCTGCAAAGACCTTTTTTCCAAATAAGATCACATTCATAGATACTAGAACTTAAGACTTGAACATATCGTTTTGGAGGACAAAATTCAACCTACAACACCCTCTTTTCTATAGTGATTGGACCAATGATAAATAATCATGATACCCAAACTGGGCCAGTCAGAGAGTTTTCCACTTGGAATTTCTCACTGGAGCTGGTGGGGACACTCTTGCCTTTGTGCCTGCAAGTCTGTTTGATAACCATGGGGCAGCTGCCTGTCATGATTCCAGCCTCATGCAGAAGCTTGCCTGAGAGGATGGAGCTGATATGCAGAGAAAAGCAGAGAGAGGAGGAGGCAAAGTCCTGACGTTATTTAAATCCTTACATCCAGATACACCTTCCCTTGGTTTGCTCATGTGAGCCATTAGACGTGTGTCCTTTTTGCTTTCTTAGTCAAGTCTGAGATAATATTTCAATCATTTGTAGCCAAAGGACACTGAATAATATAAATTAAACAGTGTGTAAAGATTTTGTGAGAAAGGGTCCTAAAATGGAAATGTGATCTCCCAGAAAAGTGAGTGCTTAGCCAAGACGGCTTCACCCTGCCTGTATGTACTCAGCAGGTAGTGGCGTGTATGCAGGGACAGCTCCCATCTCCCAGACACCGCAAGTGCCCAGCTTGCAGTGTGGCTTTCCAGGAGAGTCCTCTGGACCATCATAATGGCAGGCACAAGCTCTGACCTCACTTCATTTATTTTTCTTTTCCTCTCATGGGCTTATTCTGACCATCTATCACTTTAATATGAATTTACCAAAGAAACATTTTCTTGAGTTCCCAAGAACAAAGGAGCAATGTGGAATAATGAGCTTTTTCTAAGATGACATAAGCAATGCTGCAGTAACTGATGAGTGTCTTTTCCAGCTGCCTGATTCATTGCAAACGTTCGAAGATCACATTGCAATGCCACTGAAAAACTTTCTACCATCAGATGCCAGGCAGGAGGCTGGCCTCCTGTGGCCCCTGCAGGACAATTTCATCTGACAAAAGCAGCTTAAACAATAAGGGGCTTCCAATAAAATAAGAAATGCAGATTTAAGGTTTCAACATCATCAGTGCCCTATTGCTTTCCAGCTTTCAGCTCTGCCGTTCTCGGTTTGTTGGTAATATTTCCCCTTATAGTTGCACAATAGCTTTGAGAGGTCCCACCTCTGGATGTAACAAATTTCAGAAAAGGAGAGCAGTGCTTTCTCCCTTGTGTCTCTTTTTATTGGGAGGAAAAACCTTTCTCCAAGTTCTCCCACCTCTATCCTGGGCAGACTTTCCCCCAATCCCAATGGCCAGGATGGAGCTGCATGCTCAGGTGTGTACCAACCTCTGGGCAGGGAATTGGATTCCCATACTGGCTTACTACTCAGTATTCACACCTTGGGGCTGGACACAGCCTGTGAAGCCAAGGACACTCAATACCTGAACAAAACTGGAGGTCTATTAGTAAAGAAGAGGGGTAAGGCAAGCAGTGGGGTCTGCCACAGCACTTGGGGGGCCATTGATGGAAATTCTGAAGGCCCTGATGTCGTCGGTACCCAGCAAACTGCCCACAACTCCCCAGGGTCAGCAGGGCTTGAGGTACTGGTCAAATATCAAAACTTGTGGGGTATTTCATAGAGGGAAATTGATAGTGTTAAATATTTAATATACTAAGTGAAATATTTATATGGTATATAATGTATAATATAGACTATTTTATATATCCTATATTTAATATATTTATATTTAACATGTTAAAAACAGAAGGCTCAAAATTGATGAAATAACAACAATTGAACTTAGGTTAGTAGAAGAAAAGTAGAATAAACCCAAAGGGAGAATCAAAATGATAAAAGCAATAGGATAAGAATAGACATTAACAAAATAGAAAACATTAGAATAACAGTAATGATAGAAAAACATTTTTTTTTTTTTTAAAAGATGACTGGTAAGGGGATCTTAACCCTTGACTTGGTGTTGTCAGCACCACGCTCACCCAATGAGCTAACCGGCCATCCCTATATGGGATCCGAACCCGGGGCCTTGGTGTTATCAGCACCGCACTCTCCCGAGTGAGCCACGGGCCGGCCCTAGAAAAACATTTTTGATAGAGAAGATTAGCAAAACAAGTTTGGTTCTTTGAAAAGACTTAAAAAAAATTCAAAGTTCTGGTAAGAATGATCCAGAAAAAAAGAGGGAAACATAATATTAGAAATGAACAATATTAGAAATGCAAACATTAAGATAGTATAAGCCATGCTAAGCTTATAAAAATTAAGTTTAGATATAATGAAAAAATTTGTAGAAATTATAGCCTAAAAATTGATTTAAGAAGAAATAGAATACTGAATAGTCTTATAATCTAGGAAAATGGGGCCGATTGTTAAAAATCTTTCCATAGAGGAAATTCCAGAAGCTTTTCACTGGCAATTTCTATCAGACATTCAAGGAATGAATAATTCCATTCTATACAAATTATTCCAGAATATTGAAAAAGAGGGAACAATCTTCAACTCGTATTTTGAGAGTTGGATCACTTTGATTCCACAATCTGATAAGGGCTGAATGGAAAAGGAAAATCACTCATAAATGTGATCACAAAAATCCTGCAGAAAGTATTAGCAAGCCAAATCCTGCATTGATTAAACGTGTAAATCATGAACAAGTTGGGTTTGATTTACCATTATAAAATCAATTAATATAACAGGTTAAAGGAGAAAAGTCTTATGATCACCTCAACGTGTGGCAAAAAAGCATCTGATTGAATTCAACACCTGTTCATGATAGAAACTCTTAGTGAACCAAAGACTGACCCTGTTAGTTTGGACGGCCCATTGGCTAAGTAGCATTTTCCCAGGAAGCTCCCTTGATGCTCAGAGGAAAGCAAATGCTAGAACTCTTCTGTCCTTTGGGCTCCTTTCCCAGTTTTCACTGTTGTGTAAACATTTCTTATACCTTTCTATGTATAATGATCTTTTATTTTTTAAAATAAAAATAGGCATGTTATATATACTGTTCTCCTTACTTAGTTTCATTTGGCCTGCTGCGGACATATTTTCAATATGTATATAGATCTACTGTTCTCTTTAATACCTACATAATTATTGTATATAAACCATATAAACCATAGTTCATGATCTATGTTAAGAAAAAATAATTCAGCATCCTGAAGACTGAGGGCAACTTTTAATCTGTGTAAAATCATAATTGAGTTGGGTGGAGTTAAAACTATATAACATAAAAAACTGGGTACTCAATTGATTTCTGCTCCTTAAGAAAAAAATAGGTCTTTTTAGGGTTGTAAACCCCGTGAATTGAGATTTAGGTAAATGTGACAAAAGCACACCTTTTGTTTTTTATTTATTTTATTTATTTATTTTTATTTTTTAAATTTTATTTTGTCGATATACAATGTGGTTGATTATTGTGGCCCATCACCGAAACCCCCCTCCCTCCTCCCTCCCCTCCCACCCCCCCAACAATGTCCTTTCTGTTTGCTTGTCGTATCAACTTCAAGGAATTGTAGTTGTTATATCTTCTCCCCCCCCCGCTTTTTTTTTTTTTGTGTGTGTGTGTGTGTGTGTGTGTGTGTGTGAATTTATTTATTTATTTTTAGCTCCCACCAATAAGTGAGAACATGTGGTATTTCTCTTTCTGTGCCTGACTCGTTTCACTTAATATAATTCTCTCAAGGTCCATCCATGTTGTTGCAAATGGCAGTATTTCATTCGTTTTTATAGCTGAGTAGTATTCCATTGTGTAGATGTACCACATTTTCCGTATCCGCTCATCGGATGATGGACATTTGGGCTGGTTCCAACTCTTGGCTATTGTAAAAAGTGCAAAAGCACACCTTTTGAATGTCATTTTTCTGTGTATAGATCTACAAGTGAGAGAAGTTTGGCAGTGCTCCTGGGGACGGGATTGGATGGAGAAACCTTACGTACAAAGCCTGTGAACACAAGGTGCTTTCATTCTAGGAAAATCTTGTAACCACTCCCAATCCTCCAACCCCCATCCCTTTGGAAATTTGTTAAGTTGTTTATTTCAAACCACACAGTCTATGATTTCCAGTGTGGTGGCCTGACCACGGGACAAGTAGGCCCAGACAGATGGGGTGAGAAGCCAGCCCACTGCCATTGCTGCACTTTGGCAAGTGACTTGGGCTCTCCTGAGCTTCCTTTCCTCATCTTTAAAATGAACAGGATGCTACAAACCTTAAATGGTGTTTATGAGACTTAAATAAGACAAGTCTTCAGTTTAAGAATGTACTAAATGTCTCGTTGGTTTTGGAATGTGTTATTCCTGGGAATAAATTTTACCTGGAATCAGGTGGAGTTCTTCTTTGTGCACATGCCTTGCAACCAGAGGGATGGTAAGAAAAGTATCAAAAAATGACTTCTGGGCTAACCCAGCTGTCAGATGTTCACTTGTCTTTTTTACTGGGCTTCCCCCACTAAAACCCTCCCCCAAGTACCAAGAAGCAATGGGGCATTCACTGGAAAATTTCCGGAGGGAATAGAGGGAGGACTTTAACCAACCCCCTCTCCAATAAGCAACTTAAAAATTCTAATTGTTGATAACACAGGGTCAAGGGTTTGGTTTCCTGCACCAGTCAACTGCCAAAAAAAAAAAAAGTCCTAATTAGACATTTCTGTCCTGTCCCCAAAGTCTCCCTTGCCTTACCACTAGGGGTCTCTCTCCTTCCCTGTGCAGGACTCAGCCTGACTTGTTCAGCAGATGAAAAACTGTAGTTCACAGACTCTGCCCTCACCTGAAAGCAGTTTAGTGACCCTATGGTTTTACTGAAGCATAACCTTCGGGGTCACCATAGTTGCCCAGCCCAAATTCTTAGCAAAATGTCTTTTCAACAAGGGAAGATGTCATGTCAGTTGCTAAGAGGTAATGTTTTCTCCTCATACTTTTGCATCAGCAACATTGGTCATGGGCATATGAAGCTGGCAGGAGCCTCTTTCCTCACTGCCAGATGATGATGCTGCATCTGCCACCTTGGCCACCTCTGGCTCTGCTCAGGAAGGCAGAGCTGCTATTGGTTACGTGCAGTTCTACTTGGACCACCTCCAAGCCTTTCACAACTCACCCCACGCTCCCTAAGCACTTAGCCTGGCTGTAGGGAATTCAGTGTTGAAGCTGGAGTGCCTCTATGACTGGACTATGATCTATCCTTTGTTGTAGCCCTAGGACCAAGCACAATACTGACCCAGGGCAGGTACTCAAAATCTGTTGAATCCACAGACCACCCAGTGGTGTATATACCGCCTTCCACATAAACCATCTGCTCTTTCTTGCTGTGGAAGGGTGTATCAGTTTGTTAGGGCTGTTGTAACAAAGCAGAACAAACTGCGTGGCTTAGATAACAGGCGTTTATCTCCTCATTCTGGAGGCTAGAAGTCCGAGATCAAGGTGTCAGCACCTGAGGGCTGTGGGGGAGAATCTGTTCCAGGCCTCTCTCCTGGCTTTTCATGGTTTGCTGGCAATCTTTGGTGTTCCTAGCCTTGTAGACGTATCACCTCTATCTGTGCCTTCATGTTCCCATGACATTCTCCCTGTGTGTGTCTGTTTCCAAATTTCCCCCATTTATAAGAACACCAGTTACATTGGATTAGGAGCCCACCCTACTCCAGCGTGACCTCATCAAACCTTAATTATAACTGCAATGATCCTATCTCCAAATAAGGTCACATTCTGAGGTCCTGGGGACTGGGACTTAACATGTGAATTTTTGGGGGACACAGCTTAGCCCAACAGGAGGGGTTACCAAGCAGTATAATTACTTTCTCTTGTTCTCAGTTCTCTGTTGCTCTTCCTCCATTTATGTTAGAAAAGATAGAAACTTATATAGATTTCTGAAAAGCATGAACACAGCTAAGGAGGAACACAAGGCAACTTTCTTCATGTTACGGAATTTTGGTATTTCACTGAAAAGGACAACTGAGGCTGAGAATCTTAGTCATCAGATAAACAATGTGATTCCATCTCGACCTTTTAGTGGCTGGCCGGCTGGGGACCCCACGACCTTAGTGTTATCAGCACCACGCTCTAACCAGTGAGCCAACTGGCCAGTCATCCCGACCTTTCCTGTCCCTGGGAATAACCCACTATTTTCTCTTCGGAATCAGAGAATTTCTTGGGTGAGAATATCATGTTCTCAGCTGTCTTTGTGAAGTGAAATCTCCTGATGTGAGAGACACAGCAGACATAGGGTCTTATTAGAAGAAATCGGAAGGGATAGAAATAGCAAACCTTTCCTGTGGCGCTCGCTCTGGCAGGTACTGCTCCAAGCACGGGACGCATCCTGCTCTCCCCGGCACCCCGCGAAGAAGCTGTCACGGTCCCCCGTTTGCAGAGACGGACGCCGGCGCTCGCAGAGCGGCCAGCAGGTGGCGCCGGAGCGGGGCCTGGCAGCGGCAGGTTGGTCCGAGGCCGCGAGGTCACCGCCCTGCTGCGGACTCGGAGTCCAACGAGACCTCGGAAGGAACAGGTGGTTCTGACACTTCACTCTCCCCCCGGTCGTCGGCCGCACTGTCTCGGGGAATACCAAGCCCCCTTGGAAAGCTTGGTGCTGGGGACACCAACTCTCAAAGCAGATTCTCGCCACCTGCATTTCTGGCCAAGACGCTGTCCTGATAAGATGCACAACTCGGTCGTGTTCCCGCCAAAAGCCGCCCTGGTGTGACAGCTGGGGCGTTGGCCCCGCCGCACAGTGGCCGGGCAATGTCACCTCTCGGTCGCCAGCAGGGCCTGTCCCCTTTGGAAGTCCCACTGCTCCGCTGCCTCCCCCGGCGCCTGGCTGCTGCTCTGTGGGCGGTTCTCCATTCATGAACAGCTCCCTCGGGGTTTGGGGCAGAGAAAGTAAAAGGAGCCAAAAAAAAAACCTCAGTGTTGAAGTTGGCAGAGGGGAGGCTGGCAGGCCCGAGATGGGAACAAGTGGCTTAGGTGCCCGGAGGGAATTTGCATTCGCCCTGCTGCCTGCGCCGCAGCGCCCCGCCTGGCAGTGACTGTCGCTGCTCCGGGAGCGTTCAAGGCAGACGACACTCGGCTCCGCTGGGAAACACATGCGAAGGCTTGGTCTCCAGAAGTCACTGCTAAGACGCACACATTTTACCTGGCGAGAGACAGGGAGAGGGGCTGGAGGACATCTCTGCTCCCCCTGGAAGGGACACACTGCACAGGCTGGTGGGTGGTTAACTGGGGTGGGGGACGGGGGAACAGGCAGGGACGGAGGGACTGGATGGGGTGCGGGCAAGAAAAGCCCAATGTGGCAGCCTCAGTCTTCCGGGTGCTGTTGGGACCTTTTGCCTTAGGGTTGACTCAGTATTATGGTTAATAGCTCAGGTCTGTGAGTGACGAAGTCGCTTTGTAGATACATATGTGTCTCTGCTTTCTTATCTGTAAAATGGGATGCCACACTCCCAGAAGGGCCGAGGGTTGGGAGTGTGGGTTCTGCAGCAGCACCACTGCCTTGCTTCGTGTCCAGCTCTGCTGCTTTCTGTCCGTGTGAACCTGAACATCCCTAAGCCTAGACAACCTCTTAGCGAGTGAGAGAAAAACATTGAGGGTGGGGGTGGGGAGAGATCTCTAAGAGACCTGTGTTTTGAGGATAAGGACCTGCATTCTCTGCACTAAAAAGTGATTTTTTTACACTGTGTCCATACGAATCTGACACTCGCTTTCTGGGTTTGTGTGGGTGAGACACACAAACTCTAGAATCTGCCAGAGAAAATTCTACAGAGCAGAACTGGTCCCACCCGGAATCATTCGAGACACATCAATAACGGCTGGTAGGAAAAGTGTATATAGGACTAGAGTCTTGGGAAACCACAATATGTTAATGACTTAATTTAGTTTTGTGACTATCTGCTTATGTGTGATGTAAGTCACACTGTAACCTTCTCACAATGCTGTATCTACCGGTGTAGGTTAAGCTCAAGGAAGGCTGAAGCGTTGCTCAGTTGGTTTATTCCAACTAAAATTGATTGGAACTCACATCTCAAGTGGGCCAGGTCAACTTAAGTCATCGCTGACTTGAAGTAAGCACTGTCTTTGTAAAACGTACCTGATTTGGTTTCCCATTGTGAGTTCTCCTATGTGACATTTGCCTGATTTTCTGGGACGTGGTTTCAAATTTTACCATGGTTCTCGGTCCCACTCCCATTCTGGCAAACAGTAGGTGGGACAAAAATTGGTTGAGCAAACCAGTGGAGTGAGAACAGTCCCACAGTTTCTGGAGACCTGGTTCTGAATATGGTGAGAATGGTGGCAGCCCAGGGCCGAGCGAAATTAGGTTCTGCTCAGTCAGTTCACCTCTCACTGGAGCCTTTAAAATAATGATTCTAGAGCTTTTTGGGTCAGGGATCTCTCTGAGAGCCTGATGAAATTATTGCCCCTGTCTCTAGGTGGTGCATGTAAACTAAACATTTTATGCAAAATCCAGGGTGTTTATAAACTCAGGAGGTCCATCTCTGGTTAAGAATTTCTTAATGCAAATCTCTGTCTTTCTCATGTTCCATAATGTGAATGGAGATGCTAAAAGAGAGAAATGTTGTGTTTATCGCTTGAGGCAAGGAGAGATGGACTGTCAGTATCTCACCATTTTCTTGGGTCCCCTCACTCCCAAAGATGTGCAGAAAATTCTAGAGTGATGAGAAAAAGACAAATGTTGGTATCTATAGGGTTTGTTGTGTTTACTGATTTTCTAATTACAGATTCGATGCAGTAATGTTAATTTGCTTGGTTTATTTCTTTTCTTCACAGGGAAGATTGCAGTAAGAGATTTGGTTGGGACCATTCTGTGCTTGCTGAAATGGGTCCCGAGGGAAAGCAGTTTTTACAATAGTCATGCATGTTTTCTCGTCAATACTTACACTGGATTTCCCCCCTGCAATATTCAGGAATTACTAAGTAAAGATGTTGCACAAATGTAGCTTTCAGGTTTGCATTCAGCTCCTGAATCAAACTTTACATCATTACCTATGAGCTACTTTCTATGTGCACTCAGATGTGTCTATTTTCTAGCCACTGTCCTGTGCAAATATTCAACTTGAGAAGAGTGTGTGTAAGGAATGGCAGTGTTCAAGTATCTCCTCCCCAATCACCCCATGTGGAAAAAATTGCACTGGGAAACACTATTTCTTCCACTGATTCAGCTTTGAACCTGCTTAAGCCAATTTGATGCCATTCTGATATGGTCAGCAGAGTTATTTTAAAGTTGCTATAAGTCATTTTACAAGTCACACAGTTTTGAACTCTAGGGTATTTCTTTCTGGGGAGGGAAGGGTTGAGAGTAGTGGTCTGGGATTTATAATTAATGTGTCTCTCTTGTAGAGTACACTTCCTCAGAGTAGGGTTTTGTGTGGGGATGCTATAAAGCAAATACCTTAAATCCTGAGCCAGCACAAATTGAATTTTCCAGGCTTCTCAGATTTCCTGATTTGGTTAAAACCCAGGTCTCTCCCTCTGCAGGAAGTTGGACTCTGAGTATGGAGGCAGGTTGATGCCCTCGGAAGAGCTTGTGAGTGCCAGTGTGTGTGGTACTTGCGGGAATCAAGGTGGCATCTCTGGGGGTGGAGTAGTTTGTTCTCTCACCCCAAAGGGACTCACTGAGAGACAGACATAACAAAGAAAGAACCCTGGGAAGTGTTGACATTTGTGCTTTTTTTCCTGATAAGAATGTGTATAGGAGGTGGTGGGTAGAATATTGCAGCTAAGAGGTTTCCTGCTCAACTAAACCTGTAGTTATTTGATTAAATCCTTATCTCCTCAGAAGATTATGTCTCATCTAAAGGATCTCATGCTTTACTTTGAGTGATGTGGAAGACAGGTCTGCTCTCATAGTTTTGTTTTTATTAGAAGTATTTATCACACTATCCTAACTCTTACTCATGTGTTAAAATTTCCACATAGCATTTTTTAAACATCTGGTGAATATCTTGTTTAATCGAAATTTAAAATTGAGGTAAAATTCTCATAACATAAAATTAACAATTTTAAAGTGAAAAATTTAGTGGTATTTAGTACATTCACAATGTTGTTCAATCACCACCTTTATCTAGTTCCAAAACATTTCTATCACTTCAAAAAGAAACCCATTAAGCAGTTGCTCTCTGTTCCCCTCCCTCCCTAGCCCTGTGCAACCATCATTCTGTATTCTGTCTCTATGGATTTAATTATTCTGATATTTCATATAAATGGAATCATACAAACCCAGAAATAAACCCAATGTATGGTCAACCAAAGGTCGACAAGGGTGCCAAAAATACACAACAAGGAAAGCATAGTCTATTCAATAAGTGATGTTGGGAAAACTGGATATCCACATGCAAAAGAATGAAACTGGACCCTTACCTTACATCATATACAAAAATTAACCTGAGATAGATTAAATATTTAAATGTAAGACCTGAAACCAGAAAACTGCTAGAAGAAAACATGAGGAAAAAGCCCCTTGATGTTGGTCTTGGTGATGAATTTTGGAAATGACATCAAAAGTACAGGCAGCAAAAGCAAATATAAACAAGTGAGAACACATCAAACTAAAAGTCTTTTGCCTAGCAAAGGGAGCAATCAATAAAATGAAAATATAATCTACAGAATGGGAAAACATATTTGCAGACTATATATCTGATAAGGAGTTAATATCTAAACTCTACGAGTGTACTTCAACAAGTTTGTGGAAAAATAGAATGAAAAGATAATACTTATCCTTTCAAACTTTTTGAAATACGCTTATAGAAGGAACTCATAGAACTAATAACAAAAAAAATGAGTAACCTGATTATAAAATGGGCAGAGGACCTGAACGGACATTTTTCCAAAGAAGATACAGAAATGGCCAGCAGATATATGGAAAGGTGCTCAACATCACTAATTATCAGGGAAATGCAAATCAAAACCACTGTTGGATATCACCTCACATCTCTTAGTACGGTTATTATCAAGCAAATAAGAGATAACAAGTGTTGGCAGTGGTGTGGAGAAATTGGAATCCTTGCACACTATTGGTGGGAATGTAAATAAGTACAGCTATTCTGGAAGACTGTATGGAGATTCCTCAAAAAATTAAAAATGAGCTACCATATGATCTAGCAATCCCACTTCTGGATATATATCCAAGGAAAATGAAATCTGTATCTTGAAGAGATATTTGCACCTTCGTGTTCATTGCAGCATTATTTACAATAGCCAAGATATGGAAACAACCCAAACATCCATTGACAGATGAGTGGATAAGAAAGTGTGATACAAGGGCTGGCCTGTGGCTCACTCGGGAGAGTGTGGTGCTGATAACACCAAGGCCATGGGTTTGGATCCCTATATAGGGATGGCTGGTTAGCTCACTTGAGAGCGTGGTGCTGTCAACACCAAGTCAAGGGTTAAGGGTAACTATGTGTGATAATGATTGTGTTAATTAATTTGATTGTTGCAATCATTACACAATGTATACATATATCAAATTACGATGTTGTACTCCTTGGAAATATACAATTTTATATGTCAATTATACCTCAGTGAAGTTGGAAAAAAAAGAAAATGATGATCACACACACACAAAAGGAATTATATAATATGTGGCCTTTTGTGTCTGGCTTCTTTCACTTAGCACAATGTTTTCAAGTTTCATCTACATTCTAGCATGTATTGGTACTTCATTTCATTTTATGGCTGTGTAATATCCATTGTGTGTATACATAGATAGCATTTTGTTTATCCATTCATCTGTTGATGGATATTTGAGCTGTTTCTACCTTATGACTATTGAATGCCTTGTTCCAAATCACATACAAGAGGATAATGTGACAGCTCATAGGATGGAAGTGTTCTCTTTTGGAAGAGTCACTCACAGTCCATGGCAAGGGAGCGTTGATAATTCTATCTCATCTACAGGGCAAAGGAGAAAGTTCCTGTTAATTGGCAAGTTGCTGGAATAGCTTTGCTTTGTCGCTCCCTTACTTCCCTCAGTTCTCAAGATTAATTAGACAAGGCTTAATATACACTAATTAGCAATATTTCCAACCCTGCCTTGCCTCACAGTTACCATTTCTACAAGTCGTTAGTCGTTCAGTAGAATTGAAACATTTCCTTTCATTTGTGTACTTGCCTTCTACAAAACATTTGTCTTTATTTCGAAAGAGTTTTTTCAAGTCAGCTTTCCTCAAGCAATTCACAGAAAGATTCTGCGAATAAACCACATTTCCCATCACATATGGAGACAGAACATCAAAGACAAAAGACACCCTTAGGCTCAGTTTCAATTCCTGTAAGGGCAATGCTTTTCAGTCTGTGGTACATTCCAAGGCTGTGCCACTGAGACCTATTTCTTGGTGAAAAACTCAGGAGCTGACCTATTTTCCCCCATTAAATTTTGATATGTTCTTTTGATTAATTTAAAATATCTGGACTCAACGCTTTTAAGACCTTTCTTTTTCTGGCCCAATGGAGAAATGATGAGAAACTGTCAAGCATATTGCATGCTCAGACTTATACGTGGTTTTTGACTAATCAATGAAATTTTCATTGGACATTTGTTAGAGCATTCTATAATTTTTAGGGATGTGTCCATAAGGAAGCTTAGATGAATTTGCACAGAACAGTGCCTGTGTCTACTTCATTCAGGGGGAGCCTTCAAGGAGTCTTTCTCATCCTCATAACTCTTTTTTTGTTGTTTTTGTTTTTTGGCAGCCGGCTGGTACCGGAATCGATCCCTGGACCTTGGTGTTATCAGCACCATGCTCTAATCAACTGAGCTAACTAGCCAGCCTTCATCCTCATAACTCTTGGTGATTTATAGTTTGCATTCTGGCCTCAGAGAATGCGTGAGTCCTGGTGAGGAGCTTTCATAGCAGCAGGTGCACAGACCTCACGGACCTCAAGGTGGTTGGCTTTGCTGCTGGTAATTTAGTTTGCAAGCTTATTGCTTTCAAGAGATTCCTAACATGGTCTGAGATATATAGTCTTATGTCAAATTCCAGCTGAGCAGTGAGGAGTCATGCTCTCCCACTCACTCCTAACCTCAGGGTCAAGTTTCCAGTTTTATGATAGTTAAGAAGAGAATAATGAAAGAAACAAAAATTCTTTGAGCAATAAAAATGTTGCATGGGGACATAATGAAAGGTAGTCACTTGTTTTCGGTCAGTCTTCCTAATTTTTTTTTTTTGTTCACATCACACCTATTTCCAGTCTTTCCTTTTCTTTACTTGGTTTGGGATTGGGTGTAATAGGCACCCATTGATATGGAAGATGGGTGACTTAGAATCTGATATCCTGGGTTTGGTTCTGGGCTCCGCCGCTTACTATCTGCATCATATTGAGCAAGTTACTTAACCTCTTTAAATATTAATTTCCTCATCTTTAAATTGGCAACAGTAATTCCTCATGGCTATTAAGTGAGATCATATGTGGAAAATGCTTAGCTCAGTCCAAGTAAAAGGTACTTATTTTTGTTATTTAAATAAATGCCAAGCATGTATTCAACTTTAGTCACTTGAAAAAAAAATCCTGAGATATGAAACACATGAGGTCATTTTTAAGTAACTGTTTATGGCACTAGATAATATTGAGTCCACAATAATGAAATGATGAATCTGGCCTTATATTCCAGAGCAACGTAAAAGTAATAGATTGAACAATTTCAAGTTCAAATGGAAAATCTGCTGTGCTGGAAGAAAGAGTGCCAGAGACTCTGAGACAGGCTGAATGTGTGTGAAATTGACTGAAACTGACTGCTGGGAAATAGGATTCCATGAGGAAGAATACCTGCTTAGGAATTAAATATATGTATCTATGGCTGACCATGATTAATATCCATTATGTTGGTCACCAGCAATAATTTACGTTCTTGATAATTTGTATATGTATTCAACAAACATTTACTGAATTTTCACACCCAGCCAGGTAAAGTATTGACACTGGGGAATAAAGTACCCATCCTCGAGGAGCTCATGATCTAACTGTTGAGGAAAATGGCAAAAAAAAAGACCCCACAAAAACCCACCAGAAAACATATATACATATTGTACAGAACACTACGGGGGCACAGAGGTGGGGTATCTAACCTAGCAGGGCCCTGAGGTCTTCCTGGGGCAGGGGATCCATGCATTGAGGGTTAAAGAAAGAACTAGGAATTAAGCAGGTGGATGAGCCAGGTGAGGCAGGGGCAAGCAGTGTCCTCGCAATGAATTCTCTCTGTTTGCTGGAGCAAGCTCAAGTGGTTTTGTTCCTTGCAGCCAAAGAGTATTAATTAGAAGAGATGTTCAATGAGTCAGTGACGGTTATTAGAGTAACTGAAGAGAAAAGAAGAAAGTGATAAAAAAAAATAAGGTAAGAAAATGAAATCCGTGTCTATAAGGAAGGAGATGGCCTGGCAGCTGACCACCAAGAACGGAGGTGGGAACCATCGTGGTGAGTTGGAGAACCAGGAGCATTTGCTGTTGCAGGTGCAGAGAGGGGAAGGTGGGCAGCAAGAAAGGAAGTGGACAAAGTGGCAGGAGCACAATGTGCCGGTCTTGGACTTGATCTGTAGGTGGCAGGAAGTCATAGAAAGGCTTTATGCACAGGAACTATGGGATCAGATTTCTGGGAGTGCTTAATTTTTTTTTTTTTGTTTTGATTTTGGGAAATTGCTTCTCTTTCATTCGTTTCCCTCTCTTTCCTTTTGTCCTTCCACGTGTTGCATAAGATAATTGGGTGATGAAAGTTAAATGGTGATTTCTCTCTTTTGTACTGGTGGAGTGATTGCACCTTTGCAGAACACCTTCTCATCTGTCACTTCAGGGGCTCCTCCTGAGGAGAGTGTTGTGAGCTGAGAAATTTGGGAATCAGCTGTTCAGCTTTAAGTAAGGGAGACCAATCTCGGGGGACAGTGCTGCTGACTGGCTTCATGTGAACCATGGTGATGTGTAGACACCAAGTCCGGTGTCATGTATTCAACTCTTTGCTTTCCTGGAGCAGATCACTTAATGTAAGGCAGTTATTGATTCCTTCCCTAGCCTCAATTTTTAAAATCAGCCCCTTTCTGCATGTTCCCAAGACACTTGTCAATCTGGTTTTCTTTATCATGGTAACTGCTTCTGTCCTTTATCTTGACATTACTAGCTTTTGGGGACAATTATGTGCCCATGGTCCCTCATCTGTCACCTACTCTCTGGCACATGTCCATCCTTGTAGATGGACTTGGTCTCCTTACTTTTTCTGGGGCTGGGTGAGGGAGGATTGCTTTGTTTTCAAGTTTTTCTAACAATCATTTTCATTTCTAACAAACAAACATTAGATGTTTCTTCTATAATTAATACTTTTTTGGCTGCAAGTAATGTAAACCTCTTGAGCTAGTTTCAGCAAACAGAACTCTTTGGGGCTCATGGTAAAGCCCCAGAGCAGGGACATGGCTGGGACTCAGCATAGATGAGAGCCGGGAACACAATATCTTGAAGATTGCTGCCAACAGCTCCTGCCATTTATAACCCTCCTCTCCCTCCCAGAAGGCTGAGCTGCCTCTTTCGGTTTTCATTCCAAATTCCTGGGGTAGAGAGTTTTTGTCTATGGTCAGGGGGTGGTGGGGATAGGGGGTCATTCTGTATGAACATGGCTGTTGCCACTATGAGCCTATGGATAGAGGGGAGGGTTCAATTCTGCAAAAATGGTACTAGGCAGAAACCAGTTGGGCAGTTGATTCAACCATAAGAAATTATAGTTTGGCTACACTTTGAAATAGAGGCCAGAAACTTTTTTATTCTTTTGGTTGGCATTTGAAGGGAAAAACATATTGTCCTTTTGGGGTCTTTTAAATGTCATGCAAGTTGTTATGTGTATTATTGTCTTCATTTTCTTTGCATGGATCTCCTTCCTCTTGACCCTTCTGATCAAAACATTCTATAATCCTTTCCCTTGTTTTTTTCTCTTTACCTTAAACTTAGAAGTACATGCGTTTGTGTGTGTGTGTGTGTCTGTTTACAGACTGAGTTTACAGATGAGTCTGAGCACGTGTGATAATGGCTTAGCAGAGGGCTATTGACTGGAAGGGGGGGAGGAGAGATTTTTGCACTGGCACCAAAGGAGAGCCTGGACTGAGGAGGTCGACATGACTCGTGCCTTGCATATCTACCTCCTATTTAGATTCAAGAACTTGGTCTTAGCCCCATAGAGAATGTGGGTGCTGATAGAAAATGTAGGAAACTGTGAGGTTCTGGGGTGCCAGTTGCACTTCCAGGTGCAATACAATGAGGGGAGCACTGTCTGTTTTCCTGCATGGAACACAGCGAGGCTTGGGTGTTGTGAAGAAGCCAGGAAGCTTCAAGCAGGCTTGATTCCCAAAGGAGAACAGAGCTGAGAGTGTCAGGTTATGGCACTCTTGGCTTGGATAACTAACTCTACTAATGGTGCTTAGTTTTGGTTCCAAATGGGAGAAACTCCAATCAAGCTTCAGCACAAAGTGGGATTAATTGGGGTCTGTACTTGTCCAGTCCAGGAACAGATCTTCAGGATGGATGTGGAGGTTCAAGTGGTGGTACTGGGCTCTGTATCCCTCTGAATATTTGTCTCCTGAAAAAAGGCTTCCTCCACCTAGAAGGAAAAATGGCTGCCAGTGCTCCTGATTCACATCCTTCCAGGGTAAAAAACCCAGTGGGAAGATACCTTTTCTCTCTCAATAGCTGTTGAAAAGAATTCTAAGTGACCAGGCTTGGGGCAGGGCCCTGTCTTAGACCAATCCTTGTTGCTGGGGAATGGGATACTATGATCAGCTAAGCCCAGAGTGAGCACTCAGTCTTGCAGCTGGGGTACTGTGGGCACAGTCCTACCATCACTACAGGGAACTGGGCAGGGGTCCTGAACAAACACACCACACATTCCCACTATAGCATTATCCTGAAGGGCATCCTATCAGTGGCAAGCCACAGGGAGGTTCCACCTCAACTGGCCTTTTGGGTAGCAAACATCAATGAGAGGAGGATGGAGGGGTTAAGGTTGAGAGAACTTTACAAGAGCACATATGAGATGATCCCAGGCAGCCTCAGGAGTGCACAAGGGGCCGAGGCCCCCCACTAGCCTGTGAAATCTGAGTGATTATTTTGACTGGACCCCACTGGTGGCCAGTCACAGTCTGGGGCAGCCTGGGAAACCCAGGGGATGCTCCTATATGGCCTGGAACGTGCATTTATTGAGAGGTATAGGAGTGCCTGCCAGTGTTGACTGCACATTTGATACCCGTGGTCATAAATCTGAAGCGAGTATAGTCAGCCCAACCATGTAAATCTCTACAGACGTGTTGCACTACATTCTTGGGTTAAATAGGGCTTAACCCAATGGAGGTTCTGGATAGTGAAAAAGTGGTCAGGACAATGGATCAGAAAGTGTTTGTTAAAGTAGAAGTGCTAATGTAGGTGTTTTAGTCTGTTTTTGATGCTATAACAGAATATGTGAGACTGGGTAATTTATAATAAGTAGAAATCTATTGACTCACAGTTTTGGAGGCTGGGGAGTTCAAGATTGAAGGGCTGGCAGCTGGTGAGGGTCTTCTTGCTGCATCATTCCATGGCAGAAGGGCAAGAGACAGCAAGAAGGGGTTAACTCACCCTTTTATAATGACACCAATCCCACCCCTGAGGGTGGAGCCCTAATGGCCTAATGGTCTCTTAAAGGTCTCACCTCTTAATATTATTACAATGATAATCAAATTTTAGCATGAGTTTTGGAGAGGACAAACATTCAAACCTTAGCAGCAGGTGAGTGAAAAGGTGGGAGAGGATGATCAAAGATTTGGATGTTAGACTTTGAGATGTTGGAGGTGGCACCATTATTGGTGAGGATTCCAGTTGTGAGGCTACAGTGAAGTAAAGGGAAAAGGATATTGAAACTAAGATTAAAAGAAAAAACTGGATGGCCAGAGTGTGGGATGGGGCATGCAGGTGAACATTGAAATCACTGAGATTAATTCTAGCAGTAGTGGGAGCAGAAAGAGTAAGATAAACGCTGAAGTGATCAGTGGACGGGGAGGAGTGACTGGCAGGTTGGTAAATGAAAACCATAAGGAGTGGTAAAGTCTGATGATGAATGTTCTATTCCCAAGAGCTTCAGCATCTCCAGGCGTTGAGGGATGTAAAATGCAGAAGGAAAAGAAGCGTCCACTTGAGAGGACCACAGCCAGGGAGGTCTCCTAATGGTCACATAGAATATTCACTGCATAGCACTGTTATCCGTATGAATGGCATTCTCTGAACTTTTCCAAGATGCTGGCTCTGGGTTCAGGGAAGGAATATGATTACAGACTGAAGGAGATCACAATATGCCACCCCCAAATATGTCACCTTGGCATAAAGATTATTTTGAATCAGAGGCAAATGAGAATCAAGAGATGCAGAAAGAAGCCTTCCCAGAGCTTCTCTTATCTGACTGAAGGGAGGGACTCCAGAGAAATGACAACTGCCATAAATCCCTCTCCTGGGGATTTTTATTGCCATGAAGAAGATGGAAAGTCAGCACCGATGTAGACCTGCACAGACAAGCCTTATTAAATAGACCTTACCTTTCATTAGTTTTCCCCATATATTGACCTTTCCACAGTTTGCTGCCCCTAAAAACTTAGACCCCTTTTTCCTTAGTCTTCTCTACAAATTTATTTTTCTTTGTTAAGATACCAAATAAACCCCAAGTGTTAACCACTTCTTTGAGTTACTCCTCACCGAGTCTCTCCTCTGTAATATGCATGCCACATATGTTAATAAACTGTTATTCTCTTAACTTGTCTTTTTCAAGTTTAATTACCAGAGCCCCATCCAGAGAACCTAGGGGACTAGAGAACAGTTTTTTTCCCCCCTCTCCTACAGGACCATCTGATTTCCAGAGAAACAAGGAGGAAATGTTTCGAGAGGAGGCTGAAGGGTTTGAGGGTGTTTCAGTCCATATCGTGCTACTATAACAGATCACCACAGACTGGGTCATTTGTAATGAACAGAAATTTGTTGGCTCACAGTTCTATAGGCTGGAAAGCCCAATATCAAGGTGCTGGCATCTGGTAGGGCCTTCTTGCTGTGTTATCTGTGTCACATAGCAGAAGGGGGAAGGATAAAGAGTGCAAGAGGGTGAACCCACTCCCACGAGCCCTTTGTATAGTTTTCATTTTGTATTGTGTCTTTTTCAGTTTTGGTATGAGGGTAAGGTTGGCCTCACAGAATGAGTGTGGAAGTTTTCCCTCCTCTTCAATTTTTTGGAAGAGTTTGAGAAGAATTGGTATTAGTTCTTTGTATTAGTCCATTTCTGTTGCTTATAAAAAAAATGCCTAGAATTGGGTGGTTTATAATGAAAATGAAATTTATTGCTTACAGTGTTAGAGGCTGGGAAGTCCAAAGTCCAGGGAACACATCTGGTGAGAGTCTTCTTGGTAGCGGCTTTAGAGCAATGCAGGAGGGTATCACATGGGAGAGAATGACAGAGCAGAGAGAGAGACTCTCATGTGATCTCCTTTTAAAGCCCCCAGAACCACGCCCATGACCACAATTAAACCATCAACTTTACCACCTCCTAAAGGCCCCACCTTTCAATTACCAGAATAGGATTTCCCACCCTCTTTATGCTGTCACAGTGGGGGACTAAGTTTTAGGGGGACATTGATATACAGCATTCTTCTTTAAATGCTTGGTAGAATTTGGACCGAAGCCATTTGGTCCTGGGGTTTTCTTTGTTGGGAGACTTTTTATTACTTCTTCAATCTAATTACACATTATTGGTCTGTTTAGGTTTTCTACTTCATGAATCAGCTTTGGTAAGTTGAATGTGTCTGGGAATTTATCCATTTCTTCTAGGTTTTCCAGCTTGTTTGCAATAGTTGTTCATATAGGCTCTTATGATCTTTTGAATTTCTGTGGTATCAGTTGTAATGTCTCCTTTTCATTTCTGTTTTTTTTAAAATTTGAGTCTTCTCTTTCTTTCCCTTTGCTAGTCTAGCAAAAGATACGTTGATTTTGTTTATCTTTTCAAAAAACCAACTCTTTGTTTCATTGATCTTTTGTGTTGTTTTTAAAATCTTGAATTCACTTATTTCTGGTCTGATCTTTGTTATTTCTCTCTTTTTACTGATTTCAGGTTAGGCTTGCACTTGTTTTTCCGGCTACTTGAGGTGTCATGTTGTTCTGAGGCATCCTTGCACAAGATATGCACTTACACGCCACTCGTGTAGAAAAGTGAAGTTTATTCACTCCGCCTGGCCAGCGACTGTCTCCCAAGGAGCAACCAAGGAAGAGCGGCCTCAGGCCTTGGTCTTGAAGAGTTCTTTTTTTTTTTTTAAAAAATTTTATTTTGTCGATATACATTGTGGTTGATTATTGCTCCCCATCACCAAAACCTCCCTCCCTTCTCCCTCCCCCCCTCCCCCCCAACAGTATCCTTTCTGTTTGCTTGTCATATCAACTTCAAGTAATTGTGGTTGTTATATCTTCTTCCCCCCCCCCGGATTTTTTTTTTTGTGTGTGTGTGTGAATTTATATATTAATTTTTAGCTCCCACCAATAAGTGAGAACATGTGGTATTTCTCTTTCTGTGCCTGACTTGTTTCACTTAATATAATTCTCTCAAGGTCCATCCATGTTGTTGCAAATGGCAGTATTTCATTCGTTTTTATAGCTGAGTAGTATTCCATTGTGTAGATGTACCACATTTTCCGTATCCACTCATCTGATGATGGGCATTTGGGCTGGTTCCAACTCTTGGCTATTGTAAAGAGTGCTGCGATAAACATTGGGAAACAGGTATACCTTCGACTTGATGATTTCCATTCCTCTGGGTATATTCCCAGCAGTGGGATAGCTGGGTCGTATGGTAGATCTATCTGCAATTGTTTGAGGAACCTCCATACCATTTTCCATAGAGGCTGCACCATTTTGCAGTCCCACCAACAATGTATGAGAGTTCCTTTTTCTCCGCAACCTCGCCAGCATTTATCGTTCATAGTCTTTTGGATTTTAGCCATCCTAACTGGGGTTAGATGGTATCTCAATGTGGTTTTGATTTGCATTTCCCGGATGCTGAGTGATGTTGAGCATTTTTTCATATGTCTGTTGGCCATTTGTATATCTTCCTTAGAGAAATGCCTACTTAGCTCTTTTGCCCATTTTTTAATTGGGTTGCTTGTTTTCTTCTTGTAAAGTTGTTTGAGTTCCTTGTATATTCTGGATATTAATCCTTTGTCAGATGTATATTTTGCAAATATTTTCTCCCACTCTGTTGGTTGTCTTTTAACTCTGTTAATTGTTTCTTTTGCTGTGCAGAAGCTTTTTAGTTTGATATAATCCCATTTGTTTATTTTTCCTTTGGTTGCCCGTGCTTTTGGGGTCGTATTCATGAAGTCTGTGCCCAGTCCTATTTCCTGAAGTGTTTCTCCTATGTTTTCTTTAAGAGTTTTATTGTTTCAGGGTGTATATTTAAATCCTTAATCCATTTTGAGTTGATTTTAGTATACGGTGAGAGGTATGGATCTAGTTTCATTCTCCTGCATATGGATATCCAGTTATCCCAGCACCATTTGCTGAAGAGGCAGTCCCTTCCCCAGTGAATAGGCTTGGTACCTTTGTCAAAGATCAGATGGCAGTAAGTGTGTGGGTTGATTTCTGGATTCTCTATTCTATTCCATTGGTCATTGTGTCTGTTTTTATGCCACTACCATACTGTTTTGGTTATTATAGCTTTGTAGTATAGCTTAAAGTCAGGTAGTCTTATGCCTCCAGCTTTATTTTTTTTGCTCAGTATTGCTTTGGCTCTGCATGGTCTTTTATTGTTCCATATAAATGTCTGGAGAATTTTTTCCATTTCTGAGAAAAATGTCTTTGGAATTTTGATGGGGATTGCATTGAATTTGTATATCACTTTGGGTAGTATGGACATTTTCACTATGTTGATTCTTCCAATCCAAGAGCATGGGATATCTTTCCATCTTCTTGTATCCTCTCTAATTTCTCTCAGCAGTGGTTTGAAGGGTTTTTAAAGGCAAAAACTACATCCCATTGGCACACGGGTTTGTCCAGGTGCACAAAGCAAGCTAGGGGGCTAGGTCAAAGTGGCCGAGAATGAGCCGTTCGAGCAGTCAAGCATACAAGTTTTCATTGGGTATGGTTCCTGTTCCCATGTAATAATTCACTGTGTATGGGTCCTGTTTCTAGCAATTGTTTTTGTTTCTTTGAGAAGGTCAATGGTTTCTCATGCAGAAGGCGGGGTAGTCTGCAGGTCAGACAGGGGGCAAAATGGAGTTACTTAGGTTAAGCAAGCCATTCTACAGAAGCAGATAGTGTACATTATGAGGGTGTAGGGAGCTCTATTTCAATGTTAGGTCATTTATTTGTAGTCTTTTTTGATGTAGGCATGTATTGCTATAAACTCCCCTCTTAGAACTGTTTTTGATGTATCCCATAGGTTCTGGTATGTTGTGTTTTCATTATCATTTGCCTCCAGGAGCATTTTAATTTCCTTTTTGATTTCTTCTTTGACTCATTCATTCATTGTTTAGGAGCTGTTTTAGTCTGTTTTGTGTTGCTATAACAGAATACCTTAGACTGGGTAATTTATAAAGAAAAACTACATTTATTGCTTACAGTTTCTCAGGCTGGGGAGTCCAAAGTCCATCTGGTGGTGGCAACAGTGACCCAGGGATCTCACATTGTAAGATGGTGGAAGCAGAGAGAGCAGAAAGAGAGAGAGAGAGGACTCTCTCTCTTCTTTTAAAGCCCTCAGAACCACGCCCCTGACCACCATTTTTAATCCATTCACTACTGCACTGTCCTACAGTCTAATCACCTCTTCAAGGCTCCACCTTTCAATTACCATAATAGGATTTCCCACCCTCTTAACAGTCACAGTGCGGGCTAAGTTTCTAATACATAAAACTTGGGGGACACTGTAGTGGGTTAGAAATTTTGATTCTCCTTTGATCTTAGAATAGGATTTTTAGGTAATGAATGAATGAACCAAAAGGTTCTTGAATAGGGGACAAAAGTCCACAGATAAGGTTGGCAAAAGCCATCTAATCAATTCTAATCACTGTTTAGGGATGGAATTGTGTACTTTGACTGTTTTAGGTTGCTGGTTTGATTTCCGCTTGAATGACTATTGACTATTTAACCTACTGATTGTTCTTGAGATATGTTAAGGAAACTGCTTGAATGCTGTTTAAATATGTTAAGGAAATTGCTGTAGGAAGTATGTGGAAAAGAAAATATTTACTAAGGACAAGCTGTTTGTTGGTGAATTAACCTAGCTTTTTACAAATTACATTCTGGAATGTCACAATTGTTAATTTACTGCTGTTACTAGCTTTACACTGCCTGTCTTTATGTCCTTCTTTGATGATTGAATCAACTGATTTTTCTTGTGAACTTTCTTGTCTTATCAATAAAAAGAAAGGCTGATTTCGGATCGGGGCTGCTGCTCCCCTGATGGGTGGCAGTCCCTTCAGGCCTCATTGATTGTATTTTGAGTGAATTCTCTTTTCTCCGTCTTGGTTACACAGAGGAAAGTGTAACAGGACACAATTCAAGCTTCAGGGGGTTTTGAGGGGATATAATTCAATCCACTGCAGGAGCATTTCATTTAATTTCCATGTATTCATATGGTTTGTAGAATCCGTTTTGTTGCTGATTTCTAGTTTTATTCCATTGTGGTTGGATAAGGTCATTGATATGATTTCAATTTTTAAAAAATTATTGAGACTTGTTTTGTGTCCTAACATATAATTTATTCTAGAGAATGTTCCATGTACTGCTGAGAAGAATATGTATTCTGCAGCTGTTGCATTAAATATTCTATTTACATGTGTTAGGTCAAATCAGCCTACAGTAGAGATTAATTCTGGCATTTTCTGGTTAATTTTCTGTCTGGATGATCTGTCCTTTGCAGAAAGTGGGATGTTAAAGTCCCCAACTATTATTGTGTTGGAGCTGATCTCTCCTGTTAGGTCCAATAGTAATTGCTTTTTTTAACTGTGTGCTCTGGAGTTGGGTGCATATATATTTAAAATTGTTATGTCCTCTTGTTGTGCAGCAAAGAATTCTGAAAAATACCAATGCCTTCTTAGATCTTAGGTAGGCACAGGCTAAAACCCCTTCCACGTGAGAAACCATTGACCTTCTCGTAGAAACGGGAACTATAACAGATTAGAAGCCCTCCTGCATGAGAAACCATTGAAAACAAAAACCATTACATAGAAATAGAAATCATACACAATGAAAATTTTTATGCTTGATTGCTTTAATTTCTCATTTCTGCTTCTGTGACCTAGCTTGTTTTCTGCACCTATAACCTGGCAACCTAGCTTGTTTTTTGTACCTGTACCTGTACAAACCCATGTGCCAGCGGGATGTGGTTTTTGACTTTATTTTTTTTTATTTATTTTTTTTTAGATTTATATAATTATTTATTTTATTTTATTTTATTTTATTTTATTTTTTTTTATTTATTTTTTTTAAATTTTATTTTGTCGATATACATTGTAGCTGATTAATGCTCCCCATCACCAAAACCTCCCTCCCTCCCCCCTCCCCCCTCCCCCCCAACAATGTCCTTTCTGTTTGTTTGTTGTATCAACTTCAAATAATTGTGGTTGTTATATCTTCTTCCTCCCCGCCCCCCGGTTTGTGTGTGTATGTGTGTGTGTGAATTTATATATTAATTTTTAGCTCCCTCCAATAAGTGAGAACATGTGGTATTTCTCTTTCTGTGCCTGACTTGTTTCACTTAATATAATTCTCTCAAGGTCCATCCATGTTGTTGCAAATGGCAGTATTTCATTCGTTTTTGTAGCTGAGTAGTATTCCATTGTGTAGATGTACCACATTTTCCGTATCCACTCATCTGATGATGGGCATTTGGGCTGGTTCCAACTCTTGGCTATTGTAAAGACTGCTGCGATAAACATTGGGAAACAGGTATACCTTCGACTTGATGATTTCCATTCCTCTGGGTATATTCCCAGCAGTGGGATAGCTGGGTCGTATGGTAGATCTATCTGCAATTGTTTGAGGAACCTCCATACCATTTTCCATAGAGGCTGCACCATTTTGCAGTCCCACCAACAATGTATGAGAGTTCCTTTTTCTCCGCAACCTCGCCAGCATTTATCGTTCATAGTCTTTTGGATTTTAGCCATCCTAACTGGGGTTAGATGGTATCTCAATGTGGTTTTGATTTGCATTTCCCGGATGCTGAGTGATGTTGAGCATTTTTTCATATGTCTGTTGGCCATTTGTATATCTTCCTTAGAGAAATGCCTACTTAGCTCTTTTGCCCATTTTTTAATTGGGTTGCTTGTTTTCTTCTTGTAAAGTTGTTTGAGTTCCTTGTATATTCTGGATATTAATCCTTTGTCAGATGTATATTTTGCAAATATTTTCTCCCACTCTGTTGGTTGTCTTTTAACTCTTTTAATTGTTTCTTTTGCTGTGCAGAAGCTTTTTAGTTTGATATAATCCCATTTGTTTATTTTTCCTTTGGTTGCCCGTGCTTTTGGGGTCGTATTCATGAAGTCTGTGCCCAGTCCTATTTCCTGAAGTGTTTCTCCTATGTTTTCTTTAAGAGTTTTATTGTTTCAGGGTGTATATTTAAATCCTTAATCCATTTTTAGTTGATTTTAGTATACGGTGAGAGGTATGGATCTAGTTTCATTCTCCTGCATATGGATATCCAGTTATCCCAGCACCATTTGCTGAAGAGGCAGTCCCTTCCCCAGTGAATAGGCTTGGTACCTTTGTCAAAGATCAGATGGCAGTAAGTGTGTGGGTTGATTTCTGGATTCTCTATTCTATTCCATTGGTCATTGTGTCTGTTTTTATGCCACTACCATACTGTTTTGGTTATTATAGCTTTGTAGTATAGCTTAAAGTCAGGTAGTCTTATGCCTCCAGCTTTATTTTTTTTGCTCAGTATTGCTTTGGCTATGCGTGGTCTTTTATTGTTCCATATAAATGTCTGGAGAATTTTTTCCATTTCTGAGAAAAATGTCTTTGGAATTTTGATGGGGATTGCATTGAATTTGTATATCACTTTGGGTAGTATGGACATTTTCACTATGTTGATTCTTCCAATCCAAGAGCATGGAATATCTTTCCATCTTCTTGTATCCTCTCTAATTTCTCTCAGCAGTGGTTTGAAGGGTTTTTAAAGGCAAAAACTACATCCCATTGGCACACGGGTTTGTCCAGGTGCACAAAGCAAGCTAGGGGGCTAGGTCAAAGTGGCCGAGAATGAGCCGTTCGAGCAGTCAAGCATACAAGTTTTCATTGGGTATGGTTCCTGTTCCCATGTAATAATTCACTGTGTATGGGTCCTGTTTCTAGCAATTGTTTTTGTTTCTTTGAGAAGGTCAATGGTTTCTCATGCAGAAGGCGGGGTAGTCTGCAGGTCAGACAGGGGGCAAAATGGAGTTACTTAGGTTAAGCAAGCCATTCTACAGAAGCAGATAGTGTACATTATGAGGGTGTAGGGAGCTCTATTTCAATGTTAGGTCATTTATTTGTAGTCTTCTTTTTTGATGTAGGCATGTATTGCTATAAACTCCCCTCTTAGAACTGTTTTTGATGTATCCCATAGGTTCTGGTATGTTGTGTTTTCATTATCATTTGCCTCCAGGAGCATTTTAATTTCCTTTTTGATTTCTTCTTTGACTCATTCATTCATTGTTTAGGAGCTGTTTTAGTCTGTTTTGTGTTGCTATAACAGAATACCTTAGACTGGGTAATTTATAAAGAAAAACTACATTTATTGCTTACAGTTTCTCAGGCTGGGGAGTCCAAAGTCCATCTGGTGGTGGCAACAGTGACCCAGGGATCTCACATTGTAAGATGGTGGAAGCAGAGAGAGCAGAAAGAGAGAGAGAGAGGACTCTCTCTCTTCTTTTAAAGCCCTCAGAACCACGCCCCTGACCACCATTTTTAATCCATTCACTACTGCACTGTCCTACAGTCTAATCACCTCTTCAAGGCTCCACCTTTCAATTACCATTATAGGATTTCCCACCCTCTTAACAGTCACAGTGCGGGCTAAGTTTCTAATACATAAAACTTGGGGGACACTGTAGTGGGTTAGAAATTTTGATTCTCCTTTGATCTTAGAATAGGATTTTTAGGTAATGAATGAATGAACCAAAAGGTTCTTGAATAGGGGACAAAAGTCCACAGATAAGGTTGGCAAAAGCCATCTAATCAATTCTAATCACTGTTTAGGGATGGAATTGTGTACTTTGACTGTTTTAGGTTGCTGGTTTGATTTCCGCTTGAATGACTATTGACTATTTAACCTACTGATTGTTCTTGAGATATGTTAAGGAAACTGCTTGAATGCTGTTTAAATATGTTAAGGAAATTGCTGTAGGAAGTATGTGGAAAAGAAAATATTTACTAAGGACAAGCTGTTTGTTGGTGAATTAACCTAGCTTTTTACAAATTACATTCTGGAATGTCACAATTGTTAATTTACTGCTGTTACTAGCTTTACACTGCCTGTCTTTATGTCCTTCTTTGATGATTGAATCAACTGATTTTTCTTGTGAACTTTCTTGTCTTATCAATAAAAAGAAAGGCTGATTTCGGATCGGGGCTGCTGCTCCCCTGATGGGTGGCAGTCCCTTCAGGCCTCATTGATTGTATTTTGAGCGAATTCTCTTTTCTCCGTCTTGGTTACACAGAGGAAAGTGTAGCAGGACACAATTCAAGCTTCAGGGGGTTTTGAGGGGACATAATTCAATCCACTACAGGAGCATTTCATTTAATTTCCATGTATTCATATGGTTTGTAGTATCCGTTTTGTTGCTGATTTCTAGTTTTATTCCATTGTGGTTGGATAAGGTCATTGATATGATTTCAATTTTTAAAAAATTATTGAGACTTGTTTTGTGTCCTAACATATAATTTATTCTAGAGAATGTTCCATGTGCTGCTGAGAAGAATATGTATTCTGCAGCTGTTGCATTAAATATTCTATTTACATGTGTTAGGTCAAATCAGCCTACAGTAGAGATTAATTCTGGCATTTTCTGGTTAATTTTCTGTCTGGATGATCTGTCCTTTGCAGAAAGTGGGATGTTAAAGTCCCCAACTATTATTGTGTTGGAGCTGATCTCTCCTGTTAGGTCCAATAGTAATTGCTTTTTTTTTTTGTTTGTTTTTTTTGTTTTTTTTTTTTTTTAAACAGACAAATGTCTACATTTTTATTGATTTTTCTATTAATACTTTTATATTGCATGCATATGCATAATTTTGAAGGCAATCTCTTTTTTTTTTTTAAAAATTTTATTTTGTCGATATACATTGTAGCTGATTAATGCTCCCCATCACCAAAACCTCCCTCCCTTCTCCCTCCCCCCCTCCCCCCCAACAATGTCCTTTCTGTTTGTTTGTAGTATCAACTTCAAATAATTGTGGTTGTTATATCTTCTTCCTCCCCCCCCCCCGGTTTGTGTGTGTATGTGTGTATGTGTGTGTGTGAATTTATATATTAATTTTTAGCTCCCTCCAATAAGTGAGAACATGTGGTATTTCTCTTTCTGTGCCTGACTTGTTTCACTTAATATAATTCTCTCAAGGTCCATCCATGTTGTTGCAAATGGCAGAATTGCATTCGTTTTTATAGCTGAGTAGTATTCCATTGTGTAGATGTACCACATTTTCCGTATCCACTCATCTGATGATGGGCATTTGGGCTGGTTCCAACTCTTGGCTATTGTAAAGAGTGCTGCGATGAACATTGGGGAACAGGTATACCTTCGACTTGATGATTTCCATTCCTCTGGGTATATTCCCAACAGTGGGATGGCTGGGTCATATGGTAGATCTATTTGCAATTGTTTAAGGAACCTCCATACCATTTTCCATAGAGGCTGCACCATTTTGCAGTCCCACCAACAATGTATGAGAGTTCCTTTTTCTCCGCAGCCTTGCCAGCATTTATCGTTCATAGTCTTTTGGATTTTAGCCATCCTAACTGGGGTTAGATGGTATCTCAATGTGGTTTTGATTTGCATTTCCCGGATGCTGAGAGATGTTGAGCATTTTTTCATATGTCTGTTGGCCATTTGGATATCTTCCTTAGAGAAATGCCTACTTAGCTCTTTTGCCCATTTTTTAATTGGGTTGCTTGTTTTCTTCTTGTAAAGTTGTTTGAGTTCCTTATATATTCTGGATATTAATCCTTTGTCAGATGTATATTTTGCAAATATTTTCTCCCACTCTGTTGGTTGTCTTTTAACTCTTTTAATTGTTTCTTTTGCTGTGCAGAAGCTTTTTAGTTTGATATAATCCCATTTGTTTATTTTTCCTTTGGTTGCCCGTGCTTTTGGGGTCGTATTCATGAAGTCTGTGCCCAGTCCTATTTCCTGAAGTGTTTCTCCTATGTTTTCTTTAAGAAGTTTTATTGTCTCAGGGTGTATATTTAAATCCTTAATCCATTTTGAGTTGATTTTAGTATACGGTGAGAGGTATGGATCTAGTTTCATTCTCCTGCATATCGATATCCAGTTATCCCAGCACCACTTGCTGAAGAGGCAGTCCCTTCCCCAGTGAATAGGCTTGGTGCCTTTGTCAAAGATCAGATGGCAGTAAGTGTGTGGGTTGATTTCTGGATTCTCTATTCTATTCCATTGGTCAGTGTGTCTGTTTTTATGCCAGTACCATACTGTTTTGGTTATTATAGCTTTGTAGTATAGCTTAAAGTCAGGTAGTGTTATGCCTCCAGCTTTATTTTTTTGCTGAGCATTGCTTTGGCTATTCGTGGTCTTTTATTGTTCCATATAAATGTCTGAATAGTTTTTTCCATTTCTGAGAAAAATGTCTTTGGAATTTTGATGGGGATTGCATTGAATTTGTATATCACTTTGGGTAGTATGGACATTTTCACTATGTTGATTCTTCCAATCCAAGAGCATGGAATATCTTTCCATCTTCTTGTATCCTCTCTAATTTCTCTCAGCAGTGGTTTGTAGTTCTCATTATAGAGATTTTTCACCTCCTTGGTTAACTCAATTCCTAAGTATTTTATTTTTTTGGTGGCTATTGTAAATGGGCAGGCTTTCTTGATTTCTCCTTCTGCATGTTCACTATTGGAGAAAAGAAATGCTACTGATTTTTGTGTGTTGATTTTGTATCCTGCTACTGTGCTGAAATCATTTATCAATTCCAACAGTTTTTTTGTAGAGGTTTTAGGCTGTTCGATATATAGGATCATGTCATCTGCAAACAGGGACAGTTTGACTTCATCTTTTCCAATCTGGATGCCCTTTATTTCCTTCTCTTCTCTGATTGCTCTGGCTAGGACTTCCAACACTATGTTGAATAGGAGTGGTGAGAGTGGGCATCCTTGTCTAGTGCCTGTTCTTAAAGGAAAAGCTTTCAGCTTTTCCCCATTCAGGATGATATTGGCAGTGGGTTTGGCATATATGGCTTTAATTATGTTGAGATACTTTCCCTCTATACCTAACTTATAGAGGGTCTTTGTCATGAATGAGTGCTGAACTTTATCAAATGCTTTTTCAGCATCTATAGAGATGATCATATGGTCCTTGTGTTTGAGTTTATTAATATGGTGTATCACATTTATTGATTTGCGTATGTTGAACCAACCTTGCATCCCTGGGATGAATCCCACTTGATCGTGATGAATAATTTTTTGTATGTGTTGCTGTATTCTGTTTGCTAGTATTTTAGTGAGGATTTTTGCATCTATATTCATCAAGGATATCGGCCTGTAGTTTTCTTTTTTGGTTATATCTTTACCTGGTTTTGGTATCAGGATGATGTTTGCTTCATAGAATGAGTTTGGGAGATTTGCGTCCGTTTCAATCTTTTGGAATAGTTTGTAAAGAATCGGTGTCAATTCCTCTTTGAATGTTTGGTAAAATTCTGCTGTGAATCCATCTGGTCCTGGGCTTTTCTTTGTTGGGAGCCTTCTGATAACAGCTTCAATCTCCTTTATTGTTATTGGTCTGTTCAGATTTTCTACATCTTCACGGTTCAGTTTTGGGAGCTTGTGTGTGTCCAGAAATTTATCCATTTCCTCCAGATTTTCAAATTTGTTGGCGTATAGTTGTTTATAGTAGTCTCGAATGATTCCTTGTATTTCAGATGAATCAGTTGTAATATCGCCTTTTTCATTTCTAATTTTTGTTATTTGAGTCTTCTCTCTTCTTTTTTTTGTTAGCCATGCTAATGGTTTGTCAATTTTATTTATCTTTTCAAAAAACCAACTTTTTGATTCGTTGATCTTTTGAATTGTTTTTTGGTTTTCAATTTCATTCAGTTCTGCTCTGATCTTAATGATTTCTTTCCGTCTGCTAACTTTAGGATTGGATTGTTCTTGTTTTTCTAGTTCTTTAAGGTGAAGTGTTAGGTTGTTCACTTGCCATCTTTCCATTCTTCTGAAGTGAGCATTTAATGCAATAAATTTTCCCCTCAATACTGCTTTTGCAGTATCCCACAGGTTTTGGTATGATGTATCATTGTTTTCATTAGTTTCAATAAACTTTTTGATTTCCTGCTTGATTTCTTTTTGGACCCATATGTCATTAAGTAGAATGCTGTTTAATTTCCATGTGTTTCTATAGTTTCCAGAGTTTCGTTTGTTATTAATTTCTAGTTTTAATCCATTGTGGTCTGAGAAGATACATGGGATAATTCCAATTTTTTTGAATTTATTGAGACTTGATTTGTGACCTAATATGTGATCTATCCTGGAGAATGATCCATGTGCTGATGAGAAGAATGAATATTCTGAGGTTGTTGGGTGGAATGTTCTGTAGATATCTGCCAATTCCAATTGGTCTAGAGTCTTGTTTAGATCTTGTGTTTCTCTACTGATTCTTTGCCTAGATGATCTGTCTAATATTGACAGTGGAGTGTTCAGGTCCCCTACTATTATGGTATTAGTGTCTATTTCCTTCTTTAGGTCTAATAGAGTTTGTTTTATAAATCTGGCTGCTCCAACATTGGGTGCATACATATTTATGATTGTTATGTCTTCTTGATGGATCAGTCCTTTTATCATTAAGTAGTGTCCCTCATTGTCTCTTTTTATGGTTTTTAGTTCAAAGTCTATTTTGTCAGATATAAGAATAGCCACTCCAGCTCGTTTTTCTTTTCTGTTTGCATGGTAAATCTTTTTCCATCCTTTCACTCTTAGTCTGTGTGAATCTTTATGGGTGAGGTGGGTCTCTTGTAGGCAGCATATAGTTGGGTCCTGCTTTTTGATCCAGTCAGCCAGTCTGTGTCTTTTAATTGGGGAATTTAAGCCTTTAACATTAAGAGTTGTTATTGAAAGGTGTTGATTTATTCCTAGCATTTTATTGGTTGTTTGGTTGTCTTAGGTGTCTTTTGTTCCTTGCTTTCTGATTTACTGTTTGGTTTCTTTGTTTGTTGGTTCCTTAGGTTGTAGATAGTGTTTTTGTTAGCTTGTTTTCTCTTCACGAATGCCATTTTTATTGGACTAGCGGGTTTAGATTTTTCTTAGGTTTTTATGGCAGTGGTAGTTATTTTTCAGGAACCAAACCCAGTACTCCCTTGAGGATTTCTTGTAAGGGTGGTCTTGTGGTAGTGAACTCCCGCAGTTTTTGTTTGTCTGAGAAATATACTATTTGCCCCTCATTTCGGAAGGATAGCCTTGCAGGGTAGAGTATTCTTGGCTGGCAATCTTTGTCTTTTAGTATTTTGAAAATATCATCCCATTCCTTTCTAGCTTTTAGGGTTTGTGATGAAAAGTCTGATGTTAACCTGATTGGGGCTCCCTTATAGGTGATTTGACGCTTCTCTCTTGCAGCTTTTAAGATTCTCTCTTTGTCTCTGAGTTTTGCCAATTTGACTATGACATGTCTTGGAGAAGGCCTTTTTGGGTTGAATACGTTTGGAGATCGTTGAGCTTCCTGGATCTGAAGATCTGTGATTTTTCCTATACCTGGGAAGTTTTCTGCCACTATTTTGTTGAATATGTTTTCAATGGAATCTCCATTTTCCTCCCCTTCTGGAATACCCATGACTCGGATATTTGAGCGCTTGAGGTTGTCTGATATCTCTCTCAGATTTTCTTTCATGTCCTTGATTCTTTTTTCTTTCTTTTTGTCTGCTTGTGTTATTTCAAACAGCCCATCTTCAAGTTCAGAGGTTCTCTGTTCAACTTCGACAAGCCTGCTGGTTAAACTCTCCGTTGTGTTTTTTATTTCACTGAATAACTTCTTCAGTTCAGCAAGTTCTGCTACATTTTTTTTCAGGACATTGATTTCCTTGTATATTTCCTCTTTCAGATCCTGTATACTTTTCCTCATTTCATCATGATGTCTAGCTGAGTTTTCTTGTATCTCATTCAGTTTCCTTAGAATTATCACTCGAAATTCCTTGTCAGTTATTTCAAGGGCTTCTTGTTCTATAGGATCTAGAGTATGAGATTTATTAACTTTTGGTGGTGTACTTTCTTGATTTTTTGTATTTCTGGTGTCTTTTTTTTGGTGTTTATTCATTGTTGCAGGGGGTTTCACAGTCCACCGGTTTAAGACTAATGACTAACTAGGATGTTGCTGTGGTTGCCAATTTGGTATGGCTCCCGCCGTGACTGCTCAGTTGGCCTCTAGTGTCTTGTGTGTGTGGTTGCCTCGGGTCTTGGGCTTCTCCGGGGATCCACCTTTCTGGTCAGCTTGTACTCTGCTGGGCTGGTGGATCACGTACCACAGGGTGTGTGATCTCTGTTGAGCTTTCACTTTCTGTACAGGACTTCTCCCCGTTCCGTGTGCTCTGGCCCAGGCTGTTAGATCGTGCAGTGGCGACCCCACCGGGTGTGTGGTTTCTGTCGAGTCTCCGCCTCCCTGGCCGCACGTCTCCCCCCTCTGTGCACACTGTGCTGGGCTGGGGCGTGTCTTCTGCACCCCTCGTCTATCAGCTGGGCCTTCAAGACCCTGCTCAGCACCGCCTCGCCCAGGAAGTCTACCAGGTTTCTGCTAGGCACAGACGACCGGTCTCTCTGGGTGCCTTTGTAGCACTGTGTAGATCTTTCTCGGGTCTTGTTCACCTTTGTATCCCCCCGGTATAAACCGAGTCTAGTGCCCGCCTGCAGCCTGCTCTCCAGCAGGTTCAAGCGGACCTGGGAACTCTCCTACCACACTATTCCCAACCAGAAATTCGTTAGGCTTTTTTCCAAACTGGTGGTCGCAGAGATGGTATCTGCCTCCCAGTAACAGGAAGTTTACCGGGGCCGGAGTCCAGGGTGTGGTGGAGTGACAGTCGGCCCGCCCGTACTTCCTAGCCCTCCCAAAACTGGTCGGGACGCCCCACACCCCCAGCCCTGCCAGAGAACCGCGGAGGGAGTGGGAGAGGAGGTCGGCCCGCAGGATCCAGAAAGCCCCGCGCCAGGCCAAGCAAATGGGCTCAGTGATGGCCGAGCAGGGCGGAGCTGCCCGCACCTGGGAAAATGGAGGCAGCACCGTGGCAGTGAGTGGCCTGGTGGTGCAGGCGGGAGCCGCGTGGCATCCACCCCCCGAACAGAGCTGTGCCAGGGAACACTCACAGTGCTGTGCCAGGTCGGGCGCTCGCTCTGTCTCTGGTTTGTTGCCTTCCGTGTTCTCGGCGCTGCCTCCTCGGGCTGTTCAGTCGCGGCGCCGCTCAGGCGCTCCCAGGAATCTTCTTTAATGCCGGCCTGAAACCTCGAATCCTGAATAGGGCAGCTGGCCGCCTTCAGTGCGGCCCCAGCCTCTGGGATCCTGGCTGCATCCACAGCAGCCCTGGCGCCGTGTTCCCTGTTTCAAGACTCGCTTTTGCAGCTAAGAATCAGTTCTTTTCCTGCTCCACACTTCAAAGCTGTTGCCTGTAAATGAGGCAGCCTCTCCTGCCGGGGGCAAAGTGGCGTTGAGCCCCCACGACCGGCCAGCAGCAGCAGTCCTCCCTTTTGAGATGGCCAGAGGAAGGTCCACAAGTTTCCCGGCTGCCTGAGGCCCAGTGGCCACCTTTTCCACCTCAGCTACTCCGCGCCAGCCGCTGCAGCTTCTGCCATCTTGAAACAGTAATTGCTTTTTTTAACTGTGTGCTCTGGAGTTGGGTGCATATATATTTAAAATTGTTATGTCCTCTTGTTGTGCAGCAAAGAATTCTGAAAAATACCAACGCCGTCTTAGATCTTAGGTAGGCACAGGCTAAAACCCCTTCCACGTGAGAAACCACTGACCTTCTCATAGAAACGGGAACTATAACAGATTAGAAGCCCTCCTGCGTGAGAAACCATTGAAAACAAAAACCATTACATAGAAATAGAAATCATACACAATGAAAATTTTTATGCTTGATTGCTTTAATTGCTCATTTCGGCTTCTGTGACCTAGCTTGTTTTCTGCACCTATAACCTGGCAACCTAGCCTGTTTTTTGTACCTGTACCTGTACAAACCCACGTGCCAGCAGGATGTGGTTTTTGACTTTATAAACTCCACAAGACCAAGGCTCGGGGCTGTTCTCCCAAAATACCTAGGGGAGGCAGTTGCCAGCCGGCTAATAAAGACTCTGTTAAAATTCTAAATTAAGTGTTTGGTTCCTTTCCTGGGCGACAACCTCACAACAGTTGAACTGTTCCCTTTACCATTATATAATGACCTTCCTTATCTGTTTTTACTTTCCTTGGCTTGAAGTCTATTTTATATGATATAAGTATAACTACCCCTGCTCTTTTTTGGTTTACATTTGCATTAAATATCCTTTTCCATCCCTTTACTTTCAGCTGGTGTGTGTCTTTACCAGGTTTACTAGGTTCTTGTTGGCAGCGTATTCTTGGTTCTTGTTTTATCATCCATCGAACCACTCCATATCTTTTAATTGGGGCATTTAATCTATTTACATTTAGGGTTATTATTGATATATAGGGGCTCATTCTGCCATTTTTCTATTTTTTTTTCTGGTTGTTTTGTGGATCTTTTTTTCCCCTTTTTCTGGTCTTACTGTCTTCTTTTGTGGTTGAGTGGTTTTCTCTAGCTTTACATTTTGCTTTTGTATGTTTTATTTTTCGTATGTCTTTTCTAAGTTTTTGTGTTATGGTTACCATGAAGCTTACAAAAAACATGTTATAGTTGTAACAAATTAAAATTATTTTGATGATTATAAAAAAATAGTTGGAGGTATAGTAATATAAAAAAGGCATAAAAACATAATAATTTTGATTTTAGAAGAGTTGATATTCAGTTTTTCTGACTGTCATTATCTAGCATGGCCAGTGGTCTATTTTGACAATATCCTGTGCACTCGGGAATAGTATCTTTTGGTTCAGTAGTCAGAGTTGTTCTGAGGGGTTTCAGCCTTTCCATAAGCGGTATTAAATCATCAGGGACCGAGTGAAAAAAAGAAAAAAAAAAAAAAAAGAGAAAAGGTGGGAAGGCAGAACCTACTGGAAAAGATCTACTTTGTTTAAGGGAATTCTTGCTAATCCTGATAGTTGAGGTAGTGATAAAGTAAATGATAAAGCATGAAGTCGTGATAACCCAAAGCTGGCGTTATAGACTGTTTTGCGCTCCCAAGTGCAGCACTCTCCCGAGTATGCCACGGGACCGGCCCCATGCTTTGTTATAAAATATTTTATCAATACTGAAGTTGATAGGCATAGAGTATAATGTCTTACTCTCTCCCCAAATTCCACTTCCATCCCCAGAATAGGGAATGTCAACAACTGATGGCTGTGCTTTCAGTTTCCCAGGCATTTACAGGCACTCATATCCATATGTGCACACACATACACACCTATAATTCTGTGATTTTTTTAGTGCCCTGTGCAATTACTTTATTTTAAACATTATTTTGTACTTGTTTTTATTAAATTTTATTTAATAAAAACCTTTTTGAAATAGTTATATATTCACAGGAAGTTGTAAAGGCAGTGAAGTCCCCTGTACCCCTCACCCTGTTTCCCCCAATATCAAAACCAAGCAGTGACATTGGTGCAATCTGTATGTATACAGTTCTATGCCATTTGGTCACATGTATAGGTTCATGTCCTCACCATGGCAATCAAGGTACGGAACTGTTCCATCACCACAAAGATCTCCCTTGTGTTACCCCTTCATATTCAAACCCACTCCCCTTCTCACTCCCCCAACATCCGTAACCTCTTGTTACTGTTTTTCGAAAACGTGAATGTTACACACTACACCTACTGATCTACAATTAGCTTTTTTCTTTTAGCAGTGAGGCCTGGAGGGTTTTCCGTGTTAGCATAGGGATTGATCTGGGAATGCCCAACTACTGTATATTACTCTGTGTGGATGGTCATAGCTGCTGAAGGATTTGTAGGGCCCCCCCCACCCCTCCGCCCTGTGTTTTGGCTATTATCAACAAATGCTGTACTGAATATCTTTGTGCATTTAACGCAAGTATGTGTGCAGGATCAAGTCGTATGAGTGATGTTTACGTGTCAAAGGGTATGGGGTCACACTGCCCTCTGAAAAGGCAGTATCAGGGCACACTCCTGTCGATAGTTTGTGAGCATGGGAAGCCCTGCTTTATGGAATAGTGAAGGTCAGTGGTAATTCTTATTTAATATCTTTATTAATTGTCTTCTTTGAGTGGAATAAGTTCTCAGGCAGTACACTAATATATTGGGGGCAGATTCTTGTTGTGGTATCTCAGCTTTCCTACAAGTGTACTAGTCTCCTAGGGCTGCTGTAACAAACTACCACCAACTAGGTGGCTTAGAACACAGAAATGTATTGTCTCACAGTTCTGGAGACCAGAGTCTGAGATCAAGATAAGGGCAGGGACATGCACCCTCTGAAGTGCCCTCTCCCAGCTTCTGGTAGTTCTTGGGCTTCTGGCAGCCTCCCTACCTCCAGTTTCCACACGGCCTTCTCTCTGTGTGCATGTCTATGTCCTTATAACATTTCCCTTTTTATAAGGACACCAGTCATATTGGATTAGGGGCTCACCCTATTCCAACATTAATCTCATCTTAACTGGTTACATCTACAATTACCTTATTGCCAAATAAGGTCACATTCTGAAGTACTAGGAGTTAGGACTTCAGCATATGGATTTAAAGGGGAGGACACAATTTATCCCATAATAAGTGTCACAAATAGAAAACTTTACTCTAAAACACACAGCAGAATACTTTGGTTTTTTACTCTGGACAGCAGACTTTTCCTATGTCTTCCACCTGTCCTCCCCCCACCTCCTGTCTAGTTACAGGTCCCGCTCTTGACCCAGTGACCCCAAAACAGATTTTTAGTGTTTTCTTTCCAGTTGGTATTATGACATGTAGCACATCTACAGAGAAGAAAGCCAAACTGAGATAAATTCATGAGACCTGTGTTCAGACTGAGCAAAAGCAGGTAAGGATTCCCCGGAGAGAATTCTACCTGTCCTGGAGGACCCTTCTGGCCAGATACGCACATATGCAGAACTCAGAATGGTGCTGTTTCTGAGGTCTTTATGACAATGACAAAAGTGTGAGTTGAGACTAACAATCCCCTACTCTTGAAATAGCAGTACAAGTTGCTAATCTTGATCGAGCACTATTGTGTTAGTTATTATGAGTTTATTATGTATAAACTCACTTAATGCTCACAGTAACTCTGAGAAATAGGTTCTATTAATGACTCTACAGACAGGTAAACTGGGACACAACTTTGAGCTCCTGGCCTGTGAGAGGGAGGACGTCCCTGCACTGCCATGTGAACCCAGTTCTGTTTTCCTCTCTCTACTCACTTTAACTTATGTGAAGTAATAAAAACAATTTTACAACCAAATGCTAGTGTTGATGTGAAAGTGGTCCAAGAAAACGTGGCCTTTGCACAGTTGGGGATTTGTAAAGGGCTAGAGAGATATCCCTTGGCCATGTCACGGTTCTACTTAATAATGAACTCTAATGTGGAAATAAACAAAGAAATGAGAACCCCAATGAGAACAAGAAAAACTAAATATTTAAACTTGCCATAGCCAGGCGTCAGTCCCTGTTGCTTGTGTTTGGCAGAGACTCCAAGGCAGGCAGGGGAGTCTTTAGAGCGAGAAGTGGGGAGACTTCAGGTGTGCTCTGATTGGAGGTTATGGGCAGGGCGCAGCTGGAGGTGGCCTACCTAGAAGCAGGCATCTGAGGTCCCTGGTTTGGAAAGCATATTTGGCTTTCTCTGGTTGATCCTTTCTCTGGTTGATCCTGACTTGGAAGCTGGCAGTCATTGACCACGTTCTGACCAACCTGGGCTGGCTGCTGTGGAGGTTGTGGGTCAGTGTTCTACCACCATATATGGTCTGACCCTTGTCTGTTTGTGTATTCTGTCTCTCAATTGTTTATTCAGATTACTGGTACTCAACTAAATGTCTAACCAAGCAAACAAACAAAGAGAAAAGAGGAACAGTAGCGTCCAGTTTATCCTAGTCCCAATTGGCGGGGCAATCTATTCTGCTGACACAGTAATTGATAAAAAGCAGTTCTTCCCACTGTTGTTGGCACAAAGAAAAGTATGGACTAGGTTTAAATCAGAGAAACAAAGCATAGCCAGGAGCCCTCCAGGGTGCACGTATACAGAACAGCAGACGAGGGCTCGGAAAATCAGAAACAAAGCATAGCCTGGAGCCCTGCAGGGTGCACCTACGTAGTAGCAGATATGATCCGCCCAAACAGCAGAACAGGGCTCAGAAAATGAGAGAAAGGTAAGGAAAATTTTAGTGGCTTCCAGACTTGCATGGGAATGAATTGCCACCACTCTCATGAACCCCCCCATCAGGGAGAACCTGCTCAAGCAAGATCTTCACTGTGTAGGACCGGCCTTCCCACCTCTGCCAGTTACCCATCAGGGCAAGCAGCTGCCGGCCAGAAGGAGCGTGCTTCTCAGATTGAGAGGAGTTTAAGCTGTAGTTGTCTGGCAGTCACTTCAAAGAGGAAGAAAAGGGGGCGGGGCGGGGGAGGAGAGTAGAAGAGCATAAAGCATTGCTTTGTCAGAATTTAGGCTGGGGACTCCAGGAGACACCAGCAGCAGAGACATGGGAGCAAAATAGTCCCAGTGGCCACTTGCCTGTTGCAGCTAGAGTCTTCTCTGGCGCCCAAAGCTTTCCTATTTTCACCCGTGACTGAATTAGGCTCTTGGATTCCAAAGCCATAGAAATGAAACGTTCCTTCTGGTTGCATCATGGGTGCATGCTTGTTTAGGGCTTTGGTCCTTGAGCCTGCTCAGTAGGTCCAAGACAGCTGCAGTGTTCATAATCGTCACCCCAGGAGGGTCATTGTAGTGGTCACCTTGAAGTTTTGTGCACATGTGGGAATTCCTAAAGGGGTCTTAAGGTTCATCTGTAACAATTTTACAATTACGGTAAACAAGCCTTGGGGAGGGGTTTTGCAACTCAGTGAATATCTGTTTCCTCTCTTAGTCTATTTTATCAGGGTGGGCCATGGGGTAATCATTTGCTCTGGGGGTCTCATGACTGAGGAGTGGAAAAATAAAGAGTGTCCTCTGCAGGCAAAATGGAGTCAGTTTGGTTCACAGGCCCAGCCTGGATGTGGAGTGGCTTGAAGAGCTGCACTTGTATCAGTTGTTTTCTGTAGCAGGCTTGGCTCCTCTCCAGCCTTCTCTGTGAGAGAATCTTCCCCCTGGCTGTGCCATGCGAGAACTCCCTGCCTCTCCCATCTGTTACTGAATGGAGAGGGGGTCCTCATCTGCCACCCAAGTGACCAAGAAGTCTCTCATACCAAAGTTTGCAGTGTTAAAGACTGGCATTTATTTGGATGGCCATTAAAAGAAGCCTGTGGTAGCTAAAGGAGCTTTAAGACCCTAGACTCCCCAGTCACTTAAAATCACAAGGATTTATAAAGCATAATCATGAGTGGGGGTCCTGGGAGTTGTGTGTGAATCTGACTGGTTGGCGGTAAGGTCAGAGGAATTATTTCTGGCATCCTGGTTAAGGTCTTCTTTGGTCCCCTCCAGTCTGGAAGGGTACAAATGTCAGAGCAGGCTTGTAGCTCTTTGTCATCCTCAAAGACAACTGGAGACTGGCATTACAGATGTTATCTTAAGCCAAAAGGCATTTGTTTAAGGAACAAATATCCTGATGTCCAGATCAAGTCTTAGCCCAAGGAAGCTTGTATTTAATCAACTTTACTCTTATTATTAACTGAATTTGTTCCTCCTAGGAATTCATCCATTCTGCTTAGTCAAGCAGATTTTCTCTTGCTATTTCCCCACCCCCGCAGCAAAGGCCTGCTCTGAGTGGGGTCAGGGGAACAGATAGGGGAGATTAGGGTCCCCTAGTTTTACATCCAAGCCCACTGTGTATTACAGCCTCTTTCTTTCCACGTGGGGCCATATTCTCCCCAAACTGGGAAGTCTCATTGTGTTCTGAGGAAGCACAAGTGCCCAAACTCTGGGATTTACAGGTAGGAATTCGCTATTAAGTCACCCCCTGTCGAGTGTTGGAGGGCCTGAACTTGCAGTTAGTACTTGTAAGTTTTGCAGTTTCTTCTACTTTCTCCCCCTGCTATGATTACAGTGAGTCTCCCCAGCACTGCTCAAACACCCAGTGCATTGGACAAGCACGGGACCAGAGAGGAGAGCCAGGGAAAAACCCAGGAGCAGGCACTCTGGCTATTGTCTCCTTTCCAGATGTAGGGTTTGAATACAGCCGATGGTTTTGAGATTTTCATAGCTGGAAGCTGTTGGAAAGTGATTTTTTTCTTGATGAAGAAATGGTAGAATTACATCAAAGAATACTTTAATTCAACTGGAATTTAATGAGGGCTCTCTGGCTCTGAGGAGGGGGTGGTGGGTATGGAGCCAGCCAGGTAGGTCCAGGCACTCAAGGGCCTCAGCCTGTGTCTGTCTGGTCTTAGAGAACATCGTGAGGAAACAGGATGACTCTCTGAAAGCCAGTTCCCTGAAAATCCATTCTCGGGGTGGCAATTAGCCAAAGTCCAATTGCCCCATGAAAATAAAGAATTATTGCATGAAGTTTGGCAATTATTGTTTAAAAAGTGATTTTTTTTTTGTTTTGGCACATGGTGGTCTGCAAGGGGCTTATCAGAGTTGAGTTTTTGGGAGATGGTGGGAGCTTAATGACAATGTTGAATTTTTTCTGAGCCCTGCACTCCCCCAAATCAGTGCGGATTGAGAAATCTTCCACTCTTTTGGGTTCTGAGAAAGGGCTAACTATAGAAGGCTACTCTGCTCTTGCATATTCCAGCATACTCCAAGGTGAGAGCTGCCTCCACCCTTTCTCGTGAGTCCCATGAGAACTGAGGCTGACCCCCTTGCCTACCCACCTGTAGAAAACCCCAGGCCCTTCCTTTCCTTTGAAGCATTCCCCATTAATGGACATCTTCTTTATAGCAATAACTTGAATAAGAGCATCCCCTTAATTGATCCAGGCATTCTTTCACTCCAGGCAGGCATTAGCAGGGCCTGGAATTGGTGGTCGGATGGTCAGGCAGGGAACCCAGACAAAACATCACTGGGAAGTACCCGCTGGCAGGTGCCACAAGGAAGAGGAAGTCGGCCAGCAGGTGGTGGGCATCCAGACTGAGATGGGCATTAACTGGGAGGACGTTTGTCTTCAGTTAGTCTAACAAGACAAGGCAGTGCACCGGTTGTAGGAAAGCTTAGAGCTGAACTTTCTAACCAGCAATACCCATAACTGTGCTTAAGCTGAACATCTGGCCAGAACATCATTCCAGATATGTTGGTTCAAAAGTTAGGTGTAGATACACCATCAAGATGACTCATGGAATACAACTTTCAGCTTTGTACTTGGTGCCAGGCGGATACAGAGTTAACAACTTGCTAATTGTATTTTTAGTCGGGAGAAAATGTAGGACAAAGTGAGATATTTTTTTTCCTTCTGTCTAGGACAAAGCTCCCTGGACAATTGAAATGATTTTATTCAGGCTATTGCATTTGGGAGATCATTTATTAATGAGGGAACATCTCAAAAAAGAGGGAGAAAATTTGGGATTTTGTAAACAAGGGAGTCATTTTGGAAGGATGCAAATGGGTCTTACACTGAATTATGGGAGAGCAGCGTGGGGTGTTTCTCAACAGCTGCTGTTCACAGTGACGTTACCTGAGCCTTTGCTGAGCCTTTGCTCAGGTAAAGTTTAACAGTGTCACTTCCGAACTGTATCCTTTGAAATGAAAAACTGGTTACTGCCTTCTTTTCTGGTACTTCCAATTCCAAGTGTCTGGACATCTTTCAGAAGGGTGTAAATATTTCCATAGGGCTGCTATAATATATTTTTTAAAAAGTGGAATTATGTTGTTTCCCAGAAACTCAGTCTGGCACCTTCATTACATGCCAGCAAATGAATCCTTTGTTTCCAAATGTGTAGTGATTAAACCTTTCCCCCAACACATAACGATTTCTTTATAAAACTATCTTTATAATTAGCATTTCTTTAGAATGGCATGAAAGTAATTATGGTTAAATTCACAAATCTTTTCTCTCTAACGTTTCTAACCAGAGTTCGAATCTCTAAATTCTTAGATGCAACAAATTCCAATTCTTTCATAATTAAGGGCATTTTGATTCTCCTTGTCTCATGAGTCCCCATCCCTTCAACTTGAACTTCTAGGGCATTCACAGAAAAGTCAAATTAGCCAAAGGTACAGGATGACAATGACTAACATAGCAGTGACCTGGAGTCAACTCAGAAAGCTCCAGTCTGACATCTCTCTTTGATGGGGATTATTTTAGCTGGGATAAGGTAACATTTAGTTCATGCCGTGTTGGGAATCACTGTGTCCTCACATGACACTGATAAGAGCTGAATGTCCCCAGCTCCACCCTTCTGAAATTGGAGGAATAGGCTTGCTGCTTCTTGGAAACCTAATTGAAAGGAGGCTCAGGGCCAGGAGACAATGTCCACAAAGAGTTTTGGATCTCGTAAATGTGTCTGCTGCATATTTCTCAGACCTGCACATGGGGATTGGAGTGAACTCACTGGCTGCTAGATTCTGAGGCCCTGGCTCTCCTCCAGAGCTCCACTCTTGAGACCAAAGAAGGTATGAGAATGAATAATGCACGGCATAGGAAAACGCTGAGCTCCTCAGGGGAGAAAAGAGTGCAGAGAATGAAATCCTGTTTATATTTAAAACAGAGCAAATGTTTAATGAGTGGTTTAATGTGTTTGGCTGCACTGGGTCAGATGCTGTAAGAGAGATGAATAAGTCCATGTACTGGTGTAGGGAAAGAAAAAATAATTTTTCCTCTATCTTTCTGAGTTCTCGGCTGGGGCAGACCCCAGTACAAAAGAGAGATTAACAAGAGAAACACAAACAGAGGTTTATTGACATATCACCTCATGTATACATGGGAGACACCCAGAAAAAACGAGTAGATCTCAAAGAGGTGCCTTGGATCTTTCATTTATATAGCACCTTCAACAAAGAGCAATAACGTTTTGGAGAGGTAACAAGAAAAAGGAAAAGGATCTTGAGTCTCTAGGGGCAGCAAATTGTGGGAAGGCAAACAAATGAGAAATTAATGGGAGATAAAGGCTGGTTAGACTGCTGATTCCTGCTTCAATCTTGTTGCTCATTATTGGTCTGTTCAGGTTTTCTGTTTCTTCTCAGTTCAGTCTTGTAGTTTGCATATGTCCAGAAATTTATCCATTTCCTCCAGATTTTCAAATTTGTTAGCATATAGTTGTTCATAATAGTCTCTAATGATTCTTTGTATTTCTGTGGTATTGGTTGTAATGTCTCCTTTTTCATTTCTGACTGTTGTTATTGGGTTTTCTCTCTTTTCTTTCTTTCTTTCTTTTTTCTTTTTTCTTTTTTTTTTTAGCTAATTTGGCCAATGGCTTGTCTATTTCATTTATCTTCTCAAAAAACCAACTTTTTGTTTTGTTGTTCTTCTGTATCATTTTTTTTTTTTTTTGGTCTCTATTTCATTTAGTTCAGCTCTGATCTTAATTATTTATTTCCATTTACTAATTTTGGGATTGAATTGTTCTTGTTTTTCCAGTTCTTTGAGGTGTAACATTAGGGTGTTTATTTGAAGGCTTTCTGTTCTTTTGATGTATGCATTTATTGCAATAAACTTCCCTCTTAGTACAGCTATTGCAGTACCCCATGGGTTTTAGTAAGTTGTACTTGTATTTTCATTCGTTTCAAGGAATTTTTTTTATTTCCTGCTTTATTTCTTCTTCAAGCTTGGAGAAAATTATAAGTGTAACCAAGCCAGGCACAGAAAAAGAAATACCGCATGTCCTCACTCATAACTGGGGGTGAAAGAAACAAACAAAGAAAGAAACAACAATTACACTAATGCATTGAACTTTCAGAAGGAGAGAACAGAACTGTGGTTACTAGAGGTGGGAAAGGGGGAGGGAAAGGGTGTTACCAAGACATTTGTTGATGGGCACAAAGAATGAGTACATTTTGCAATGATGAACATTCTAAGTAACCTGATTTGATTATCACACATTGTACACAAGTATTTATATTTAACTCTACCCCACAAATATGTATAATCAATTATTTTTCAATAAAAAGGAAAAATTTTCTAAGAGGAATAACAAAAATAATCATAAGTGAAAGTTGTTATGTTTGCAAAATGCCAAGTACATCACCCATATGGTTCCTTTATAAGAGGATCTGCTGCAGCCTCTAGGCTTTTTTCATATCTTTCTCTGTGGTTTCCTCAATTTCAGGCTCGGGAAGAGACTTATTACTCATGAAGGATCTGATGAGCAGTCCATTATGTTGTTAGGTCATTGATTAAGAGTGTTTGCAGCACGAGAGATTGTTATGGAAATTGCTCTGCTTCTGTCTATTTCTCTTAGTAAACGTGGTGCAAATGACAACCTGAGCTTGAGGAGAGAGAAAAGTGAACTGTCAAGCCAAGCCACAAATTCAGGCCAAATAATGGTTTGGCATTTATAAAACATTGCTCCTTAATTTTTCATAAATACTGTGAGGTTGGTTTATCACTTAGATGCTTGATTTGTGTCCTGTTGCTGGTTTGAGAGATCAGATCTGGTAGGAGACCGTTTTGGTTCTAAGAGAGAAAGCAGGGGGCTCCTTGGGGCTATTGGGCAACACGGTTCATCCTGGAAGCTCAAAGAGCTTGATACAGTCTCTGTTCTTGTTAACAAATCTCTACACACTGATCTTTCATGGGATTGTAATGTTTCTGGTTAGCAGCTTTGTTAACTATGAGGGTTCTGAGTATCTGAGTGAAGCTAAGCCCTTGGACTATCCTGCTTGGTAAGTGTCTTTGTTTGCCTGGGGGCTTTGGGAAATACCAGATAGTCTATGCTAACAGTGTGTCTTAGTTTGTTCAGGCTGCTGTAAAAAAATACTTTAGGTTGGGTAATTTGTAAACAATAGGAATTCATTGCTCACAGTTCTGGAGGCTGAGAATTTCAAGGTCAAAGTGTCAAGTGAGGGCTCTCTGCTTCATAGATGGCCCCTGTTGTCATGTTCTCACATGGCACAAGGGACAGAAAAGCTCCCTCAAACCTTTTTTATAAGGGCACTGCTTTGGATTGAATTGTGTCCCCCAAAGTCCATGTTTTAGAAACCCAGCCCCCCACAATGACAGTGTTAAGATGGTGGGAAATCCTATAATAGTAATTGAAAGGTGAGGCTCTGAAGAGGTGATTAGAGGTGAAGACCATGCCCTTGAAAATGGATCAATCCAATTGATAGTTTAGTGGTGGTCATGGGCGTGGTTCTGAGGGCTTTAAAAGGAGAGCCAGTGAGGAGGTCAGCTCTCTCTCTGCTTCTGCCATCCACCATGTGACACCCTGCTTTGCTGTGAAGAGTCACTACCCACCAGATCTGTTGCCTAGACTTAGGACTTCCCAGCTTCTGAAACTGTAAGCAATAAATATTGCTTCTTTATAAATTACCCAGTTTCAGGTACTTCTGCTATAAGCATCAGAAACGGACTAATACAGATACTAATCCAATGATCTAATCACCATCTGAAGGCCCTATCTCTCAATACTATCACACTGAGAATTAAGTTTCAACATAAGAATTTTGGGAGAACAAAGATTCAGATCACAGCACAGTGTGATTTACGGTGGGGGCCTTGGGCTATGTGGCATCAGCTTGACCTCTGGAGGGGCTGGAGACTAAGGTCAGCCACACAGGTGGTCAATCACATCTACATGACTGAGCTCTGATAAAAATCCTGGACACCAAGACTCAGGTGAGCTTTCCTGGTTGCCAATACTCCTTGTGTGCTGCCACACATCACTGAGAGAAGGACACAGTGTCTGCGTGACTCACTGGGAGAGGACAGCTAGAAGCTCATGCCTGGTCTCTCTTGGTCTCTACCCTGTGTGTATTGGGATTTAAACTTTCAGGAACTGCAGTGTTTTTTTCTTTTTACGTTAACAGCATCCTTTCTTTCATAAAGGTGATGGTGAAAAAATGTTCGGATTTTGTAACTATAGCTTGATATTAGTTCATGTTTGTATTACATCTAATCTCTTCCTGGATTCAAGATTCTTTCTAGATTGACTTGTGAGTTGCTTTTTACTCTTTACTGCATCTGAAACCCTGTGTTGTTTTCATCTCTCTAGCTTTTGTCTTAGAATTGTCTCTGCAGTGACACAACAGCTTTTGTCCTTTGTTTCTCAGGCTGTTATTAAATACAAGACTGAATGGCTGTCTGAGCAGGTTTATGAACCAAGGGTGAGTTTTTCTTTTCTCTCAAAAATGAATTATCATGAGACTCTACCAATGCTAGAAACACATTTAATAAAGGAGCTTCTCCAGATGGGTGAAGGTAGATAGTTTTTTGGGGTTTTTTTTGTCTTTTTTTTTGTGACTGGTAAGGGGATCGCAACCTTTGGCTTGGTGTCGCCCGCACCGCACTCAGCCAGTGAGCGCACCGGCCATCCCTACATAGGATCCGAACCCGTGGCGGGAGTGCCGCTGTGCTCCCAGCACCGCACTCTCCCGAGTGAGCCACAGGGTTGGCCTGAAGGTAGATAGTTTTAAATTCAAATTTTTTATTATAATTGCAACCATGCACAGATTTAAATAGACACTTTGGGGAGTTTACAGATGAGATGCACTGCAATCTGCTACCATACATTATGGTCACTAGGTTTTATTGTTTTAGAAATGGCATAATGACTATTGAAAAGCACTAATTGCCTGCAATTTTGTGTGATAGAAGAGCATATTATGTTTGTTCTACCCTGTAGACCCTTATTTCACAAAGACAATTTAAAGTTCATAAGAAAAAGATCACAGATTGTTCTAATCTCCATGGCATTTGCAAATTATTTTTCTCAAATCAAAGGGCATTTTGAATAATTTTTTTTTGGCATTTAAAACCCTCTAATGAAAGCAGTAAAATATGGTGGGAGAGAATGGGTTGGATTTAGATTCCAGTTTTTATCCAGCTTCTTGCAGACTTTATGAGAATAGTCAAGTTGCTCAAACTCTGTAGGTAACAGTTCCCCTTATGGTGAATAGGAGAGTTGAACTAGATAATTTCTAAAGTCTCTTGTAGCCACAAAATTCAGATTCTATGTTGTGTAAAAAACCAGCCAAAAAGCCACTAAATAAATTATTTATATCATCCTCTTGATTATTAAATAATAAGCCTCTGTTTTATTAATTTTATTCTTTGGCATTATATATATATATTATTTTATTGTGAGAAGGATTTATTATCCTGTTATGTTTTCTCATTTCTTATTGCTGGTATAAAGGAAAGCTTTAATTTTTGTATATTTAGCTTATATCTATTTGTGTTTAGTTTTTTAAAAATGATAAATGGAAAAAAGCATTTACTAAAAATGAACCATTAGTTATTAAAAAATACCTCTCAGCAAAAAGTGAGGAAGGCAACTTCCTTAATCTGAGTAAGTGTGTCTACAATGAACGTATAACAAGAAATGTAATTAATACAGAATTATTGAAATCTTTTCCCTGGAATCATAGCAAGACAAGGTTTTCTGATCACACCACTTCAATTTAACAGTATATTGGAGTTGTATAGTGGGACAATAAAGCAAGGAAAATAAATAAAAAGCATGAGAATCAATATATTTTTTTGTAGTTCAGAATTTAGCTCAACTCACTTAAATAAAGCAGTTGAAAGTTCATCTTTTTCTACCTTACTGGAATTCTAATTTAAATACATATATAAAAACTCATTGAAAATGATCACTGGAAACATTGTCTGGAATCATCAGTATAAAACTTATGTAAAAGACAATGATATACCATTTATAGTTCAGAATTTAGTTTAACTCTCAAATTAAATAGCTGAAAGTGCATCTTTTATCTACCTTGCTAAAATTTAAATTTTAAATATATATAAAAACTAATTAATTAACACCATTATAGAAATGATTTATAAACATCAGTATAAAACTTATGTGAAAGACAATGATACATCTTTGTTAGTTTACAATTTCATTTAATTCATTGAAACAAAGCAGGTGAAAGTGCATCTGTCATCTACCTTGCTGAAATTTTGATTTTAAATTCAAATACAATAACCCATTGAAAAATAGCATATGAAAAATAGCTCAGATGCATCAGTACAAAACTTACGTAAAAGGCAATGATACATAATTCGTAGTTAAGAATTAAATTTCATTCCCTGATATGAAGCAGCTTAAAGTGCATATCTTATCTACCTTGCCACTTTTTTTTTTTTTTTACTCTTCCAGATGAAGTTGATTTTTTTATTTTTTGGCTCTTATTTATTTATTTATGTATTTATTTAAGATACCAATTACTCAATTTTTCCCCCACATTTTAAAAATCAATAATTCCTTAATATAATCAAACATTAAACATGTTGAAATTTCTCCAATTCTATCCATCTCCCTCTTTCTTTCTTATAATTGATTTGTTTACATCAAGATCCAAACAAGTTCTGCTTGTTGCATTGGTTGCTATGCAGCTGTCTCTTAAGTTTCTTTAAATCTCTATTTTCCCCCTTTATCTAATATTTCCCCATAGTTTCCCAAGGTCTGAATCTGCTGGCTCCATCTCAGCAGTGTCATTTAACATGTTCCACTGTCCCCTGCATATTCTGATGATTGCTTGCTGGGTCCTGAGGCTTGGTCTCACTCAGGTTAGATTTGGCTTCAGAGGTGGACGATCCTACTGCAGGAGGCCCGTGATGTCTGATCATCTCTCTGTGACGTCAGCAGTCACTGATAACCATTTGCTAGATCCATTGTTTCAACAGGGGTTTGAAAAATACCGTATTCTAATCACTTTATTCTCTTTTTTTCCAGCTGGGACGCTTCACTAGACATAAATGTTCTCTCCTCAGTGACTTATGGTTACCCTGAGGAACAATTCATTCAGGAGAGACAAGATAAATGCTTGAGTCTTCCCTCATACTTACTAGTTTTAGAAAAATAGTTTCCCTATCATCTTTCAAAGAGACTGAGTGTTTTGTTTGTTTTTGTTTCATTGTCATTGTGGGGTTTTTTTGTGGTGGTAAGCTTTAGTTTCTTTCTCTTTCCCACATGCACTTCTGTTCTTTCTTGTGTACTTGTGGTAGTGATTACTTGTTTTTTGGATTCCTTTGAGCATTTCTTGCAGGGCTGGTGGTGTGGTGGTGAACTCCTGCAGTTTTTGTTTGGCTGGAAAATACAATATTTCTCCCCCATTTCTGAAGGATGGCCTTGCTGGGTGTATGGTATTCTGGGCTGGCAGGTTTTTTCTTTCAGTATTTTAAAACTATCATCCCACTTTCTTCTGGCCTGTAGAGTTTCTGTTGAGAAGTCTGCTGTTAGTCTGATAGGGGCTCCCTTATAGGTGACTTGACATTTTCCTTTTGCTTCTTTTAAAATTCTCTCTTTGTCTTTGAGCTTTGTCAGTTTGACTGTAATATGTCCTGGACAGGATCTTTTTGGGTTGAATCTGTTTCAGGATCTTTGAGTCTCCTGGATCTGATGGTCTGTATCTCTCCCTATACCTGGGAAGTTTTCTGTTATTATTTTGTTGAATAGGTTTTCAATGCCTTTTCCTTTTTCCTTCTCCTCTGGAACACCCATCATTCCAATGTTTGTCCACTTAAGTTTGTCTGCTAGCTCTCTTAGATTGTCTTCAATTTTTAAAATTATTTTTTCCTTTTTTTTTTCCCACCTGGGTTATTTTGAAAAGATTATCTTTGAGATTGTAAATTCTTTCTTCTGCTTGCTCTGACCTGCTGCTTAAGCTGTCAGTTCTGTTTTTTTATTTCATTGAGTGAATCTTTCAGTGCCATGAGTTCTGCGACATTCTTTTTTAAGGTATTAATCTCTTTGTAAATTTCCTCCTTCATATTCTGGATTTTTTTCTCATTTCATTATGTTGCCTAACTGAGTCTTCTCTTATCTCATTTAGTTTCCTTAAGATTGTTTCTTGGAGGTCCTTTTTAGTCATTTCAAGGTTTCCTGTTCTATAGGGTCTGGTATTTGAAAATTACCATATTCTTTTGGTGGTGTCATATTTTCTTGGGTTTTTGTATTTCTAGTATCTCTACATTGTGTCTGGTCATTTGGTGGAGCAGTTGCTTCTTCTCTTATGCTGGAGTGAGCTTTGAGGAGAGAGACATTCTCTTCTTTTTCCGGTCTCTGCTGGTGGCTCTACTTGTGTCAATGCAGTTGAGTGTCTAACAGCTGCCTGCACAGTGGCTGTGGCTACTGCTGTAGCATTGTGACTACTTTTGCAGCAGTCATGGCTGTGGTGGGCCACCCAGGTGGAAGTGGTGTTTTTGACATACTCCTTGCCTGCTTCCGGGTGGGGAATGCTATCCTTGCCTCCTGCCTAGGACCCTGGGCATGCTCTGCTTCTGCCTGTTTCCAGGAGGAGGGTGGTTGCCCTTGACTCCTGCTTAGGACCCTGGGCGTGCTCTGCTTCTTATCTGCTTCTGGGCCTGTGTTTAGATTTTAAACAGAAAAAGGAATTTAACTTTTGGGTTAATTATTTATTTGGCCCACCAAGTTGAGGATATTTTAAAAAGTTTATTTGTTATCTTGTCCTGAAAGGGGCTAGAGGGCTTAGTTGGTTAGAGCTCAGTTGGTTAGAGCACAGCCTTATAATACGAAGATCATAGTTTCAGGTCTCTTTACCAGCCACCCCTCTCCCCCACCCCCAAAAGAAGAGGGCTATGATAGGGGATTAGGGTCAGGGAAATCAATCCTAGCTGGACTGTCAACCAATCAGAGGGTAGAATTTGTGACTTTATTAGCACGTAACATTGATTAATGCATGGTCTAGAACTAACTGCTGGAGAGAGACACTGCTTAGCAGCTTGAAGGCCGTGCACACTGTGGTTAAGGTTAAAGCTTCAGAATTAGACAGGCTTATATTTGACTCCTGGCTCTGCTTCTCACAAATGGTGTTACTTTGGGCAAGTTCCTTTGCTCTTGGTTCTCATCCGCTTGCTTGTTTAGGGAGGATTAAATGAAAGAAGATATGAAAAGCACTTAGCTAGGTGCCTGGCACATCATTAAACCTCAGTTGATGGTAATAGTGGTAGTTGTTATTAATCTAATACGTGGTCAAATCATAGAGTCTCAGTTTCTCATCCAAATCTGGAAACACTCTGCTTCTAGCAGCATGAGCTGTTTTCCCATCCTCCGCCAGAGTAGAGCCGCCTCGGATGGCCAGTGCGGGCTTCCTGTCTCCCTCTGTGCCCCTTGCCAGTGTATCAAGTTAGGCCACCCGTTACACAATCTTGCTTCCAACCTTGAATTCACCAATCACACCTGGGCAGTAGGGGACAGGAGGAAAGGTGAGATATATGCTTTCCCCACCTGGGTTAAAGAGTTAGGATTTTTGAAGTTTGACATGGCTTAAGGAGTCTGTTTTCGTCTCTTTGGAATTTCACAGGAGGACACAAGGCCTCTTAAGACAGAAAGATAAGGGAGTAGCCAGGTCTGTCTCTTGAAATGTTTCCCACTGTCCCTTTCCTTACCATTCCCACGTGAATGGCTACTGTGTGTATCTGAAGGGAAACGGCTTTGGAAGTTCTTGGAAATGTGCTCTAATGCTGGAGTTTATAAATCTCTGTGAAACCTTAGCTCCTAGTCCGTGGGACATGCTCATGGCCAACAGAATCTCTTCAGGTTTCTCCTGACAAATCATCTCTCACCCTCCATCCCCCTTGTTTTCCTCCCTCAGGAATTGCTAGGCCCATAGCTGCAGGAGGAGATGAGTCCTAATGCCATTGCAGCTTGCAACGTCATGTGCAATTTATAAAGCTCAACACAAACATTATCTCCCTGATGTCTTAGAATAATTGTACAAGGTCAATAAAACAGTTATCTCCCTTTCATAAATGAAGAAATTGAAGCCCAGGGAGGCTAAGAACTTTGGTCACACCCAGCAGAACTAAAACAGATCAGGCTTTCTACTGCTCAGCCTAGGGCTGCTTCTGCGGCAGGTTAATCTCTCCTCTGTAGGGGCCATATCTCAGGTCAGAGATCTTGCATCTTAGTACTTCTTGCCCAGAGTCCCTAACCTAGCTCCATTTCTCTTAGTAATGGAGAGGGAGGGGGCAGGGAGAGAGAGAGGGACAGAGGAGGGGGAGGGGGGAGAACGAATACTCTAACTTTTCGAATGGTGGAAAATTTGGCCTCAGTTTAACCTCTTCAGCCTCCCAAACCATTCCCAGAGATGTGATCTTTCGGGGCCTTCGATTTCTGATAGTATCTCAAACGTTCCCTGTGTAGTTTAGGTTCTTTTTGGTGGCTGGCTGGTAAGGGGCTCTGACCCCTTGAATCAGTGTTGGCAACACCAAGCTCTCTAAGCAGCTGAGCTAACTGGCCAGTGTCTCCACGTAGCTGAGCTCTTCACATCCTCTCCCATCAGGACAGACAATATAAATGCAAACGGTCATCATCATTGCAGAGGACCCAAGAGAAAGAGATGACATTTTCTTGTGAGACTGAGAAGGAGCAGAAGCAGGTGTGACCGAGGGTTGTTTTGCAAACCAAATGTCGTGGAATGTTTTTATAGTCTTGGGAGAGACAAATGTTTACTGAGAGGGAGAGGTTAAAGCCTCTCAGCTTGTTCCCTTCTGTGATAATAGGCAGCAGATCTAGCCTATGGTCTAGCTTAGTCCTCTCAGTGCCTTTGCTCCTGCCCCGGGCTCATTGACGCTGGGCTTTGCATGGGGGTGAGGGTCATCAATGTGGCAGTCCCTAAAAAAAAGATGACAATCACTGGTTCACTTTCACAAAATGGGCTGAGCACTCTGGCCAAGTTACTTAGCCATCAATTGTTAAAAAAAAAAAGTGGATGGATGATTACTAAGGTCTTTGGTAATGATGAGATAGCAGCTCTGGTTATTCAGACCCTTGCGGGAGTCCTGGCTGCATGGCTATTATTTGTATTATGGCAAGATTTCAATATCCTCTGTACCACGATAGCCAATAGCTGTTTTTATTGTTGTAAGGCTGGGAGGCTGGCCCCCAAGATGCCTTCCCAGGAGGCTGGACTCTGGGGGATCTTCTGTTAGCCCTGGCTGGCGGGCTGGCTGTGGAAGGCTGACTCCTGCTCTCTGGCTGACTACTAGTGTATTAATTTGTCATATGAAATAGGACAACCAGAGGGATGAACATGCATGTCTTCTGGTCTGTGTTGCCTGTAAGGGGAAATATACCTAGTGTACTACTCAGGATATGGGTTCAACTGAATGAGACAGAGATGCAAATTTCATAGGATCCCAAATGTGATAGAAATTTAGTTTCTATCACATAAAAGCCCAAGCCCAGAGAATACTTTAAGGGCCTGATTTCCTTTTATTTATTTTTTCATCATCCCTAGGGTGTGGCGTCATCCATTTGGTCCAAGAATGCTCCCTACCATATCTGCTTTCCAGCCAGTGGGGAGGGAGGAATGGGCAGGTGCGTTTCCTCTGGGAGCTCGACCCAGAGGTTGCACATAACACTTCTCACATCTCGTTGGCCAGAACTAAGTCACATGGATGAGCCTGAGTGTAAGAGCACCTGGGAAATGCAGACTTTATTCTAGGTGGTCGTATATCCAGCTAGATATTCTATTATTAAGAAGTGAAGGGGTTCAGAATATGCAACCCCCAAATATACCATTTTTTGGAGCTAAAGCAATTGAGAATCGACAGATGCAGGAAGAGTTCTCTACCCTTCCTTTATCTGCCTAAAAGCAGGTGCCCCCTCTGGACCAGGAAAAGAAGAGTGACTCTTATCACTGGACATAGAGAGCTGATGCCGCGATGAGTTCACATAAACAGGCCTTACTAAAATAGCCCTCATGTTCCTTTAGTTGCCCCACATATTTCTCGGTCCCTTTCTCACAGTTTATCATTGCTTAAAACCCACCTCCTTTCCTTTGTCACAATGGTATATAAGTCCCAGTTTAACTGTCTCTTTGAGTTTAACTTCTTTCCTGTGAACTCCCACTCATGTAAATATTAATAAGAATTGTGTGCTTTTTCTCCTTTTTAACCTGTCTTTTGTTAGTTTAATTTGCAGGCCCCTGGATTCTTCTCTGACAGAAAGAAGAGGAGGATAAGTATTATGAAGTTAACCAGTGGTCTCTGTCATGTCATGGAAAGCCGTGTAATGACAAGGATGTTGTTTACCGAGCACAGAATTGAAGAAAGGAATGAGAGTTGGATGTTTAACAGCTGTTAAAATCTTTGGCAGCTACCCCCAGCAACGGGCATATGCCAGCCTAGGAGCAGACAACTCAAGAGTGTGGACCATGTGCCCGTGCTCATGGAGAGTGTGTGAGCACACTGCCCTCTCTTTCTGTCACTCATTTTTGTGTGTTCCAGGCTGTCCAGCTTCTTCCGTTTCAGCACAGGGCCAAGAACCCCTGCTCACCCTGTGGGAACCTGGGGTTTGGTTTTTCGATGGCACGACAAGGACTTTTTTACTGTGAAGCCAAGGAATGTATCTGTGTCATTTACCACCATCTGGAATTGGTGCCCGGCATGTCCCAACAAGAGGATCTGTAGAGATTTGTTAAATCAGCAAATGATTTTTCCTCTTCGAATTTCTTCACTCCTTAGGGGTGTTAAACCCATGGACTCTATGGCAAACATTTTTTGAGTAAACCCAGATTTCAGCTGCCTTCTTCCTTCTTGGCTCTGGAACACAGTCTATCTCTAAGTTAATATTCAAACATCTGCTCCATCCTTCAGGTGGTGATTTCATAGTTCAAGTCTGAATATTCAGGGGAAACTTGACATTCCCTGTCCTTACTTATTGCTCTTGAAATAATTTTCTGTACCTTTTGCTACTGAATTTAACTTCTTTTAGTTTGCTGCTGATTATGTATCAGAAAGTCAAACTTGTATTTAAGAAGGGAGATCAAACAACATAGTGCCGTTGAGTTTTTGACATAGACTTTCATTGCAGCAGCTGAATTGTTTAACAGCATCCACAGATCTTTAGGATTTGGGAACTTGAGATTTTCTAATGTTTTATTTTGTAGGTGTAAACTGTAAAGGCCTTGGATTTTCTTCCTCAAGGCATGTTTGGAGAGGGTGCTTTTCTGGGTGGGAGAGCAACTTTTAAAATTATTTGATAAAACGAGCTCGTGTGAAATAAAATATGAGATTTTCAGGAACAGGTTGTGATTTGGGTTTGAGGGAACAGTGCCTGGCATTGAGGCCCACAGGCCACGTCCTGATGTGGAAGAGGGTGAAAATAAATTACTGAGAATGTAGGTACTGTCAGTATATTCCTGCAGAGAAGAAACTCACATTTTTCTAGATCATTCTTGTTGAAAAGTAATTCTCTATTTCCTACAATGGGAATCTCCCAGAGGAAATGGAAACTAAATACGACTAGGGTAGAGGGAAAAGTGGGAGTAGGAGGGGAAGGGGCTTTACAACCGAAGCTCTGACAACTGTTGCTGGATGATTCTTGGGCAAGAGCTTGGAGAATTCGGCTTCAATAAATACGAATGAGGAGTTGGTTTCCCTGGTACCTAGGTGACTGGAGACATAATATTTTTCATTTATGCTCCTGATCATTGATGCTTATTGTGTGCAAGGTGATAATTAAAGTTTGATTAAAAAGTTTGCAAGTCTCCACTTTCCAGGAGTTTACAAGGTAGTTAGAGTGCAAATGACAGAGACCCGGAAGACTTATTTTCTAAGAGCTCTTTTTTTTTTTTTTTTTTGCATCTGGCCAGAATGGAGATCTGAACTGTTGACCTTGGTGTTATAATACTGTGCTCTAACCACCTGAGCTAATCAGTCAGCCCAAGAGCTCATGGGATTTGCTCTGTTTTCTCTTAAATTTCCATTTGCTTGCTTCTGGCTTTGGTTACTTTTAGGTCAGACTTAAGTTTAACTGAATGCAGGAAATAATGGGAGGGGCAAAGTCTGGTAAGTCATTAATAGTAATTTAAGACTGAAGTGGACCATTCCAGTGAAGTCTGGATTTGTATCTCCCATGAGCCAGTGAATAGTCTCCAAATGCCCCTGAATCTGCAATGATTGTCACATTCATGGAACTTTACTTATGTGCCAAGTGCTTATGTGGGTTATATAATTTATTCACCATAACAGCTTTACTACTGTAATTGATAAATACTACTTTTGGACACATGTTACCCTATAACAGTAGTAGTTTTACTTCTGGTATTAGTACTACTAGCAGTAGCTTTACTACTGTTATATGGTGATTACTACTTTTGGACACATTTTACAGATTGGGAAACAGAGTCAGAGAGACTGAGCAAATTTTCACAGCTAGGGAGCAGCTGAGTCAGATTTCAATCCTAGTAAGTCTGATTTCAGAGATGACTTGCTGTGCTGTTTCAGACAAATAAATGGATCTCATCCATGTCTTGAAGGGGTTCAGAATATGGCAACCCAAAATATGCTGCTTTGGCGTATTGATTATTTTGCATTGCAGGCACTTGAGAAACAGCAGATGCAGGAAGGGCTTTCTGCCTTCCCCTTTATACCTGAAAGCAGGTTATAAAATTTCCCATGAAAATGGTGCCTACTCTGTACCAGGAAGAAGAGAATATTCTTATCACCAAAGACTGAGAGTTGATGCTGAAATGGACCTGTACAAGCAAACTTATTAATATTACCCTTCTCTCCTATTAGTTGCCCCATATATTTATTCCTAGTCCCACAATTCACCACCCCCAGAAGTTTAAACCCCTTTTCTTATGTCTTGTCACATCTCCATAAATTTATTGTTCTTTTGTTAAAAATGTATATAAGCTCTTGGTCCTAACCACTTCTTACAGTCTTCATTTTTCTGATAAAGTCTCCTATGTACATGTAAAAATATAAAACAAAATATGTGTCTTTCTACTCCTAACCTGTCTTATTTCAGTTTAATTCTCAGGTTCAGCCACAGAACCAGAGGGTAGAGGAGAGTTTTTTCTCCCCTACAGTCTTATTTTTTATTGAATTATCTGAATTATCTCATTCTATATGTTCACGAGCAAACCATAGTATTTTATTCTGGAATGTCAGACACCATGGCTATAGAAGGGGAGCTAGCTCTTATTTAAAGGAAATAAGCATGTTAAGAATGAACCTCTGACTAGTGTTAAATATAAATAAATATAACCCTTCTTGGAAATCTGCAGGGATGGTGGGAAAAGCCATTTAGGACTTGGAGGATAAAAAAAAGTGAGTGAGTATAAAAAACGTGAGGAATCAAAGTGTTTTCAGGAGAGGATTCTACATGGCCAGATTAAACATGAAACCAGGAGACCGACCGTGATCTCTCCTAACTATTTCCTAATCCCAGTCAGAGCAGGCCTAGGCTGGGGAGGAAGGGGAATAGTTAAAGAAAATCTGCTTGACCAAGCAGGATGGGCTAGACTCCTAGGAATAACAAATTCAGTTAATAATAAGAGGAGAGATGATTAAATAAACACTTCCTTAGGCTAAGACTTGATCTGTAGGTTGAGATGTTTGTTCCTTAAACAAGTGCCTTATGGCTTAGGATAACACCTGTAATGCCAATCTTGAGTTGTCTTTGCAGATAACAAACAACTATATGCCTGCTTTGAAGTTCGTACACCTCCAAACTTGAGGACACCAAGGAGGACCTTAGCCAGGAAGCCAGACATAATTGCACTGACCTCAATGCTTTCACACATGACTCCTGGGACCCCCCTCCCCCCAACTCATGATTGTGCTCTATAATTGCTTGTGATTTTAAGCAGTTAAGGAGTCTAGAGTCTTACAATCTTCTGTAGCTACCACAGTCTCCTTCAAATGGCCATATAAATAAGTGCTAATCTTTTAACACTGCAAACCTTGGTGTGAGACATTTTTTAGACATTTGGGCAGTGGATGATGAATGCCTCTCAGTTTGGTAGCAAACAAATGGATGCAGATTCCCCAGATGGCCCATAGATATATTGGACATGACTCAGGGCTTAATCACCTGGCTGCCTGCTGGGGGCTCAGCTGGAAGCAGAAAGTCTGATACGTCCTCCGCTTGTCTGGCTGGAGGTTGTGCCCCTTGAGGGCAGAGAGCAACACACTGAACTATTATCCACATCCCAGTGCTGAGGAGAAATTGGATGGTGATACGGCAGTGGTGGCAACCTTGGGAAAAAGTCATGAATCTTTTGATGCCCTTGAGGGTGGTTTTTGGGTACAGAAAAAATGTTTTTCCTCAAAAAAACCTTTTAAGTTCAGTTGAACTTTTAAGTTCAATTTACATATTTTACTTTTTAAGTCTAGCAAATTCCAATAATTGCATACTTAATTTTAACTATCCCTGAGATTGAAAGATATGTACCTGTTGGAGTGAGCAGGACTGAAGCCATGTTGGGATGTAAAACTGCGCGTGCTGTAGGCAAATTTTAAAAAGACAGTTTCTTTCTTGGCATGCATTTCTCTGGGTTCCTTCTTTTCCCACGGTTATTTGATATTTGAACCTTGGTTATGGGGCAAGATGACATTATTTACATGAATGTAAAGTTGTTTTCCAGACAGCCTGAAGCTGCAGACTTGCACATACTACCCAGACCCTGAGCTGACAGCAAAGATGGGAATAGAAACCAGATGGAGTCTGGGCAAGCCTTTGTACCTGAGACCTTGCATGAAGCCTTCGCTGCTTACGTGCCCCTCCTTTCTGCTTTTCATTTCCCACGTTCCATTCCCTCAACCCCTCTTTAAAACCCTCCTCAGTAAACCTGAGTTTTTGAGATGGTTTGAGCCTGGCCATTCTCCTTAAGGTTTAGCAGAGAGATGGGTTTGCCTAACATCTCTGCTCAGGTCACTGGTATTCCTGAATAAAAGCTGACTTCCATGGTCACCAACATTTGACATTTGGATTGTTTGTTTTTTGTCTGGGGCAGGCAGCTCAGACCTGTGAGTTTGATCTCAAATTTTGGGAGCCTCAGCCAGGAGCTGAGTGTGCCCTGTAACATACCCACTATGGAAACTAGTCTGTTTGTCACTCAACACAATTTTGGGAGTTGCCTTCTCAGCTTCTTTGAGCTGGCTCAGTGACCAGACCTTGATCTGGACCATGCTGATACCTGTGAGAACCCACAGAGCACTATGTTTATTGGGATGCTTTGTCACAGATTCTACAACTTCAGGAGGGGTGTGGTCACCTGGCCCATGTCCCTGGATTCAAGCTATGCATTTCATCATTCTTCTGTCTACATACAGTCAGACCCAATTTGACGGGCTAATTTGATTTTGCATTTTATTGGTTCTTAAAATATATAAATGTCTTTCCCATCTAATTCTAAGGATCTTTAACCTTGATGGAATGTTGCATTTTCCCCATATAACTCTTAAGATTGCCCAGTTCTTGCTGGGTTTAAAAAGACCTCTGATTGGCTTTGTCTATTGGTTTAAAATGACCTCTGACTGGCTTTGTCTGTCTAATTGGTCACTAGCTTCATCCTGCTGATTCCAGAGAGGGAGGGCAGAAGGTACACATGGTAGACTCACAGGAGGTGACTTCATGAGTTTTAGAGAAAGCAGAGGCATAATTCCATGGTCAGACAATAGAGGAGAGATTTATCAAGGGGAGAAGTTTTGGACAATGTAACTTGACTTGGAAACCTCAAGCCAATGTAGGGAGGAAGAACAGGCAGGCCCTGAGAGGGTTGTTCTTTGCTGGTATAGCAGAGAAAGGAAAGGAGAGGCACACAGTTGAATATGGCATAGATCTGCACGGATAGTGTCAGTAAAGCCAAGTGGAGAATGATCTGGGATTTGAAACTAATAGATTGAAAATTGCTCTGGTGTCAATGACTAAGGTCAGCTAAATTCCTAAGGCCTAGGGAGGCAGGGTATGCAGCAGTAGTCGCGTCCCCTACATCCTGGAACACTGCTGAACAGTTTACTTTAAGCCTAGGGTCCAGAAATGGCATCCTCATAGAGTATAAATTAACCTAAAGAATGTTATAATGGACAATGTGACCTTTACTCATGAATTTAGCAGTTGTTTAAAGAGCAAGATGTAAACAATAACCAATCTCTAACTCATGCTGGTCAACCAAAGTAAATCCAAAGCCTGATGTACTGATTAAGGGGTTGTCCCTTCTGTCTCCCCTTTTCTCTCCTTTTTGGTGACTATAAAAATGCTAAAGCTCCATCTGTACTCCCGAGCACATTCCAAGGCAAATTGGCTTGTGTTTCCCACAGGCTGCAGTCCTCATGTTCATATGAACTCTCTGATATACTATCAGTGCCTCAGTTTCCTTCTTCAGGTCGACAAAACAAAAATGCGGAGGACAGCCAGAGGGCTTTCCAGTGACATACAGAGCAAAAATAAGAAAGATGGCTTAGGGTCAGGTGTATTGTTAGTTACACTCCCTAGGGGGCGCTCAAGGATTATCTCTGCTCGGTGGACAACAGCTGGTGTGAAATGGAACTAAAAGGGAACCTATAGGCGTGCAAAGGGCCATTATCCTAGGAGGAAGAGATTTTGATGGGGGAGTGAAGGAATTTCAAGTAAAATGGGTCTGACAAATAACTTTTCTTTTTTCTGAGGCATTTTCCTCGTTTGTTGTTCCTTTACTCTCTTTGATTTAACGCTTCTGATCAGTAGGGTCTGGAGATTCAGGGAAAAGCAAAGGAAGCCCTCGCTGTTGAAGGTTAAAAGTTTGTGCATTATTCTGAAGCTGGTGCACTGCTCATCCAGGTTATGGGGGAGGAGGCCAGATATGGGTGTGGGGTTGTAGCCCTGGCTGGTGAAAAAGTGTGCAATTGTTGGTATGTCTGCTGCACACATCCCCTGAGGAGCTGGAGGTGAGCAGGGCACAGAAGGAGGTGGAAGGACTCAGAGAATCAGGAGCCTGCCATTTCTGAAGCAGCTAACTCCTCTGGAAGATGAATCTCATGAATGTACTTGACACAGAGAAGGTAAAATGGCTCTATTCTTATTTTGCTTTCTTCTTTCTCAAGGAAGAGGTTCTCAAGAAGAGTGGTAGAATATATGCTGATAAAAAGTGAATCCAAGCTGAGAGTCTGAGCTGCTCTAAGTGATTACAAGTATCTTGAGGCAAAAGAAATATTTCCCAGGCGATCTCCGGGGGAGTCATGCAGCCACTGTGGTGGATTTGAGGAATTGTGGAGGATGGGAAGGGTGTTGGAAGTTTGGGGAACTACAAAAATAGTTTTGATTTTTAAAAAGGAAAGATGGCTTCCTTCCCCCTGCCTCCAAATTATAGAATGGTGAGATTGACAACTGAAGCCAGTCAAATTCTAGAATAAATCATTTAAGGGAATTACTTGTGACCACTTGGAACTGAAAGTAATCAATAGAGTTAGGATGGGTTTACTAAGGATAAGTCAAATCTAATTTTATTTCATTTTTTCTAACAGTTATTAGACCCAATCAACTGTCAATTATCTAGTTAGAGTTTAACAAGGCATTTGACAGGGACATAATAATATCTGCACAGAAGAGTATTGTAAACAGGGATTAGTGTAACTAGGTGGATTTGAAACAGCACCACTACTCAAAGGATATTGATTAATTGACTTAACTTCCTGTAGAGGGTTTCTAATGGTGGCTAGAGAACATTATCCAACATTTAAAAATGCTGTCCTTGGCATTTTCACTTCAAAACTCAAATGCTAGAATGCACAAATAGCAAAGGAGAGAAAATAATTTGGGTGAAAGGATAATTTCAGAAAGATCCTATAGCTTTAAGTTATGGGTCAAGAACAAAGTAATTATTGATATATTTCACATGCAGACTGGGCAGTGGAAACAAACAGACACAAAATGTTATAATGGCGCATGTGCAAGAGAAATTTATTTCCTGCTTACATCACTGAGGTGCACGTTCATGGCTGGCTGATGACTTCCCATGAGGACCCAGGTTCCTTCCCTCTTGTGGCTCTCCTATCCCCAAGGGCCTCATTAACATCTACCTCCTTTGCCATTTTAAAAAATTGTGGTAAAAACACTGAACATGAGATCTACCCTCTTAACAAATTTTGATGTACACAGTACCATGTTGTTAACTATAAGCACTATGTTGTACAGCAGATCTCTAGAACTTGCTCATCTAGCATAACTAAAACTGTATGCCCATTGAACAACTCATTTCCTTGCCCCCCTCCCCACTAGCCCGTGGCAACTACAATTGTATTCTCTGCTTCTGTGAGTTTGACTATTATAGGTACATTGTATAAGTGAACTCACATCCTATTTGTCTTTCTGTGCCTGGCTTATTTCACTTAGTGTAATGACCTTTAGGTTCATCCATGTTGTTGCAAATGGCAAGATTTTCTTCTTTTTTAAGGTTGAATAATATTTCATTGTATATATATATATATACCATATTTTCTTCATACATTCATCTGTTGATGGACGCATGGATTATTTCCATATCTTGGCTATTGTGAATAAACACAAGAGGGCAGGCATCTCTTTGAGATCCTCATCTCAATTATTTTGGATATAAACCCAGAAGTAGGATTACTGAATCATGTGGTAGTTCCATTTTTAATTTTTTGAGGAACCTCCAAACTGTTTTCTATAATTGCTGCACTATTTTACATTCCCACTAACAGTGTAGAAGGGTTCCAATTTCTTTATATCCTCATCAACATTTATCTTTTTTTTTTGATAATAGCCTTGGGGATAGGAGAGCCACAAGAGGGAAGGAACCTGGGTATTTTCTTTTGTTTTTTTGATAACAGGGGTAAGGTGCTATCTCATTGTCATTTTAATTTGCATTTCCCTGAGATTCTTTTGTTTCTTATAGAAAGCAATTATTGTTTAACTTTTGGCTAAATTTTTTACTTAGATATATTAAAAAAATTGCGGGGACACAAAATGAGCTTGATAACCAGATTTTTATTGACAAATTTGAATATATTTATCATGTACAACATATTGTTTTGAAATGTGTACATTGTGGAATGGCTAAATCAAGCTAATTAACATATGCGTTAACCTCACATACTTATCATTGTGTTGTGGTGAGAGATAATCAGTTATTCTTGAGTGTGATCTCATCGCCTTTTTGCTTAATCATTTCTTCTCCATGGAGCTTGCCTAAGTGCTAGTCCTGTACCAGGTGCCTGGGTACAAAGGTGAGCAACACGTGGTGCTCACTCTGGAAGCTCCCAGTCACAGGGAGCAGCAGTTGTGCACAGGGACAGAGATGCTTTGATGTGGAGGCATGTGTGCATGCAGAATTAGGGGAGTGAGGAGAAGGATGAACAAAGTGGGCAGGGAAGAGTGTGGTATGGGTGGCGTATCGGGAAGCTTCGTGGAATCATACAGGGTAGAAGCCCTAACAGAACCTGGAAGGTGGAGTAGAAGCTAATCAGATGGGGAAGGGCATTCTCTGGGAGTCCCTTCTAGGGGTACAACTTGTAGGAAGGGAGGGAAGCTGTGAGAGTGGCATTTTTGGGACCCAGTGGTACAGGAGAGCAGGATGGTCATGTAGGACACGACGGGCATGCTCTGGTGAGACTGAAGGTGAGACTGGAGGGGCTGGCAGGGGTCTGGACCTGAAGGGTTGGGGGTCCATGCTACAGAGCTGGGGCTTCTTCCTGAAGACCTCTGACTCGAGGGAGGGAATTGCTATGGAACCTTGGGCTGGGAGTCGGGACCCGTACTCTGGGTCCAGCTCTGCAGTCACTAACATTCTGACTGTATGCAGCTCACTTCCCTGTGCTCAGCCTCAGTTTCCACATCTGCAGAATGGGAAAGAGGAATTAGGAGAAGCACGATGGCAGGTTTGGAGTCAAAAAGCCTGGGTTCCAATCCTGCCTCCAATATTTATTAGCTGCTGTTTAACCTGGGTGCCTTCTAATTGGTAAACTAGGAATAACAATGGTACCAACTCCATAGGGTTATTATGGGGATTAAATGAGACAATCCTTGTAAACTGTTTACTTATCACCGTTCTGGGATGATGTAATTGAGTATTAATTGCTGACTATGTGGTGGCTGTTACTTTTATACTAAGTGGTTAGTATTAATAGAGGCCACTTTGGACCACTCAGTACTGTGTGGCAGCAGTTTCCAGCTGGCGTGGTGCAGTTTCAGGGTCTTGGATACGGCCACGGGCTGCACAGGGAGGGCTGTGAAGGGGAGACTGGCGGCCAGAGCGCTGTCTCCCTCTGCACGCTGCTAGAACAACTCCCCTTTCACATGTTTTAAATATTAGGATTCCTGGAACTTTTATGTGAAAATCAAGTTGCCAGTATAACTTAGAAAATCACTGTACTACATGATATCTAGGTTTCCCGCTGGTCTGAAAATTCTATGATTCTATGAGTTAAAATTGTAAAGATCCTGTGTCTCCTCAGCTCCTGTTTATAAATTCCTCTATTTCTCTCCCTTCCCCGCTACTGCTCACTCTCTTGCCTCTGATTGCCCCACCCCCAGAAGATCTCCCTTTAAACATATTTCTTCACTCTATAGGTACAATTACCATGAGAATCTTTGTATCAGCCTCCTGATAAAATCAATTCCCATAAAAATGTTAATATCTGACAGCCAGGTGTTTTGCAATGCCTTGGACCCAAAGGAATGAATGCCTAATGGTGGATTTTCAGACTCAGGCTTGGGTAAGGGGTCTTTTGGGGGAAGAGCAGGCTTTTGGATTTCAGGCTATCAGCAGCTTCTGCCTCAGCTGCTATTTGCAAGCGGATTTGCACTTTTTTTCCAGCAGGAGTCCCTCCCATGGGTGCAGAGTGGAGAGAGGTGGTGTGTGACCCAGGCGTCAGTGTTTACTGCAGCTATGATAGCTGTGAGCCTCATTTAATTGAGTCAGTGTCTGATTGATTCTGTTTCCCAAATTCTCATTGTGGAAGAAAATGTCAACTAATAAAATGCTGGAAAGTACAGCTTCCCTCAGTAGACCCCAGAATCAAGCTTCATGATAATTCTGGTTGTACCTGTGGGCATGCATTAGAATGCGTCCCCCAAAGCTGACCCTGGGCAGGGGATTCAGGTGCAAGTGATTACAAAGGCTGTGCTCCTGGGAGAAGGGGGTGGGGGCGGTAGCAGGGAAGGGAAAGAGCCCAAGGGAAGGTCTGATTTTGGTTAAAGACCCAGCTTCAGTCTGATCAGAGGGGAGCTCTGGAGTTTAAGTTGTACCTCGGAGTTTGTCTTCTGGAAGAAGGGGAGCTGGGTCCCTGCACCAGTCAGCCAGAAGCTACAAACTGCCCTGAGGGACTTAAATACCCAGATATGAGTATTTCCACTCTTCATTTGGGTGAGGAGGCTCCAGGAGCACAAGGGCAATCATCTTGTAGTGGTGAGCTGTAAGTAGGAGATGGGACATGGGAACGTAGCTCCAGGAAGGGGGACTGAGGGCATCTAGATGGGCACTAAGTGTCTGCTACAAATGTTCACCCCCTGCATCCCCACGGGGCACCTGCAACAGGCTCACTCAATGTGGTTACAAAACTATTTGACGTAAAGTGGAAGGCGAGGCACCACATGCATGTGTTGGGGCTCAGGACACACCCCCAAAATATGACTGCAGGAGACCAGGATGTGCCATCCCAAAATATTCCTCTTTGGCATATTGATTATTTAGAGCTGGTTATTTTGAGAAACTGCAGACCCAGGAGTGGCTCTGATAAGTTGCCCTTTTGTAAAGGAAATAGACGTATATAAAGGAAATTTTCATTAGTAAAACTGTCTGTACCAGGAAGAGAGATGCTCTGATATCTTTTGTTACCTGAGTGACCTTCATCTGCATAACAAGACCACCTGTATTCATCACACACTTCCTCCCCTCACCCTCATGTCACTTGTATCCCCCCACCCCCAGAACTTTCAAGCCCCTGTTCCTTGCTGCAGCTCAGGATGCTATATGAGCCTCAATCATCTGGCTGCTTCCTTGAGCCTCATGTTTTTGTGGGACTCCTGTGTGTGTGTGTGTGTGTGTGTGTGTGTGTGTGTGTGTGTGTGTGTGTGTAATTAAAATGGCTTTTCTCCTTTTAACCTATCTATCTCAATTCCTATCTTATCTCAATTTAATTCCTAGGCCACTCAAAGGCCCTAGGAGGGCAGAGAGAAGCGTATTTTTTCCTCCCCTGCACACGTATTTGAAGATGCTGCAGTGGGACTCCACTAAGGAGGTGAAAAAACACTAGATGTGCTCTTCATGAAGCCTGAGAAAGGAGAAGCCTCAGCTGAGACTAGAAGTATAGCTCAGGGAGAATGGGCTCTCTCCCTGTCCGGGCTCTCTCCCTCCGGGGCTGTGCTTGTGCATTTGAGAGTGGACAGGGGTGGTGGAGTGTGAGCCCAGGCACTGGAAAGCCTCTGGGACTGAAAACTGGATCATGTTTAATTCTTCACGGTCCTGTGCCTCTCGGCAGCCTGTTTCATTTATCTCTAATGAGAGTCTCCACCCGTCAACTGTCCACTCTGCCCGACTGACTCTGTAAGACCAAGAAATCAGTCTTAATGTGAATCTCTGAAACTGATCTCATTTTATGTAGTTTTGGGCCTGTGCAGCAATTCAACGCAAGGAACTTTCTTATCCTTGTTTGCTGTGTGTTGTGCAGATAGGAATGCCCTAAAATATACTAGTGTGTATACTGGCTGCTTGGGTAACACTAATGTTTGAGATTTGCTAACATTAATCCAATTTCCTATGGTTTAGAAAAAGGTAAACAAAAGCAGTGAGGATTTGTGGAGTTCCTGGAATTATTTTTTAGGCCGAGGTCTCTCTTCTTCATGTCTATGGTTGAGTATAGTTTCCATGAAGGAAGTGGTTTTTGAAGATAAACTTTTAGATCTTTTTGCCTGAAAATTAAAAAAAAAAAAAAAATCCCCGAGAAAACAGTTTAAAAAGCAAAACAAAGAAAAATTAGGGTATAGTATAACAGGATTAAAGCATGACCAAAGCTTATTTTTCTCTCACATAAAAGAATTTGGAGGTGGGAATTTCAGGGTTGGTATGGTCCTTCTGTGAAGTTGCCAGGGACCCAAGCTTTTCTCAGGTCACCCCTCTGCCAGTCATAGTGTTTGGCTCTCACCCTCATGTTTATAATGGCTGCCTGAGCTCCAGTCTTCACATCTGGGTTCCAGGAAACAGAGTGAAAAAACAAGGGCATGCACCTGCCTTTAAAACACTTCCTGGGAAGTCTCACATGACACTTCCATTTACCTACCATTAATTACAACACAGTCACGTGATCACAGTAGCTGCAAGAGAGGCTGAGAAATGTAGACTTTTACCTTGTTAATAATGTACACAGCTAAAAGTTAGGCTTGCCACACAAGGAAGAAGGAGCAAGTAGATGTTGGGTATGCAGCCAGCAGACTCTACAAGTTTTCAGATGTTGCAGGTTCTCTTGGCCATTGGCCCGGGTCTGTATCTGCTTCTCTGTATCAGGTGCTGAGTGGCCTCCTTGTGGTGCTTGGGACTTAGAAGAATTATTAACCATGTTTAAATAAATGCATTCATGTTGCTGCTTAATTTGGACAGAGAGTTGCCCATATGAGGGGTGACCATATTGCAAATCTACATCTATAGTCTAAGTTGTGACTTTTGATTTGAGGCTTTTATTTGAATCCACTGTTTGGTTTCTCTGTCTATGGAATCTCACTGTGTATAGCAGCTCTCTCTCGACTAGCAGCTGCGTGGGCTTCTCATAGTACCAGCCTTGGTGTTGGTGGCTCTGGAGGGTGATTTCTTCCTGAGCCCCTGCAGAGGGAATTTCTAGGATGCTACATGATCCTGAAGGGTAGCAGAATATGCCACCCCAAAATATGCCACTTTGGCATAAGGATTATTTTGAGCTGAAGACAATTGAGAGGAACAAATACAAGTAATGCTTCTGCCCTTCCCCTATTTGCCTGAAAATAGGACATTAATTTGTAAAGTGTCTCCTCTTTCCTTTCTGCCAGGAAGGATGAAGTTAATCACTAGAGGCAACTCTAGAACCTAAGCCCAGAAATGGCACCAGGGGAACCTACATAAATGTTACTCACTAGCCCTTATCCACCATTAGTATCCCATATTTTTGCCTTCCCACAACTTGCTGCTCTAAAACTCAGCCTTTTCCTTTGTCTTGTCAATTCTTTACAAAATAATTATTCTTTGTTCAGAGGCTTTATAAGCCCAAGTTCTAACTACCTCTTTGAGTCGACTCGTCACTAAGTTCTCTTGTCAAATGTGCGATGCATTCATTAATAAACCTCTACTTGTTTTTCTCTTGTTAATTTGTCATTTGTCAGTTTAGTTTGTGGCACTGCAACCAATGAACCTAGGATGGGTGGAGAAAAAAAATTTTCCCTCCCTTACAACTCGTGTTTGATGACATATCATTTCCCTCAAACTCTCCAAATTTGGAAATCTGAAGAACCATATTCATGTGACGCTGCAAATCAAAAGAAAACAAAACACCAAAGAAAAAATCCCGAAAAACTAAAAAAACTAACAAAACAAATAAAAACTTAATTTTATTAATGCGGACTGCTGAAAGGTCCCACCTTGGCCTTGCTTTCCAGTTTTACTCATAGGATAACACTCCAGTGAACAGGGCTTCTGCCCAACCCAGGGAGCGCCGTTCCCGGGATGCTCAGGAACTGAGCCTGTTTAACTTCCCCCCATTACTCCTCCTGTCTCCCCCTCACCTGCAATCCCTCTCCAGGCACACCTTGAACCTGAGGGTACCATGTTTATAAACTTTGCTGCCTTTGCTCTTGCCTGGTTTTGCTGGGAATGTACTAGGTGACCCACCTTCCCCCTTTATATTCTCTTCTGTCTCTTATTTGCAGTTCCTTGAGTAAGAAATATCAGCCTTCTGGGTCTTAATTTTCCCATCAGTAAAAAGAATGTCGGTAAGCTTGAAAGTCTAAAAAGGACTGTAACCCTGCTTCTAATATTACCTTTTGAGCAGGAAACACACTGCACAAAATAAATTTTGTTGTCCACTTTATAGAAAGGAGAGAAGCAAGGTCAAATAGTAAATGAATGGCAGAACTAATAGTAATCATGACTACTGATCGACTGAAACTGTGCTGGGCGTTTTATACATACTATTTCTTTTGTTTTTAAAATTACAGCTTTATTGAGATATGATTCACATACCGTACAATTCATTCATTTAGAGTGTATGATTCAATGTTTTTCAGTATGTTCACATGTATGTGCACCCATCACCACAGTCAATTTTAGAGTATTTCCATCACCTCAAAAGGAAACCCTGTACCCTTTAGCTATCATCCCCAGTCCTCATCTTCCCAACTGTAAACAACTGCAAATCTACTTTCTGTCTCTATACAATTGCCTATTTTGAACATTTCATATAAATGAATTCATATAATATGTGGCCTTTTGTTTCTGTATGCAAATGTATAATGTTTTCAAAGTTGATTCACACTGTAGTATGTATTGGTACTTCATCCTTTGTTATTGCTGGATAATACTCCATTGTATGGATATGCCACATTTTGTTGATCCATTCATCAGTCGATGGACATTTGGGTTGTTTCTACTTTTTTGCTGTTATGAATAATGCTGCTAGAAACATTCATGTGCAAGTTTTTGTGCGGATGAGTGTTTTCATTTCTCTTGGGTAGATGTCTAGGAGTGGAATTGCAGGGTCATATGGTAACTCTTATGTTTGTATATATCATTTTTGATTCTCCTTAGAATTCTGTAATACAGAATTATTCCCATCTTACTGATGAGAAAACCGAGGCTGGGGGAGGTTAAGCACCTTGCCAAGGAGACACTGCTAGTAAGTGGCTGAGTCTGGATGTGAACCCAAGTTTTTCCAATTTCAAAGCTGGGATTCTTCCTTCTGTGCTCAGCAGCCCAGGTGATGGAGTTTGGATGTGTTGTCCCCTCCAAAACTCATGTGGAAATTTGATCCCCAATGTGGCAGTGTTGGAAACTGATTGAGTCATGGGGCTGGATCCCTCATGAATGGATTAATGCTCTCCCTGGGGGAGGAGGGGTCCTGAGTGAGTTCTCGCTCTATTAGTTCCTGTGAGAACTGGTTGTTTAAAGGACCCTGGCACCTCCCCCCCCCTCTTGCTTCCTCTCGCCATGTGATCTGCTTGTACCCACCAGCTGCCTGCTCTTTTTCCGCCATGAGTAGAAGCAGCCTGAGGACCGTGCCAGGTGCAACCATCCCAGAATCATAAGCCTAATAAACCTCTTTTCCTTATAAATTACGCATTCTCAGGTAGTTCTGTTATAGCAACACAAAACGGACTAATACACCAGGTTTAGCTTGATTTGGGGTCTTGGTGTCAGAAGGCCGCCAATAGCTTGTGGGATCAGCCACAGGTGTCTCTCACCTCCCTCAAATCACAATGGCTGTTCTGCTAGGAATTCCACGCAGGAAAGTCCAACATGAACTGGGCTTAAATGGAATTCTCTCCCTGCAGTGGTGGTTAGACGTTTAAAACATGACTGAACCACCCCTGCAAATGTAAGCACTTTCCTTATGAATACCCAAGTTACCAGCTGCCTATCATCCCGTCAGTGCATTTTCATCCTCTCCTGTCCTGCTTTCCCCCCAACAGTCTCTGTCCAGCAGCTGCCACGTCCTGACTGCAGGAACGAGCTCCTGTTTCCTCGCTCTGCCTGCTGCCCCCCGGTGGTTGTTAAGATAACACGCACCTCCGACAATTCAGCAGCTTTGTGTTTCTCTTGTGAAGTCATTCTGATTTCCACCTCTGAGAAAGCACGCAGCAGATGGCGTGGGATATGCGGACTCTATAATCATGTGTTCATAAGCCACTGAATGCAGGTTGCAGTCATGGAAGCAAAGCTAGAGAGAATGTGCGGTGTGATTTCAAAAGTGAAAATGTTTATCTGGACTTTTTCTCCTCCCAGAATATTGCTATGTGTAAACAGATGGTATGCTAAGAGAGCTTCAGAAAGAAAACTGTAATGATAATTTACATTTACAAACCATAGTATCCCTAAGGAGCCAGCTGCTCTGCTAATATTTAGAACCATTATTTTAAAAAAAGTTTTATTTTTAATTAACACATAATAATTCTACATATGGGGTAAAATGTGATGTTTTGATACATTTATATAATGTGTAATGATCAAATTAGGGTAATTAGCATATTCATTACCTCAGACGTTTATCATTTCTTTGTGATGAGAACATTCAAAATTCTCTCTTCTAGTTATTTTGAAATATACGATGTATTATTGTTAACTATAGTCACCCTGCTGTGCAATAGAACACCAGAACTTATCCCTCCTGTCTAATTGTAACTTTGTACCCTATGACCATTAATTATGTGAACTGAGGCAGGGAGCAGACAGGATCATGAGGCAACCTTATTCTTATTATAAAATTTATGAGATAAGGAAAATTTACATAAACCTATCCCAACAGAATCATTTTTAGCATTTTGGTGCCTTTCCTACTAGTCTTTTTTTCTTTATGCATAGAAGTAAAAACAAATTTGGTTCTAGGCTGTGTACAAAATTTTATATCACCCCATTCCTTATAATTATATATTGTAAATATTATAATTTCCCCCACATTATACTTTTTTGAATTGACGTGGTATTTGTACATATTTATGGGGTACAGAGTGATATTTCAATATGTGTATACAATGTGTCATGACCAAATCAGCGTAATTAGTGTATCTGTCACTGCAAACATTTATTGTTTCTTTGCTTTGAGAACATTTGAACTCTTCTCTTCTAGGCAACATGGATGAGGCTGGAAGACATTATGTTAAGTGAAATAAGTCAGGCACAGGAAGATAATTACTGCATGTTCTCACTCACATGTGGGAGCTTCAGAATTGTGTTTGTAGAAGCAGAGAGTAGAATTATGGTTACCATAGGCTGGGAAGGTTAGTAAGGAGGGGATAGGAAGAGGTTGGTTAATGGATACAAATATACAGCTAGAGAGGAAGAATAAATTCTAGTGTTCTATAGTATTCTAAGTTCTAGTGTTCTAGGTGACTATAATTAAGGTTAATTTATTGTATTTTACATTATTTTTATAAACATTTGAAATGGCATTTAAACACTTGATTAGATATAATAATTTATTTTATTATTTGCTTCTATTGGACATTTAGATTGTTCTCTCTTTGCCTTGCTATTCTTCATAACATCTTTGTGCCAATAGCTTTTGTGCATTTAGAATTAATTCCTTAGAAGAAATCCCCAGAGGTGGAATTTAGAAGGATCTCTGATGACTGTTGTCAAATTGTTTTCCAAAGCAGTCGAGCTCATTTCCACTTCTCTTGGCAGTATGAGAGTGTTTGCTTTCACAGTCTTCACCAGCCTGGCTCTGGCTGCTGCTCGAGGTGGCTGCTACTGGAAAGTTCAGGTCCAGGGGGTAAAGTTGAGCTGGAAGAGGAGACAAAACCTGTCCTCTCTCTCTGGGGAGGGTGTCCTGGGAAGGCAGGAAATGACTCACCTTGAGAAGGGGAAAATTGGGACGTGTGGTCCCGTCTTGAAGAAAGAGCATGAGGGCAGGGAAGTAGAACTTAAAAAAAAATTTTTTTTTAATGGATTCTTTCCTACCGCTTGTTTCCCAGTCTGAGTCCTGGGAGCTTGTCCTAACTTCTGCAGAGAGCCCTGTAGGTGTGTAAAAGCAAGCCTAGCTCTTTGGTACCCAAATGACTAAGGGTCTTCCAAAGCTGGCTGTCCAGCTACCACTTGAGGGATAGCTTCTTTCCTCAGAGACCAGAAGTGGAGCAGAACCAGCAGCCATGGAGCAGAGCCCAAGCCTGGCTGGAGGCTGGCAGAGAATAGTAAGTGTCACGGTGGCAAAATGGCATTTTCAGAGGCAGTGAAGGTAGTAGCAGCTGGAGGTGCTGGGTCAGCCTGAAGCCAGCCAGCAGAAGTCCTGAGGTTATAGGGGTGTGTGTGTGTGTGTGTGTGTAAGTGTGGGGAGCTGTGATGGCCACAATGTGTGTGTGTGTGTGTGTGTGTGTGTGTAGCTGTGATGACCAGCACAGCACCGGGGCTGAATTGGGTTAAGAGCTGCAGGATAGAGTCAGACAGCCATGCAGAAATAATTGTTATTATTAAAGCACCTCTATTTGTGAAACTATTTATATGTGCCAGGCTTTATGCCAACTGTTCACTTCTTGCTCACTCTGGCTGGGGAGCTCATCCTGGAAAGGGAGAAAGTCGGTCAGTTTTGAGGGGAGGATCCTTACCTTCTCATTCATTCACTCATGCATTCATTCAGTGAATGCTTACTGCAAACCAGGCACTGGGAATATGGCTCTGAGCACGATGGACGAGATCCTCTTCTCTCCTACTCTTTCTCCAGCTTACACCAGAGAAGTGTGAGGATCTTCGATGGTGGGAAGGTGGTGTGGAAGGCAGGGAACTGAGAGAGCTCATTCCCAGCAGGGGACCCACACAGCTGCATGGGACCTTGGGCTCAGAAGGGCCCCAAGCTTGGTTTAATGCTCAGTTATTGTCTTGAAATTCATAGTAAGTTCCTCTTTGAACTTGGGTTTTGTAAGTGAAGTCTGATAGGACAATGGAGCATATGCGTAAGCAGAGGAGCTACGCACTGTACACGTGTCTTCCCTTCTCCATTTGCATGTAGTGTTCATGATGTCCCATGAGCCCAGACTTCCAGTGGCCCCTTGTGGGAGATCAGTGCGACTCGAAGTGAGTTCAAAGTGTTATGAGCATGTGTATTTGCCACTGAGTAGGTGGGGCTGGTGCCCAAGACGCTACACTTTCCGTTCCAACCAGAACTTGCTTTGAAGGCAGAAAGAAGCCTATGTAGTTCTAAGAAACGTGAATGACTGATGAGTCCAGTCATGTCAATTTTTACTCATGTTACTTCCCTGTGTCAGCCAACCACTTATGCTGTAAGTGACAGTACAGAAAGAAAGGGAAAGACAGGGCTACCCCTGGTCCCTTTTCCTTTCAGTCCTTCTTTACTCATCAGAAACCTGAAGGTAAGGTGTACTGGTCGAATATGCACGTACGGAGAAGTAGGGTTTGTTGTGTGCAGCATTTCTGCTGCTTAGGTAAGAGCAAAATATACAAGTTTGTGTGACATATGAGATGCAAATTGTGTCATTTTGGTGATTACATATACTAGTTAAATGCTGTTATATTTGCATTTAAAATTGGTGTTGTACAATATTTACAATATTAAGAATAGTGAAATTTATTTATTTATTTCTTTATTTATTGGCTGGTACAGGGATCAAATGCTGGGCCTTAAGAATGGTAAAATTTATGCTAATAATTTTCAATTTTATTTTACTTTTCTTTTCTTAGAATGACATTAAATATAAATATAAAAACACCATAACAAGTAGAGAGAGAGAGAGGGAGAAATTGCAGAAGAAAGAAAAGTGTAGTATTTTAGGAACTTTAATGGCACTTTTTTCCTGTTTTTTGAATAAGGCACCCCTGTGTTTTCATTTTGCGCTGGTTTCTATAAATTATGTGGCCAGCCCTGAGTCAGAGTTAGTGACTGCAAGGGGCTCATTCTTTTATTTTCTTTGATTGCATCCTGGACCCTGGATGTTTCCACCAGCTGATCTAGCCTGGTGGAGATGACGTACTAAGAGGCAGGTTTGTAGGGTAGAAAGACCCTGAGCCATGGAGTCAGTAGACTTGAGTTTGAATTCCGTCTCTGGCTAAGCTACTGTAGGCATGTTACTGAACTGCTCAGAGCCTTTGTTTCCTCACTTTAAGAATGGGGCAACAATGCCTGTTTCTCAGGATTGTTGCGAGGATCATCATTGTCATTGTCATCATTAGCGGTGTGTGAAAGGCACAGGAGTGTTGGGGATAGGGTTGGGAAGGCAATGACTTGAAGGTAGATAGTGAAGCTCACCCACTAATGCAAGCTTATTGCTAGCATTTCTTTCTGTGGGCCCAAGCTTTGGTCTCTCATCTACTATTGACTATCATTTGCTGGAAAAGCAGTCCAGATAGCAGCTTGTGATAGTTACGTTAGTCCCAAACTAACTCACAAGGGGAAACCCTGAGGAAGAGCTCTGTCATTTCCCAATCCAAAGTTATTTTCAGGTAATTATGCTGATAGATAAAACAGGTGAGACAATGTGATTCCTAAACACTTGACTTATTGGTCCTGGTATTGATTGTCCCAGTGGCAGAGGTGGGTATGTGTATCACCCTGAAGTTCTGAGCACACAGGCTCAGTTTACCGCTTTCTAGAAGACCCATATTCTCCCTGCATGAGCTTATTCTTTGTTGCACAACTACCTCAAAAACTTCTTTTCAGGAAAAGGCATACTTGCTGTGAAATTAATGTAACTTCACGTCCCTTCTAAGATCCTGGTGAAAATTTACAAAAGTAAGATTTTAACTGTGATTGGTTGGCTTCTGTTTCTTTCCACTCGAACTTCCCATCGCCATAAACTTCTCCTTTTGTCAGGTGGTGCTGGGGGTTCAGATAGTTTGAGGATCCAGATAAAGGGATGTTGAATTGAGATAATTAGTGGGAGATATTTTCGTGGTTGGTTATTTCTGTGTATAGTTATTTCTGGTCATCTTGGTATAGGAGTAGCTTCCAGTATGATCCTCCTGTTCATTGTGTGAGTCCCCCTGTGTCAGGCCTATGGGTGTAAGAGCAGAGGTCACAACACATGTGAGCACATCCTAAGGTGTCAGAAGTATGTGGCCCTGGAGGATAAATAAGGTTTGAAATAGACAGAGCCAGAAGCTAGTCTGTGGAAAATTCTCCCATTCATCAGACATGTAAAGTTAGAAGTGGAGGAATCATTTCTTATCACTTACTCAAATTAGAAGTTCTTTCTTGTTGGGGCTTCCAGTCAAGATGGCAGAATAGATGGTTCCCAGCATCACTCTCTCCCACAAATCAACCAATTTACAACTATAGAAAAGCAACAACAGCCAAGCTGGAGCCACTAGAGCTCAGGGGAAGGGGAGGATAGACCTACAGAGTGCATGAAGGCAGGAGAAGCCACGATGAGAGAAAGAAAAAAATGCTCTGACCATTTCATGCCGCAGCTGCTTTAAGGCTGGAGCTGCTGAGCACACGGAGCAGGAGCTGACAAAAGCCACAGCTGTGCCCTTCAGATGGAGTTGCTTGGAGGCAGCAGGGGAGAAGAGGGCCTTGGTGGCCTCCAGATCAGCAAGAACACTAATAGGGTTCCTGTGGAACCACATGGGAGCAAGGAGTCACAACAGCTAATAAAAAGGACCCACTCAGAGGCCAGTGAGTCATTGCAAGGGACTGGTGCGTGGCCCATTCCATGGGAAGTGTTTGCAGCATGGGCGGTGGGGGAGACAGGCCCACCAGAAGAACACTGGGACACAGAAAGAACAGCTGATCTGCACCCCTATCAGCCAAGGAGCACTCAGAGGAGACTGATCAGGAATGCAGAATTGCATGGGGTGCAGTTTGATGAAAAAACTCAGGCCCAGATTAGAGTTTCTACACAACCCAGGTGCACTGGGTCTCTGGAGAGCTGGAAGTACCTATAAGGTCAACCATTAAATCTTGAGCTGCACAAGAAGCCTTCCCTAGGGAATCAGCAGCAAAGCAGCAATTTAGCTCAACCACAGAGTTCAAGTACTGGTCCAAACATTAAGTTCCCCCACTTTAGAAGTAAGCAAAGGATAAAAAAATTAGTTTCTGCCCAGGCACACCACCAGTGCCTTGGGGCACACCTGGGGACCTGGGGCTTGGAGCTGGGGACGGGACCACCTCCGGTCCCACAACCAGGTACACTGCCAGTGCCTCGGGAGCTGCCTGAGGACCCAAAGCATGGATCTGGGGACTAGACTGCCCTCCCACAACCAGGCACACTGCCAGCACCAAGGAGCAGGCCAAAAACATCACCTCCATGTGGGTGGCCCACCACAGCCACCACAATAACCATGGCTGCTGTGAAAGTGGCTAGATGTCACAACCACCACACAGATGGTCTACCAGCCACTGGAGTGCATTGACACAAGGAGAGTCACTAGCAGAGACCAAAAATAAGAAGCAGATGTCTCTCTCCACAAAGTCCATTCCAGAGTGACAGAAGAAGCATCTGCTCTACGATAATATTGGGGGACCTGAACACACCTCTCAGCATTGGACAGATCATCTAGGCAACAAATCAACAGAGTAACCATTATTCTTTCAGAGGGAGAGAAGAAATCTAGGGTAATTAGAGGGGGGAGGGGGGAGAGAGAGGGGGATGGAGAGAGATTGGGCAAGGGGCATAAAGAATAAGTATGATTTGTAGTAATATATATATGCTAATAATATTGATTTGATAACATATCTCAATGTTGAACCCCCAAAATATGTATAATCAATTATGATTCAATTAAAAAAATAGTTCTTTCTTGTCAGGAATACATATTCATGCCATGTGTATAATTATAAATATGCCACAATAATATTTTTCTTTAGATGGGAATCATGTGATATAGAATTCATCAGAGTTTTTGTTTGTAGAGGACAAATGTACAGCCGTGCTATAAACAATGAACACGGTTTTGCATAAAAAATGTTTACTTTATGCATAACAGTGAATTGGGTCATTAACAAATTCTGAAGCTTGAAAAAAATTTTTCTAAAATTTATATAATCAAAAAATTTGGATCAATTATGCTAGAGGAAAGACTGAATTCTTTTTTTAGTCTTTCTGTAGAAAATGACATAAAATCATTGTCCCATAGAAAGGTGAGTAACAGGGCTGGCCTGTGGCTCACTCGGTAGAGTGCGGTGCTGATAACACCAAGGCCACGGGTTCGGATCCTATATAGGGATGGCCGGTTTGCTCACTGGCTGAGCGTGGTGCTGACAACACCAAGTCAAGGGTTAAGATCCCCTTACTGGTCATCTTTTTTTTTTTTAAAAAAAGAAAGGTGAATAATGACTGTGCAGTCAACAGTGGACGAAAATTGAATTATAGATGTATGGAAGGCAGTTAGTTAATTAAAAATGTAGCTTTTATCCATGGGTTCTGGATGTTTCCAGCTTTTAAAAGTTCATAATTTGTCATTTTTTTCTCATTCTAAATATCCAATATTGCATCTAATTTTTCATTTGCATTTTTTATTGTGGTAAAAAACACATGACAGAATAAACTCTCTTAACAAATTTTTAAGTTTTCAGTACAGTATTGTTAACTCTATGCACATTGTTTTACAGTGCATTTGCATTAAAAAATTATTTGTCTTAAAGAGGGTCCCTAAATTATATAAATTTCAGGCCCTGTAAACCAGAATCTGCCTCTGTCCCCAGACCTTCCCCCATTATGGCATTTTCAAAACCACATATTTCTCCATTTTTTTCTTTTCTTTCCTCTTTTCTTTTTTAAATAACAACTTTATTGAGATATAATTCACATACCATAAAATTCACTCTTTTAAAGTGTACAATGTTTTTTTGTATATTCACAGAGTTGTGCAACCATCACTACTATCTAATTTCAGAACATTTTCATCACTCTCAAAAAAGAAACCCTGTATCCTTCAGCAGTCACACTCCACTTTTCCTCCCATCAGTTCCTGGAAAAAGCTAATCTACTTCTGTCTTTATGTATTTCCCTATTTTGGACATTTCAAAAAGATGAAATTATATAATATGTGATCCTTTGTAACTGACTTCTCTCACTTAGCATCATGTTTTTAAGGTTCATCCATGTTGTAGTATGTATCAGTACTTAATTCATTTTTATGGCTAAATAATATTCTGTTTTATGGATATGCCACATTTTGAAAATCCATTATTCAGTTGGTGGGTATTTGGGTTGTTTCTACCTTTTGGCCATTATGAATAATATTGCTACGCACATTCACGTACAAGTGTTTTCATTTCTGTTGGGTAGATACCTAGGAGTAGAATTGCTGGTCATATGGTTAATCTTTTGAGGGGCTTCCAGACTGTTTTCCAAAGTGGCTGCACCAATTTACAACCTGACCAGTAATGTGTAAGTGTTCCAGTTTCTCCGCATCCTTGCTAAGACTTGTTATTGTCTGCCTTTTTGATTTTGCCCATCCTCGTGGGTATGAAGTGGTATCCTACACTACGTTTAATTAATGCTTAATTTATTTACTTAGAGCGTTTTCATTATAATGACATTGACACGTGGAGGGGCTTCCATTATACTCCAATTGCAGGGGTAAGAACATACACTTTAATAAGTTCAGAATTGTTCCCAAGCAACATATCAACCACTTTAAATTTGTGTGGTTCATTCTCTTCAAGCCCTTGGCTCTGTCTGTTGAAACTCCAACTATATTCTTTGCTTAGTTCATTCTTACAGTTTTAAATATCCAAACACTGTGTAGACCCCTTTCTTTATATTTCATTGCAGGACAATCGTTTTGAGCAGGGAATATTCTACCCACCTCCTCCAAATTTCTAGCCCAGTACTTTTTATTTGCATTAGTAGCAACCTCATAGAGCTGTTGTGATTAAATGAGATTATGTTTGTCAAATGTATAACACATTAGGTTGTCAATAAATAGTAGTAAAAAAAAAAAAAGGACGGATCGAATGTGCTGGTCATGCAGAAAGTGGACTCATTTTAGGTCAGTTCCAAATCTTTTGTACCTAGATTATATCAACACACAGTGAAACAGGAAGTGTTGATTTCCACAGACTACCCTCCATGGCTGGTATGTTTCGTTGGTTGGGGTCTAAGCATCATCTGAGTCCTTGATTTCTCTGACCAATTAAGTCCTTTAGAACTGGAAAGCCTGCAGCCATAAAGTCCTCACTTGTTGCCTGGGGTCCTGGTCACCCTCTAAAAGTTTCCTGAGATATAAGAATTTATCTCGAGGAGTATTTTTACAGCCTGGGTCCAGGAACACTGCCTACATCTCTTGAGTTTTTGGTTTTCTGAAGACTGTCAGCCATATTGCTGTAAAACTGAAACTTCCCGCAAAACTTTCCCAAAAAGACATCAGCCAAACATCACCTTTAATGATATCTGAACTGTAGAAATCCAAATTCAAATACTCATGTTTGAACTTATTTTAGTGAGGCAAACTATAAAATTTTGTTGGTATTTTTTTGAAAGTGCAGGCACATACTCGTATTTAAAAGAAATCCTGTGTCAGCAGTCAAACGTACAAACTCCCCAATCAAACTCATAAATGCTTTTAAACTGGACGTTATTTGTTGATCACACTCCACGGGCAGAGCCCTGGGCTAGGTTTACAAAGAGGGTTACAGGGACATAGCTTGTATAAAAACAGTGGAGCCTTGTGATCTTGGTCTGCAGAAAATCACACGCAAAGAAATAACAGCCAAGCAGAAAAATATAGATGAAAGCAACTCAAGTCTTTACTCAGTCTCTTGAGGAATGTCAAAGGGGAGAGGACAGTCTTGATGTGTAGTAAAACTTCTGAGAAATTCTTGTTAGATTTTTTTTTAAACTCACAATCTTTCTCTTAAACCACACGGTAGCGCCTAGAAAATCTTTCTGTTCCCCCTTTCCCTGTGCACCTCCAGGTTAGCAGAATATCCCACCCCAAAAGACACCACTTTGGCATAAGGGTTATTTTGAGCTGAAGGCAATTGAGAAGAAGCAGATACAAAAGAGCTCTCTGCCCTCGCCCTATTTGCCTAAAAGCAGGATATGAATTTGTAAAGATATCTCCCCTCTGCTCTCAACTGGGAAGGACGAAAGTTAATCACTGGAGGCAACTCTAGACCCTTATCAGCCTGGAGACAGTGAGGAATCTACATAACAAACTTTACCCACCAGACCTTATTTTCCATTAGTCTCCCCATATACTGCCATCCCACAATTTGCCATCCCTAGACACTCAGTCTTTTTCCTTCGTCTTGTCACTTCTCTGAAAATTTACTGTTCCTTTGCCGAGATGCTGTGTAAGCCCATGTTCTAGCGGCCCGTTTGAGTTACTCCTCTCTGAGTGCTCCCATGTATAAGCGCAATGCACATGCTAATCAATTTCTGGTTGTTTTTCTCTTGTTAATCTGTCTTTTGTTAGTCTAATTTACAGGACCCAAGCTTGAGGAATTTAGATGGGTAGAGGAAAAGAATATTTTCCTTCCGTGCACCCCAAAACCTTTCCCAGAAGTCTAATGCATGCATTTCTTCCCTTGTTCCAATGTTTCCATCCATGGCAGTCCTAAAATCTCTCTCTCTCTCCCCACTAACAGTGTCCCACCCCCTACTCTCCCAGCTAAGTCCCTTCAATGTTCTGTCCCTCCTGTTCACTTCCCCATTTACTTTGACGTACTTTGTCCCTCTAATAGATGCTAGTCTCCAAGGGACTGTGCTTCTTGTATTCACGCCCCTGTGTGCTCCCTTCGTCTCAAATCAGAGCTGGCCCCATGACTCACTTGTAACCAATGGAGATGATGCTGCACTGCTTCTGAGGTGGGTCAAAGTCTTGCAGCTTCTGCCTTGGCTTCTTGGAATTCTTGGTCAGAGGGAAGCGAGCTGTAGTGGGTTAAATAGTATCCCTCAGAAATTCATGTTCACCTGGAACTTCAGAAGGTGACCTTACTTGGAAACAGGGTGTTTGCAGATGTAATTAATTAAGGATGTTGAGGTGAAATCATCCTGGATTTAGTTAGAGCGGGTCCTAAATCCAATGACTGGTGTCCTTATGAGAGGACACAGAGAGACACTTAAAGGTGGAGGCAGAGATTTGAGCGAGACATCTACAAGCTAAGGAATGCCAAGGATCGCTGGCAGACACCAGAAGCGAGGGAGAGACAAGTTGGACTTCTTTTTCAGGTCCACCAGAAGGAACCAACGCTGCTGACACCTTGATTTCAGACTTTCCTTCTGAACTGTGAGAGAATAAACTTCTGTTGTTTTAAGCCACCCAGTTTGTGCTAATTTGTCATAGCAGCTCTAGGAAACTTACACACCAAACGGTCAGGTAAGTCTGACTACCCTGAGACCACAGTGCTCTGAAGAAGTCCGGGCTGGCTGTGCGGAAAGAGAGAGGTGCCCAGGCAGCCACTAGCTGCAGGCGTGAAGACGTCATCTTGAACACTGTCCAGTTGAGCCTTCAGTGGACTCTGACCTCAGCCAACATCTGATTGCTACGTTATAAGAGACCCCAAGTGAGAGCAGCCCAGTTAAGTCCAGTCAACGCAAAGAACCGTGAGAGATAGTAACAAAGGTAGGCTTTAAGCCAGGGAGTTCTGTGGTGGTTCCTTACGTACCAAGGTCTTGATATAAGACCTTCCCACTGAGGATGGCCTCCTGAAGATGGGGTCCAGCTCACCTCATCCTTCTCATGAGAATCTGCTCCCATCCCTGTGCTGCCCTGGAATCCAGGTAAATAACATTCTCTACCTCTTCACATGTATGTAAAAGACTAGTTTCTCTCTTCAGTAGGTTTACAGCCTGATGGTGGGGGCCAGCTTTAACTTAAGAAAAATGTCCAGAACTCTCCTAAGCATCATGAGAACAAATTCAAAATGATGTGTAAGACACCTGTGGAGAAGACGCTTTGTGAGGTTGAGAAGGGGTCCCTCTGGGAGGATGTGGTATTTTGAAGGAGGCAATGTTTATGAATAAGAGGAGAGGAGCTGGGAGGGCATTCCAGAGTGGGAATAACTTGTGGGTTGTCATGTTATGACCTTCTTTCATTTGAGGAACAGACTGAAGGGAAGGCCACGCCCCCCCCAAGACAAGCCACAGGAGTTCTGTGTGCACAGGTCCCCCTTTGTGTTGTGTGACCCTATTTCCCTGGCTTCTGCTGATCAGACTAGGTCTTTGAGCCCTGACCAAAGGTCAATATCTCTGATGAGAGTTCTACCTGAGCTCCCTGACCCTCAGGAGTCCACAGATGGCTTTTAGCATGTGTGAACACCCTAAAATTGTGTGTAAAATTGTATGTCCCTTCATGCATTTTTCTGGTAAGTGTATCCATACCTTTTATCACATTATCCATAACTTGTACTACATAAAGGAGGTGGAGTTTGACCTCAAAAGATAAGAACCAAGATTTAAGGAAAGCGAATGAGATCTGTAACATGCACACGACATACTTTTATGAAAATGCACACGTAATCACGATGCTCATTTTGCAAGAACACAAATAAAAAGATGCACATTGAGTACATTAGAGTGGTTGCCTATGGTGGTGGCAGGGAGCAGGGAGATGGGAGTGTGGTTTGGAGCTAAAAGTAGAAGAAAGAACCAGTAGAAGAAAGCCCTTCAAGTGACCTGGCTTGAGAACTCTGGCCAATAGGGCACTCCTTGTTGGGAGATGACTGGCTGACAGATCGAATCCGCTCTCTGTGGAGTTTTTCATGGGAGGCCTGGAGAGTGGTGGAAATGGAGGCAATTGTGGAATGAGAACTGAGGGGCTCTGGGGAGTGAGAGTAGCCTCCTGCCTCTGCAGAGGTGACAAGATCGATGGGCTGCCAGAGCTGTTCCTGGGTCACTGCAGCGACTTGAGCTAATGCAGAGGAGAAGCTGACTTGTGCCACCTCCATCAATGTAGTTGACTTTGTAGCACACCTGGAAATGCTGAGAGAGGCTTCTAGGTCTTGTATCCTAGGTCACTCCAAGATGTAACTCCAAGATTACTTACAAGTGATGCTCAAGTGAGAAGACTGTGAGATGGTGCATGCAGGAAGGGTCCTGGGGCCTCAGGAAGCCCAGTGCCCCAGGTGGAGACTTGCTTAGTTTCCTCCCTAAACCTGGCTGCCTCTCCAGGTGGGCAAACCCCAAGGCCCTGTTCCTGCCCACTGGGCTAATGCAGCTGGTTCAAACGCATTAGGCTGAGTGACTGCAGAAATAATAGCCCTTCTCTCAGGCTCCTCCAAGCAGCACGTCCGTTCGCTTTTGGCAGGAGATCTGGAGAACTCATCCAACTTTGGGGCAATGTTTTAAAATGCGCTCCAGGTCAAAGCAGAAGTTAGAATGTTATGGGAATTGTATTTCTCTGTGGAGAGGCTGGGGTGCACAGCTGGGGATCTGTGCTGGCTCCCGTCCCTTTTGGAAAGGGAGGAAACACATTTTTGCCCACATAAATTATGCATCAGGCTGATGACAAAGTACTTGTTTCCAGGCTCAGTGGAACACTGTGGTTCTTGCCTGCGGTGGCCCCCTGAGGCACAGGCTGTGATTTAAGCATTCTTAATTAGTGGTGTGCTGCGATGCAGTTTGTTATGAGCTCTTCCCAGTTCCCCGGGGTGAGTCCATGTTCCGTTACACTGGTGATTCTCTACTTTTATTTTTTTTAAGTTGAGGAGTGGTTTGATCCTCTGAAATGTTCTTTCTCAGGAGCAGAAACATTATAACAGACCTCAATTTAGTCAAGAAAAGACATGATCCTTAATGTCACTTTACAGTGGTCAGACAATATGGTCTCCTCAAGATGTGGAAGGACTTCGCGGGGGAACCCCTACCTCCCACTCCAGGAAAAAGGAGTAAGTGGGGTAATTCGTGGGGTCTGTTGAAGTGAGGTTTGGTTCTGGTTTTATTTCCCAGCTGTGGGGCCTCAGGCTGGGCTGTGAAAGAGTACTGCACAGTACTTGGCACATGTAGGGACATGACACACTGGTTGTTACTATTGTTGTTAATTTGGAAGCTCTCAGCATAGAATCTGGCACAAGCTGGGCATCCTGACAGCACCTCACCTTCTTTCTCTTGCACCTCCAACAGTTGACTCTCCAGCCTTTGCCTAATCTGGGGAGTCCCTGACTCAAGGGCTGCAATGAAGTCCAACCCTCCCCTGAGGTGTGAATTCTTGAACCTTTAGCATCCTGCCAGGTGATCCCATAGACTCTCTTGAATACCTAATACAAGGAAATTCACTTCTCCCAAGGCAAGCTATTCCCTCCTTAGGCGGCTCTGATAAAGGAAATTGAACTCCATCATGAATTCTGTCTTCTTGCTCCTTTTCTGGTAAAGAATCAACACATGTTTATTGAGCAATAAATATTCATTGTGTAGTTAGCACCAGTAGAGGATACAAATGTGAGTTTAATCTATAAGTATGTTCCTTGACCTTAATGCGGAGTAAAGAACCACAGCCATGGGAAGACAGATGGGAATGGAAGATAGTATTTGACACAAAAAGACCAGTCTCCCACATCCCTGCTCCAGTGATTAAGGTGACTGCAGCAAGGAGGCAGGGAATTGGGCTTTCTTGGTGTGATCTGCATATCCAGTAACTCAAGCTCATGGGCCAGTGCAGAGGATTATCAAGGAAACCTTTTCCACTTATTACTGTTTTTAAAATTCACGTAAGAGTTATAATTATGGTGTGTCTCAGCTTGGGATTTCTAGAAATAGGCCTGAAGCAAAGCTTACATGCTAAAGCAGGGGTCAGCAAACTTTGGCCTGTGTCACCTGCTTTCAACAGTCTGTGAGCTAAGAAACCCAACAACTTAGAGATTTAAATCAGAGGTTGGCAAATTATTCCACCCACTAGCTAAATTTAGCCCACTGCCTGTTTTGTACACTCATGAGTTAATAATAATTTTTTCATTTTTAAATGGCTGAAAAAAATTAAAAGAATAATATTTTGTGACATGTGAATAATGCATGAAATTCAAATGTCAATGTCCATAAATAAAGTTTTATTGGAACACAGCCACGCCCATTCTTTTACGTATTGTGTCTATAGCTGCTTTTGTGTTGAAATGACAGAGTTAAGTAGTCATGAGAGAGACTATATGGCCTATAGAGACTGAAACTTTTACTGTCTGGTCATTTACAGAGAAAGCTAGCCCACCCCTGTATTGAAGCTTTATTAGGGGATGAGATCCCAAAGAGCCAACATGGGAGAAAACCAAAGGGGAGAGAGGAAAGCAAGGAAAGGACGGACCAGGTGGTATGTTACAGAGTGGGCCAGAGTTGGTAAGAAAACGCCATTTGGGACATCACTAGATCAGAGGCATGGAATCCGGCATCTCCAACCATACAAAGAGGGGAGGAAGGGTGAGTGGTTTACCAGTCAGCTCCTTTCTGTCTCTTGGCTTTATCAAAGTCCATCCCGTAGGGTGTTGGCACTTCTGGGTTGTGTTTCCTGGTCCCTCCAGGGAGGTGCTGGGAAGACAAAGCTTCTGTGGGTCAGTCTGGCCAGTGCACGCTGGGCAGACTCTGTCAGTTGATGCCACATGTGGGGCTCTTTAATTGGCGCTTGCAAAGTTGGAGGTGGCAGTAGCTGAGACTCTACAACCAAGAGATTGGCATGAACCATTCTAGGGAGGTTCTGGAAAGCAAGAGGTGGATGGGCAGGGAGGGAGGGTGGAAGTCTGGGGTGACCCCAAAAGGCTGTAATCAGTTCGAGCACGCACTCTCTTGTCAGTTGCAAGAAAAGGACCACAGGATGCTTGCTGAAATTAAAACTATGTGAAATCTGAGCATGGGGTGATATTCAAAGGTGTCAGGTGAGGTTGAGTGGGGGAGGTCTGGGTGAGTCTGGGGTTAGGACATGAGAAATCCTTTTTAGCTTGAACTCTCCAGTATCTCATGCCCCAGTCATGTCAGAAGAAAAAAGCAAGCCATTGCCAAATGGATTTTTTTTAAAAAAAGAACCTTTAACTCAAGTTGCAGATGAAGACTAGCTAAGAAAAAGGGATTGGTTTCTTAGAGGCAAGGCCTGGGTTAGGGAAGCTACAGGAGAAGAGTGGAGGTTTTTTTCAGGGACCACTGGGCAGTGCTGTTTTGGTCAGCTGTGAGTGGACAGACGTAGCAATGAATTGCTGTGGTTGTTTTTGGGTTGCTTCCTCTTCCTAGGCCTTAGTTTCCCTGTGTTAAATGTGGGGTTGAACACGGTCATCTTTATGTCTATTTCCAGCTCTGACATTCTGTGCTGCCAGAATGCTCAGGCCAAAGATGCGACCCAGGCGGATCTAGCACGGACTCTTTGGCAGTGTGCAACGTGGATCACGGGACAAATAACCACGGAAGCATTTTTAGTGCAACTTGATTAACTTGGATGATTGTTGCCATTTTCTGAGTTTAATAAGGGAGCCCTATGCCTGCGGAACTATGTGCTGGCAGTGTAGTTTTTATAGTGGTAAGGTTTTTGTTGAAAAACTAAAAATAAGTAGTGTTTTAATAGAAGAATAAAACACCAAAAAGCCAATGTATTTTTAAAAGATGATACATAGTCCAGAAACAATCTGAAGGCATTAAAAGCACTTCGTGGAGATGGTATTTGTGGTTACTGTCACCAGTGCTTGTAAAATTATAAAATTTAGCAAGGAAGGAAATAGGTTTGGCTGTTTAGCAAATAATAAATCAAATAACTCCCAAACCAAGCCAATGGCTAAGAAAGAGAGAGAGCAAGTAACACGGAGAAAGAAAACACAGAATAATGAAAATGGCTCCAGGCGAGAAGGCCCAGTGAAGTGAGAAATGTCCTGTGAATGACAGGAGCAGGAGCCCTTGTCCTTAACTAAGAGGTGGGAGTGGAGGCCGGGTGGCAGCAACCATGAGTCCCGGTGGTGGCAGAGGCACTTGTCCCATTACTCTTTGCAGTGGATGAGAACGGTAAGAACAGTGGCTGCCACTCCTGTGCACTTGTTCTGGGCCAGATGTTGGGCCCAGGGCTTCTGATGTATTAACGTCCTTGGAATTTCCACCTGAGCTCCAGCATCACTGGACTTGGCCATGGAACCTAGCATCCCTGCCTTGTTCTCCTGCTCTTTCACCTGTGCCAGGTGCATTTCCTCTGTGAGGCTGAGAACAGCCTGCGGAGCTTTTCTCACGTGTATCATTCTTGACACTTAGCACAGGATTGGGCCAAAGTGCACTTTCCAAATGGACTTGATGGAAAAGTTAGCAGGCTCTGTTTAGCTAATGATGATAGCTGACATTTACAGAGGGCTGTGTGCTAGAAGCTGTGCTCAGTACTTTATAAGAATAATCTCATTTTATCCTTACAACAATCCCAGCCGGTACTTTTTTTTTTATTGTGGCAAAAACCACATGAACATAAAATTTATCATCTTAACCACTTTAGGTGTACAGTTCCGTAATGTTAAGTGTATTCACATTGTTGTGCAGCAGATCTCCAGACCTTTCTCATCTTGCAAACTGGAAGCTCTGTACCCATTAAACAAAAGTGCCCCATTCCCTCCCTTCTGTATCTGCTGGTAACCACCATTCTACTTTCCATTTCTATGAATTTGACTACTTTAGTTACCCCCTATAAGTGGATTCATACAGTGTCTTTTTGTGTCTGGCTTATTTCATTTAACATAATGTCCTCGAGCTTCATCCATGTTGTAGCCTGTGTCAGAATTTCCTTCCTTTTTAAGGGTGAATAATATTCCATTGAATGTGTATACTGCATCTTGTTTATCTGTTCACCTGTTGATGGACATTTGGGTTGCTTCCAAGTTTTAGCTATTGTGAATAATGCTGCTATGAACACGGGTGTGCCACTTGAGAGTAGGTGATTTTATCTCTACTTACCATGTAAGGGGCTGAGGATCAGAGAGATTGTGCTACTTGTCCAAGTTCACAGCCAGAAAGTAGTCAAGGTGGCACCTGGGTTGACCCAACCCCCTGGCTTATGCTTATCACCACTACGATGCAAACTTTTGCTGAGGGGAGCTCCTGAAGGAGGAGTTGAGAGCTCTTCTGCAGTTAATGAAGTCTAGGGTTTATTTGTGGGAATTTTTCTAAAAATCAGGCTCTGGAACTTAATCCTAAACACTCTCCTGTGCTTTTGCTGAAAACCTATTACTCGAGGCAGTTTAGGAGTGAATTGAAGTGGAAATGACACCAATTGCTGTCTAGGTGGGAGGACAATGTGATGGAGAAATAGAATTTTAAAAAAGCCCCAGAAGTGATTCTGTGCTCCTTTCACTTATATTTAACACGTTACATAAAAGCATTCCAAAGGGTTCATGTACAGCGTGTGCATGTGTGCAAGTGCACACAGGTTTCTATGCAATGCACAGAAAACAAGCCTGTGGTTCTAGAAATAATCCAAGTGATAAATGGTCTCTGTCTGCATATATCTTAAGCAATGATGCCAAATTATTTGGACACGTTTGGTAACAGATGTGATCTGTTTAGCTAAACAGATATTAATTTTCCAGCTCTTTGGCCCGCTGATAAATTATATCCTCTTGGAGATACATCATGACAAGTTACAATAAAAGCTGATGTTGCATGTGATTGTCAAAACACGATGCAAATGAGATGAACACTCTTACCACGTATGTTGTCCTTTGATGTAGAAAATATCTACAATGTAGGTTTTTTAAGAACTTATCTTCTATATACATCGTAGTAAAGGCATTTTATTACTTAATCTACTTAAAATCAATGTATTAATCTAATAGGTTATCAGCATTTTCAGCCATTTGTCATTTGTGAAGTAGGTTTTGGAATCTGTGTCCTTCCTTTTGGAATTGTGCTTTTCTCTAGTACTTCTCGTACAGAATCTTTGGACACCAGGTGCCTGGCCTGAAATGTTGCTAGGCTACAAAATAAAGTCGCACGAGGTTGCTCTAAAATACACGCCTCTTTTGTGTGATGAATGATCATGATCTGGAGTTTCCAGTAATGGAAAAGTTGCTGTCAATCTCAGTGGATGCTTTCTTCTTCTCTAAAAAACAGGTTTCTCAACCTCGACACTATTGACACTTTAAACCAGATAATTATTTGTTGCGTGCAGCTATCCTGTGCATTGTAGGAAGTTTAACATCCTCCCTGGCCTTTAACCACTAGACGCCAGCAACACTCCCCAATTGTGACAATCAAAAATATCTCCAGACATTGCCAAATGTTCCCTGGGGGCAAAAATTGCCCCCCTGTTGAGAACCACTGATAGAAAGCTTCAGAAAGTCAGATGTCTGCAAACTGCTGCATGTTGCCCTTGTTTTATAAATAGGTTCTGAGTATTTTACATACTGTTTGAAGTAGCAGTAGCTATTAACATAAATATTTTTATTTGTAATTTTGGCAACAGCCTGGCAGGGAAGATTAATGGAGGGAAAAAAAGCAAAAATATCCTTCCGTGATGTTGTAGTGCACTGAATTGCATGCTATTGAGGTGCCAATAAGGAGACGATGATAAATGGAATAACCATCAGTTAAATGCTGTGTTCTCTGAGGATGCCTGCTTCTTGTTGTATAATGTCCCTCAACTATAGCTTATCTCTCTGGATTAGTTAATTGTATGTTTCTTTTCAACCTTCATTGGTATCACCCAGTGTTTATTCCCCAGTATTCCATTTTTTATTCTTGTAATCAACAGAGCTTTGCTGCCCGTTTGTCATTAAAAGTGTCAGTTTGGTTTTCATTCCATATATTTGGCTGGCTTACTGTTTGGATCGGTGGAGAAATCTACCGGACTTTGATGGAGCTAAGATTATATTGCTATTGATGACTGTCTTTTGCATGGCAAATCTTGTTCAAATAAAATTGTAGATTTTCAGCCCGTGTAGGTGAGCAGTAATACTGAGGACAAACACAAAATTCTATTAACAGGCTGACAATAATCTCTTCAGCTAGACCCCAAACATGCCTTTTGGTTCACATGATAATATAATTTGGACTGAGAATATAAGAATTTTATAGTTCTAAGAAACTACTCTAACCCCTTCACTTTATAAATGAAAAAAATAAGGTCAGGTGAGAAGAATAGTGATGTTGTCAAGAACATAAAACCAGATAGTTCCAGAAATAGGACTAGAGGCCTCTGTGGAAGATCTCAGTGATGGCCCTGATTTGGGGTCAGTAAACTATGGCCCTTGGAGCAAATCTGGCCTGCTGCCTGTTTTTCTAAATAAAGTTTTATTGGCACACAGCCACACACATCAGTCTACTGATTATTTATGGCTCCTTTCATGCTACAATCACAGGGTTGAGTAGTGCTAGAAATAGTATGGTCCACAAAACCAAAAATATTTCCTATAAGGCCTTTCTCAGAAAAAGTTTACATATACCTGGACTAATTCTCATGCCCTTTGCCATGTAATATTGCAGTATCCCATTCCTATATCCCCTCTGCCCCTGATTCTGGGCTCAGCCATATGACTTGCTTTGGGCCTGCTTGCCCTTGTGCTTTCTGTTGCCGTGGAAAATGCCAGGGCTAGCTTCCTGGAGGATGAGAGGCATGTGGAGCAGAGACAATTCATACAAGTTGTCCCCACTGACGCCAGCCTAGATTAGCGGTCAGTCAGCCATCCCCTAGACAAGTGAGCAAGGTCAGTTCCAACCAGCAGAGCTGCTAGCCAATGCATGATAAATGCCTAATGTTCATGCAGAATTATCATGGCATGTAAAATGGACACAACTCTCTTGAGAATTATGTGTTAGTTAAGGACTCAGATTTTAATGGTAGATAAATCTGGGTTTAGGTCCTGAGTATGCCACTTTCCTGAGTATGGTCTGTTACCTCTCAAATCTCTCATGCTCCCTCTCAGATCATGTTGCCTCTCAAATCTCTCTTTTCCCTCTGGTGGTAGTTGACATCACTACTTTCTTGATATCCGGTTTTCTCCACCTCTGGATAAAGATTATACTCCTCTGCCTCCTTGAAGATAGGCATGACTATGTGACTATCTGTGGCCAACAGACTGTGGACAAAAGTAGCAGGTGTCACTTCTGGGCAGAAGCATCTAGTTGCTGATGCTCGATGCTCCACCTAACTCTCCCCCTGACGTGGCAGCCGTGGTGGGATGGATTCATGCAGGGGTGCGACACTGAGGCACAACATGGGGGACAGTTTCCTTGGAGAGTTGTCTGCATGGACCCACAGTGGACTTTGCAGGAGCAAGAACTAAACTTTTGTTGTGTTAAGCCACTGGAATTTTGTGAATGCTTGTTATTACAACTGAGCAAATACTGTAATTTTCTGAAGATTTTTCTTTTTTTCCGAACTAGAAATGACCACAAATGGACAAAGTTGTAGTGGGAGAGAAAGAATCAACAATCATTTATTGGAGACCTACTGTGTGCCAAGGAGTAATGGGGAAAACAGGGCTTTACAATGCCAACTCCTGGGATCAAATCCAGGAATTGCCAGTCAATGAGATATCCAGGAAGGATCCAATTAGAATCCTTCGTGACCTGTGGAAGTCACTTTATTCTTTTGATCTTCAACTTCTAGTCAAATAGGGATAAACGTATCTTTTCAGTATGTTGTGAGGGATTTAATGAGGTAGTATTATGATAGAACATCCAGAGTCCGACATGAACTGGTAGGGACTGTTGTCTACATGGCAGACAGGATGGAACATTCTGGGGCCTAGGTCGAACCATGGAGTCTGGTTGTAGTTGGGGGAACTCTAGATTACCCGCAGGAAAGGCTAAGAAGATTTGCGAGAACTCTGAGAGGCAGTGAAGGTAACGGGGCCAGTGAAAGGGGTGTAAGGAGAGTAAGGGGAAGCCGGTGGACACATCAGAAACATGGAAGGCAGAGTCAAGGCCAAGGGCGGGGCCTTGTGGTCGAAGAGGCCTGCATTTGAATCCTGGTTCTGCTCTTATTTAAGTGACCCTGGGCAACTTACTTAACCTCTCTGGGCCCTAGTTTCCTCATCTGTGAAATAGGGCTAGCAAAGGATCAACTTTGTAGAATTGTAAAGAGAAAATGAGAAAATATCTGTAAAGTGCACATGGTAAGAAATTTATCTGGTGCCATTCTTACTTTATTATTGGGGTTAATCTGCAAATTCAAGGCACGTCCAATTAAAGTGGTATCCACCTAGTACACACAACTGAAGTTTCTTAAAAAGAATATGCTGGGAGCAGGAGGGGTGGGCAGTTAACCTGTTGCTTGTCTAATGGGATGGTGAGCTTGCTTGGCTGATATTTACACCTTAGGGGAGATTTCGGAAATAGACTGAACTTGCCAAGTCATAAGTTCCTGGCCTGATGATACTAAATAGAACAACACCTGCTGGGGGCTGTGAAAACCAGAAAACCTAATTGGATCCTTCCTGAATATCTCTGTAAATCATGTGTGAGTGCTTGCTCATGATCTCTTGAATCTCCTAGCTCAGAGGAATTCAAAATGAACTTGAAATCTCTTAGTGGCTTAGAATTTTTACTTCTTTTGGTGTGGGGGAGAGGGGAGAATAAAAACTTCTAATTTATTCTCTTCTAGTTGCATAAAGGTAAAAATCCTGCACAGATTAAATTATGTGACAATTTCTATTTCTGCTTGAACAGTGTTAGCAATATGGAGACCATGAAAAAGAACAATTAGATTTTATACATGATGTGCGTGTTCCAGCCAAATGCCTCTGGTCCCTTCTTTTAATTGTTAAGTGCCTCTGGGGTTTTAGCTTATTGGAAGGATCAGGAAGCAATATTCTAAGTGGGACAAGTTCCAGAAAGGGAGGGAGAGAGCAGGAAAGTTTTTTCCCCTTGTATTTCCCCGGAAAGCACATAGTTAATATGCCCAGCTCAGATCTAAACAGGAACCCGCAGATGAACTGACTGGGGCTTGCGGGGAAAGCAGGACAGTGGCTCCTGCTGGGCTCTCAAATGGTTCTTCACTCAATAACTTATCAGTGGGCATTTGGGGAGCCCCTTTCAAGTTTATAACTACCTTTTGTGCAACAAAGTCATATACCATTTGAATAAAGATGTTGCAAACTAAATAAGCTTGGAATCAAGAGTTAGTGTGTCATGTCATTAGAAGAAAAAATAACTTTTCATTACAAGAGAAAGGCACCCTGTGAATTAATTTCCCAAGCATTCATTCTTGCTATGGGCATTGCCCCATGCCTGAGAGCCAGGGTATAAAACTCAAAGAACTGAAATGATGAAACAAAAACTCTGTAATTCTTAAGGTAATATGATGGGATTGTATTCACTTTGGCAGTCTCTGAATCTAGGAATACTGTATTCCTTTCTGTTGCTAAGCTGATAATGCATTCAGAGTAGATATTAAAATACTTTCATGCTTAAAACATAAACACAGTGTGGCTCTGGTTGTGCATTGGATTCATAAGCAGAACTCCTACCGTCAGCCTCAAAAGAATCTGTTACCACCTAGGAATTCAGATAACTATTTTAAAGTGTATTTGAAAAAAGTAAGCAATATTATTAACCAAAAATGCTTCATATTGGGAGATATGACTTCTAAGGGCAACTTTTATTTTTGTCCCTTTATTGTACTTCTCTTTCTTTTTATGTCTTTTCAGCTGTTTTGGGATATGTGATTCTTTTGAAATATTTTTCTAATTTAGTAAAAGTTTTAGATGAAATCAGTTTGCTTAGGGGACCCCAAGAATGGTTTTGAGATTCAATGTTTATTTGTTCTGGCTTCAGAAAACTCAGAAGATGTTTCAGCATTACCGCGAAGCCTAGTTAATATGATTAAATTGCTTTTAAATTCCAAAATGCGAGTGCCTAGATAAAGTATGAAATGGTGAGCCAAGTTCTTGTTCCTTGTAATTCAGTGGAAGTGTGGGCACCTGGGGTCACTGGAAATGGAAAGTGGGGCCGATTTGTATACTACCTGGCTCCTATTCTACCTGCACCCATGGCATTAAAGTGTGTGTGTATATGCATGTCCACATTTGTGCACACATGCGCGTGTGTGTGTTTGCATATTTTCAAGCAAAGTTTTGTTATATTGAGACAGAAATTCCTTGAATCTCTTTAATTGCTTCCAAGTAATGCAGTTATGGTTGTGCCAGGCATTATCTCTGGTTTTCACATTCTATACATAGGAAAGAAAGGAAGCAAGAATCACAATAATATATTGAACTTTCAGAAGAAGACAACAGAACTGTGGTTACTAGAGGTGGGAAAGGGGGAGGCGGAGGGAGGTCAGCAAGAAATTGGTTAATGGTCACAAAGAATGATAACATATCGTAATGATGAATATGGTAATTATCCTGATTTCATCATCACATATTGTACACAAGTATTGATAGTCCACTCTGTACCCCACAAATGTGTATTATCAATTATGTTTCAATAAGAAAAAAAAAAGATCACAGAAAGTAAATTCAGAGTTGAAAAAGCCAGAGCAATTTGCAATTCGGTTCTTGATTAATCTAGCTTTTGGAATTGGAATGTGATCCTGAGGGAAGGTGAATGGGGTTCAGATTTTGAGTAGTCTTGAGACCCAGACTGCACGCCAGCATGCGGATAGGCACGCAGGCAAAGGCCTTGGGAAGCGGTTCCTCTATCGCCCCAGCTCAGGACTGGCTTCCCAGTGATTCCTGAGACCCCAGGAGCCAGAGGCAGCCCAGCACTGCGAAGAAACCAATGCATGCATTGCAGAAATATGAACATCTGTGATCAATATGTTAATTAAGAAGTTTTAAAGCACAAAATGGTAGATCTAAAAAGTGAGTGTGCAGATATATTTGGATTTCTGAATGTCTGCAAGAAGTGCAGGTTATGAATAACTGCTTTCCCAGACACAGTGAATGCTTTAATCTTATACTTAATTAGTGCTCAGCTCTTCCTTTGGAAGCCGTAAAGAAGCTCCTTTTATGATCCCATAACTAACCACTGGTGGAGGTTTCCTTTCCCAAGTGGTTGGCTTTTGGCAGCCTTAGAAAAGCTGCCCACCAGCAAAAGAGGCCATGTATCATCAAAGGAAAGCAGATTTCCAATATTTCTGGAACTGATATCACTGTGGTTCATCTGATTTTGTGTCTCCGTTTTGTTCTGCCATCTACTGAGCCTACCTGAAAAAGATTTTTAGGTGATCTACTCATTTTACACCTTCAAATTAATTGAAATGACATTTTGTGTGGCTAGTTTATAAATATGATACCCTTTTATAAAATTTAGAACACTCTAGAGCATCACAGGCCTGGGAGTAGAATCACTGAATTGCGGAGGAGAATTTTATTTATTTGTCCTTGTGATAATTTGAGTTTTTGCAAGAATGAAATTTTCCAAAAAAGAATTTTTCTTTTTTAAAAAAATTTTACTTTTGAGACATTTCTATTTGTAGATTGTTGTTATAGTATTCACGATTCTACCAGGATTAGACTTCATGAGAGCAGAGACAGAAGCCTTTAATTCTTTCTGCACGTCAGGGCACAGGCCCTGTGGTGTAATGTATGCTTCACAGCTCTTGTGTAGCTCTGGGTTCACAACACGTATTCAGGAAATAATATTTAACTCTATGCACATGACCTGTATGTGTTTGCCTGTTTTGTTTGGTTTAGGGATGAAGATCCTGGACTCTACAGGTTTCCGTGCAGATGAATTTTAAATCCACTAGTTTGCCTTGACATTGCATCCCATGCAGATGGGGCAAGCACACCACAATTTTACACACCATCGCTGGGTCTTACATGCACTCGGAGTTGGAGACCAACTTCTCTGGCCCTTCCCAAGAACAAACTGAATCTATTCTTTAAAGGCAGGAGTTTCATAACTATTAACCATTTTGCTTCTGGAAATACGGGGCATCCTGTGAGACAAGTGTTTCATTAACTGAAGCCCTTTTGTTGTGATACCCTGGGTGTAACCTGAAATTGGTGTTTGCCCAGGAAACAATCTTTCAATGTGTAATTTAAAAACCATGTTTCGCTGACTTTCTGATCCCAGCACCAACATTCAGAAGACTAACAGCAAGACCTGGTTGGAAAACTGTGTTGAGTTGGGGGCTAGTTAGGAAAAAGGAGCAGGTTTGTGCAGGGCCAGGCCACCATGGGGCCACGAGGGCATTGGCACTTGGAAGGGTTTTCTGTGTGCAGACAAATGGAGCACAGGAGCCACATCGGACATGTGGCGGTCTCTCCTACTTTCTCACCTTGTTAATTTTGCTTCTCTGGACGGCTGCCTATTGCTTGCTATTTTATGGGCTAGCTTCTAGGGAAGGTTAGTTGCCTAGCATGGATTTTTTTTTCTGGAAAACTGGCATACTTTCTTTACATTTGTGCCCAAGACTAGTCCTTAGGAAGAGAGAAGGGGCATGTAGTGGTGGGACACTCACTGGGTGGAGTTAGGAGACTTGGCTATGTGACCTTGGGCTAATTCTGTAACCCCTCTTAGCCTTGCTTTCTTCATCTGTAAAATGGAGCTATCCTCTGCCCTCCCAATGTGATAAGGCTCAGAAAAGGATCACAGGAAACAATGCATAAAGAGAAGGGCAGCACAAAACTGTCATCTGCTATTATGCGAGAGGAAACAGAAGCACAGATTTCTGTCTCAGAGAATCCTGGCAAAATATAGGCACAGAACTGGTTCATAAAGTCTAAGACTGTTTCCAGAAAATCAGTTGACTCTCTGTGGAGACAGTGCTCTTTGCTGACCAGCTATTAACATCCTCAGATTTGTGGGCCTGGGTCCCTACTGGGGCTCAGCCAAGGGAAACCAGTGAAGTCACCAAAGGAGGTGGTCCCAGATAGAGAGTGGCGCATGGAGGTCTATAGGAGGAAACTGGTCGGTGTGTGAGCAGAGATGTGGCTGGGGTGGTGAAGGGCCTGGGATGCATTTCCCCCAGGGCCCCGCAGAGATGGCTCCAATCTCCAGGCCCTGCCTCTGTTCTCTCTGTGGGGTCTTCTCTGTGAAAAACAAAACATGAGTTCTGCCTCTTGGCTTCCAACTTTAGCCCTTGCCACCATGTCCTCCAGAGTGGCTCCAGCCTGGGCTGAAGTTCTGTCCGAGCTCGGCTCCCTTCTCTGCTTCCGTTTCCCAGGATGGTGTCTCCAGAGAGAGGGGAGAAGCTTAGCTGCAGCTAGACTGCAGTCTAGCTGTTCCCCTGCAGGCTTGCCTGGAGCCTGTGTCTCTAACATCCCAGGAGCTAAGAGGATAAGGACCATTTCGAGATCGGGGACATCACAGCGAGGTGAGGGAGCCTTCATGACTTTGGCTTCCGCAGGCTGGAAGTCTCCATCGGCTTGCAGGTTCCTAGAACGTGAGAGCTGGAAGTGCTGTGGAGGTCTGCCAGCCAGTCCTCTGACTTGTGGGAGAGGCCTGGATAGCAAGCCCTGGACTAACCAGAAGGATGAATGGTAAATGCCGAATAGAGAAGTGTGTGCTGTTCTGTGAAGCGCAGAACTGTCTGAAGAAGTCGGGGAGGTTTCAGACAAGGTGATATTTGAGCTGGGTCTTAAAGGCTGGGGAGGAATTCATTACAAATACAGGAGGAAGCTGGACGTTCCAGGTAGGTTAGGGAATCGCCCAAGCAAAAAGAGTCAGGCTCCCTGACTCCCTTCCCCAGCCTCCCCCCCTTCCCTCGTTCCCTCCCTCCCTCTGCCTAGAGTGTGAGACCTGTGCAGTGGGTGTGCATAATCCTAATACTAGAATCTACAAGTTGAAGTCCACTGGTTATTATTTCTGGTTTTTACCTGAGCTTCATCTAAAGCAGGCATTCTTTTTCCAGAATTTTCATTTTAACCTTGGTTGACCTCACCCCTTCTCTCTACCCTAATCTCCAGTTTCCATGAGGGTATGTGTTTGATGAGCACCAGGAATGCCCAGGGAAGGAGTAGGAGGAGTCTATGTGCTGTGTGTGCCACTGTGTGTCCAGGTGTGCCTTTGTGTGTCTCTGTGTATCTGGGTCTGTGAATTTCTCACCGTGTATGTGTCTGTGTGTATCTCTGTGTGTGCACGCGTGTGTGTGTCATCTGGGGTGGGCTCTAAGATGGAGATCCTAGAAACAGACACTGTGTTAAGAAGTGGCACAGGAAATAAACCCTAGACTTGTCAGACCCAAGAAAAGTCTGGGAGGAGGAAGAGCCTATATGCCTACAGATAACTTTCCTCCTCCGGGACATTTGCTCTCTGTCCTATGAACCAGGGGACAGGGGAATTTCAACCCTAGGAGACCAGGAGGAGCTCTGGAATTTACGGCCGAGGAGGGCCTTTGAGGATGGGAGGCATGTGGGTCCTGGGCTGTGGGGGTGAGGTGTGCTGGGGCTGAGGGTCCCTCTCCTTGGGCACTTCTGTGACTTGGAAAGCAGTGAGATGAGGTGGGATGCAGAGGGTCTGACAGATCAGAGCATGTCCCAGGATCTGGGATGATGAGAGGAAGGAGGCAGGGATTCAGGGCTGGCCCTCGGCCCAGCTGCCTGAGTTTCAAGTCAGAACAAGGGTGTTGGCGACCTGGCTGAGCCACTTGATAACCCTGTCATTGTGGGCTGTCCCTCCACCTCATGGGTCTCTTGTTTCCACAGCCACGCAGTTTAATGTCCCTCAGAGAGTTGTCCTGAGGGTCAGCTGGGAACAAATGGGGGAGCACGTGGGAACTGGCAAGCGCTGTGAAGGTGTGAGGAGAGAGGCAGCTGCCAGAGTTCTTTCTGCAGAGACTTTTGGGGCTGGGGGAGGGACTCAGCATCTCTTCAACTGCTTTCTGTGTCTTCCTTTCCTTTTTTCTTCTTTTTATCCCCTTGTCTCCCATGGCCATTGTCCTTTCTTGCTTATCCATTCTACCACTAGTTTAATACCTCCTCCGTGAGTAAAACTTGCTTCTTAAAAGAGGATCCCTTTCTCCTTTTACCTACCCTACCTTCTCGATGGACCCAGGATGTTTGGCTTGCACCACTTTTCAATCCTCTGGGTGTGACACAAGACTAGAAGAACACTGTTAGTCACCTCTCTCAGAATAATCTGGTCAGTACTCTCAGGGTAGACATTGCAAAGACTGTGACAAGTACAGGATTTCCCAGGGTGTATATATAAAGCTCTGGTCCCCAGGATGCTTTCTGAGATAAGTAAAATTAATTTGAGAAAATGCTGCATATAATGTCTACTTCCTGACAATTCACATGCATGTGGGTATTTTAAAGGCTCTGGTAGAGATGCCACTCTGTGTACTGACAAAGGGCAGTGCGTATCATGGGTCCCTATGGTGGGCAGATTGAACAAGATACGAGCTGGGCGTTGCTTCAACTCCATGCTCGGCCATGGCTTACTTGGCTTTTTGCAGGCTGGTCTCTGTTTTGGATACTTTTCTATAAACTTTTGGTCCAAGAATAAACACAAGTGGGATGTGTCCAGAGGGTCCCTCTGAATGAGCCCCATGTTAATTGAGCAATGCTTACTGAATAACTAACCAGTGCAAAGCATGCAGGGGACAGGTGGACCAAGAAATGCTTCCTCTCCACCAGGAGGTCATTGTCTAGTAGAGGCTGAAAGGAAACAAAACGCTTTAGTGTTCAGGAAGCGATGGCATGTGAGACCTGAGGGACGTTGTGTTCGCATCATTCTGGACTGGTGTTTGGGAGGTCGCGAGGAGCTCACCTTGGGGAGCACAGTTTCGGGAGGATGGCAGAGAGAGAGGCGGAATTGAAGGTGGCAAAGAGAGTTGAAAATACCCTTTGGGGAAGTATTTTTGGTCTTTCCCTTTAAAAATGCCTTCCATTTCCACAATATTATTTAAAAATCTGCTGGCATATTGCAATGACAGAAACAGGCACTATAATATCCTAAATGTGGATAAGCTCACTTTAGTAGATCCAGGAGATGGTTGAATGTACTGGAGAATTATTTTGTCAGGCATTCCATGGCGTCCAGATTGGGTTAATGGACCTCCGAAAAGTGAATCAGTTACTCCTCGTTGAATAGTAAGGTTAGCCCAACTGTTTCTGAGACCTTAGGACACGTTAGCTGGCAAGATACTTCAATTCATAATGTCTGTTTACTGGATCAGCAATTTATAAGTCCCAAGTTCCTAGGTCAAGTAGCTCTACAGAGCTGCAAAAATATATGGTTGCTTGTAAGTAATCATTAGTCTGACACTGAGTGCCTTGCCGTGTGAATGTGGTCTTTGATTTAATAGGAGCATCAGCATGCAGACTCAAATGGCCCGCGGCTCCCAACCAGAAGACATTTGTGTCTTGTAATTGTCGGTCTGGTAGGCAGCAGCAATGGCTTTGCAGAGGGGTGTGTTTTGTGGTTAACTGACTCTACCTTTCTTTCCAGGCCATGGGAAAAAAAAAAAATCCAGTTACGGCCTTCTTGAGCCTTTGGTCTTAAAAAAAAAAAAAAAAAAGTAAGATAAGTATAAAGAGACCTTCCCCGCCCCCCTTCTAATTTGTCCTGATCTACACATTGGTAGGTCTCTGAAGTTTTATGAACACACTCTGTATATTAATAATATTAAAACTCTAATTTATGAAAGTCACCTTCATTCCTGGATCTCTTTCCTCCATCCCTCTCTCCAACTTTAACCGGTTACAATTTTAGCTCAGAAATGCAAAGAGAAAAATTCCAGAATCCATGGGAAGGTGTGGAAATGGGACTGCAGTGGTCTCCACACCCTCCCATGGTGCCGGTGGGGCCGGCGGCATGAGGTGAGGCATGGAGAGCTCTTCTGTCTTTCTTCATGCCCCTCCGAGAACAGGAAGCTAAGAAGTAATTTCCACATCCAAAGAAGAGCCAAGAGTAAAAGTCAAATCCAGGAAGGCAGCTTTGTCAGTGGAGAGTTGGTGAATCAGGTCTGCGGGACAGATTAATGACCTGGGGCGACTGCTTTATTTGCGATGATTATTCATTCACTGAACTGGCTAAATCATGCTTTATCATTCACCACTTCACTTCCCTACCCTGGAGATGGGAGAAGTAGATCTCTTGCATGTTCCTAAGAATGAATTAAACCACCCTTCTAATCCAACACCAGGCTCTGTGCGTGGGATGCACGTTTGCTCAGCCGCTCTCACCTGCCCTGGGAGGCGTTCCGGGAGGACATCAGGCCCTTCTCTTGGTTTCTAGTGTGTTCCTTTGTGAGTTGGAGATGAATGCATAAACCCACCTCCTTCAGTTCATTTTATCTCAGTTGTGAGGAAAAGATTCAAGGCACCAAATGTGAAATTGAACACAACATTTTGACATTTCTTCTTCTGAGAGCTGGGCTGGTGTCAGTTGCTGTGAGGCCCTGGGGACCGACCGCGTGGGTGGTGGGGAGGCCGCTGGACACGAACATTCTCCAAAGTTCTCCCCTGTCCCCTCCACTCCCTCCATGCCCACTTCTGAAAGTGCCTCTTTCTCCACCCAGGAGGAGATGTTACTGCCTCTGGAATCTGGCTCCTCCCAGCCCGAAGAAGCATAAAGGCTTGGTTTGGGTGGGGTGGAAAGGGTGCCATTAAACACACTTGGAGTTAAAAGTGAGCCTGACAGTTTCCTAGCCCAATCTCCCACCCACAGGAGAGGTCCCTGCATTTCCTGGATCCCAATTTGCACCAAGTGTCTGCTGAGCCCATGCCAATCCACAGACTTGGTGCCACATAAATGCTCTCAACAATATGACCCTTCTTGCCCTAGCTGCCCTTAATAGCTTCCATCTGGGAGGTTAGTCCTGCTCCCATCCTGCAGGTGGAAAGAAGCGGGAGGTTGAGGACAGTGATTCTCCTGAAGCAATGAGTCCCCCTTGGGGCTGCCTCATGCTTTATGAGGATTTCTTTAGAAAACAGGAGAGTGGTTGAAGAAATATGTTGTTATTAGCATTTCTATTAGTGTACTTTTCCTGGAAAAGACAATTTGATGGGAGGCAAGGAGCAAAGAAAGGCAGGATTGTGGATCTTGGTGTGATGATGAGGTCGAAGTTATTATTATTTTTATAATAATTTTATTGAGATATAATTCACATACCACACAAGACACCCATTTTAAAATATAGAATTCAATGGTTTGGGGTCTATTCACAGAGTTGTGCAACCATTACTACAATCAATTTTAGAACATTTTCATCAGCCCCCAAAGAAACTTCATATCCTTTAGCTATCACCTTCCATCTCAGCTCCTGGCATTCTGTCATTATAGATTTGCTTATTCTGGACAATTCATTTAAACGTAATCATACAATGTGTAGCCTTTTATGACTAGCATCTTTCACTTAGCACAATGTTGTGTTTTTTTTTTTTTTGTGACCGGTAAGGGGATCAGAACCGTTGGCTTGGTGTCGCCCACACTGCACTCAGCCAGTGAGCACACCGGCCATCCCTTTATAGGATCCGAACCTGTGGCCTCAGCGCTCCCAGCGCCGCACTCTCCCGAGTGAGCCACAGGTTCGGCCCTTAGCACAATGTTTTCAGGGTTCATCTATGATGTGACATGTATCAGTACTTCATTTCTCTTTAGGGTGGGAGAATATTCCACCGTATGTATAGACTGTATTCCACTTATCAAATTCATCATTTGTAATCATCACTTAGCAAAGTCCTCATGTGCCTGGTGAGTGCTCGATGAATGAAAGGATGAATCCATTCATCCAACACATTTATTTATGACCTACTATGTTCCAGACGCTGTTCTAGGAGTTGGGAATTTTGCAGTAAACAGAACAAAGCTTCTGCCTCTTCTGGAGCTTATGGTGTACTGGAAAAGACAGGCAGTAACATGAATATGTAATTACATGTTATAAATTAATATGTAATATGTTGGGTGGTGATAAGTGCTATGAAAACCATGAAGCAGGGTGAGAAGGACAGAGAACTTGGGAGGGTCACAATTTCAATCAATCAATCAATTAATTAATTAATTTGTTGAATTATAATTGATTATACATATATTTGTGATTCAATGTTGATGTATGTTGATCAAATCAATATTATTAGCATATATATTATTATAAATTGTACTATTTTTATGCCCCTTGTCCAATCTCTCCCCATCCCTCTCTCCCTCCCCCCTCCCACCTCTGATAACCCTAGATTTCTTCTCTCCTTCTGAAAGAGCAATGGTTACTCTATTGATTTGTTTCCTAGATGATCTGTCCAATGCTGAGAGGTGTGTTCAGGTCCCCCAATATTATCACAGAGCAGATGCTTCTTCTATCTCTCTGGAATGGGCTTTGTGGAGAGAGACATCCGCTTCTTTTCTTTGGTCTCCGCTGGTGACTCTCCTCATGTCAATGCACTTGAGTGGCTGGCGGGCCATCTACATGGTGGTTGTAGCATCTAACCACTTTTGTGGCAGCTGTGGCTATTGTGGTGGCTGTTGTCACATGGAAGTGGTGTTTTTGGAATGCTCCTTGCCTGGATGCAGGAGGGGCAGGGTCACAATTTTACTTATGAACTTAGGTTCATTTCTCCTACAGATCCCAGATCTCAGTACTTCCCAGGGAAGTGATGCAGAGCTAGGTGGGAAGCTAGGTTCCCTGTTTTCCAAATGGTGCCTGTCACATCATAAGATCAGCTTGGATGCTACAGAGCAATTGGGTTCATATTTCTCTGCTTTGCTGCACAATTTCAGTTATTCTCAGAGACGGTGCTAACCTTCCTTTCTCTTTCCTGCACACTCACTGTTTTATTTTATTTATTTTATTATTTTTATTTTTTTAATTTTTATTTTGTCGATATACATTGTGGTTGATTATTGCTCCCCATCACCAAAACCTCCCTCCCACCTCCCTTCCCTCCCTCCCACCCAACAATGTCCTTTCTGTTTGCTTGTCGTATCAACTTCAAGGAATTGTAGTTGTTATATCTTCTTCCCCCCCCCCGTTTTCTTTTGTGTGTGTGTGTGTGTGTGTGTGTGTGTGAATTTATTTATTTATTTTTAGCTCCCACCAATAAATGAGAACATGTGGTATTTCTCTTTCTGTGCCTGACTCGTTTCACTTAATATAATTCTCTCAAGATCCATCCATGTTGTTGCAAATGGCAGTATTTCATTCGTTTTTATTTTTTTTATTTTATTTTATTTTTTTTTAATTTTAATTTTAATTTAATTTAATTTTTTTAAAAATTTTATTTTGTCGATATACATTGTAGCTGATTATTGCTCCCCATCACCAAAACCTCCCTCCCTTCTCCTTCCCCCCCTCCCCCCCAACAATGTCCTTTCTGTTTGCTTGTTGTATCAACTTCAAATAATTGTGGTTGTTATATCTTCTTCCCCCCCCCCCCGGTTTGTGTGTGTGTGTGTGTATGTGTGTGTGTGAATTTATATATTAATTTTTAGCTCCCTCCAATAAGTGAGAACATGTGGTATTTCTCTTTCTGTGCCTGACTTGTTTCACTTAATATAATTCTCTCAAGGTCCATCCATGTTGTTGCAAATGGCAGTATTTCATTCGTTTTTATAGCTGAGTAGTATTCCATTGTGTAGATGTACCACATTTTCCGTATCCATTCATCTGATGATGGGCATTTGGGCTGGTTCCAACTCTTGGCTATTGTAAAGAGTGCTGCGATGAACATTGGGGAACAGGTATACCTTCGACTTGATGATTTCCATTCCTCTGGGTATATTCCCAACAGTGGGATGGCTGGGTCGTATGGTAGATCTATTTGCAATTGTTTCAGGAACCTCCATACCATTTTCCACAGAGGCTGCACCATTTTGCAGTCCCACCAACAATGTATGAGAGTTCCTTTTTCTCCGCAGCCTCGCCAGCATTTATCGTTCATAGTCTTTTGGATTTTAGCCATCCTAACTGGGGTTAGATGGTATCTCAATGTGGTTTTGATTTGCATTTCCCGGATGCTGAGTGATGTTGAGCATTTTTTCATATGTCTGTTGGCCATTTGGATATCTTCCTTAGAGAAATGCCTACTTAGCTCTTTTGCCCATTTTTTAATTGGGTTGCTTGTTTTCTTCTTGTAAAGTTGTTTGAGTTCCTTATATATTCTGGATATTAATCCTTTGTCAGATGTATATTTTGCAAATATTTTCTCCCACTCTGTTGGTTGTCTTTTAACTCTGTGAATTGTTTCTTTTGCTGTGCAGAAGCTTTTTAGTTTGATATAATCCCATTTGTTTATTTTTCCTTTGGTTGCCCGTGCTTTTGGGGTCGTATTCATGAAGTCTGTGTCCAGTCCTATTTCCTGAAGTGTTTCTCCTATGTTTTCTTTAAGAAGTTTTATTGTCTCAGGGTGTATATTTAAATCCTTAATCCATTTTGAGTTGATTTTAGTATACGGTGAGAGGTATGGATCTAGTTTCATTCTCCTGCATATCGATATCCAGTTATCCCAGCACCACTTGCTGAAGAGGCAGTCCCTTCCCCAGTGAATAGGCTTGGTGCCTTTGTCAAAGATCAGATGGCAGTAAGTGTGTGGGTTGATTTCTGGATTCTCTATTCTATTCCATTGGTCAGTGTGTCTGTTTTTATGCCAGTACCATACTGTTTTGGTTATTATAGCTTTGTAGTATAGCTTAAAGTCAGGTAGTGTTATGCCTCCAGCTTTATTTTTTTTGCTGAGCATTGCTTTGGCTATTCGTGGTCTTTTATTGTTCCATATAAATGTCTGAATAGTTTTTTCCATTTCTGAGAAAAATGTCTTTGGAATTTTGATGGGGATTGCATTGAATTTGTATATCACTTTGGGTAGTATGGACATTTTCACTATGTTGATTCTTCCAATCCAAGAGCATGGAATATCTTTCCATCTTCTTGTATCCTCTCTAATTTCTCTCAGCAGTGGTTTGTAGTTCTCATTATAGAGATTTTTCACCTCCTTGGTTAACTCAATTCCTAAGTATTTTATTTTTTTGGTGGCTATTGTAAATGGGCAGGCTTTCTTGATTTCTCCTTCTGCATGTTCACTATTGGAGAAAAGAAATGCTACTGATTTTTGTGTGTTGATTTTGTATCCTGCTACTGTGCTGAAATCATTTATCAATTCCAAGAGTTTTTTTGTAGAGGTTTTAGGCTGTTCGATATATAGGATCATGTCATCTGCAAACAGGGACAGTTTGACTTCATCTTTTCCAATCTGGATGCCCTTTATTTCCTTCTCTTCTCTGATTGCTCTGGCTAGTACTTCCAACACTATGTTGAATAGGAGTGGTGAGAGTGGGCATCCTTGTCTAGTGCCTGTTCTTAAAGGAAAAGCTTTCAGCTTTTCCCCATTCAGGATGATATTGGCAGTGGGTTTGTCATATATGGCTTTAATTATGTTGAGATACTTTCCCTCTATACCTAACTTATAGAGGGTCTTTGTCATGAATGAGTGGTGAACTTTATCAAATGCTTTTTCAGCATCTATAGAGATGATCATATGGTCCTTGTGTTTGAGTTTATTAATATGGTGTATCACATTTATTGATTTGCGTATGTTGAACCAACCTTGCATCCCTGGGATGAATCCCACTTGATCGTGATGAATAATTTTTCGTATGTGTTGCTGTATTCTGTTTGCTAGTATTTTAGTGAGGATTTTTGCATCTATATTCATCAAGGATATCGGCCTGTAGTTTTCTTTTTTGGTTATATCTTTACCTGGTTTTGGTATCAGGATGATGTTTGCTTCATAGAATGTGTTTGGGAGATTTGCGTCTGTTTCAATCTTTTGGAATAGTTTGTAAAGAATCGGTGTCAATTCTGCTTTGAATGTTTGGTAAAATTCTGCTGTGAATCCATCTGGTCCTGGGCTTTTCTTTGTTGGGAGCCTTCTGATAACAGCTTCAATCTCCTTTATTGTTATTGGTCTGTTCAAATTTTCTACGTCTTCACGGTTCAGTTTTGGGAGCTTGTGTGTGTCCAGAAATTTATCCATTTCCTCCAGATTTTCAAATTTGTTGGCGTATAGTTGTTTATAGTAGTCTCGAATGATTCCTTGTATTTCAGATGAATCAGTTGTAATATCGCCTTTTTCATTTCTAATTTTTGTTATTTGAGTCTTCTCTCTTCCTTTTTTTGTTAGCCATGCTAATGGTTTGTCAATTTTATTTATCTTTTCAAAAAACCAACTTTTTGATTCGTTGATCTTTTGAATTGTTTTTTGGTTTTCAATTTCATTCAGTTCTGCTCTGATCTTAATGATTTCTTTCTGTCTGCTAACTTAAGGTTTGGATTGTTCTTGTTTTTCTAGTTCTTTAAGGTGAAGTGTTAGGTTGTTCACTTGCCATCTTTCCATTCTTCTGAGGTGAGCATTTAATGCAATAAATTTGCCCCTTAATACTGCTTTTGCAGTATCCCACAGGTTTTGGTATGATGTATCATTATTTTCATTAGTTTCAATAAATTTTTTGATTTCCTGCTTGATTTCTTCTTGGACCCATATGTCATTAAGTAGAATGCTGTTTAATTTCCATGTGTTTGTATAGTTTTCAGAGTTTCGTTTGTTATTAATTTCTAGTTTTGATCCATTGTGGTCTGAGAAGATACATGGGATAATTTCAATTTTTTTGAATTTATTGAGACTTGATTTGTGACCTAATATGTGATCTATCCTGGAGAATGATCCATGTGCTGCTGAGAAGAATGAATATTCTGAGGTTGTTGGGTGGAATGTTCTGTAGATATCTGCCAATTCCAATTGGTCTAGAGTCTTGTTTAGATCTTGTGTTTCTCTACTGATTCTTTGCCTAGATGATCTGTCTAATATTGACAGTGGAGTGTTCAGGTCCCCTGCTATTATGGTATTAGTGTCTATTTCCTTCTTTAGGTCTAATAGAGTTTGTTTTATAAATCTGGCTGCTCCAACATTGGGTGCGTACATATTTATGATTGTTATGTCTTCTTGATGGATCAGTCCTTTTATCATTAAGTAGTGTCCCTCATTGTCTCTTTTTATGGTTTTTAGTTTAAAGTCTATTTTGTCAGATATAAGAATAGCCACTCCAGCTCGTTTTTCTTTTCTGTTTGCATGGTAAATCTTTTTCCATCCTTTCACTCTTAGTCTGTGTGAATCTTTATGGGTGAGGTGGGTCTCTTGTAGGCAGCATATAGTTGGGTCCTGCTTTTTGACCCAGTCAGCCAGTCTGTGTCTTTTAATTGGGGAATTTAAGCCTTTAACATTAAGAGTTGTTATTGAAAGGTGTTGATTTATTCCTAGCATTTTATTGGTTGTTTGGTTGTCTTAGGTGTCTTTTGTTCCTTGCTTTCTGATTTACTGTTTGGTTTCTTTGTTTGTTGGTTCCTTAGGTTGTAGATAGTGTTTTGTTAGCTTGTTTTCTCTTCATGAATGCCATTTTTATTGTACTAGCGGGTTTAGATTTTTCTTAGGTTTTTATGGCAGTGGTAGTTATTTTTCAGGAACCAAACCCAGTACTCCCTTGAGGATTTCTTGTAAGGGTGGTCTTGTGGTAGTGAACTTCCGCAGTTTTTGTCTGTCTGAGAAATATACTATTTGCCCCTCATTTCGGAAGGATAGCCTTGCAGGGTAGAGTATTCTTGGCTGGCAATCTTTGTCTTTTAGTATTTTGAAAATATCATCCCATTCCTTTCTAGCTTTTAGGGTTTGTGATGAAAAGTCTGATGTTAACCTGATTGGGGCTCCCTTATAGGTGATTTGACGCTTCTCTCTTGCAGCTTTTAAGATTCTCTCTTTGTCTCTGAGTTTTGCCAATTTGACTATGACATGTCTTGGAGAAGGCCTTTTTGGGTTGAATACGTTTGGAGATCGTTGAGCTTCCTGGATCTGAAGATCTGTGATTTTTCCTATACCTGGGAAGTTTTCTGCCACTATTTTGTTGAATATGTTTTCAATGGAATCTCCATTTTCCTCCCCTTCTGGAATACCCATGACTCGGATATTTGAGCACTTGAGGTTGTCTGATATCTCTCTCAGATTTTCTTCCATGTCCTTGATTCTTTTTTCTTTCTTTTTGTCTGCTTGTGTTATTTCAAACAGCCCATCTTCAAGTTCAGAGGTTCTCTCTTCAACTTCGACAAGCCTGCTGGTTAAACTCTCCGTTGTGTTTTTTATTTCGCTGAATAACTTCTTCAGTTCAGCAAGTTCTGCTACATTTTTTTTCAGGACATTGATTTCCTTGTATATTTCCTCTTTCAGATCCTGTATACTTTTCCTCATTTCATCATGATGTCTAGCTGAGTTTTCTTGTATCTCATTCAGTTTCCTTAGAATTATCACTCAAAATTCCTTGTCAGTTATTTCAAGGGCTTCTTGTTCTATAGGATCTAGAGTATGAGATTTATTAACTTTTGGTGGTGTACTTTCTTGATTTTTTGTATTTCTGGTGTCTTTTTTTTGGTGTTTATTCATTGTGGCAGGGGGTTTCACAGTCCACCGGTTTGAGACTAATGACTAACTAGGATGTTGCTGTGGTTGCCAATTTGGTATGGCTCCCGCCGTGACTGCTCAGTTGGCCTCTATTGTCTTGTGTGTGTGGTTGCCTCGGGTCTTGGGCTTCTCCGGGGATCCACCTTTCTGGTCAGCTTGTACTCTGCTGGGCTGGTGGATCACGTACCACAGGGTGTGTGATCTCTGTTGAGCTTTCACTTTCTGTACAGGACTTCTCCCCGTTCCGTGTGCTCTGGCCCAGGCTGTTAGATCGTGCAGTGGCGACCCCACCGGGTGTGTGGTTTCTGTCGAGTCTCCGCCTCCCTGGCCGCACGTCTCCCCCCTCTGTGCACACTGTGCTGGGCTGGGGTGTGTCTTCTGCACCCCTCGTCTATCAGCTGGGCCTTCAAGACCCTGCTCAGCACCGCCTCGCCCAGGAAGTCTACCAGGTTTCTGCTAGGCACAGACGACCGGTCTCTCTGGGTGCCTTTGTAGCACTGTGTAGATCTTTCTCGGGTCTTGTTCACCTTTGTATCCCCCCGGTATAAACCGAGTCTAGTGCCCGCCTGCAGCCTGCTCTCCGGCAGGTTCAAGCGGACCTGGGAACTCTCCTACCACACTATTCCCAACCAGAAATTCGTTAGGCTTTTTTCCAAACTGGTGGTCGCAGAGATGGTATCTGCCTCCCAGTAACAGGAAGTTTACCGGGGCCGGAGTCCAGGGTGTGGTGGAGTGACAGTCGGCCCGCCCGTACTTCCTAGCCCTCCCAACACTGGTCGGGACGCCCCACACCCCCAGCCCCGCCAGAGAACCGCGGAGGGAGTGGGAGAGGAGGCCGGCCCGCAGGGTCCGGAAAGCCCCGCGCCAGGCCCAGCAATTGGGCTCAGTGATGGCCGAGCAGGGCGGAGCTGCCCGCACCTGGGAAAATGGAGGCAGCACCGGGGCAGTGAGTGGCCTGGTGGTGCAGGCGGGAGCCGCGTGGGCATCCACCCCCCGAACAGAGCTGTGCCAGGGATCACTCACAGTGCTGTGCCAGGTCGGGCGCTCGCTCTGTCTCTGGTTTGTTGCCTTCCGTGTTCTCGGCGCTGCCGCCTCGGGCTGTTCAGTCGTGGCGCCGCTCGGGCGCTCCCAGGAATCTTCTTTAATGCCGGCCTGAAACTTCGAATCCTGAATAGGGCAGCTGGCCGCCTTCAGTGCGGCCCCAGCCTCTGGGATCCTGGCTGCATCCACAGCAGCCCTGGCGCCGTGTTCCCTGTTTCAAGACTCGCTTTTGCAGCTAAGAATCAGTTCTTTTCCTGCTCCACACTTCAAAGCTGTTGCCTGTAAATGAGGCAGCCTCTCCTGCCGGGGGCAAAGTGGCGTTGAGCCCCCACGACCGGCCAGCAGCAGCAGGCCTCCCTTAAGAGATGGCCAGAGGAAGGTCCACAAGTTTCCCGGCTGCCTGAGGCCCAGTGGCCACCTTTTCCACCTCAGCTACTCCGCGCCAGCCGCCGCAGCCGCCGCCATCTTGTCATTTCTCATTCGTTTTTATAGCTGAGTAGTATTCCATTGTGTAGATGTTCACATTTTCCGTATCCACTCATCCAATGATGGACATTTGGGCTGGTTCCAACTCTTGGCTATTGTAAAAAATGCTGCAATGAACATTGGGGAACAGGTATACCTTCGACTTGATGATTTCCATTCTTCTGGGTATATTCCCAGCAGTGGGATAGCTGGGTCATATGGTAGATCTATCTGCAGTTGTTTGAGGAACCTCCATACCATTTTCCATAGAGGCTGCACCATTTTACAGTCCCACCACACTCTCTATTTTAAACTATAAATAGTATTATGTGAGAAGCTCACTGTCATTTTTGCCATTTGGTGCTTCTGTGACCATTGACTATTCCCTTTCTTATCCAAGAGATTTAATTTTTATCAATTAATTGTGGAGAAAGCTTACTGTGGTGCCTTGTCTAAGGCCAGCGTTTGCAAGTGCCTGGAGGATTCCCTGGGGCTGGAGGAGGCTGCCTCATGCGTGTGTGTGCAGGAATGGAGCTGCTAATTGTGTGCTTCCCTGCTGACCTGGGACCGACTGGGCTCCAAATAATATCCACCTAAATGCCTCAAAGAACACTTGTTTCTCTTGACCTACCTTCCCCTGTGATGCTGACAGTCCAGTTTTTAAGAATTATAGTGGGAATTTGCAAACACAGTGAGGAATGGGTCACAGACCAACTATTATTTCTTCTCTGTGTGCAGAACTGTGTGTCTGAGATAACTAGAAATGAGGTGTTGCAGTCCATTTAGGAGAAAATAACTTGTCACTATAGCATTCCGTTTTCATGAAAATGTCCTTCCCCCTTTGAAAATTTAGAGCTGAATCTACTGGGTCTTAGTCTTGTATCAGAGGCTTTAGGACTGGGGGAACTAAAGGACTGAGGGAACAGGAAATTTGACATTTGGAACCGCTAATGAGACTCCCTCAAATCAGTAGGGTCAGATCAAAGTCTTGCCTAGTGGGTCTGAGGACAGGTGGAGAGGCTTCCTGTTTTTGCCTCCGAGGCAGTCTGAGGAACTGAGCATTCCCTGGGATAAGTTATTAATCCGAGTAAAAGTTTCTCACTGCCACGGGCAGTGGAGCTCACAGAAAACCTAGCATCTGAGGCCCAGTGGGCACTTTCTTCTTAATTAACTGGTTAGGATCCTTAAAAGGGGAATTGAGATTGTTTTTTAATAGTCTGTGAGTAACCAGGAACTGTGGTATGAGGAGGGAATGTACATCCAACAGAAAGAAATAGAATCAACATATTTATAATAATAGTTTTGCTACTCTTATTCATAAAGCACGAAGGTTGATAAACATCTATTTACCAGAATTGCATATTGCAACAATCTTTATTTTGGGCTTAGTTTTATTTCACTTTAAAAAATTGTGTAGGTTATACATGTACTTTGCTTAAAAAAAATCCAAACAGTGCATATAAAAGACAAGCAGAGAAAAGTAATTCCCCCTCTCACCTCTGATTCCCAATTCTCTTCCTCAAAAGCAAATAGAGTTCCATGCATATTGTTCTAAAGATGTTTGATGCATTTTCAGTATTGCAACAATTTCTAAATGATCGCCTATAAGTAACATGCACCCAGCTGAGCCAGGACTTGTGTCCTGCTCTTAGTACCTCACTTCGAGAAGCTTCTATCTTTTCTTTCCTTCTCTCATAAGGCTGTTAGCGCCAAACAAGATGATTCTCGTAAATCTGAGGGCCTAGTCAGTTAGTGCTCAGTCAATGGTGGCTATATTAATAATTATTTATGAATTATCTACTAAATTAGCCTTGTCAGATAAAATACAGGACACCCAGTTAAATTTTCAGATAAACAACTTTTTAGTGTAAGTATATCCTAAATAAAGCATGGGACATACTTATACTAAAAAAATTATTCACCGTTTATCTGAGTCTAATTTCGCTGGGCATTCTGTACCTTTATTTGTTAAATCTGGCAACCCTACACCGAATGCTAAACTTTGAGCTAGGCCATGAAGAGGACAGCATCCTAGAACGTGGATGTTAGAGGTGGAGGGGGCCGCAAGATTGTCTTGTCTAACATCCTCATTTTTCATGCTTTGAGGGCCACCCTCAGCCGTCTGAATCCTCACACCCCAGCCGGTTTCTTGACTGCAAAAGCAGAGTGAAGGTAGAGATTCTGTCCCTGGCTCCAACCTCAGGATCTATTGCTGGCTACACTCCTTCCCTGTCTACTTCTCCCTGTCTTTCCTCACCTTTCCTCGAAAGTCTGGAACCAGGAAGAATCTTCAATGATGGCTGTAGGTTTACAACAGGGAGGGGAAGTGAAGGGCAAAGAAGACTGTTTATCATGTTCCAGCAAACCGATGGGTTTTAATTAATTAATTAATTAATTTTGGTGGCTGGCGGGTATGGGGATCCAAACCCTTTGACCTTGGTGTTATAACACTGTGGTCTAACCAACTGAGCCAACCAGCCAGCCCTGGTGGGTCTTTCAATGAGCAGGGTTGGAGATGGGAGGGTGGGACCCATGACAAATGTCTGGACACAAAGGGACGTTTTTGGTCAGTCTCTTGGGGTTTATGGAACTCGGGACGAGTCTAAGACTGTTAATGTCTGGTGTCCTCCCCTTCTCCTTCTCAGAAAAAATACATCGTGAAATGTTGGTGAATGTTGGGGCTTAGGGGGGAGGAACTCCTTGGCCGTTGGTAGCTGATAGCTCAGCCCTCACTTACAAGCATGTCGTGATTAAGGTTTTCAGGAATAATACGGACACTAAATGAACATGTTTCAATGGAAAAACGTAAACACCTCTCCCCCTTTCCCAGTAAGATGCCACTTTATAATCTAGACTTTAAAAAAGTTGTTTTTGGTCTGATTTTAATGAGCAGACCATTCTCTTTCCTGTGCTGTCTGGCTCTCTCTGTGTCAGTCCCTGTCTTCTTTCTCTCTGGAAGCCTCTTCTTGCCTCTCTCTTACTCCCACCCCAGGCCATTTTCAGAGCACCTCTGAGGTTCCCATCAGCTGCAGTTTTCATAAAGCCCAAGAGAAATTCCTTTCATGGCGTGGAATGTATGATATTCCTGTGAAGCAGCAGCCCAGAAAGGCAGGCAGTAGGGGAAGAAAGGGTTTTGAGACTGCTGTTCCCCCATTCTCTCCTCGTAGAGAGGACACCGACGGTCACCCAGTGGAAGTCGGCAGAATGAATGTTTCTGCTGCCAGAGGCTAAGTGCTTTCTGAAAGAGTGGCTGCCCCGATTTGCTGGGGGTGCATCTGATACTGGAGTAGAGGGTCTGGGGAGTCCCGATAGCTGACCTCAGCCCACCCGGTTCTCTTACCAGATTCTTGACTCCGACACAGGAAAGAATTCAAGAGCAGAGTCACAGTAGAAAGTGACAACAGGTTTAACGTAATGAATAAGAAATACAGATTTCACAGAGAAAGTGCAGCATAGCTCCAGAGACTGAGCAGGGTCCACACCAAGTTTAGTACAAAAGTAAGACATGCGCACTCACAGACAAGGTGCAGGCTCGCTCTACAGTGAACAGCAGCCTGTTAAAGGCAAATTTGATTAAAAAAAAAAAAGGTAAGAAATACACACCTCAGGAGAAGTGCAGCTTGACCCCAAGAGAGTGAGCAAGAGCCCTGCCTCTTACCAGGATCTCACTATTATAGTTCTGCTGTCTAATACATATTCATGTTATCTAATGAATATTCAACTAAGGGGGTGGTTCACAGTTATGTAACAGGTTTGCACATGCTCAGTTGGTCTCTTTTTAGGGCATGCTCATTTGGTCAAATTCTATCACGTGCACTGAACGTATTAGTGCCCCTGGTGGAAGGTCATTCAAGGATAAATGCCACTTTACTGGCCACTAGAATTATACAACTCCTTTCTGCTGAGCATGCCCAGTCGCTGGATTTGCATAAATCCTCCTCTTGTGGTATCAGTCTCTCTGTGTTAGTACTGCAAAGAGCTGCGATAAGCAACAGTTAACTCTCCTTTAAGGAAGGGCCTGGAGGAGGAGCTTGAGACATTGGGGAGTGGCTTGAAATCCAGAGATGTGTCCTGAAACCTGAACCCATGGAAACTGAGCACCTATCTCACATCGATGAACTAAAATGAGAGGAGTGGTCTGATACGGGACATGAAATAAAAAGGAACAATAGAAGACATTTTATGACACTAACAAGTCTGGGAATGGTTGACAAAATTATTTTGATCTCATTAACATTCTTTTAAGAGCTTCCTTATTTTTTGAGATATTTTTAGTTTTTTCCCCCTACTTCCTCTGAGTATAATTGTCAACTTACTGGCAAAATCATTTCTATATAGTAATTAATAAACTACTAACGCTAGTTTGGCCTCTTACAAAAGTTTTGCATTTTTTGGTGTGTATTTATTTTATACTTTTTATCAGACTTGTTTTAGGATGAATGATAAACAATTCCTTTTAGGGATGGTACACCCAAAGACGATGTGCGCAGTGAAATGAAACCATCTTTGTGAATTCTGGAAGGAAAATCTGACTGATCAGCATGGGGCTGATATGCTATAAAACCTCCAAAGGCCTTTAGGCAGGGAAGACATAAGAATCATAGGCCTGGAATATTACCATCAGTAAGTTTGGAGTTTAAAAAAGTAAAACATAGTCACATAGTCTTCACTTGATGGTGCCAATTAATTAATCTTTAGTATGCTCAGTGAATTTAACTATTGCAAAGTCATGACTTTCTTCTGTAAAAATCAGGACAATGGTTGATCATCTCACCCCCCAAATTATCTAAAAGTGAAATAAAGTAGAAAGCATTTTTGGCATATTAGTCATTAATCAAGTAGAGTATGCATTTGCATATAGTAAACTTATCTGTTTGAGTTGGTTTGACAAACTAGATAGACCTTATGTGACGACCAATGTATTATTTAAAGAATTAATAAGTTTAGATATACTATATGTGATAATAGATGAGCCATCGATTCCACATAATGAAGACAAGTTAACAATAAATAAGAAAGATCTATATAGATTATGTGTTGGGCATATTTTTGTTTCGTTATAGTAGATCAGGCGTAGATACATTACGGTCCAAATGTTTTTACTTTGAAATTTGTAAAAGTTTCTAATTTATATTCCAAAATAATTTAGGTCTAGTACACATAATTTTCTTTGGTTTGTTAGAAAACTTTGCTTTTTAAAATTATTCCTCAAATATATAAAATAAACAAGCTGACCTAAGTTAAAGAGGGGAAAAACCCCCTAATTAATTAAAGATAAAATCCTTGAGAATGTATTTTCTGTTTTCACTGTCTGGTCTCCTCATGGTCTTTACAGTTTCCATGAATCTGCTGAAAGTCCCCAAATCTTCAACATGTTGTCCGCCTTTTCCTCTAGGTTCTTCAGCATTTGTATCACAGTTATTTTAAAGTTCATGTGTCATCATTTCAAGTGCTGGGCCATCTTTGTGTCTGCTTCTATTGGCTATTTCCTTTCTTGTCCATGGATCACATTTGTTTCCTTCTTTGCATGCCTTATACTTTTTGATGCATGCTGAATATTTCGTATCAGAGCACAGTAGAGACCAAAGTAAACAAAATTTACCTCCCCAAATGGACGTGTCCTCTCTTGTTTTAGGCTGCTAGAGTGGGGTGGTTGAGTCAATCCAACCTGTAGTTGGGCTAGGACAGGACATTTTTGCAGCTTTGAGTCAGTTCACCACTTACTTCAAATATTTTGTTAACAGGATCAGGGCATTCTCTTCTGTGGGGCTTGGAATCTGACCACTGTTGAGATCTAGAGATCTCTTTGTTTATTAGAGAGTCGAATTGAGAGTTCTTTAATGGTGGGAGATCTCTCTTTGTTTTACAGTCCATTCCCAGCTTTTTGAGTTCCGATATATTTCACTTTCTTCCCCAATCCCTCCCTGGGCATTCTGTACTCATATCTAGGAAGATTTCTCTCTGCTTTCCAGAATGTCTCAGGGAGATTTTTCTCAGCTCCCTGCCCTCAGCTCTTGACAGCTGAAAGCCCTTAGAGCCTTGGCTTGCTTTTTCTCAGCTACTCTGCTCTTTCCCCTACCTTTCAGAGATGGCTGGCTTGCACTTGAAGGAGACCCTGTGTGCCTCGGGGGACATCCCTGTCATTTCTGCTCTGCTTCCAGCTTGTAGCAGTGAGTCCTGTGTATAAGAATGGGCAGGTAAGTGCAGAAACTGCTCTGGGCTGGGGCTCCTGGAATTCTAATCTGTTATTCAAGTTCATACATGACCTTTGGAAGTTCATTCAAGTTTTGACTGGTTTCTCTTTACTTCCACCCTTGGAGGATTTATCCTCCTTTTATTGCCCAGCCAGGGAGGAGAGTAGCCATGGGTCTCTTCTCTCCTATGAATGGCTGGCCATTTTCTGGAGCTAAAGTTTAGTTCATAAGCATTTATAGCTTATTCATACTGTTTGGTTGTTAGACCAAGGGTGATGGTCTCTTGCAACTTTCTATGTAGTAACTGGAAGCAGAACTCTTCTTCATTATCTCTAAATATACCAAATAAATTTCCATCTCAACTTCTTAGAATCTTCTGTTGTCCATGTTAAATGCTTTGTTCTCTCTGCTTATTAAAGTACTAATGGAATTTTAGAACCAGATTGAGTCCCATCTCCTTTGCGAAGCGTTACCTAGTCACATAGGACACAGCGTTTCTCTCACCTCTGAATGCTTTTAGTATATTATGTCTCTGTAACTCCTTTGGCATTGAAACATGTAGCTGTGCATTTTTAGTTATTTTACCTGGATGTGTCCTGTCTCCCATCTGTCAAGTTCCTGTTTTGAAAAGTTGTATATATTCACATTGGCATAATTTGTTGACTTGTATAATCATTGTTTGGCTGCAAAATGCTGAGGCAGTAATTGCTACTAAGAAGAAGCCAAGACGACCAGCAAAAATCCAAGAAGTCTGAAAAAGTTAAAACCTTTCCCTTTGAAAAAGGAAAATACGAGGATGAATCTGGAACAAAAACTATGCATTTTATCATCAGTTGTACTTGGGATTGTAGTTAAAATCAGGAAGTTATTAATTAATCTGCAATCACCTGGAGATCACAGAAAGCAATAGAACAAGTAACATGATTCTGTGGAAAGCAAGCCCAGCCAGCTTTATTTCATTTTCTGTGGAAACAGTGGACAGTCACAGAGTCAAGGGGAAAAGATGGGTGTAACCTATTTAGAGTTAATAATGTTATTTCCCTTTAATTCTTTCTGAGTCTTAAGAGGTTGTGGCAGAGATTAAGAATAAAACGTCCCCACACTCTCAAGAAAAGACTGACAGTTCTATAGCCACGGTAACCAGCAAACACCAGAGCTGGCTTTAAATCAATCAACGACAACTTGCTTCAGTGAGCATATCTCTGAAAGCCAGCCAATCAGTGACAACCTTATGCTTCCAAAGTCATCAACTGGCCGTGGACTCACTCCAGTGAGCGCACTTGTCAGCTGATGCCAATCTGCTCCAGCGTTAGCAACCAGCACGAGGTGTATTTCTAAGGCTGACTTCTTCCCTCTCCTGCCTCTTCCCCCAAACTGCAGAAAATCAGTAGTTAGTTCTGCTCAATGAAGTCTCATATGACCAGCATCGCTCTCCCTTATTTAAATAGGTAATAAATTTGGCATTTTAGTTTCAGGTTTTAAGTGATGGTCACACCCTTTAACAGATTGCACCAAAATCATTCTTTAAAAATACCATTATATATATATATATATATATATATTAAATCTCACAAAAATCCTGGCAGGTAGGTAGATATTATTTTACTCTATTTTATAGATTTATTTATTTATATCATTACACAATGTAAACTTTATTTGTGGCCCTTTACCAATTTCTCCTTAACCCCCTGCCACCCCATCTCCCTTTCCCACCTCTGATGGCCTCAGTTCTATTCTCTCCTTCTGAAAGTTCAAGGAATTATTGTGATTGTTGTAACTTTCTTTCTTTCTTTTGTTTTTTCCAGCTCCCACTTATAAGTGAGGACATGCAGTATTTCTGTTTCTGTACCTGGCTTATTTCACTTAGCATAATTTTGTCTGTATTCATCCATGTTCCGGCAAATGGCTGAATTTCATTCTTTTTTACATCAGAGTAGTATTCTATTGTGTATATACACCACATTTTCCTTATCCAGTCATCCACTGATGGACATTTAGGTTGGTTCCAACTCTTAGCAATTGTTAATAGAGCTGTGGTAAACATGGGAGTGCAGGTTTCCCTTTGACACGATGATTTCCATTCCTTTAGGTATATACCCAGCAGTGGTACTCCTAGATCGTATGGCAGTTCTATCTGTGGTTGTTTGAGGAACTCTCATACTATTTTCCATAATGGCTGCACTAATTTAAAGTCCCACCAACAGTGTAGGAGGGTTCCCATTTCTCTGCATCTTTGCTAGCCTTTGTTATTCTCTGTCTTTTTTTTTTTTTTTTTTTTTTTTAAATTTTCTGACCAGTAGGGGGATTGCAACCCTCGGCACAGTGTGGTCCACACCACGCTCAGCCAGTGAGTGCACCGGCCATCCCTAGATAGGATCTGAACCCACGACCTCGGCACTACCAGCACCACACTCTCCCGAGTGTGCCCCGGGGCCTGCCCTATTCTCTGTCTTTTTGATAATAGGCAGTCTAACTGGAGTGAGATATGTCAATGTGGTTTTCATTTGCATTTCCTTGATGTTTGTTAGTGATGTTGAGTTTGTTTTTCATGTGTCTGTTGGCCATTTATATATCTTCCTTCAGAAAATGTTTGTTTAGTGCCTTTGCCCATTTTAAACTGGGTTATTTGTTTTTCTTTTTTTTTTTACTGTGTAGTTCTTTGAATTCCTTGTATATTCTGGATATTAATCCCGTGTTAGATGTATAGTTTACAAATATTTTCTTCCATTCTGTAGGCTGTCTTTTCATGCTGTTGATTGGTTCCTTTGCTGTGCAGAAGCTTTTTAGTTTCCTATAATGCCATTTGTTCATTTTTTCTTTTGTTGCCTGTGCTTTTGGGGTCTTATTCATAAAGTCTTTGCCCAGTCCTGCTACCTGAAGTGTTTCCCCTATGTTTTCTTCTAGGAGTTTTATAGTTTTTAGGTCTTGATTTAAGTCTGTAATCCATTTCGAGTTGATTTTGGTATATGATGAGCGGTACGGGTCTAGTTTCATTCTTCTACATATGGATGTCCAGTTTTCCAGCACCACTTGTTGAGAGGCAGTCCTTTCTCTGGTGTATGCTCCTGTTGCCCTTGTCAAATATCAGTTGGTTGTAAGTATTTGGGTTGATTTCTGGGTTCTCTATACTGTTCCATTGGTCTGAGTGTCTGTTTTTATGTCGGTACCATGCTGTTTTATTTACTATAGCTTTGTAGTATAATTTGAAGTCAGGTAGTGTTATACTTCTGGCTTTATTATTTTTTTGCTCAGGATTGCTTTGGCTATTCAGGGTCTTTTGTTGATCTCTTGTGAATGTCAGTATCATTTATTTTTTATTTCTGTGAAGAATGTTATTGGTATTTTGATGGAGATTGCAGAGATCTTACAGATTGCTTTGGGTAGACTGAACATTTTCACAATGTTGATTCTTCCAATCTAAGAGCATGAAATGTCTTTCCACCTTTTTGTGTCTTCTTTAATTTATTTCAGCAGTGGTTTCTAGTTCTCATTGTAGAGATCTTTCACCTCCTTGATTAAATTGATTCCTAGGTATTTTATTTTTTTGGTGACTATTGTAAATGGGTTTACTTTCTAGATTTCTTTTTCTGCTAGTTTGTTATTGGAGAATGAAAATGCTACTGATTTTTGGTTGTTGATTTTGTATCCTGCAACATTATTGAAATCATTTATCAGCTCTAAGAGTTTATTGGTAGAATCTTTAGGTTTTTCTATATATAGGATGATATCATCTGGAAACAGGGATAGTGTAACTTTGTCTTTTCCAATCTGGATGCTGTTTATTTCTTTCTCTTGCCCGATTGCTCTTGCTAGCACTTCTAAGACTATGTTAAATATGAGTGGTGAGAGTTGGCATCTTTATTTGTTCCTGTTCTTAAGGATGATATTGGTGGTGGGTTTGTTGTATATGGCTTTTATTGTGTTGAGATACTTTTCTTCTATAGCTAATTTGCTGAGTCTTTATCATGAAAGGATGTTGAATTTTGTCAAATACTTTTTTTGCTGCATCTATTGAGATAATCATACAATTTTTGTCTTTGATTCTGTTGATGTGGTGTATCACATTTATTTACTTGCATATGTTGAACCATCCTTGTCTCCCTGTGATGAATACCATTTGATCATGGTGAATAATTTTTTTGATATATTGCTGTATACTGGTTGCTAGTATTTTTGTGAAGATTTTTGTGTCTATGTTCATCAAAGATGTTGGCCTGTAGTTTTCTTTTTTGTTGTTGAGGCTTTGTTTTTTGTATCAGGGTATGCTGGCCTCATAGAATGAGTTTGGGAGAATGGCCTCTGTTTTAGTTTTTTGGAACAGTTTGAAGAGAATTGGTATTAATTCCTCTTTAAAGTTTGGTAGCATTCAGCAGTAAAGCCATCTGGTCCTTGGCTTTTCTTTGGTAAGAGACCGCTCATTACCACTTCAATCTTATTTCTTGTTATTGGTCAGTTCAAGTTTTCTATTTCTTCTTGGTTCAGTCTCAGTAGTTTGTTTGTGTCCACAAATTTATCTTTTCCTCCAGGTGTTCAAATTTGTTGGCATACATTTATTTATGATAGTCTCTAATGATTCTTTGTATTTCTGTGCTATTGGTTGTAATGTTTCCTTTTTCATTTCTGATTTTTGTTATTTTGGTCTTCTCTCTTCTTTTTTTAGTTAGCCTAGCTAGTGGCTTGTCTATTTTGTTTATCTTCTCAAAAAGCCAACTTTTTGTTTTGTCGATCTTTTGTATCATTTTTTTGGGTCTCTACTTCATTTAGCTCTGCTCCGATCTTCATTACTTCTCTCTGTCTACTAATTTTGGGATTGGATTGTTCTTGTTCTCCTAGTTCTTTCAGGTGTAGTGTTAGATCATTTATTTGAAAGCTTTCTATTCTTTTGATCAAAGCATTTATTGCAATAAACTTCCCTCTTAGTACTGCTTTTGCAGTATCCCACAGGTTTTGGTATGATGTGTCTTTATTTTCATTAGTTTCAAGGAAGTTTTTGATTTCCTATTTAGTTTCTTCTTGGGCCCATATGTCATTCAGACGCCTGTCTTTTAATTTCCATATATTTGTATAGTTTCCAGAGTTTCACTTGTTATTGATTTCTAGTTTTAATCTATTGTGGTCTGAAAAGATACTTGGAGTGATTTCAGTTTTTAAAAATTTGTTGAGACTTGATTTGTGACCTAACATGTAGTCTATCCTGGAGAATGTTCCATGTGCTGATGGAAAGAATGTGTGTATGCTGTAGTTGTTGAGAATTACTGTATTCTTTTGATGGTGTCATATTTTCTTGGCTTTTCATATCTCTAGGATCTCTATGTCGATGTCTGGTCATGTGGAAGAGCAGTTGCTTCTTCTATTACTTTGGAATGGGCTTTGAGGAGAGAGACATCCTCTTCTTTTTTCAGTCTCTGCTGGTGATTCTCCTTGTGGCACTGTAGTTGAGGGTCCAGTGGGCTTCCTGCAGGGTGGCTGTAGATGCTACTGGGGCAGTGAACTGCCTTTGAAGTGGTAGTGGCAGTGGCAGTGGCTGTGGTGGACCACCCATGTGGGAATGGTGTTTTTGGCATGCTCCTGCCTTCTGCTGCATGGGGAATGCTGCCTATGGCTCCTGCCTAGAACCCTGTGTGCACTCCTGCCTTCTGCCAGGTGGTAGAGACTGTCCATGGCTCCTGCCTAGTACCCCATGTGTGCTCCTGCTTTTTCCCAAAATCATTTTGATGACCCTTGCTCAGCAGCATTCTATGGGTTCCTTAGGCCAACAGACATGTTTTTATTTGTCCTTTGTATTTGCTGCCAGGTACATCTGTCTCAACAACGATCTGAGCTCTAACTTGTTTCAGTGAGTTCTTGTTGCTGAATTTATTTTGCTATTCTTCAAAACCAATCAATCTCTGTCTTATGAGTAATTTAGTGAACTTTGGTTGTTGAATTTATTTTGACATTCTATGATTTGTATCTTAGAGTTTATTTAAATCATTAGACCTATAACAACATATAAGGTAATTAGATCTTTAGGTTTATAGACATATACTTTGTTCAAAAAAGTCATACTTAAGTATGTGCATAAAATCATTAGAAGCTTTGGTTTGTAGCTACACTATTTGGTAAATATTTTTGTCATTAACCTGCTTATTTTTCTAATGATTACTTTGCTTTTATAATTGTGTGACTATTTCTACAGTAATACTAATGCATCTTTGTAATTTTCTGGATTGTTTTGTGTTTGTTGGACACATAAAGAAGTGCTCCACATAGAATTGTGTAGTTATAGGTCAAATAAGTCTCTCACCCAATCCAAATCTACATAGAAGTCTAATAGTTGGAGGTCTGTTAGATGGTTGCCCGATTCACATAAAGGTGATTGGTCAAGCTTTGTATTGAATCCCCTTTGAAATCTTAACAAAGACACTCTTGGCCGAGTCAGTTGGAGATTGTTTTGTTTAGTTCATTTTCTAGAGTCAGTAGCTGTCTGGTAGTTGACTGCATGACTCTTTTTAGGCCTCTTCTTGTTTGTGTATGTCAAAGTTTTACTCCCCTCAGGAAGAACAGTTTTCCACGCGAAGTTGTGCTGTAATCTTCACTTGGGAAGGGAAAAATACTTTTGATTTAGAATAATAATGCCCATTTGGCCCTTTGACATGGCAGAATGAATACATTTAAAAGGACTCTTTAGAAAAATTAGGAAATAATAATAACACTCAAAAGTTCAACGGTCAGCTTCTTTAAAATGATAAGCCGAGGAGCTGGCAAAACAAAATGCTGACCCCAAGCTTATCATCTTTCAAAAAAGCTTTAGCTCACTATCTGAACCCACCCTCCCTGCACCTGCCTCTCTCTCTGTCATCCTTACCATATACTTTACGTTCCCTTTCTTCCTTCCACTCTTTCCTCTGACCTCCTAAATGTGTTATCCTTTCTTCAGAGTTCTGTTAAGAAACTAACAATCACATTATGAAATTGTGAGACCAAAAGACTAATGTGTAGAGGCTGAATTTAAGTCATAGTCTAGAGCTGAGTTAAGAGCTATAATTAAGGATTTTTAAACCTCAATAAGACAGACAGAAAACTACTGCAGAATTTGACATTTATTAGACACTTATTGTTCTGGACTATCAAATCTGTGCCAACTAGATCATTTGGTTGTTAGCCCCCCTCAGATGAGGAACACAGCTAAAAGCCCAGGGTGGGAGAGACAATGAGATAATGTAAATAACCCAGCTCTGCATAATTTAATAGTGGCCCTAAGAGAGCAAGAAAAATAGGTAATGTATTACATTAGGCCATTGCAGAGGTCTTTCCCATAGACAAGACTGGACAAAGACATAAAATTGCAAGCAAAATAAAGATAAATCAATAGGAGACTTAAAAGTAGACTCCAGGAAACTTTCAAGCAATATTTGGGCTAGATCTAGCAGCCCAAATAAAGGAGTCTTGTTCTCTCTTTTTTTTGTAAATGGATTTAGACCTCAAGTAGAGGATATAGTCATAAATGAATACTTCAGAATGGAAAATTGGCAACTTAAAACATCTCCTACATATGGCTGAATATCTTAGAAAGGAAATAGGCTAGAAATGAAAATGAACTTCTGGATCTCCAGATTTAACAATTGACTTTTGAAATAAAAAGGGACAAAAACAAGACCAAAAGTTTGAGAGTAAAGATACCTGTAGATATTTACAAGCAAGAGGGGCATTAGAAAAACCAGTGTTCCATATTAGCAAAGAAATAAAAGCTTAAACATCCTTAACCTGTCCAGCGGTGTCACCCGATGGAAACATTAACACCCCTAAATTTCCTCTCCTTCCCCTTTCAAAGGGGAATAGTCTAGAAATATAGATAGATAAAAATATAACTTTCTTGTTAATATAGCTGTTACTAACTATGCATACCAATAAACCATTAAACATCAAATCCCAAAGAATAAAATGTTAAAGTAGTCTGAAAAGAATGCAAATTGATGAGTAGTCCAAAAAAGAAAAATGAGAGCAGTTTTTTGTTAAAGTAAAATGTTTTGTAATGCCAGAATGTGGACTAAATTTTAAAAGGCAAACTGAAAGATAAACACTAATTTGTAGAAAGGAAATACATTTTATTAGCCTTGGTTTACTAAAACCATTAGTAATAGGAATTTCTAACAATCTTGAGTCCTATTCCATGTTACTTTGGGATCATAGTCAGAATACTTTTTTCTACTGTGTGATAACCCTACAAATCGAATAAGGAATCTACTTTGCATGTAAAAATTACAAATATAATGTACCAAAAGCTTATTTTTAGAAGTTTCCTAAAATTTCCCTATACATGGTTAGGTTATAGCTGATCCAGACCATAGAATACACACATAATGTATGACTGAGAAATACCTGAAGAATTAGCTACGGCTAATTCGTATGGGCAAAATTGTTCACAATACAGGTAGAAAACTGAACAGAGTCCCAAGAGAATTCCTATGCACAAAAGTGTTCACAATATAGGCAGAAAATTGAACAGAATCTCAAGAGTCCAGATCGATTTTTCCCATATTGTCATAAATCTTTCTTTTTGTATGTCTGTGAGGTGTTAAGCTATACTGTAGGGATCAAAGCTTCACAATATGGCATGCATAAAATCCTTATTTCTACTATGGCCAATCCATTGGTCATAGTAGCCAGGGTTTATCCCTCTTGCCTCAGAACAATGACAACCTTTGCTAAATTAATCAAAGCATCTTCAGATCTTGGACTAAGAGCACCTCAAAATCTGATGGTACCATCCGTATCACTCACTGAAAACATTACTTTTTTGTTAGGCAACTCACTATTAATAAAATACTGTTACTTTTCCCTTTTCATATTGTCATACAGCCACTCTTTTAACCTTAACCAACAAAGAAAAGTCACAGGTTTCTGTAGTTGAAGAAGTGTCTGCCCTGAAAAGATCTTTTGGTTACTCCAATGCCAAACTCTGACCTAATATTATTTATTAATGGATCTTATCTTAAAAATAAAAAGAGGATAATACAAGACTGGGTATGCAACAACTATTCTAGTTTGTAAAATCCAGTCCCTTACCAGAAGCTAAATTTGCTCAAATGGATAAAGTTGTGGTCCTCTCTAGGGCATTTGCTAAAAAAAAAAAGGCTAGAATTAATTAAATTAAAATTAAAATTAGTTAATATTAAAAGGCATAAATTGCTAAAAATAAAAAGGCAAATATATACCCAGAAGCTGGTGTGCTGTTGGAGTACGAGAGGGAGCAATGTGCATCAGTGTCAGGCCTGGCCGGTAAGAAGCTCTTTCTTAGGAACCTTCATGCTCACTCTCCTTCCTTGGTTTGATGCAGGTGAGCACAGTGACCTTAGAAGACAAAAGTCAGCATATGGTAGACCCATAAGATGAAAGAAGCCAAGGTCCTGTCTCAGCAAGCTGAGGTCCCTCAGGACACAGATGCCAAGAAGAGATAGAAGTTCAGGGAGTTTATTGGGGGAAATGCCTGTGATGGAGATGAGGAAGAGGGAGGGTGGACAGGCAGGGAAGGCCTTCAGATGCTGCAGGTCTGACCCTTGTGCAAGGAGAGAGTTCCAGAAAGATGATTGGGCAAGAAGATCCACTTCCAAGCTCACTCACCTTGGGCAGACCAAGGTCCTTGCTGGCTGTTGATAAGAGGCATTAGTTCCTGGCCCCATGGGCCCTTCCACAGGGCTACTCATAACACGGCTGCCTGCTCCCCCTAGAGTGAGGGCTCAGAGAAAGAGAAAGTCACAGTCTTTTTGTAACCCCGTCTCGGAAGTAACATCCCATCACTTTTGATGTATTTTGTTCAGTAGAAGCGAATAGTGGATAAACTAACTATCCTCTAGTTTAGCCCAAGGAGGTCCCAAACCTAAGTGGAATGTAGGGCACAGATAATCCTTGGCATAACGTGGTGTCCCAATTTCTAAAGCTTTCACCAATGGCAACCTGGGAAAATGTTCTGGTAGAATGAACCAGTCCTCAACCCCCCTATAGCTGTTCTCTTTTGGGCCAATCCTGGTGTCAGTTCAGCGTCCTCTGTCCCCCCATCCTCCACCCCTAAGCAAGATAGAACTAGAAGCACAGGAGATTTATTGAGGGGGGTGCTTGTAAAGGATAAAGGGGAGTTTGGGCAGGGGTGTGCAAGCAGAACCTGTGACAGGAAAGAGGGGAGGAAGGAAGGTTTTGTAGGAAGAGCCTCGGATGGCAGTGCAGCTCTGAGAGAAAACATTGCTCATTAGAGAATTCTGTGCCCAGAAGAAGAGCTTGGTTCTAGAATCTCTTCTGTGCTCACTCATTGGCTGGGAGCATCCCAGGGAATGTGGCCTTGATGTGAAATCTGTGGCAGATCCCCGAGGTGCAGTAGACGGAGGCTAAGTACACTCCTCACGGCAGGTTTTCTTTTGTGCGGGGGATCTGAAGGGTGGCAACTCTGTGGCTCCCACAGTCTCTGAATTATGACTCGGAGGAGAGCTGCCTGCTGACCAACAACACCCATTTTTAACTTAGGTGAATAAGAAATGGATTTCAGTTATTTTAAGAGACTGAGATTTGCCGACAGCACCTAATTAGTGCAGGGATATTGTATTAGGCATCCTCTTATATGGCTCCCAATGATCCCTGCCTTCTGGTATCATGCCTCTGTGTGTGGGCTGGATCTAGACCTGCTTCTGCTGGATAAAATACAGCAAAAGTGATGGGATGTTACTTCCAACATGAGGTTACAAAAAGGCTGTGACTTTCTCTCTCCCTTTGAGTCCTCACTTTAGGGGGAGCAGGTAACCATGTTATGAGTACCCTATGGAGGGGCCCCTGTGGCCAGGAACTAGTGCCTCTGATCAACAGCCAGCAAAGACTTTGGTCTTCCCAGGATGTGTGAGTTTGGAAGTGGATCTTCTGAGACTTGCCAATAGCCATGTGAGTGATATTGGAATGCATTACAATTAATGAACCAATGTTGGATCTCTCCCCCTTGAGCCTTGAGATGACTTCAGTCCTGGCCAACATGTTGATTGCACCTTGAGAGACCCAGCTGAGCCCAGATTCCTGATCGACAGAACCAACGAGATAGTAAATGCTTATTGTTTTAAGCTTCCAAGTTTGGGGGAAATTTATAATGCGGCAATAGATAAAAAAGGAATACAAGTATATGTTGTTATTCTGGTGAGATGGGTTCCTACTAAACATTTGGCTTGAAGGTTTCTACTAAAGGAAAGTTAATGTGACAGAATTTGAGAACTGGATGGAACTTAAAGAGTCATCTGCTCCAGTGGTTCTCTTCTTGGCTGCTCATTACAATAATTCATGGAATTAAAAACAAAACAAAACTAATATTTGGGCTCTACTCCAGACCAAATTAAGTAAGAATTCCTTGGGGAGAGGCATGGCCATCAGTATTTTGAAATACTTCTTAGGTAATTGAGATCACCTAAGAAGAGAGAACCATTAGGCTCAAGATATGATTCTCAAGCTTTAGCATACAGTATAATTTTCTGGGGAGTGGTTCATTTAAAATGCAGATTTCCAAACAAGTCCCCAGAAATTCAGATTCAATAGGTCTGTCTGGGAGGGGCCGAGGAGTCATCACATTTAATCTGCTCCCAGGTGATTCTGGTAGAGATGGCCTGTGAATCACACTTTGAACAATCCTGGGTTGGATGTAAGGAGATGGATGTTGTGATATAATCTGAGTCTGTGATAGTAAGAGAGTTGGCATCACAGTGGAAAGAAAAGCTGTAACAATGGAAAGGAGATGTTGACAGGGTTTGAAATGGCTTGAGATGAGGGAAAGGAAGCAATCATTGGTGATTCTGTAAATGTAAGCCTGATGACCAGAGAGTGATGGAAAATGGTGTTCTTTTCAATATTAGGAGCATGGAAAAGACAGTGCAGCATAAAAATGATCACTTGCATGTTAGACACCGAGTAGGAGGGTGAAGGGGCAAAAATAAGACCATCTACTTTGTTTATGGTACTAAGTCATGTAGGTATCAAAATTAGGATTGGAAATCTGGGAAGCAGAGAAAATAAAACTGAAAATGACTTTGAAGAACAAGAGAAAGAATAGCATTAGAAATGCAGCTTGAAATTTGCTAAGATATCACAGGGTTTATGTAGAATGAAAAAGTAATTAAAACAAATGCACATTAGGAAAAGAGAGGTAGGAATTAAATATGAAAGAAAAATCTGGAAATAATCATACCTGTAGTTACCCATAACCCAAATATATCAATAAAGGAATACTATTATGGGAAGAAAAATCTCTCAAATTGTGAGAAGGGACTCGTATAATATAATCACTGAGTCTTACATTTTTACTTTAATTTTTAAAATACACTTTTTATTTAAAAATTTTTAGATTTAGATATTTAGAAAGATCGTGAAGAGATATACTTCATATACTCCACACCCAGTTACCTCTATTATTAACATCTTATATTGGTATGGTACATTCTTTACAATTAATGAACCAATGTTTATACACTATTATTAACTAAAGTCCATATTTTATTCATATTTTCTTAGCTTAAAAAAGTATTTATTTATTATTATTATTATTTTATACTTTAAGATGTTGTTGTGGAGCAGTGGGAGGGGTGGGGGTAGGGGATGGAGTTGGGGGGTGGAGGGCAGGGCTAGCTGATGGCTGGCTCCTTCACTGGCCTGGTTGCAGAAGGTGGTGGGTGGGCATGGCTGAGGCCCTTGGTCCCTGCTACCCTGGCCCGGGAGCCTGGGGGCTTCTGGCAGCGGCTCAGTCATTGCTGGGCTGGATGTGGATGTTGGGGGCGTGTGGCTGAGTTGCTTGGGCACCCCTCACCCTGGCTCCAGAGCCTGGGGGGCTTCCAGCTCTTCTAGGTTTTTTAGGTGTTCTTTGGTGGTGTCAGACCTTCACTGGTTAATAGCAGAGCTTTGTCTCTGATCTGTGAGTTTTGTGTTTTCTTTCAGTTCTGTGTTGGATTATTAGCTACCCCATCACTTAAACTCTGCACTGAAACTATTCTGTTGTCCCTTGCTTACTTCTAAAATGGGGGAACTTCCTGAGGAGACCAGCACTTGAGCCCTGTGGTTGAGCTAAATTTCTGCTTTGCTGCTGATTCTCTGGAGAAGACTTTTTTTGCAGTTCTGCTTTTAATTATTGACCTTTTAAGCACTTCCGGGTCTTGTGAGGTTTGACACATCTGGGTTGTGTGGAAACTCTGGTGTGGGCCTGAGTCTTTTCAGTAAACTGCACCCCCTGCCGTTCTGTATTCCTGTCTGGTATCAACTGAGTAGGCCTGTGCTGATTGGAGGGCAGATCAGCTGTCCATGCAGTGCTCCAGTGTTCTCCCAGTGGGTCTGTCTCCCCTACCCCCACACTCCAAGCACTTCCCATGTGCTGGTCCCTTGTGATGACTCACTGGCCTTTGAGTGGCTCCTTTCTTTCATTTGTCTGTTGCCCCTTGCTCCTATATGGGTCCGTGGAAACCCTGTCAGTGTTCTTGCTCACTTGGGAGCTCTAATTCATTATCACAAGGATTATTTATTTTATGCCTTCCTGTATATTTTAATTTTACAATTTCACAGATCTTCTAGAATATGTTGGGTGGGGATAGATGTTTCTCCCCATTTTACAGATAAGAAAAGAAAAATTGAAAACCACTAAAGAAAATAACCACTTATAAGAAATCCTATAGCATTTGGAGCATATCAGCTTTTTTTCAAAAAACCAAATACATTAATTTTTGTTTTCTTGAGAGTTGCAATTGACTCTTTCACTTAGAAAATTCTGATTCATTCTATTTTTTCCCCTTAAATTTCTTTGCTTCCATTGTCTTTTTTTCCTTATACATGCTCCATCTCCTCTTGCTTGTGCAAATATTTCTTGCAATTAACTTTGAAATGTGGCCTCTTTATGTACACAGAAACTCAACATTCTTTTATTTTTATATTTCTAATTTTATGGATTTTGTTTACCAGCTTTGCTCTACAACTTTTGTTATTGCTTTTGGTTAAAAGCAACAGCATTTTTTTGCCTGAACAAATAAGATGTTAATTACTAAAATGTTCGTGGGCCAGTTGGATATAATCTCAGGAAGTTCTTTAGTAAGTGAATAAAGCTCTATAAAAAGAGCAGCCAGGGCCACTTTTTTTTTTTTTTGTACAAAAAGAAGCCATAATGTTTTTGTCCTCAGATGTGCTTTGTGAGTATACCCATATAGAAGTAGGAAGTAGAAAAATAACAAGGGAAGCCATCTTTGTTTGAGATTTGGTAATGTTTAGAACATCCAGTACACTCCTATTAGAGTTTAAGGATCATAAACTTTTACTGCACATTAGAACTAGGGAAAAATTACAAGAAAATAAATAGAGATATTAAAAGCTGTTTACTAAGTTCGGTACTTTGGATAGATATAATTTTGTTACAATTAATTTTGGAAAACAAGGTGGAAGACGACATAAAACACTTGGAAATTTCATGAAACATAATAAGTTTTAATCTTTGGGAGCATATGTTTTTGAACTTACATTATTAAACTAGAAAGTGCAGCCTAAGTCTTAGGCAGGGCTCTTCAGTAGTTTCCATGTGTTGGAATCCTCTTTCCCTGGCTGAGAACCTAAAGGCCATGTTATTACTTGTCTCTGTGATTGATTCAATGTCCAGCTTTTCAGCTCAACGCCTTCTAGATTCTTGGAGGAAGATGCTGGCTCATTCCCCCGAGTGAAGAGTATATGAAAACTATAAACAATACACATTAATCAGTGGAAACTGACCCCCATATCCCTTAATGATGAGAAATGCTGGGATAGTAGAGATGTCTGGGCCATAATCTATTTTCAGGTATTTCCAATAGCTGTTGCCTTCCTATGGCCATCGAGAAACTATGGTTATTTATTGGGATGAGGTGTTTGCCCACTCTCTATGCCCCTGATACACCTCCAATTAAGGCCACTTAAATTAGGCTCCCTCTAAAGTATAGGATCAGTATTGTTTCTATGCAGGAAGGCTTTGTGTCCTGTTTCTTGGGGGTTCAGCATTAGGTAACTCTTCCCAGGGTCCAGGACTCTTATCTTCCCCTGTGTGATCCCTGCTGGTATATTTAGGTCCAGTGACTTGGTTCCTGTCTTTTTTCATTATGTCCAAGTATTTGATTTTGTTTCATGCCTGGTAGTTTTATAATAGTGTTGTATGCAGCAGGGTATAAAGTACTTTTATATGCTTTGCCTTCTTTCATTCACTTTTTATTTGTGTAGTTTTTATTTTCAGGTGCTGTGTTGAGGAGGAATAAAGATATGAGTACAACAATCTTTGCTCTTAAGGAGCAGAGTTTGGTAGACAGACATAAACAGATGACTTTGCCACAATTCAGAAAGTAAAGAACTCTAATAGTAGAGATAAAAATCAATTCAGGTATGTCTTGATTATAATAATTATTATTATCATCCCCAATTTGTAGGCAAAAGAACTGAGACTGAGAATGGCTACTTCCTAAGGTAATATTTATATTTATTTATATTTATAAGGTAGCTTATAAATGTCAGAGTTGGGACTTGAACCCAGGAACTCCGACTTCAGTATCCCATTTGCTCTTACATTGAGATCCTACTTTTTCCCATATTCCCTCTAGGGACAACAATTCTCAATTCCAGATACTGGTGATACCTGAATTTCTGCTTCCAGACGGATGCTAACTGTGGGCTTCTGCTTACTGCCAGGGTCTTCTGCCACTGATCTCCACCTTAATACCAAGACATACCTACATGCTGTCGGTACCTGACCAATGAATTGGCCTGGTTTCCTGTATTCTCCTGAAACCATAGAGAGAAATGGTTTCTTTTTCTTTGTGGGCAGTGGGAGCACTGCTCCCACAGGGCCTCTCCTATCCTGTCCTAGAGCTCAGACGCAGGCCACATCATGGTTTCTTTTTCAGCACCTGGTCCAGGGGACAGCTCCAAGCAGTTCCACGCTGGGACCCATTAGTATCAGCTTGGCGGGAATACAAACCTGGCAAAGGACAGATCTTCAAGGGCCTCCAAAATTGCACCTGGAAATGCTACTCAGTGTTTCATGAAACAGCTCTTTCAGCCTCCAGGCTGTAGTGCGTTGGTCAATTTCATATTTTCAGTTGTAAGTAAAGTGTATACAAAACTCAAATTGCTTAGACACAAATGACATATATTAGCTCTCATAACTTGTGAGTCTAGGAGAGCACCTAGTTTTAGACCTGGTTGGATCCAGAGGCTTAAATAATTACACCAGGATTCATTCTCTCATCACGTAGACTGACTCCTTCATGCAGTGGGTTAGATGACCACCCAAAACCTCAGACTCACACCCTGTTAGCTTAGTGTTCCCGCAAAGACACAATCTTCCCTGATAGCATCAGCAGTGAAGTCCCAGGGAAGACTCATTGCCCTGACTAGAGTCTGTGTCCGCCTTTGGGCTGACAGTGGGTTTGGGGGAGGGGAGCTGTGTCAGACTGAGATCCTCACAGAAAGGAGGAGCTTTAGGCCAGAAGAAGGAGGCAGTGGTGCTAGAGAGACAAAATAGCAGGGGTACCCTGCAGCTGGCATCCATAGGGGAACTCTTACAACCCATTAATGACCCAAGGACTGTTGTGGGGGTAGAATCATCACACATGCTTGGTAATGCATGGACTTGGATTTGCAGAAGACTCAGTGAAAACCCCAGATTATAGTTCACCTACTTCCTCACTGTCTCTCTTCCCCAACAAAGAAGTCCCAGGGACACATGTGCAAACTGGGTCCAGGAATATCCTGGGGTACCTCAAAATCCCCCAGGATTGATATGCAAATAAAATCCTAGCAATGAGTCCAGTTACATTTGTACATCTCTACTATGCTTATCGTATAGTCTGTTCTTTAATGGCTCCACAGAATTTGTAGCAAATGAATATTTTTAAGAAAAACCTGAATGTAATAAAATGGGCACTTCCTTTATTTTTCAAGGAAATAAGATCCTGTCATTTACTTGATTCATCTATAAGGAATTCCTTTTGTGTTTTATTATGCAAGAAACTAGTTTCACTTGGATTTTATAATTCATACGCTTTCCAACATTCATTTTGCAGTGGAACAAGTACGTGGCTCAGGACTGCAATCTCCGCCAGCCATTTCTTTCCCCCATTATTTGTTATTAACTTGATGCTTTTATTTAAAAGAGATTCTGCCAAAGCTGCTCCTCTGTGATTTAATTCAACATTGACAAATAATATTGCAGGTCACAGGAAGGGCTGGTGGCTACTACCTGGTCAAGACCCACACTGAGAAAATGCAGGGGCCAATAGATGTTTCTCTAGATTAATTAACTTTGTTGCCTAGTAATAAAAACTGAGATGTTAAGTCTTACATCTAGTGCCAACATGGTTTGGTATGTGACTGCTTGATTTTTAGGAAAGAAGCAAATGCAGTACAGTGTTTTGATGGGGAAGAGTCTCGGTAGCTTCCTCCTATCCCCTCTGGGGATGTCAGAATCTAATACACACACACACACACACACACACACACACACACACACACACACACACACACACACACACGGTATTTCAATACGTTTGTGGAAAAAATAAATTTAAAGATAATATGAATCTTTCATGAACTTTTGGAAGTACTCTCATATATATCTCCTTATCGGTTCTGTTTCTCTGGAGAATCCTGACTAATACAGTCAAGGTTGCCCAAAGATTAAAAGGGCTTCCTGGGAGCTGGAGAATTCCCTCTCACTAGAGGTGCCTGGAATCTAAGGATGATTTAAAATTTAGGGGTGACTCTCAAAATTATTTTGATCTGTTTTGTTAAGGAAACCCTAGCCCTCTAGGAATCCAGGGCTATCACGAATAACGGGAATGTAGTCATTCATCCAACAACATGTATTAAAAACCTCCTCCTGTTCCCTCTGGGGATATCCTCCAGGCATCTTTTTTTATTATTCATTCAACAAATATTTTTTGAGGGCTTACTATGAGATTACAGGTATTGTGACTGGCCCTGGAAATAGAGCGTTGCTCTCATGGGGATGAGGCAAATAAATGAATAGAATACATTTATATATTGGTAAGTAAACTATAAATAAACAAGACAGAGTGATGGCACAGCCAGTGACTAAGGGCCTTCTTTGGATCAAGAGTGGGCCTCCCTGAGGTGGTTACCTTGGACCTGAGAGATTAGTGTGAGAAAAAATGAATATCTGGAGGGTAGAAGTAAGGAAAGAAAGAGCAAGTTCAAGGCTCCAAGGTGGGAACACGATGGGAACATTTGTAAGAAGGCCAGGGTGGCCAGAGTGTAGGGAGAATAAGTTGAGGTCTGAGAGGGACACGATCCAGCTCAGGAGAGGCAGGAAGCCAGGGTAAGCAGTTCAGATTTTCTTCTAAGTTAGATGGGCAGCCGGGAGAATATTCTAACCACAGGATCCCACCAGCCCCTTTACTTGGGACTTCATGCAGGACTTTGTAAAGATGGCTCGAACTTGAAAATAGGAAAGAGGAGCATATCTAGAACTGGAGTAGGGAGGTGAGGTTGCCCCAACCCGAAGCAGAGAAGAGTGGAAAAGAGGTCGTGGGAAGGAGCTGGGAGGAAACAGGAGAGCCACTGCCTCTTTAGGAAGGAAGAATGAGTCTACAGACCTAAGTTTAATCAGTTATCAGAGATGGCTCTGCAGGTGATAAAAACAGGAGGCAAGGTAGGATGGGCTGACCCAGCTACTCAGAGAAGCCCTGGTGCAGGGCTGCAGAGGAGGACTTGGAAGGAGGAACTGCCTCTTTCTGAGCAGTGACTCTGGGCACCATTTTGCTCCCTTTCAGCGAAACCTGATTGACAACCTGATTGGCATTGACCCAAATGCCTTAAATTCTACCCCCCTCAGTTCTAAACCTCCAGAATACCCTCGGTATGTTTAGGGTCCCTGTTAATGGGGTCAGAATAAGAGAAGACATCACTGCAGAGGAAAGCACAGAGATGCCCCAAGTCACCCCTACTCCTTGGCCACCAAAAACATTTTCCCCAGAATGATGGGAAAAATGACCAAGCTTAGAGAGATTTTTTGTAGACATTGGCTCAGGTGATTATGAAGGCTGAAATGTCCCATGATCTGCTGTCTGCAAGCTGAAGACCTAGGAAAGCTGGTGGTGTAATTCCATGTCCAAGTTTGAAGGGCTGAGAACCAGGGGAGCTGATGGTGTAAGTCTGTCTAAGAGCAGGAGAAGACCAGTGTCTCAGTTCAAGCAGACAGGCAGGAAGCAAAAGGGGTGGCTTCCTCCTACCTCTGCCTTTTGTTTTATTTAGTCCATCAATGGATTGGATGATTCCACCCATATTGGGGACGACAATCTAATTTACTGAATCCACTGATTCAGATGCTAATCTCATCTGGAAACACCCCTAAAAAAAAACAACCCAGAAATAATGCTTAATCTGGGCAACTCTTGGCTGTTAGGTTAACAAATAGAATTGACAGTCACACTGTTAGAAAGCTGGTCTTGCACACCAACTCATTTGTTCTGACCTGATTAGATTATCAATAATCTAATAATCAATAATCTAATAATCAAATATAATTATGAATCTTATTAGGTAATGTGCGAGGTGATTGCTGGGCCCATAATAAATGGGTAAATTCCTGATTCCTCACCCTGCATACTTTGATCATCAGAAAACTTCACATACCCCTTCCGCTTAATTTTGTAAAGTGAGGTAAAGATGAGCTGGTTCACGCTGAAGGCCTACAAGTCATCTGTTAAATGCAGAATGTTGAGTTCATAAATCTTCCTTCTTGCTTGAACATAACAGAATTTCCTTTGAAACTTATTTTTTCCCTTGAAGTCTTTTTCTTAAGTCAGTGTGTTTTGAAGGCACTGTCATGCGATTATGCTGTTTAGCTGTTTCTGATCAGTAGTCCACACGGGAATTATTTAGAACAGATGTTCTTATTACTAGTGTAAATGAGGACATTTTCTAATGGAACCCAAAGGAATACAAATACAAACTCTTGCATTTGAGGTAAAAGTTTTGTTCTTGTTAAATTCAAGGCACCAGAGAATAATTTGAAAGTTGGTCAATGCCAAACTGACATCTTCTTTTTAGAATTTTATGGTCTTGTTCTTTAAAAAGTGCCTTTATTGGAAGACCAGTGCATGGTCTATTAAGATCTAATTATTATCATAGAAACCCGGTTATTCCATCAGGGCTCATCAGTCTACATAACTGACCCTCGAGAGATGATTCGTAAATCATGGCACGGGGGAAAGAACAGAACACTAGGTTACATTGGGGAGTCACATGGAGACTCTTGGCCTCAGTTTATTTTCATTTGTGAAATTGTAATGATCACATATCTACCCTTACATTACATGAATATCCCAAGGACAGGCCGAGATGACATGTTTAAATGCATATCGATACAGGTGAAACATGCTGAATACATTGTTAATAATTTAAGTCAAAGTCTATAATCCATCTATAGAATGGTACCCCGATTGAGCAGGGCAAACCTTTATGATTAACCAAAACCAAAAGATCTGGTGTAGAAAAAGGCAAGCCACCACAATTCTACGTAGGAGATGTTCAGTTCTGGAATCACACCAGCCAATTGCAAGGACTGAACTTTGCTTCCAGGGGAAGGACCACAGCCAAGGGAGAATACTATAGGGATATAGAGACAGGAGCACTGGAGGAGGAGCCCTTGAATTTGCTCTCACAAGTCCACATGGACTTTATTGGGAACCTTGGGTAAGTGGCTTGGCCTTTGTGTAAAATGTTATAAACATGTGAGGCAGTGAGCTGTATACCTGAGCTCAAAGATACTGCTGGCAAAGGCCCACAGAGTCTGTGGGCCTTTGCAAAGATCACAGAGAATCGGTGTTGTACCAGAAATGTCATCTGGTTCCACAGTTTCCACCATCACTCCACACACAGCCCTCTCTTTCTAACCTAGGGATGTCTGTCCCCCTCAAGCTCTTCTTTGGCGTTTCCAGTTGTCTACTGGATATACTTTATATATCTAGTAATGCTAGGATCGGGGGTAATGGTAGGATCCTGCACACAGCAGAACTAAAACCAAAATAACTATCTGTTATCTACTTGCAACAAGCAGCTTTTTCTTCTGTCTCCTTATTTCTATTCATGGCATCACCACCCCCTGTTCAGCCTCCAGCTCAAAGACCCCTGTCTGACCAGGTTTTCCTTGCCCTTTTCTTTCCTTTGGTCATCCTATGATTCTACTTTACCAAAGTTCCAATAGTCTTCTCTTTCCATTTCTTCTACCATCACCTTAGATCTCTTTTCCCAGACTTTGACAGGTACACTCCAACTTGAATTTCTTCTCTTCTTGCAAAATAAAATCACACACAAGCCTGGCATTCAAGATCCTACCAACTAGCCTCTCTTATCTCTTCAATCCAACCTCCCACTGCTCCCTTGTTCAAGTTCTCAATTCCAAGGGGGCGAATCTGCTTCCTTACTATTCACCAACATACTGTTTTTTCTTTTCACCTCCAAGATTTATTTCATACTATTTTCCTGAAATATCCCATTTTCCAGCCCCAGGTCTGCATCTCAAAATCCCATTCATTCTTCCAAGCCAAACTCAAACATAACCAGCCAGGCAGCCTTCCTTGACTTTCCACGCTGCAAGCGTCATCTCCCTTGTGTGGTTCAGGGGGAGCAGACTCTCTGGAATCAGACAGACCTGGGTCTGAATCCTGCCTCTGCCATGATCAGCTGTGGGACTTTAGGCTTCGGTTCCCACATCTCTAAACTGAGTATAATATTACCTATGTTCACAGAGTTTCTAACAGTGCTTAGCACATACATGGAGCCTGAAAAATGATCACTTCACTAATTTCCTTCGAACTCTGTGTATTATGTTTTATTTTATGCCTCTGCATTGGTATGTATCCATGAGGGTTTAGTTTATGGTTGTTTTGGAGAGGTGTTATTAAGAAGCATTCAAATTCCAGTCTGTTACTTTGTGAGCTGTGTGATCTGAGACAAGTTGCTTTACCTCTCTATGCTTCAGCTTTCTGATCTGTAAAATGAGGATTGTAAGAGTATTCACCACACAGGTGATTAAATGAGCTAAAATATGAGTTTGGAAAACTTTTTTGTTTTCTGTAAAGGGCCAGAGAGGAAATATTTTAGGCTTGTGGGTCATATGGTCTTTGTCATCAATTCTGTCATTATAATGCAGAAGCAGCCATAGACAGTAAATAAATGAATGCGCATGGCTGTGTTCTAATAAAACTTTATTTACAAAAATGGGTGGTGAGCAGTAATTGCCAACCCCTGAGTTAATATATAAACTGCTCAGAACAGAGCCTGGCATGTAGTAAGCACCCAATAACTACTAGCAATTATTATTATTGTGGAATGAATCACATTTCTTTTACTTGACTGCAAGAATCATGAGAGTAAGGTTTGTGCCTCATTCAGTTTAATTCCTGTGGTAGCCAAAATTAGGATGCTTGATTTTCGGACTGTGAATATGCTAGTTTACATGGCAAACAGGGAATTAAGGTTGCAGATGGAATTAAGGTTGCTAATCAGCAGACCTTAAAATAGGGAGATTATTCTGGATTGTATGGTAGGCCCAATGTAATCATGAGGGTCCTTAAATATGGAAGATGGAGGCAGAAGAAAAACCCAGAGAGATGGCAGAGTGAAAAGAATTTGATTTGTTGTAGCTGGCTTTGAAGATGGAGGAAGGGGCTGTGAGTCAAGGAATGCAGGCGGCCTATATAGGCTGGAAAAGGCAGGGAGATGGATTCTCCCCTACACCCTCTCGACAGGAATGCACTTTGATGACAATTTCAGCCCTGGGAGACCTGTGTTGGACTTTTGACGTACGAGACTATAAGATAATAAATTTGTGTTCTTTTAAGTCACTACATTTATGGTAATTTGTTACAGCAGGAATAAAATACTAATACAATCTCCCATGTGCCTGGTGCAGAGAGCATACACTAGTCATTGATTGAATGCATATGTTTCTTATTCCTGTCTCACATCTGTGTTAGGAAATGATATGGCAACCTATGTTCCTGTTAAAAACACTGATGTGCTTATAAGGCATTTATCATCAGCTATTTACCATTATATATAATATATATATAATTGACTCCTTCAATGCTTCCGGACAGCTCTGCAGACACAACAGTTTTGGGCATTTGTTTCCTTTTTCTCTCCTCAGTTTCCATTTTATAGATTATCTGTACTAGTCTCTTCCCAGGACACCATTTGAAATGTTCATGTGTAATACTTCATCTTTTCCCAGACTTAATGATTTACAAGAAAATTACTTTTTCCTTTCTCCTCCATTTCTGCTCTGAGTTTTAATTATATAATATCGAGTTCATTGTTTGAAGTTGCCCTTTATACTCTAAATCCTTTTGTCTCTGCTCTTCTCTATTGCTGTAGGGAAGCATTTTTCTACCCTTCCAGAAGATTTCCTGACCTCTTTTTTTGCCCGGCAGAAAATCACTAGCATTATTCCCTGTGTGTTTTCTGTGACAGTGTTTCTTAATTTTGCTTTGGCTTAAGGAAGACACGTGTTCCCCTTGAGACACAGTCTAGTCTTCCTTGGAACTCTCTGGATGTTAACAGCTCCTCCCGTTCCCTGCTAAATTGGCTCTTGTGGAAGACAGGTTGGAACATCTTCTCTGCTGGTTACTGGAATGTAGATGTGAGAGGGCACGTATTCCCGGGATGGTTTCATCAGCCATTCAATGAACACTCATTTAGCCACCCTGGCAGGCACCATGAGAGGTTACAAAGTTGAAGAAACTACTCTCCCAGCCTTCAAAATGCCTAGACACTAGTGAGGAATAGATTTATACACAACAGACCGTAAGACAGCTTAGGGTTTCTCCTCTTCTCTTCCTAGCAGGTAGCTACACCACATTCTCCAGCCTCCCTGGAAGGTAGGGGTGACCATGTGGCTGAATTCTAGTCAAGGAGTTTGAGTGGACACATGGCGCCCCTTCAGGCCTGGACATACCGCCCCTACACGCTCTTCCATGTTTTTTGTTTCCCCTCCAGCCTGGCCAAATGGACATGACCCCCAGGGTGACCCAAGCAACCCTGAGCTAAAGAGGGTATGACCAGGCTGTGTGGAAGAAGTTGGTCTGTCCTGCTGACCTTTCACCTGCCCCAGTCTGTCATGTGAGCAAGAAGTTAAGTGCCAATTGTGTTGAACCATTACATATCTCTAGTTCATTTATTTCAATAGTTAGCATTACCCTAATGAATATGTTACACAATTTGAGGTAGCCATAAGCAACATTTAAAAATTTTAATAGTTGGGCCGAGCCCATGGTGCACTCGGGAGAGTGCGGCGCTGGGAGCGCGGCGACGCTCCCGCCGTGGGTTCGGATCCTATATAGGAATGGCCGGTGCACTCACTGGCTGAGTGCCGGTCACGAAAAAGACAAAAAAAAAATTTTTTTAAATAGTTTTATGTTTATATTAATGTTTACAAGAAAATAAAACTAGCCCACTGTAACCATGACTCATGCATGTTATTAGTTAGGGCATGGCTAAAGTAGGTGTTTAAGTTTAAAAAATGATAGCTTAAAAAAAAAAAGGTAAATAGTGAAATAAGTAGTACTGTCTGTGGCCAAAAATTGATGGCCAAGCAGTTACATGGGGGACAAGGAGATGTCACGATGACCTTTGTCTGCAATTTAGGGGATCCATAACAGATTAGTTTTTCGGTTCCATGATCTCAAGTTAATACATCTGGTCAATTTTAGTGCCGCAGGTACTGCTTGCTTCTTGACACTTACTCTCTTTGCAATGACTTTCATTTACAAATAAAAAAGAAACATGAAAGGAGCAATGTAGTGGATTGAATTATGTCCCCTCCAAACTCACTGAAGCTTAAATTGTGTCCCTCAAGTTTTATTTATTAGAAACTGGGTCCCCACTGTAACTGTTAAGAGGGTGGGAAATCCTATTATGGTAATTGAAAGGGAGGGGGCCTTGAAGAGATGATTAGATTGTAAGATCATGCCCAGGGAATGGAGTGAAAGTGGTGGTCGGGCTTTAAAAGGAGAGTGAAGGAGGAGGTTTCTCTCTGCTCTCTTTGCTTCCACCATCTTGCAGTGTGAGACCCCTGGCTCACTGCTGCCACCACCAGATGGACTTTGGACTTCCAGCCTCAGAAACTGTAAGCAATACATTTGGTTTTCTTTATAAAATATCCAGTTCCGTATATTTTGTTATAAGGGACAGAAATGGAGTAATGCAAGCAAATACCTTCACTCCTTTTTCTTCCCTTGCTGAAGTGAAACTTCTGAGTTTTCAGCTTTTTTGTTTGTTTTTCCTTCCTTTTTGGACATCAGTGCAGCTTTGAGTAATAGTCCTCACTGTCACTCTTGTAAGACATTGTCCTTGTCAGTCTGGGTGAGGCCCACAGCTCTGTTTCATTTTCCTTCCTCCCTCCCCGCCCTCCTCCACTCCCTCCCCAACAGGCACTGACTCCAGTGGACTTGTCCTTACAGTTACAGGTATCCTTGGAATTATTTCACATTGTTTCGTATGCATTTTGATTTACCTAAATGGTATGGTGGCATAAATCCTGTTGTTTTTCTTACTATTTTATTTTTTTTGACATTTTATTTAATTTTTAATTTTTATTTTTTGATTATCAAATTAGGATAATTAGTAAATTCAACCTTATAAAATGTAATCATTTTTTTTGGAGCTTTACCAATTTCTAGCTAATCCTCCTACTCTTCCCCCTTTCCTACCTCTGGTAACCTCTCCTTTTGAAAGTTCAACATATTATTGTGATTGTTGTACCTTTCTTTCTTTTTTATGTGTTCATTAAGTTTTTAGCTTCCACTTATGGGTGAAGACATGGAATATTTCGCTTTCTGTACCTGGCTTATTTCACTCAACAATTTTCTCTAAGTTCATCCATGTTGTTGCAAATGGCAGAATTTTGTTCTTTTTTTATGGCTGAGCAGTATTCCATTGTGTGTGTGTGTGTGTATATAATAGAGTCGTCCACTGATGGACATTTAGGTTGGTTCCTACGCTTGGCTATTGTAAATAGAGCTGTGATGAACATGGGAGTGCAGGTATCCCTTTTGACATGATGATTTCCATTCCTTTGGGTATATAACCAGCATTGGGATTGCTGGATCATATGGCAGTTCTGTCCGTGGTTGTTTGAGGAACCTCCATATGGTTTTCCATAATGGCTGCACTAATTTAAAGTCCTCCCAACAGCATAGGATGGCTCTTCTTTCTCTGCATCCTTGCCAGTATTTGTTATTCTCAGACTTTTTGATAGTGGCCAGTCTAACTGGCGTGAGATGACATCTCAATGTGGTTTTGATTTGCATTTCCCTGATGCTTAGTGATGTTGTATATCTTCCTTTGAGAAATACCTATTCAGCTTCTTTTCCTATTTTTAAATTGGGTTACTTGTTTTTTTACTGTTAAGTTATTTGAATTTCTTGTATATTCTGGATATTAATTCCTTGTTGGATGCATGATTTTCAAATATTTTCTCTCATTCTGTAGGCTGTCTTTTCACTCTGATAATTGTTATTTTTGCCATGCAAAAGCTTTTTAGTTTGGTATAATCCCATTTGTTTATTTTTTTCTTTTGTTGCCTGTGCTTTTGTGATCTTATTCATAAAGTCTTTGCCCAGTCCTACTTACTGAAGTGTTTCCCCTATGTTTTCTTCTAGGAGTTTTATAGTTTCAGATCTTATATTTAAGTCTTTAATCTATTTTGAGTTGATTTTGGTATATGGCAAGAGGTATGGGTCTAGTTTCATTCTTCTGCATATGGATATCTGGTTTTCCCAGTACCATTTATTGAAGAGGTACTCTTTCCCCCAGTGTATGTTCTTGGTGCCTTTGTCAAAGATCAGTTGTCTGTAAGTATTTGGGTTGGTTTCTGGGTTCTCTATTCTGTTGCATTGGTCTGGATGACTGTTTTTATGCCAGTACCATGCTGTTTTGGTTGCTATAGCTTTGTACTATAATTTGAAGTCAGGTAGTGTCATGCCTCCATCTTTATTTATTTTTTTCCCTCAGATTGCTTTGGCTGTTCAGGGTCTTTTGTTGTTCCATATGGATATTAGGATTGTTTTTTCTATTTCTGTGAAGGATGTCATTGGTATTTTGATGGAGATTGCATTGAATCTATAGATTGCTTTGGGTAGTATGGACATTTTCACAATGTTAATTTTTTCAATCCAAGAATATGGAATGTCTTTCCATATTTTTGTGTCTTCTTTAATTTCTTTCAGCAGTGATTTGTAGTTCTCATTGTAGAAATCTTCCACCTCCTTGGTTAAATTAATTCCTAGGTATTTTATTTTATTTTTTTGGTGACTATAATAAGTAGGCTTACTTTCTTGATTTCTTTTTCTGCTAATTCATTATTGGAGTATAAAAATACTACTGATTTTTGCTTGTTGATTTTGTATCCTGCAACTTTACTGGAATCGTTTATCAGCCCTAATAGTTTTTTGGTAGAGTCTATAGGTTTTTCACTTATAGAATGGTGTTATCTGTAAACAGGGTAAGTCTGAATTCATCTTTTCTAATCTGGATGCCCTCTATGTCTCTCTCTTGCCTGATTGCTCTGGCTAGTACTTCTTATACTATGTTAAATAGAAGTGGTGAGAGTGGGCATCTTTGTCTTGTTTCCTGTTCTTAAAGGAAAGGCTTTTAGCTTTTCCCTGTTCAACATGATATTGGTGGTGGTTTTGTCATATATAGCTTTCATTCTGTTGAGATATTTTCCTTATATATCTAATTTGCTGAGAGTCTTTATCATGAAGGGATGTTGAATTTTGTCAAATGCTTTTTCTGCATTTATTTAGATAATCATATGGTTTTTGTTCTTGATTTTGTTGATGTGGTGTATCACAATTATTGACTTGCATATTTTGAACCATCCTTGCATCCATGGGATGAATCCCACTTGGTGTATAACACTTTTATGTATTGCTGTATCATGTTTGCTAATTTTTTTTGAGGATTTTTGCATCTATATTCATCAAAGATATTGGCCCATAGATGTCTTTTATGGTTTTGTCTTTGTCTGGTTTAGTATTAGGGTGATGCTGGCCTCACCATGAATGAGTTTGGGAGAATGGACTCTGTTTCAGTTTTTTGGAATGGTTTGAAGGGAATTGATATTAATTCCTCTCTAAAGGTTTGGTAGAATTCAGCAGTAAAGCCATCCATCCAATTCTGGGCTTTTTTTTTGTTGGTAGACTGCTTATTACCACTTCAACTTCATTGCTTGTTGTTGATCTGTTCAGGTTTTCTATTTCTTCTTGGTTCAATCTTGGTAGTTTCTATGTGTCCACAAATTTATCAATTTCTTCCAGGTCTTCAAATTTGTTGATGTATAGTTGTTTATAATGGTCTCTAAAGATTCTTTATATTTCTGGGGTATTGGTTATAATGTCTCCTCTTTCCTTTCTTTTTTTAATTTTTTTTTATTTTTTTTTTATTTTTTTTTATTTTTTTTATTTTTTTTAATTTTTTTAAATTTTTTTATTTTTTAAATTTTATTTTGTCGATATACATTGTAGCTGATTAATGCTCCCCATCACCAAAACCTCCCTCCCTTCTCCCTCCCCCCCTCCCCCCCAACAATGTCCTTTCTGTTTGTTTGTTGTATCAACTTCAAATAATTGTGGTTGTTATATCTTCTTCCTCCCCGCCCCCCGGTTTGTGTGTGTATGTGTGTATGTGTGTGTGTGAATTTATATATTAATTTTTAGCTCCCTCCAATAAGTGAGAACATGTGGTATTTCTCTTTCTGTGCCTGACTTGTTTCACTTAATATAATTCTCTCAAGGTCCATCCATGTTGTTGCAAATGGCAGTATTTCATTCGTTTTTATAGCTGAGTAGTATTCCATTGTGTAGATGTACCACATTTTCCGTATCCACTCATCTGATGATGGGCATTTGGGCTGGTTCCAACTCTTGGCTATTGTAAAGAGTGCTGCGATGAACATTGGGGAACAGGTATACCTTCGACTTGATGATTTCCATTCCTCTGGGTATATTCCCAACAGTGGGATGGCTGGGTCGTATGGTAGATCTATTTGCAATTGTTTAAGGAACCTCCATACCATTTTCCATAGAGGCTGCACCATTTTGCAGTCCCACCAACAATGTATGAGAGTTCCTTTTTCTCCGCAGCCTCGCCAGCATTTATCGTTCATAGTCTTTTGGATTTTAGCCATCCTAACTGGGGTTAGATGGTATCTCAATGTGGTTTTGATTTGCATTTCCCGGATGCTGAGTGATGTTGAGCATTTTTTCATATGTCTGTTGGCCATTTGTATATCTTCCTTAGAGAAATGCCTACTTAGCTCTTTTGCCCATTTTTTAATTGGGTTGCTTGTTTTCTTCTTGTAAAGTTGTTTGAGTTCCTTATATATTCTGGATATTAATCCTTTGTCAGATGTATATTTTGCAAATATTTTCTCCCACTCTGTTGGTTGTCTTTTAACTCTTTTAATTGTTTCTTTTGCCGTGCAGAAGCTTTTTAGTTTGATATAATCCCATTTGTTTATTTTTCCTTTGGTTGCCCGTGCTTTTGGGGTCGTATTCATGAAGTCTGTGCCCAGTCCTATTTCCTGAAGTGTTTCCCCTATGTTTTCTTTAAGAAGTTTTATTGTCTCAGGGTGTATATTTAAATCCTTAATCCATTTTGAGTTGATTTTAGTATACGGTGAGAGGTATGGATCTAGTTTCATTCTCCTGCATATCGATATCCAGTTATCCCAGCACCACTTGCTGAAGAGGCAGTCCCTTCCCCAGTGAATAGGTTTGGTGCCTTTGTCAAAGATCAGATGGCAGTAAGTGTGTGGGTTGATTTCTGGATTCTCTATTCTATTCCATTGGTCAGTGTGTCTGTTTTTATGCCAGTACCATACTCTTTTGGTTATTATAGCTTTGTAGTATAGCTTAAAGTCAGGTAGTGTTATGCCTCCAGCTTTATTTTTTTTGCTGAGCATTGCTTTGGCTATTCGTGGTCTTTTATTGTTCCATATAAATGTCTGAATAGTTTTTTCCATTTCTGAGAAAAATGTCTTTGGAATTTTGATGGGGATTGCATTGAATTTGTATATCACTTTGGGTAGTATGGACATTTTCACTATGTTGATTCTTCCAATCCAAGAGCATGGAATATCTTTCCATCTTCTTGTATCCTCTCTAATTTCTCTCAGCAGTGGTTTGTAGTTCTCATTATAGAGATTTTTCACATCCTTGGTTAACTCAATTCCTAAGTATTTTATTTTTTTGGTGGCTATTGTAAATGGGCAGGCTTTCTTGATTTCTCCTTCTGCATGTTCACTATTGGAGAAAATAAATGCTACTGATTTTTGTGTGTTGATTTTGTATCCTGCTACTGTGCTGAAATCATTTATCAATTCCAATAGTTTATTTGTAGAGGTTTTAGGCTGTTCGATATATAGGATCATGTCATCTGCAAACAGGGACAGTTTGACTTCATCTTTTCCAATCTGGATGCCCTTTATTTCCTTCTCTTCTCTGATTGCTCTGGCTAGTACTTCCAACACTATGTTGAATAGGAGTGGTGAGAGTGGGCATCCTTGTCTAGTGCCTGTTCTTAAAGGAAAAGCTTTCAGCATTTCCCCATTCAGGATGATATTGGCAGTGGGTTTGTCATATATGGCTTTAATTATGTTGAGATACTTTCCCTCTATACCTAACTTAGAGAGGGTCTTTGTGATGAATGAGTGCTGAACTTTATCAAATGCTTTTTCAGCATCTATAGAGATGATCATATGGTCCTTGTGTTTGAGTTTATTAATATGGTGTATCACATTTATTGATTTGCGTATGTTGAACCAACCTTGCATCCCTGGGATGAATCCCACTTGATCGTGATGAATAATTTTTCGTATGTGTTGCTGTATTCTGTTTGCTAGTATTTTAGTGAGGATTTTTGCATCTATATTCATCAAGGATATTGGCCTGTAGTTTTCTTTTTTGGTTATATCTTTACCTGGTTTTGGTATCAGGATGATGTTTGCTTCATAGAATGAGTTTGGGAGATTTGCGTCCGTTTCAATCTTTTGGAATAGTTTGTAAAGAATCGGTGTCAATTCCTCTTTGAATGTTTGGTAAAATTCTGCTGTGAATCCATCTGGTCCTGGGCTTTTCTTTGTTGGGAGCCTTCTGATAACAGCTTCAATCTCCTTTATTGTTATTGGTCTGTTCAGATTTTCTACGTCTTCACGGTTCAGTTTTGGGAGCTTGTGTGTGTCCAGAAATTTATCCATTTCCTCCAGATTTTCAAATTTGTTGGCGTACAGTTGTTTATAGTAGTCTCGAATGATTCCTTGTATTTCAGATGAATCAGTTGTAATATCGCCTTTTTCATTTCTAATTTTTGTTATTTGAGTCTTCTCTCTTCTTTTTTTTGTTAGCCATGCTAATGGTTTGTCAATTTTATTTATCTTTTCAAAAAACCAACTTTTTGATTCGTTGATCTTTTGAATTGTTTTTTGGTTTTCAATTTCATTCAGTTCTGCTCTGATCTTAATGATTTCTTTCCGTCTGCTAACTTTAGGATTGGATTGTTCTTGTTTTTCTAGTTCTTTAAGGTGAAGTGTTAGGTTGTTCACTTGCCATCTTTCCATTCTTCTGAAGTGAGCATTTAATGCAATAAATTTTCCCCTCAATACTGCTTTTGCAGTATCCCACAGGTTTTGGTATGATGTATCATTGTTTTCATTAGTTTCAATAAACTTTTTGATTTCCTGCTTGATTTCTTCTTGGACCCATATGTCATTAAGTAGAATGCTGTTTAATTTCCATGTGTTTGTATAGTTTCCAGAGTTTTGTTTGTTATTAATTTCTAGTTTTAATCCATTGTGGTCTGAGAAGATACATGGGATAATTCCAATTTTTTTGAATTTACTGAGACTTGATTTGTGACCTAATATGTGATCTATCCTGGAGAATGATCCATGTGCTGATGAGAAGAATGAATATTCTGAGGTTGTTGGGTGGAATGTTCTGTAGATATCTGCCAATTCCAATTGGTCTAGAGTCTTGTTTAGATCTTGTGTTTCTCTACTGATTCTTTGCCTAGATGATCTGTCTAATATTGACAGTGGAGTGTTCAGGTCCCCTGCTATTATGGTATTAGTGTCTATTTCCTTCTTTAGGTCTAATAGAGTTTGTTTTATAAATCTGGCTGCTCCAACATTGGGTGCGTACATATTTATGATTGTTATGTCTTCTTGATGGATCAGTCCTTTTATCATTAAGTAGTGTCCCTCATTGTCTCTTTTTATGGTTTTTAGTTTAAAGTCTATTTTGTCAGATATAAGAATAGCTACTCCAGCTCGTTTTTCTTTTCTGTTTGCATGGTAAATCTTTTTCCATCCTTTCACTCTTAGTCTGTGTGAATCTTTATGGGTGAGGTGGGTCTCTTGTAGGCAGCATATAGTTGGGTCCTGCTTTTTGATCCAGTCAGCCAGTCTGTGTCTTTTAATTGGGGAATTTAAGCCTTTAACATTAAGAGTTGTTATTGAAAGGTGTTGATTTATTCCTAGCATTTTATTGGTTGTTTGGTTGTCTTAGGTGTCTTTTGTTCCTTGCTTTCTGATTTACTGTTTGGTTTCTTTGTTTGTTGGTTCCTTAGGTTGTAGATAGTGTTTTTGTTAGCTTGTTTTCTCTTCATGAATGCCATTTTTATTGTACTAGCGGGTTTAGATTTTTCTTAGGTTTTTATGGCAGTGGTAGTTATTTTTCAGGAACCAAACCCAGTACTCCCTTGAGGATTTCTTGTAAGGGTGGTCGTGTGGTAGTGAACTCCCGCAGTTTTTGTTTGTCTGAGAAATATACTATTTGCCCCTCATTTCGGAAGGATAGCCTTGCAGGGTAGAGTATTCTTGGCTGGCAATCTTTGTCTTTTAGTATTTTGAAAATATCATCCCATTCCTTTCTAGCTTTTAGGGTTTGTGATGAAAAGTCTGATGTTATCCTGATTGGGGCTCCCTTATAGGTGATTTGACGCTTCTCTCTTGCAGCTTTTAAGATTCTCTCTTTGTCTCTGAGTTTTGCCAATTTGACTATGACATGTCTTGGAGAAGGCCTTTTTGGGTTGAATACGTTTGGAGATCGTTGAGCTTCCTGGATCTGAAGATCTGTGATTTTTCCTATACCTGGGAAGTTTTCTGCCACTATTTTGTTGAATATGTTTTCAATGGAATCTCCATTTTCCTCCCCTTCTGGAATACCCATGACTCGGATATTTGAGCGCTTGAGGTTGTCTGATATCTCTCTCAGATTTTCTTCCATGTCCTTGATTCTTTCTTCTTTCTTTTTGTCTGCTTGTGTTATTTCAAACAGCCCATCTTCAAGTTCAGAGGTTCTCTCTTCAACTTCGACAAGCCTGCTGGTTAAACTCTCCGTTGTGTTTTTTATTTCGCTGAATAACTTCTTCAGTTCAGCAAGTTCTGCTACATTTTTTTTCAGGACATTGATTTCCTTGTATAATTCCTCTTTCAGATCCTGTATACTTTTCCTCATTTCATCATGATGTCTAGCTGAGTTTTCTTGTATCTCATTCAGTTTCCTTAGAATTATCACTCGAAATTCCTTGTCAGTTATTTCAAGGGCTTCTTGTTCTATAGGATCTAGAGTATGAGATTTATTAACTTTTGGTGGTGTACTTTCTTGATTTTTTGTATTTCTGGTGTCTTTTTTTTGGTGTTTATTCATTGTTGCAGGGGGTTTCACAGTCCACCGGTTTAAGACTAATGGCTAACTAGGATGTTGCTGTGGTTGCCAATTTGGTATGGCTCCCGCCGTGACTGCTCAGTTGGCCTCTAGTGTCTTGTGTGTGCGGTTGCCTCGGGTCTTGGGCTTCTCCGGGGATCCACCTTTCTGGTCAGCTTGTACTCTGCTGGGCTGGTGGATCACGTACCACAGGGTGTGTGATCTCTGTTGAGCTTTCACTTTCTGTACAGGACTTCTCCCCGTTCCGTGTGCTCTGGCCCAGGCTGTTAGATCGTGCAGTGGCGACCCCACCGGGTGTGTGGTTTCTGTCGAGACTCCGCCTCCCTGGCCGCACGTCTCCCCCCTCTGTGCACACTGTGCTGGGCTGGGGCGTGTCTTCTGCACCCCTCGTCTATCAGCTGGGCCTTCAAGACCCTGCTCAGCACCGCCTCGCCCAGGAAGTCTACCAGGTTTTTGCTAGGCACAGACGACCGGTCTCTCTGGGTGCCTTTGTAGCACTGTGTAGATCTTTCTCGGGTCTTGTTCACCTTTGTATCCCCCCGGTATAAACCGAGTCTAGTGCCTGCCTGCAGCCTGCTCTCCGGCAGGTTCAAGCGGACCTGGGAACTCTCCTACCACACACTATTCCCAACCAGAAATTCGTTAGGCTTTTTTCCAAACTGGTGGTCGCAGAGATGGTATCTCCCTCCCAGTAACAGGAAGTTTACCGGGGCCGGAGTCCAGGGTGTGGTGGAGTGACAGTCGGCCCGCCCGTACTTCCTAGCCCTCCCAAAACTGGTCGGGACGCCCCACACCCCCAGTCCTGCCAGAGAACCGCGGAGGGAGTGGGAGAGGAGGTCGGCCCGCAGGGTCCGGAAAGCCCCGCGCCAGGCCAAGCAAATGGGCTCAATGATGGCCGAGCAGGGCGGAGCTGCCCGCACCTGGGAAAATGGAGGCAGCACCGGGGCAGTGAGTGGCTTGGTGGTGCAGGCGGAAGCCGCGTGGGCATTCACCCCCCGAACAGATCTGTGCCAGGGATCACTCACAGTGCTGTGCCAGGTCGGGCGCTCGCTCTGTCTCTGGTTTGTTGCCTTCCGTGTTCTCGGCGCTGCCGCCTCGGGCTGTTCAGTCACGGCGCCGCTCGGGCGCTCCCAGGAATCTTCTTTAATGCCGGCCTGAAACCTCGAATCCTGAATAGGGCAGCTGGCCGCCTTCAGTGCGGCCCCAGCCTCCGGGATCCTGGCTGCATCCACAGCAGCCCTGGCGCCGTGTTCCCTGTTTCAAGACTCACTTTTGCAGCTAAGAATCAGTTCTTTTCCTGCTCCACACTTCAAAGCTGTTGCCTGTAAATGAGGCAGCCTCTCCTGCTGGGGGCAAAGTGGCGTTGAGCCCCCACGACCGGCCAGCAGCAGCAGTCCTCCCTTAAGAGATGGCCAGAGGAAGGTCCACAAGTTTCCCGGCTGCCTGAGGCCCAGTGGCCACCTTTTCCACCTCAGCTACTCCGCGCCAGCCGCCGCAGCCGCCGCCATCTTGAAACTCCTCTCCTCTTTCCTTTCTGATTTTTGTTATTTGGGTCTTTTTTCTTCTTTTTTTTAGTTAGCCTAGCTAATGCTTTGTCTATTTTGTTTATCTTCTCAAAAAAACAACTTTTCATTGCATTGATCTTGTGTATTGTTTTTTGGGTATCTATTTCACTTAGTTCAGCTCTGATCTTAATTATTTCTTTCCATCTACTAATTTTGGGATTGGATTGTTCTTGTTTTTCTAGTTCTTTGAGGTGTAGCATTATGTTGTTTATTTGAAACTTTCTATTCTTTTAAAAAAATTTTTAAATTTAAAAATTTTTAATTAATTTTATTTATTGAATCAAAATTGATTATAAATATTTTGGGGGTTGAACACTGAGATATGCTCATCAGATCAATATTACTAGCAAATATATTGTTACAAATTGTAATTATTCTTTATGCCCCTTGTCCAATCTCTCCCTTTCCTCCTCTCCCTCTCCTCTCCCCCTCTAATTGCCCTAGATTTCTTCTCTCCTTCTGAAAGAATAATGGTTACTCTGTTGATTTGTTGCCTAGATGATCTGTCCAATGCCGAGAGGTGTGATCAGGTCCCCCAATATTATCATAGAGCAGATGCTTCTTCTGTCACTCTGGAATGGAATTTGTGGAGAGAGACATCCTCTTCTTTTCTTTATCTCTGCTGGTGACTCTCCTTGTGTGAATGCACTCCAGCGACTGGTGGACCATCTGTTGGGGTGGTTGTGGTGTCTAGCCACTTTTGTGGCAGCCATGGTTATTGTGGTGGCTGAAGTGGGCCACCCACAAAGAGGTGATGTTTTTGGCATGCTCCTCGGTGCTGGCTGTGTGCTTGGTTGTGGGGTGGGTCTGGTCCCCTTCTCCATGCCTCTGGTCTCTGGACAGGCCCCGGGGCATTGGCGCCCTATGCCTGGTTGTGGGAGAGGGGTCCACTCCCTGGATCCATGCCTTGGGTCACTGGGTAGGCCCTGAGGTGCTGGTATTGTGTGCCTGGTTGTGGGAGTGGGGTCTTGTCCCCTTCTCCATGCTCTGGGTCCCTGTGCAGGCCCCAAGATGATGGCATGGTGTGTTTGGTTGTTGGAGGGGGGTCTGGTCTCTTTCTCCATGTCCTGGGTCCATGGGTGGGCCCCGAAGTGCTGGTGTGGTGTGCCTGGTTGTGGGAGAGGGGTCCACTCTCTGGCTCCATGCCTCAGGTCACTGGGCAGGCCCTGAGACACTGGTGCAGTGTGCCTGGTTGTGGGAGGGACATCCAGTCCCCTTCTCCATGCCCTGGGTCCATGGGCAGGCCCCGAGGCACTGGCATGGCATGCTTGGTTGTGGGAGGAGGGTCCAGTCCCCAGCTCCAAGCCTTGGGTCACTGGGTGGTCCCCAAGGTACTGGTGTTGTGTGCCTGTTTGTAGGAGGGTGGTCTGGTCTCCTTCTCCATGCCCCAGGTCCCCAGGTGTGCCCTGAGGCACTGGCGCAGCATGCCTGGTTATGGGAGAGGGGGTCTGGTCCCCTTCTCCATGCCTTGGGTCCCCAGGCAGGTGCTGGCGTGTTGTATCTGGTTGTGGGAGGAGGGTCCAGTCCAGGGATCCATGCCTTGGGTCACTGGGTGGGTCCCGAGGCACTGGCTTGGTGTGTCTGGTTGTGGGAGGGGGGTCTGGTCCCTTTCTTCATGCTTCTGGTCCCCAGTTGGGCCCTAAGTTGCTAATGTGGTATGCCTGGTTGTGGGAAAGGGGTCCAGTCCCCTTCTCCATGCCTCGGGTCCCTGGGTGGGTCCCAAGATGCTGGCATGGTGGGCCAGGTTGGGGGAAGGGTGTCCAGTCCCTTTCTCCATGCCCTAGGTCCATGGGCAGGCCCTGAGGCACTGGCATGGCATGCCTGGTTGTGGGAGAGGGGGTCCAGTCCCCTTCTCCATGCCTCGGGTCCCTGGGTGGGTCCCTAGGTGCTGGTGTGGTGTGCCTAGTTGTGGAAGTAGGGTCTGGTCCCTGGCTCCATGCCTTGGGTCACTTGATGTGCCCTGAGGTGCTGATGTGGTGTGCCTGGTTGTGGGAGGAGTGTCTGGTCTTCTCCATGCCCCAGGTCCCCGGAAAGGCCCTGAGGTGCTTGCTTGGTGTGCCTGGGTGTGGGAGGGCAGTCCGATCCCCTTCTCCACGCCCCAGGTCCCTCGGCAGGCCCTGAGGTGCTTGCATGGCATGCCTGGTTGTGGGAGGGGGGTCCTGTCCCTCTCTCCATGCCTTGAATCACTGGATGGGCCCTGAGGTGCTGGCTCAGTGTTCCTGGTTGTGGGAGGGGGGTCCAGTCTCCCACTCCATACCCTGGGTCCCTGTGCAGTCCCTGAGGTGCTGGCGTGGTGTGGCATGTCTGATTGTTGGAGGGGGTCTGGTCCCTTTCTCCATACCCTGGGTCCATGGGCGAGCCCCAAGGCACTGGCGTGCTTTGCCTGGATGTGGGGATGGGGTCCAGTCCCCAGCTCCAAGCTTTCGGTTCCCAGGCAGACCCCAAGGTGCTGGTGTTGTGCCTGGTCCAGAACTAGTTCTTTGTCCTTTGCTTACTTCTAACATGGGAACTTCTTGTGGGAACCAGTACTTGAGCTGTGTGGTTGAGTTAAATTTCTGCTTTGCTGCTGTTTCCTAGGGAAGGCTTTTTGTACAGCTCAGGGTTTAATGATTGACCTTATGAGTACTTTCGGCTCTCCAGAGACCAGGTGGATTTGTGTTGTGTAGAAACTCTGATCTGGGCCTGAGTTTTTTCATCAAACTGCACCACAATGCAATTCTGCATTCCCAGCCATTTTTCTCTGAGTGGTCCTGTGCTGATTGGGGGACAGATCGGCTGTCCTTGCTGTGTCCCAGTGTTCTCCAAGTGGGTTTGTTTCCCCCACCGCCCATGCTCCAAACACTTCCCATGGAACAGGCCCTGCGCTGGTCCCTTGCGATGACTCACTGGCCTCTGAATGACTCCTTTTTTCAGTTGTTCTGGCTCCTTGCTCCTGCATGGGTCCATGGGAACCCTATTAGTGGTCTTGTTGTCCTGGGGGCTGCCAAGGCTCTCTTCTCCCCTGCCGCCTCCAAGCCACTTCATCCAAAGGGCACAGCTGCAGCTTCTACTGGCTCCTGCTCCATCGAAACTTTCTGTTCTTTTGATGTAGCACTTATTGCAGTAAACTTCCCTTTTAGTACTGCTTTTGCAGTATACCATAGGTTTTGGTATGATGTGTCTTTATTTTCATCAGTTTCAAGAATTTTTTTGATTTCATGTTTAATTCCTTCTTGGACCCAGTGGTCATTTAGGAGCATGTTGTTCAATTTCCATGTGTTTGTATAGTTTCCACACAAAGAAACTTGCTGTTGATTTCTAGTCTTAATCCATTGTGGTCTGAAAAGATACTTGAAATGATATCAGTTATTAAAAATTTATTTAGGCTTGATTTTTGACCTGACATATAGTCTATGCTAGATAATATTCCATGTGCTGATGAGAAGAATGTATATTCTGTAGTTGTTGGATACTGTCTCCTGCAGCTGCAGGTGAGCTCATCTGGCCCAGGGTGATATGGAGCTGAGAACCAACAACATCTTTCTGCTCTACAGCCCCAGGATGAACTGAGAGTTGTGAGGAATGGATGAAACAAGATCATCTAGGAACAGACGATAGCTGGAGCTATGATTTGCTTCTTGTGATATGACTCTGCCTCCCCTCTAGGTTTTAATTTCTGCCTTTTGGTTTTCTCTTGTCTCCTCTGTCTTCCCCATGGATGACCTTGACTCTTCTAGGGTGCTTACATGGAGGTCTGCATTTATTTCAGTGGGCCTCCATGGGGCACAAGACTATACTGATCCTTTGGCCAAGACCAATGGAGGATCTGGGGTTTCCTGTAAAGGCCCATCAGTAGAGGAGAAATATCAACATTGACCCATACTTGGCACATGCAGCAAACACACCTACAGTTTTAACCAGTCAAGAATTGCCTCAAACTTCCATGATATGGAGGAATTTTTAATGCTGAGGCCATACATGTTGAATTAGTTGGGCAGAAAGAGTGACATGCAGGAGCACTTTAGAAGGTGAGAGGTCCCGGGCGACCACATTGTAGTTATACAATACATGATTCAATTAATTGCACCAATTCTGTGGGCAGGTATTACCTCCCTTTTATCAATGCCCAAGTGGTAGTCAGAAATGTGTGTGGGAAGTGCAGAAGATTTCAGGATGTGTTTCTCGAGAATGTCAAGAGTTTGTTTCTTAAAACAAATGGATTGAATCTTAAAATTTGATTTCTGATCAGTTGATAGTAGTTGCATGGAGAGCTGTGTGGAGAGGATTCTGTCTGAGCTCAGTTGGAAGATATAGTTGAGATGTTTGCAAAGCTTGCCACGGACAGATGAGAGACACATGATAATGTTGTACCACATTTTTGCCATTCTGGTATAATAACAACAATGTATAAGTGCTCAAAGCCCTGGTTGGTGATTAACATGATATAAAAGTGAAAGAATTTTTGCGAACAGCAAAAGTTCTCTGAGCCCTCGAATGTGTGATTTGAAACAAAACCATTTCATATCAAGTTTCTTTAATTTAAAAACCTGTGTTATTGCACAACCTGCTTCTCTAAACTCAAAAATAGAAAGGACAGTATTTTTGTGACCTGGTAATTGTAGGATCTGGGCTTAAGTGCTCTGCAAATTCAGAGTTTACACGACTGTACTTTGCTTAGCTGTGCGCTGGATCTGAGGACAGATGCCCCTCAGCAAATTGGCAGAAATGAAACAGTCAAAGGTATTAAAATAATTTAAACAGAAATGGCAAAACGTCTGGCATGTGTTTGGGATACTTTCCTATGAAATACTTAATGCCCTAGGTCTTGCAGGCAGAAGCTGTTGCTTCAATAACAGGCTTAAGCCAATGGGAGATTAAAAGCCAAGGTCAATTGCATTGGTCATTCCTGGACATTTTCAACTGTGATGGATTTGGTAGCTGGGGTGGGAAGTGTGTAGGGGAGGGGAAAAGGTAAGAACATCAGGGAAAATCTCTTGGGAGACATTTAAACAGAGAACTAATGGGCAGAAGCTGCCAGAGAAGAGGAGGTAGCCAGATGAAAAACACATGTAAAGTTTGCAAATCAATGATAAGAAAAAGCTGTGCATTTGAATGAATCATAGATAATATTGTGTATGTAGCAGTCTTTGGAGACAGACCTGGGCTTCTAACCTGTCTTGGTCACTTATTAGTTATGTGGTCTTGGAAAATGACAATCTCTCAGAGCCCCATTTTTCTCATTTGCAATCTTGTAGGGGTGTGAAGGGATTAGAGATGGTGTAAAGTTCTTAACCCAGTTGCTGGAGTTGTGGTTCTCAGCTTCGGATACTCATTAGAACTCCCAGGCAGCACTGGAAAATCCTGATGCCCAGGCTGCTTCCAGGCCAATAACACCAGAATCTTCAGGGACAGAACCTAGGCACCAAGGTTTTTAGTATATGTGCTGCCGAAGCGAGCACTGCACCAGGGTTTTTTAAAGCTCCCCAGGTGATTCCAATGTGTGCAGGGTTGAGAACATCTGGTGGAACATGTTGTGTCCAGCTTCACAGCGCAGAAGCATCTATACTTATTATTCGAAAATGTTTCCAGAAACAAATGATCAAATCTCCCCCAAAGCCCAAGTTCTGCTTTTCTCTCAGTCCTTCGGGGCTTCCAGTCCATTGATCCACCATGGCTATAGTTTGAAATTCAGCGTTCATATTGGGAATTTTGGAAAAAACTTTATTGATGTGTACCATGCACACCTATCAAATATGCAACTTGAAGAATGTCACAAAGTATACGTACCTGTGCAACTAGTGCACAGGTCAAGCATCAGGACGTTATTTCTCCAGAAGCCTTTGAATGCCCTGGGCAGTTACCACCTCCATCCTGCCCCACGGGTCTTCACTAGACTGGCTTCTATCAGACACACTGGGATTGAATTCCAGTTTGGCCCCATCATCCAGAAGCACGGATGGAAGAGTCTTACTTTTGTGAATTGGAAATCAGCAAGGGCACAACCAGAAATTTTAGGGCAACCAACCTGCCACTTAGGATTTTATGGTGCTGCAGTCTAGGAACCAAGACCCCTGGTCATTGAGGAAGCAGGGCAGTGGTCGCATGCTGGGTTTCAGAGTCAGATACCTTAGCTTTGGTACTGCTTCTCCCACATCCTGGCTAGGTGACTTTGGGCAGCCGTCGGGCAGTTGTGTAACCTCTCCAAGCCTCAGTCTTATGCTCTATAAAATGGAAACCACACCATCCAATTTCCCACCTGATTGATAGGTTATGGTAAGAATGACAGGAAGTACTGCATGTGAACAATTCAGTCCACTGCCCATCACACAGTAAATGCCGAGCAAATGCTAACTCTTATTTTGATACTAATAGTTCCAAAATTCCCATGGAGAATATGTGGTTCAATCTATGAAATACACAATTGAAATATTTTCTTTCTTCTCTTGATTTTATTAGTTCAGCCTACAAAGTTTGCATAGGTTTCTTCTTCTTTTTTTAAAATTCTGGTAAAATACAGATAGAATTTACTGTCTTAACCATTTTTAAGTGTAAAGTTCAGTGGTGTTAGGAACAATAACATTCACACTGTTGTGCAGCCATCACCACTATCCATTTCCAGATCTCTTTTCATCTCGCAAAACTGAAACTCTGTACCCATTAAACAACAACTTCCCATTCCTCCCTTCCCTCAGCCCACTGTTCTACTTTCTGCCTTTATGAAATCGACTACTCTAGGTCCCTCACTTAAGTGGAGTCATTCATTCATTGTCTTTTTATGATTGACTTATTTCACTTAGCATACATGTCCTCCAGTTTCATTTACGTTGTAGCAAGTGTACAAATTTCCTTCCTTTTTAAGGCTAAAAAATATTTCATTGAATGTAGGTGCCCCATTTTGCATGTCCATTCATCCAAGAGACAGTTGGGTTGCTTCCATCTCTTGGCTATTGTGACTAATGCTGCTTATGAACATGGGTGTACAAATATCTCTTTGAGACCCTGATTTCAATTTCAGTTCTTTTGGATGTACACCCAGAAGTGGAATTGTTGGATCCTATGCTTGTCCTATTTTTAATTTTTTTGAGGAACTGCTGTATTGTTTCTATGATGTCTGCACCATTTCGCATTCCCACCAACAATGCACAGGGTTCCAATTTCTCCACATCCTCACCAACATTTTTTTATTTTCTGTCTTGTTTTGTTTTGATGATGGCTGTCCTAATGGGAGTGATTCATTGGTTTCTTTGGAAAAGTGCGCATTTGCTACCTGGTCTTGAGGCCCCCAGGTCACAGTTAGGTGCCACCTGTGTTGGCTGGAAGAGGAGAGTGGCTGATGACCACTGATGAGTTTTCCAGGGTGGCTGCTGGAATGGATAATGGCAGAGCTGACATTCTTCCCATGGGGTGTTTTGAAGGGTGAGAGAGTGCACAGAGAACTATGTGACTTGTTTGGAATTCACTTGCTTCTGTGTTTGAGTTAAATTTTTGCAAAATCAGCCACAGGAGAATACTGTCAAGCAGAAATAAAAATCCTCAAGCCTAGAGGGTGTTAGTTTTTATTCAGATGTTACTTTTCAAGGCTTAATGATATTTTTCGAATAGTTCATTGGTATCACATGTTTGCTAAATATAAAATGAGAGCTTCAAACTGGTCTGTACTGAATGTGTCTGCCAGAGCCCTGAAAAATGGGGGTTGTTTATTTATTAAATGTATCTTTCTTTTCTCCTTGCTTACAAAAGTAATAAAGCCCTTTCACAAAGAATCCAAACATTGCAGAAATAAATAATGTAGAAAGTCAAAGCCCCTCATAATTCCATCTTCCATATAAAACCACTGCTATGTTCCTCCAGATACTATGTGTGTATGTGTACTAACACCTTTTTGGAAACATGTTCTTAAATGCAATACAGTTTTTAACAACTGTACTTTTTACTATGACTTCCCAGGGAGTGGGCTTCTCAGTCTGTTTTCCTTGCAAGAATCAAAGACTAGAGCCAGAGCCAGGGTTGCAGGGGGTTCAGCCAAAAGAAAATTCCTACTGAATCTGAAGATAGCATTCATGGAAGAGAAAATCTAAGGCAGAAGGTCTAATGTGTATGCTGGCTGTGATTCTGCTCTTTTGACATTTCCAGGCTTACTATTCTGTTTTTTTCAGAAATCATCACTGATCTGCCCATGATACATTTGCTAATGCTGGCCTGGCACATGCTCAGTAATACACATATGGTGCACTTAAAGAATGCCCAATTGAGGGACCTGGTTCTGCCCAATGAGCATTTAGAAACTAAGAGCCTCTGACAAGGGCAAGTACCTTTGGGGACTTTGACCTCCTGTCTCACACCTCAGAAGCACCTGCTCATGACTTGGAGCGACCTCCTACTTTCCTGCATTATTTTCTGCATTATGTTTTTGTTCTGTGGTCTATCCGTGTTGATGGCCTATTCAGACATACAGGTGATTCTCATGATTTACAATAGTTATATTCTATAAACTCACCATCAACACTGAATTAGGAAATTCTGAGTCATTGCTCCGAGGGGAAATACAGGGTTAGGTCCCTTCGAACCTCTGGTCACGAGCATTTCCTCAGCCAATTAATATATAACTTTATGTGTGTTTCTGTTTAAAGACACCTTATTTAATATTTATTGTTGATTCATTAACATTAAGTTCATGGCTAACAGAACTACAACTGATGCCTGAGCAATCTTGTCTAACACATAATTTCTTTGTAATGCACATCGCAACATTCTTGCCCTTAGGAACACCAGACAGTGCTTCAGCACTGTGCCATTGTAAACAGCACACCACCAACAAAAAGCACAAAGATGCACGAAATGTGGCATTAAATAGATCATGAAAAGGACATTTGTTTACAAAATGAGAATTGACAGAAGGCAAGCATAGCCTTGTTCCACCTCTGCTGGGAATGTGTGTGTTGGGTGACTCAGATTTTTTGGTTCTCTGTGCAAGTCTGTGAATGACCATAAAAATGTTCAAGTATTGATTTTGGGGTCACAAATACATTTAGTGAGTAAGCAAATTTGCAGATTTGGAATCTGCAAATACTGAATGTTGACTGTGTTTCTGACTCAAGGATGGTGGGTGGCAGGAACGACCTCTGAAAAGGCAGCAGGCGAGGCACTCAGAGCCCTGCTCTGAATTTTTTCTCCTTACTTATAAACAAGAAGTCTTGACTTACGTTACGTCTAAGATACTTTTTGCCTCCTCTGAAGTTTGGAGATTTCGAGTTCTACTCTCATGTAGGACCCAAATGGGTATCATGTGAGTCACACGTGTTTGCCTGCTGCTTTGTGTTAAAGGGATAATCACCTTTCTCTCTCTGTCAACCTCATGGCACTGTATTTTCTCACGTCAAGATCTCGGGCCTTAAAATAAAGAGCAAAAAAAGTTTTTTATGCCTTGAATTGCAAAGAAACATCCCACACTGCAACTGCATAATAATCACGGTAACAAACAAGACTTTATAGGAAGAACATGCAATTCTAGAGCCGAGGGTACTTTTTCCAAGAGAAGGAGCAATTTGAAAGTTTTTTTATTTTAATTTTTTTAGTTTTTATCTTTTTTTTTTTTTTTAGCATGGCTCCAGGTAAATATATCAATAGAGGTGAGTTAATGCTTCATAGTGGAATCTGCACGTAATTTGGCTCAGCAGGTGAAATGGCAAGAGTAACCTGGCAGAATTTTCAGAGGGAAAATATCCAAGAGTAGAACTACAATGTCATGTTTATTGTGAAGTGAAATTATTTGTTAAAAGGATTAAGGAACACCCAGCACATGGATATGGTCAGCCACTAATTTTTAATTAGAGCAGTAAATGATCTAAACTTGTTGTAACATTAATTAATCAAATAAAATATTATGCAGTAGGAATTCCCCATGTCTCTTTCTCATAACTATGAGAAAAGACACCAAGGATGCGCTGGAGAGGAAGGTGACCTTTTCAGGTAGGCAGGTGAGAAAGCCACCCAAGAATATTCTAAAATTCATGCTTTCTACCATATTTCTAATTAACTTGGCCCAGTTCCCATTGGAAAGTGAAGAAAAACCATAATGTGTTTGAGTGTTTTATTTTTCCTCGTAAATCAGAACCCAATTTGTCACTGTCAGATAAGAAGGAAAAAGGTCATCTTCTCACTTTGAAATTTCTGAATCATTTAATAGCTAATTTGCAGTGCTAATTACTACCTTTCACTTCTGTAATTATTTTGAATTATTGTCCTCCTGCTACTATTAATGGGCAAGGCAGGGGACATTAAAACATGGCAGTAAGTTCATGGATTAGCCCAACAAACTGAGCCACTTGAAAGTGGCAGAGAAAGGATTTGCCATCTCAGCTTTGCTGAGTTGTTGACCAAAAAAAAAAAAAAAAAAAAAATCAGCAGCTGAAACATTATTTGCATTTTCCCAATCTGGACCTACTTTTCATTAATAATTTGTACGGCGACCCTCTTTTTGGCAGAGCACCAGCGATAATGAAGTTAAGCACACTGCCCCTGCTATTCTAATTGCTTTTTTGGTCCCCAAATATACCTGAAACACCTGTAGGCTTAATTAACTATCTACAGACATTCTGGAATCAGCTTGCCAGCCATGTGGCTGGAAAGCTTAGGAGAAATCTTGGTCAAAAGCTGAGAAATAATTAGGTGACATGCTGGGAAGATTTTTAATGTTATGATTGTGGAATGAGTTTTCTGTGAACATAGTCATGTTGGTCCTGTTTTGAAGGCATTTGGTGAAATTTTATAGGTTAGCTTTAGACAATCAATCATGTTGGTGTGATGTAAAGAATACCGAGAAGGATTTTCTGTCCTAGACTTCTCCCAAGCAATAGGTAGAGAGTCTATATCAATTCCTTTAAATCCAAGGGCTCTTTTGGTTCTTAAGAATTCCCTATTTATGAGCAGATATCCCCAGGAAGCCCAGCCTCTTAAACATTCATCAACTACCACCTCACCAGGAATCTAGCTGTGGATATAGCTCTAATGAGGATGGAGAGGCTTCTGCAAGAGGGGAAAAGTTGAGAACAAACTTTGTCTGCTCTATAATTTTGGCCAGGATAACCCTTCTAATCACATTTGATGGGATTATTGTAATGTCTTTTGTTGATTCACTTTATACATTATACAAATTCATTTATTTTATTTATTTATTTATTTATTTTGTCTTTTTTCGTGACCGGCACTCAACCAGTGAGTGCACCGGCCATTCCTATATAGGATCCGAACCCGCGGCGGGAGCGTCGCTGCGCTCCCAGCGCCGCACTCTCCAGAGTGCACCGCGGGCTCGGCCCCAAATTCATTGATTTTATTCAAATGGATTGAGTTGGTTATTACTTAGTTTATGTGGGAAAAAACCCTTCTGTGTAGGCATGCCAGGTGGAGGTTTGAAAGTTATGGAATTTGAGAAGTACAGTCGAGGTACCTTGGAAGTGTTAGGGCAGAAGGATTAGCATTGTCATTCATGTGCTATGGAATAGGAGTGACAGCATCAGAGAGCATCTTATCTTTGACTGTTTTCCAACATTAATCATTACCATCTGTCAGCTGCAAAGAGGCCACATGGCATTGTGGAGTAAGTATAGGATTTGGAATAATAGATATAATAGCTACCTTGTATTATGCTATTGCTTCCAGTCTGTTGCTGTGCTCAGTTCTTTATGTGCTTTTTCTCATTTCCCCTCTCATGGCAGCAGCATGATTATCTCATCTTGTAGATGAGGTAGTTAGGTAAAGCCTACATGGTCACACAGCTAGGAAATGGCAGAGTAACTGGACTCGGACTCAAGGTTCTCTCTCTCCAGGGCCCACATTCCTAACCAATATGCTGTTATTTTGAGGGGTCCAGAAAATTCTTTCTCTGGGTAACAGGAAAATGAATAGATATATTTGTAAATAGTAAAAGGAAAGGAAGGCTCATGTGGATGAGAAAAACTAAAAAATGTTGAGGAATAAAGGGCCTGAGTTTGTTGCCAGTGTGACCCCGAGTTTTCTGAGTATCTTACCTCGGTCTCCCTGGTGCTTCTAGCCCTGACATCGGTAACTGTATCATTCTCCATTCCTGCTAACCCATGGAATTCAGCCCAGCACTGCTCCAGGGAGACCCCTTTCAGGGGCATTTAGTTATTGAAGTAAGAGAAGGACACCCAAACATAAGCCCCTTCAACCTGGGCTTCTAATAAGTTTCTCAAACACCATGATCTAGTCGTGGGTGTCTACATTGGTGCATCCAGAGGGTCTAGCTCCATGTGCGGGGGCCTTAGAAAACAAAACTGCTCTGGTCCCACTTTAAAAAAAACGAAAAAAATAAACTAATGAAATTTGTTTTTTAGAAAACTTTTAGATTTACAGGAAAACTGAGCAAAAAATACGAAGAATTCCCATATTATCCCTCCCATACCCCATTTCCCCTATTATTACCATCTTGTGTTAGTGTGGTAAAGTTTGTCACAATTGATGAACCAATACTGATATGTTGTCCTTAACTAAAGTCCATAGTTTACATTAGGGCTCACTATTTATTTTGTGCAGTTTCACGGATTTTGATAAATATATAACGACATATATCCACCATTGCAGAATCATACAGACAAGTTTCACTGCCCTCAAATTTCCCTGTGCTCAACCTATTCATCTCCTTGGCAACCACTGATCTTTTTCACTGTCTCTGTAGCTTTGCCTTTTCCAGAATGTCATGTAGATGGAATCAGACAATATGTAGCCTTTTTAGATTGGCTTCTTTCAGTTAGCAAAACACATTTGAGGTTCCTCCACATTTTTTCATGGCTTGATAGCTCATTTCTTTTTATCATTATCTGGATGTATCACAGTTTATCCATTCACCTATTCAAGCCCATCTTAGTTTATTCTAATTTTTGGCAATTATAAATAATGCTGCTATGAACATTCATGTGTAGGTTGTTGTGTAGACATAAGTTTTCAACTTATTTGGGTAAAATACCTAGGAGCGCAATTGCTGGACCACATGGTAAGAGTACAATTAGTTTTGTGAGAAACTGCCAAGCCACCTTCCAAAGTGGCTGTACCACTTTTCATTCCCACAAGTGATGAATGAAAGTTCCTGTTGTTCCATGTCCTCGCCGCATTTGGTATTCTCGGTGTTTCAGATTTTGGTCATTCTAATAGATATGTGGTGGTATCTTGTTTTACTTTGCATTACCCTGATGAAACACAATATAGAGCATCTTTCCATATGCTTATTTACCTTCAGAATATCTTCTCTGTGGAGGTGTCTTTTGCCCATTTTTTTTTTTAAAATTTTATTTTGTCGATATACATTGTGGCTGATTATTGCTCCCCATCACCAAAACCTCCCTCCCTTCTCCCTCCCTCCTCCCCCCCAACAATGTCCTTTCTGTTTGCTTGTCATATCATCTTCAAGTAATTGTGGTTGTTATATCTTCTTCCCCTCCATGGTTTGTGTGTGTGTGTGTGTGTGTGTATGTGTGAATTTATTTATTTATTTTTAGCTCCCACCAATAAGTGAGAACATGTGGTATTTCTCTTTCTGTGCCTGACTTGTTTCACTTCATATAATTCTCTCAAGATCCATCCATGTTGTTGCAAATGGCAGTATTTCATTCGTTTTTATAGCTTATTAGTATTCCATCGTGTAAATGTACCACATTTTCCGTATCCACTCATCTGATGATGGACATTTGGGCTGGTTCCAACTCTTGGCTATTGTAAAGAGTGCTGCGATGAACATTGGGGAACAGGTATACCTTCGACTTGATGATTTCCATTCCTCTGGGTATATTCCCAACAGTGGGATAGCTGGGTCGTATGGTAGATCTATCTGCAATTGTTTGAGGAACCTCCATACCATTTTCCATAGAGGCTGCACCATTTTGCAGTCCCAATTAATGGTCCCACTTTTAAAAGATACCTAGTTTTCTCTTTCTGGGTGAAATATCTAATTATTGCTTTCGAGAAAGCACTGACCTTAACCTTCTTTTTCCCTACAATCTCCTTGGCAGAGCTGTATCTGCTTTGAGTTTTCTAGTAGGCAGCTCGTGTTGTGTTTTGTAAACAATAGTGTGATCAGTTTTTCTCAGGGAGGAGAGTTTAGGAGTCAAAATTAATGAATCCATCCAATATTTATGCAACGTCTGCCACGTGTGCTACCTCCAGGAAGGTGCTGGGGTGATGGTAATGAACAAAGCAGGCAGCGTCCATGTCCTCAGGAAACTTACAGCCTGGTGGGAGAGACATCATAAACCAATCACGGCCCAGTGTGGAAAGAAAAATGGAAGGGGATTTTAGGGTGGGAGGTGGGGGTGCGCAGAACGTGGTCCCACCCCTCCTCAGTCCACAGGGTCAGGAAGGGCTTTGCACAAGAAGTGAGGGGATGTCTGAGACCTGAAGGATGAGTTGGAGTTAGGCAGTGAGAGAGGTATGGGGCGTGTAATGAGGAAACTGCACCATCTGAGTGAACAGCAGGGGTCTCTGAATTATTTCAGACATCGCAGGCTGCAGATGGAAACTGGGGAAGACAATGAAATTTGGAAACTGGGGAAGACAATGAAATTTGCCTTAAATTTCCCTTAAGTTTTAAAAATATTATTATTTATGATTCTTTAGGGACCATCTTATATCAGTTGTTCTCAACCTAGGCCACATTTTAGAATTCTCTGGGAAGCTCTTAAAAATCACTCATGCCAGGCCTTGTGCCAGAAGGTCTGAATCAGCTTTGGGGGTGGAGCCTGGGCCCTGGTGTTTGTTCAAAGCCCCCCCAGGAGAGTCTGACCCATAGTCAGGGTGGAGAATCACTGTCATGAAGGGAGGGCGTCTTTGAAGGACAGTCAATTCTGATTTTGTGATGGGGCTGTGCTTTTTGATTCAGGCAGGCTCTATGTGCGTATGTATATATACACATATGCATGTAGACATATGTTTGTGGGTATACAAACCTAGTGCACTAAATAGGGTAATTTTGCAAGCTCATTCCTGCATCTTATAGGTGAGAATGCATCCTGCTTCCTCGTTCTCTTTGCTAGAGCTCATGGTCAAATCTCCATCTTAAGTTAGGTTCCCTGCAGGGCTTATGGCTGCAGCATACCTGTGTTTTGATCACCTCCTGTGGCCTGGATACTCTGTTCTAATTTGTATTTTTTCTGGTTCTGTCTCTCACTTTGTATTTTTCTATTTTATCGTACATTGATTGTATTGTAAGCCTGTTTTAAATACTTTGTGGAATGACGCGAGATAAGTCAGTCTGATAGCCTCATGCCAGGTCCTGGTAATAACGTAATAAATGTTTATGATTCACTAAATGTGAAAAAATTCTTGACGACTTTCAGGGGCCAAGGGGATGTGAGGCAGTTTGAAACCCAGCCACCTGCCCTCACACCTGCTTTGCATATGCATCAGGGACGCCTGGCTGCGCCTTTGACCCATTCACTGCCAAAACCCAGGGGTGCTGGAGGAAAGAGCTAAATGAGAAATCCTGATCTGGGTGAACCTCCATGCTCATCATCCGTAGACAGATACCAGCTAGGCAGTGAGATGTGTACAATTAGTGGAGCAAGAACCCACTTTGGGCCTTTGAAGGACTTCTTATGGGAACCTTTATGTTGATGACAGTTTCCAGTGGCCCCCGCTAGCCCGGGGTTTTGGGGCTCCTGTAGAGGCTATAAGTCATTCCCCCGAGGAAGAACAATCCTCCTATTTCTAGGGAGCAGAAATTCCATCAACAGGGTTCTGTGTTTTTTCCCTATCATCAGACAAACCTAAGTGGCATTTCAGGAAGCTTGCCATCAGAAGAGCCCCTTCTTTCATTTTAGACTATTAACAGTGGAGAGCAGGTGTAGAACTGGTGGACTTAGTGACCCTGCGGAGGTGTGGGAGAGGATGTAGTTTGGGTGGCCAAGCTGATTTGCTGTCTTTCTGAGAGAGGGAACCCAGGAGCAGGTTGGGGGTGAGTGGGAGGGAGAGGAAAGGAGCCAGGGAATTTGGTTTTAGATGTAGCAAGTTGGATGTCCTGAGGGATAACCATGTTGAAATTTCTAGCAGGCAGTTCACTATAGGGATCTGAAGGACAAGGGAGGGTAAGGTCTGGAAATGGGGCTTTTAGCACTTTTCCAGGTAGTTTAAATGTTATGGCTTCCTCTGCCTGTCCTTCATGTTTGGGGTTGTAACAGCTCAGCTGCTATTGCACTGTCATTTCTGGTTGCCTTAAGCCATGCCTTTGTAAGTAGCACCTTTGTACATTAACCCTCTTCTCATTATTCTGTTTTGAAAGTGCCATTTCTTCTTGGGATCTTGGCTGATACTGGGGCTGATTTCATTCCAAGACTCTTCTGCTGAATTTTCCCTGTGTGTTGGTCCTCTTTTCCAGACCTTGTAACAAGTTGGACACAAGGTCATTTTATTGAGGTTTTAACTTGGGGGTCTCTGGAGGGCAAGGCTTGTGCAGCGCTGAGGGCATGGTGCTGGGGGCAGTGGAGCAGAGCTGGGAACCTATCCTGACCACTAGTTGCAATCTGGAGCTACTCCATGTGAAGAAAGAACTGCTGGGATGGTCTGAACCAGAGGTTTGGTCATGGCAGCCACCAAGGCATTTATTTATAGGATTTTTTTTTCTATCATGTTCTACAGACCACTTGGGGTGACCAGTTCCCAGTGCCTCTGCTGTGTGTGACATGGAAACAAGGCCATCTCTGTTTTTGCATTTGATGCTGGCTGGAAGGTCTTTTCCTCGTTCTCTCATCTTCTTTCAAGAAGATTGTCTTCAATATGGGTCTTGATGACCGATTTTTTTCCAGTTTTCTTCTGGCAGTACCGATACCAGAGGAGAGGGTCTGGGGAGGCCTGATAGCTGGCCTCAACCCACCCTATCCTCTTACCAGATTCTTGACTCCACCACAGGAAAGAATTCAAGAGCAAAGTCACAGTAGAAAGTAACAACAGGTTTCATGGAATGAATAAGAGATACAGATTTCACAGAGAAAATGTGGCCTAGCTCCAGAGACTGAGCAGGGCTGGCACCAAGTTTAATACAAAAGGAAGAAATGCACATTCACAAAGTGCAGGCTGGTTCGAGAGTGGACAGTAGCCTGCCAAAGGCAAGTTTGATACAAAAAGAAGGAAATTCACATCTCAGGCTAAGTTTGGGCTGGCTCTAGGAGAGTGCACAACAGCCGTTCCTTCTACTGGAATTCCACTTTTATAGTTTTGCTATTTAATACATATTCATGCTATCTAACGAATATTCAACTAAGGGGTTGGGTCCCAGTTATGTAACATAGTCTTACAAATGCTCAGTTGGTCTCTTTTAGAGCATACTCATTGGTCAAATTCTACCACATGCACCAGATATATTCAAACATATTCGGTGCTCTCTAGCACCTCCATTGGAAGGTCATTTAAGGGATAAACTCCTTTTTACTGAACATGCTTGGCCAGTGAGCTGCCCCATGGGTCTCAATCTCCACATCCTGGTACTGAAAATAAATGCTACAGGCCACTGTAGCTCAGGACTCAGAGGTGGGGCTTCAGTCCCAGGGGAGTGGCCTGAAACCCAATCCCAGGGGGAGTGAGCTCCTCCTATCTCAATACTTTCAACAAATCAAAAGTAAGTCAAGTTCATGCTGTCAGAGCTGGCGGGGGCCACGGTGATTCTCTCATGCAGTGGTTCTCAATCTTGCCCAATTAGCAGAAAATCTCCATCTGGGTTTATCTGGTGCAGAAGCTCAGAGCCAGAGATGACTCCAAGAATTTGACCCCCAATTCCCACCACCATGGAAATTTGCAGTATTCTTGCAGCATTGGACTCCCCACACTCTGTAGGATGGATCTGAAAGGGTAGGAAAACCCCAGGTTTTATCTGGGTCCACCCCCATGTGAAAGTTGTCAGAATCAAAACGGAGTCACGTGTATTTCAGTCCCTGACAAAAAGAGCCAAGAAAAGGCTATGAGGAGCGTAGCTCTCATGCATGTATGCCCAATGGCGAGAACTACCATGAAGGACTCAGCAAAACCACAACCTTGCACAGCAGCCATTGCAACCTTACACAAAAAAATATATCTGTCCAGCAACTGCCTGTTCAACCTCGGACTGGTGTCACCCTTGTTTTTGATCCTTGTAGCCAAGGATAATTATCCCCAAACAATCATGTAATCCTCCTTTAAAAATCTTTGTCTTCCTTAATTTCCCTGAATACGCACGTTGTTTACTGTGGCACACGTATTGCCATTGCTTTATTCTAGTCCTGATTAAACTCATTATTCTTTCTTAGACCCTCTGTCTGTTATTTAGGTTAACACCCCTCATTTTACAGATGGGGACATGGAGACCCAAAGAACAAGGTCATACCCTTGAACACATGTCACATCTTGGACCAGGAACCAGGTCTTCCAGCTCCAGTCTGCCTCCCCTAGGTGTCTCAGAGTATATGAAGCTTGAGGTGAGAGCTGCTGACAAGAACCTCAGGCACTGTTCAGGTCTCAGTTTGATTTACTTTGGTCCATCTGACAGAACCTGCTCTCCATTTTGCATCTGGAAGAGGAGAAAGTCTAACTGTTTTCACATGTGTCCCATGCAGATGGAGCTACCTCTCTCAGTAGCCAAGCACTGTGGAATGCAGTGAAAAGACCACAAAGCATAAAATGGATGGAAGTGGGTGGGAAACAGTCCCTGTTGTGTTCCTCCTACTCTTTAAAATTTATGTTGCTTCTGACTGATTGTCTCCCTTCTAATGACCTATTGGACAGGTTACCAAGCAAAGCTTCACCTTTTGGAAAAATGAAAAAAATCGCCTTTGAATTAAACCCTTTGAATATATATGCTTTTCAAAAGGGGTAGTAGTTCACTGGCTAATGATATGTATCTGACGAGTGAATTTTACGCTGTTAATGAGGAGGGTCAGAAGAGCTATTTTTAAAAAGGCATTAGTTATGAATATAATATGCATGTTTTTGGAGATAAAAGGGCTTTATTTTGATGAAAAATTGAAATGTGCAGAGACTAGGAAGAAACATTGATAACCCCGAAAACCCCTGGTGTGGTATAAATGTTACTGTTGGTAACAGAAAGTTAAATGGGTTTAAAATAATAATAATTAATTTCATCACTTCCTGGTTAAAAAGACCAGGGGCATAGAAGCTCCATGGAACGCTGTGAGATTTGTGATTTAGTTATAACAGATTTCCATAAGTGGGATTTACAACTGGCTTTCATATATTAAAATTTTAGTGCCCTAGATAAAGAGCAGTTGTAATTTCAATTACTTGGGCCTTTATGGTCCAAAATGTGGTGAATATTTAATGGCTGGGAATAGAGGGCTGTTTTCACAGGTATCGTATACTCACTTATCTGGCTATGTCCCTTGGGTACCTTTTTCTTCCAGTTGAAAATCTTATTAAGAGCACAGACTCTCCTGTTGTCCCCAAAGTCTGGTTTTCTTGGTCACCGAGCCTGGCATTTCCCCTGAATTGGTTAAGGCAAAGGCATCTCTTACCTGCCTGCAAAGAAGAGATGTGGTACCTCTGGGTGTTGGTGTTTCAAATTAAACAGTGGACTGTTTACTGCTCTGAGCACAGTTCTTCCAGGAATGTGTGTGCTGCCGGGCATTTTTTGTCTTTTTCTATTGCTGTCTGTCTCCTTAGTTAGATTGCAAGCTTTTAAAAAAATTCCAGTGCAAATAGTTTTAGAATCTTTCCAATTATAAAAATAATAATATTTATTGTAAACAATTTAGAAACTATAGAAGTGTATATTTAAAAAAACACCCATACACTCTCCACCAAGAAATATCTCCTGTTAATATAAAATTTTGATGTATAGTCATCCAAGAGTCTTTTTTTATGCCTAAAGATATCTATATTTACATATGTATTTTAATACAAACATGGTGCTACAAATACATGTGATTTTGAAACCTGCTCTTTTTATTTAGCAATGTTTTGTGGGTGTATTTTGTTAATGCTATGATTTTTTTTTTTAATGCCTGCCTTGCATTTCATTGTATAGATGTTTTGTAATTTATTGAGTCAATGTCTTATTGGTGGATGTTTGGGTTATTTTTAGTTTTTCTTTATTAAAAACAAGGCTGCAGTGTACAAGGGTACTTCAAGAAGTTTATGGAAAGATTTGTAATATCTTTTAATTCTATTTTTCCATGGACTTTTTGATATACCCTCATATCTCCTTGTGACTATATCCTTACACACTACCTTCAGACAAAATTTTAAGAGGGATTTCTGAGAAATAAAAATGCAGTCTTTAAAGTTTCTAAAACATACTGCTAATCTGCCTTATACTCATCTTCTGAATCTTTGCCAAGGGAAATGGGAGCTTATTGTCATTTTAATTTGCATTTTCTTGATTAAGTCCCCCACCTTGTTAATTCTTTTTTTTTACTAGAAGGTCAGCTCCATGCAGGCTGAGATTTCCATCTGTTTTGTTTCTTCTGTCTCCTGTTCATAGAAGAGTGTTTGGCACATAGAAGGAGCTCAAATATTTGTTGAATGTTGAGTGGATTACCTTTTCTATTGTTTGCTCATTTTTTCCCTAAAAGGTGCTTGCTTTTTTATTATTGATTTTGAAGAACTTTTTATATACTAAAGATATTATCTCTTTGTCACATAGAATGCAAGTGTTTTTTTCCTAGTTGCTTTTCATGTTTTAACTTTGAGGATTTTTATTTTTGCATGTAAAAATATTTTTTTTTTTTACAGAGTCAATTGTATTGATATTTTCTTTAATTTTATCTTTCCTGTTCAGCTTGAAAAGAGGGCTTTCTCGTTCTAGAATGATAAAACCTCAACCTTGATTTTTTTCTAATTCCTTTTAATGGTGTCATTTTAAACCTTTAATTATTAATGTATTTTGGTGAAAGGTAAGGATTTACCTTGAATTTTTTTTCTCAAAAATAGTTTACCATTTATCACAATAATCCCCCTGTCCCCTTGTTTGTAAGACCTTTAAGACAGGAAGCTGGAGGGAGAGAACTAAGATTTATTGGGGGACTACTTTTCAGACCTGTGAAATAATTATTGCACTTAACCCTCCTAACATAACCCAGCAAGGCAAAAGTTACCCCCAGTTTGCAGACTAGGAGACTGAGGCTTACAGAGGTTTGAAGTATGTCTGGAGTCACTTGGTAAACTGGGACCCAGGGCTCCTAAGCCCCTGCTCTCCCCGTGCATTTACTGCTTCCTCAGTCCCAGCCTGTATCTCAGTGCCAGTGGCGTGTGTCCTGCCTAGCAGTGGGCTGTAGGCATTGAATACTGGACAACTAACCTTCTACAGTCATTAAAAAATGAAATTCTTGAGTTGAGAAGTTTGATGGAAAGTAGTATTTTGGTGAAGGTAGCAAAGATGTATTTATAGCCTTCTTTTCTATTTTTAATATCTGGTAGAGTACCCAAAACATATTTTTCTTCGCTCCTGGACTTGATGTTGTCAGAGAAGTAGAGATTAGAAGCAAAGAGTATGCATTTTAAGCACTTAATGTGGAACAAAAGTTAATGTGTGGAAAATGAGGGTAATTATGATTTTATATGTGTAAAATGCATTCAAAGTCATAACTGTTTGGCAATTCTAGAATGGCAAGCATTATTATTTTATTGTTAAAACACAATTTGCTCCATTAAACTGATGCCCAGCACTTAAAGTGAAGAGTTGTTAAGGAACAATGTTTTATACAGTAGTTATGCTTTGATTGTGTGTAGTTTCTATGCAGTAGCAGTATTTTATCATAATGCTTTTACCAAATTGTGAACTAAATGTGACTAATCATTTGAGCGTACTTTTAATGATGCTAAGGATTTAAATTCTGCAGCAGTGTGAATCACTGACAAGGCATCCCATTTACTAACACTGAAGGAATGTAAAACAATTGTGCATTTTTAGAGGCTTGTATTTATGCATATGGCACGAGTCTGCATGTTTACATTCATTTATCTTCATTATTGGACACAGTTAGTTTGAAACATAACCTTGGACAAAAATAACTGTTTTGTGTTTTATAGGAATAAATAATATATGATATGTTATATAAGGTATATGTCATCTTTATAATTATAAATAATGTATAATAAATAATATAAAGTAAGGTAAGAATAAATACTATATATTAGAGAATAAGAAACAAATACTATATAAATATATATTGCATATTACATAGATTATGTAATTATTATAAATTACATAAATATACATTATTAATAATATTTACATTTTATAATTAAAAAATAATATGGTGTCATTTATTGCAAATATGTTCTCCCAGTGTGGCTTGCATTTTCATTTTCTTAAGTGTCTTTTAAAGAACATACTCTTTTAATTTTGATGAAATCCAGTTTATTAATTTTTTTTTTGTAGTTAGTGCTTTTTGTGTTCTAAGAATTGATTGGGTACACCAAGATTGTGAAGATTTCTCCTGCATTTTTTTCTAGAAGCTATATGATTTAGCTTCTACCTTTAGATATATTACCTATTTTAAGTTACTTTTTGTATATGGCATAAGGTGTGGGTTAAGTTTCATTTTTTTCCATATGGGTATCAAGTTGTTCCAGTACCATTCGTTGAAAAGATTCTATTTGTCCATTGGACTAACTGTCTTGGTGCTCTTATAAAAAATTAGTTCTGTGTGTGTGTAAGTCCACTACTGTTCCACTGCTCTATACGTATATATTAGACTCACAGTACAGTATCTCAGTTACTGAAGCTTTATAATTTTAAAAATCAGGTAGTATAAGTTCTCCAACTTTGTCCTTTCCACATTGTTTTGGCTATGTTTGGTACCGCCACATAAATTTTTGAAGCAGATTGTTAATTTGTACAAAAACGAATGCTGGGATTTTAATTGGGATTGTGTTGACTCTGTAGATCAATTTGAATTAACATCTTAGCATTGAGATTTTATAGTCATGAATATGGACTATTTCTCCATTTATTTAGGCCTTCTTTAGTTTCTCTCAGCAATATTTTTGAACTTTCAGTGTTTAAATTATTAAATTATTCCTAAGTATCTTATGCATTTTGTTAAATTTTTCCTAAACACCTTTTGTGTTTTGATGTTGGTGCAAATGGTATTTTTTAAAAATTTACTTACCAATTATTTTTTGCTTATATTCTAGAAACTTGTTATATTAATTATTAATTATAATAATACTTTAAATAGATAATTATGTTATCTACAAATAAGGACAGTTTTACTTCTCCCTTTTCAATCCTTTTACCTTTTTGTATTTTCTTGTTTTATTGCATGGGTTGAACTTTCAGTACAATCTTGAATAGAAATGTTGAAAGCAAACATCCTTACCTTGTTTCTCATCTTAAGAGGAAAGCATTTATTGTTTCACCACTAAATATGACCTAAGCTGTAGGTTAAGTACATAAACCTAAGCTGTAGGTTTTTGTAGATTCCCTTTATCAAATTGAGAAAGTTCTATTTGTAGTCTGTTGAGAATTTTTGTCATGAATGGTTGTTCAATTTTGTTTAATTTCTTTCTGTGTGTATTGAAGTGATCATATGATATTTTACCTTTATTGTGCAAATATGGTGAACTACATTGATTGATTTTCAAATATTGAATCAATAGGGCATTCCTGGGGTAAATTTCACCTTGCTACGATATATTATCACTTTCATTTAATGCTGACACTGCCAGGATGTGCAGGGAGCTCAGGGTCCATTGGACTGCTTCTCCCAGGGAAATCACTTGGGCATGGAGTTTTCTTTGTGAAAAGTTATTGATTACAGATAAATTTCTTTAAGCTATTCTAATTTTCTATGTCTTCTTGAATCAGCTTTGGTAATTTGTGTCATTCAAGGAATTTATCTGTTTCATATAAATTGTCATTTGGTCCTGGGCTTTTCTTTGTTAGGAGACTGCTGATTCCTACTTTGATCTCATTGCTTGTTATTGGTCTGTTCAGGTTTTCTATTTCTTCTTGATTCACTCTTGGTTGTAGGTGTCCAGAAATTTATTTGTTTCCTCCAAGTTTCAAGTTTGTTGGCATATAGTTGTTTATAATAGTCTCTAATGATTTTTTGTATTTCTGTGGCACCAGTGGTAATGTCTCCTTTTTCAGTTCTGATTTTTGTTATTTGGGTCTTCTCTCTTTATTTTTGGTAAGCAACTAATGGTTTGTCCATTTGGTTTATCTTCTCAAAAAGCCAACTTTTTGTTTCATTGATCTTTTGTATCATTTTTTGGGTCTCTATTTCATTTAGTTCTGCTCTGATCTTAATTATTTCTTTCCATCTACTGCTTTTAGGATTGGATTGTTCTAGTCTTTCTAGTTCTTTGAGGTGTAGCATTAGGTTGTTTATTTGAAATCTTTCTATTCTTTGATGTATGTGTTTATTGCAATTAACTTCCGTCTTAGTACTGCTTTTGCAGTATCCCACAGGTTTTGGTATGATGTATCTTTACTTTTGTTAGTTTCAAGACATTTTTTGATTTCCCGTTTAATATCTTCTTGGACCCGTAGGTCATTCAGAAGCCTTTTATTTAATTTCCATGTATTTGTATAGTTTCCAGAGTTTCACTTGTTATTGATTTCCAGTTTTAATCTGCTGTGGTCTGAAAAGATACTTGAAATGATTTCAGTTTTTAAAAAATTGCTGAGACTTGATTTGTGACCAAACTAACACGTGGTTTATCCTGGAGAATGTTCCATGTGCTGATGAGAAGAATGTATATTCTGTAGCTGCTGGATGAAATGTTCTGTACATATCGCCCAGGTCCTATTGGTCTAATGTATAGTTTAAATCCTGTGTTTCTCTTTGAACTTTGGACTTTTGAGTTGGAACAAGTTAAAACTTTGGGGATATCAATATGGGAAATGTTTGGAAAATCTTTACAAATGAAAAATAGCAACTCAAGGTGACTGTCTGTAGCACCTTGTATAGAGGCGAAGTAGCACACGTTGATTGGTTGATGTGTATATTTTAGAAATTGATTTTGGAACATGAAGGATGACATCTTTCCTCTGTTATCCTCAGGGTCCTCACTCACTCCTCATAGTTAGATGTTATTTTTACTTCGTCATATATGAGATAACCCCTACATTTTAGACTTCTTAACGGTAATTATCAAATTACCCTAAAACTTCTAATACAATTGGTAGATTACTATAAACTCAAGGGAATTCAATGCATTTTTGAGATCAGTGACAATGGTTTTATGGACTTGGGACAAAAAGGCTCTGAACACACAGTAAATGAATGTTTATAACACCTGACATTTTCACGTTAGTGAGATGGGTAGCATAAGGACTCCTTTTTCAGCTTTTTTGTCTCAATTCATTTATCCTTTTACAGGTCCTGTTTTTTGCAGCCCTTTTATTTATTTTTGTTTCTTCTGGATGTTCTCCATATGTCTTTTGAACATTCTGCCCCCAATTTTCTTGGTATCCCATTGATAATAGTATGAATTTAATCAGAACCCAAGAGAGACATTTACCTTGCTGATGGGTGGTGGGGGGTCAGTTTCTTGGAATGCACTTGGCTCCTAAGTAAAATACTGAATCATTTCCCCAAGAGGGTGAAGGTAAATAAATCATGTAAAACCTTTAAATGGATAGCTCAGCTTGCCATTAAGCAGGCCAGCATGTGAAGTGGGGAATAAGAGTACCTGCAGCGCTAAACCTTGAGATGTGTCACTGATTTGAGCTTAACGGAGTGGAGAGAGGCTGTTTATCCTCACAATGAAGTAGGTGGCACAGTGAATGCAGGACTGTTTAGAGCTCTTGAGCAGTTTATGAGTTTTTCTACACCAGGAGGTAAGGCAGGTGCTTAAAATTACTGAGGTATAGCCTAACCGATTACAGAACCTTAAAATGAGAAGTACTGATCAGTTGCATTTGGAAGAAGAGCTGACAATTGAACTGTCAGGCTAAGCAAACGACAGACTGAAACTTGGTGCTGCATCAGTCAAAAATATAGTATTTATGCCAACCAAATTTGAAATAACATTGTCCCCTAAAATATCAGAACATATATCTCAACACAGAGGACAGATCTAAAAGGATCTCTTTAGACAGCTAATGAGTATTTTAAAAAATATAGTAGGAACATGGAGTATGATTAGCAGTGATTTGAGCATAAGTTGCAATATGGAAAGAAGAGAAAGCAGTTTTGGGTGCTCGTGTATGTGAAATGTTAAAGAGAAACAGCAGTTGTATATATGAGGGGGGCTAGTGATGTTTTCTTAAAATGTAACAAGTAGCTAGTACTTTCCAAGCTATTTACTGTGGCATTTTATCCAGAATTTGGAGGGGTCCTTTCTAATCTGATTTTCCATGAAGGGCATGTTGACAAACCTCTAAATGCATGCTCGATTTTTTTCTTTTGGCCTTCTAGCGCTGCCAGACTTGATTTTCATGTTACTGATTTGCACATTTTGTGACTACGTTGAGAACCTCCTTGAATTACAATGACAAAGACATTCAAATCATGAACAAATGTCATTTGACTATGCAGGGCAAGTCTTCCACAGATTATTTATAATAACTTAAATTTCAGAGCGAGTGTTGCAGGCTTAAGGAGATTTATACAACACTTGACCTCTGGAGAGCTCTCATTTTATAAGGTCTCAAGGTCCATGAGATGCCCAAAGAGAGTACAATGTTCACAGTTGTAGGAAAAGAGGTTCATGACTAAGCCTGGGGTAGGTTTACATTTAGGATCCCAGAGATGAATTTTAGAAAGGACTCTTCCCATCCTTATTTTCTCCTCACCCAAGAAGGATCCTTGAATCCCGATACATCCTTCAGGTAGGACTTGCTCCACCAGGAAATTGAGGATGGTTGTGAATTTTGCTGGCTAGAACCTTATGGTTGTTGGGGGCAGATGGCCAAAGTGTTAGATGCTGGGGCTGAAAGGAAGATTGGAGACAAACAAACACATCCTGAAAAAGTGCACAGGAAACAAGCAGTCACTTTGCTTCATGGTGTTTAAGATTACCGTCTAAAGCTTGGAATTACATTCGTGGGTTTGCATTAGCTCAGAGAATTATTGTCACCTTGCATTGAATATTTTTTTTATAGATTCCCTTAATGCCTCTCTTAGTAGATACTCTAGCAATGGAAATCTTATTTGAAAAATAATCTCAATGTAATCTAGGGCATAATGTATACTGGAATTATCTATTGATTTCACTGTACACTGATCATATTTTCCCTACCTTCTACAATAAAACTAAATGCAATTGTTTAGTTAAAAGCTCTCTCCCTACATGATAGGTATACATGCTTTTTAAAAAACTCCTAGTTTTTGCATATATAAAATCAGAAATTTTCATCATTTCTTCAGTTTCCCTGGCTGCAGATAATCCATCTCTGTGTGTATTGCTTGAAGGCTTTTAGGCCTGGTATCCAATTTGGGGTTGACAGGGAATGGTGACCTTGGCAATCATGACAGGATAGGCATCTGCATACTGTAATAAGCAGGACCTATTTTATTTTTATTTCAGAGGCTACATTTACATTTTAGTGACTACAGTTATTTATCTTAAAAATGAAGGTATTCCCATAAAAAATCTTATAATACAGAGTATAGACACAGTTTGGGCAATAAATTGACCGAAAAATGTGAAGACAGGCAAAATTTGACTTCTTTTTGATGGTCTAAAGTAGTGTTTTGATTTCAATAATTTATTTTTTAAAGGAAAACTTTTTTTCTTTCATAACCTGGCCAGCCTCTGCTAATGTTAAACTTGAATAACATGGTAATTGGCAAACTCTTGCTAGTTACTTCAAATGGATCACAATGAACACTTTCTTCTAGAGTGTGTGTATCTGCCCTATAGATAAGTGAAGCACCAAATAGTTATCTCATTAATTAGGTCATAGTAGACAACCAATGTGGATTATCTGATATGGTGCAGAGGGAAAGAGGGGAAAGAGTTTAAGGGTCCCCGGCATCACAGTAACGTGAGACAGAGGCAGGAACTGCAAAGTAACCTTAGCAGAAGGTCACATTCAAAGTCTCCTGTACTCCCTCTGGCAGGCAATCTTGGTCAGCTAAGCCCTGAGAAATAAGAGATGTTTTTGGCCAGGATGGATTCCCTTAGAAGAGTCAGTCTCCTTGGTGCTGGTAGCTCACATTTGTTCTCTGAACACCTCGCCCTGGTCCTGCAATCTGTGGAACTGAAACCATCCTTTGTCACCCATTCTGATCTCATGCACCTTTTCTGTTTCAGACCCACTGCCCTGGGCAGGTGCTCAACTTCTGTTTGCCCACTTGGGTTCTTATTCATTCCTCCAGGGAGAGCTTTGAGTATCTGTGTGTGTGTTTGTGTGTGCGCCCAACAGGGCCACTTATCATTTCTCTGTCTGCTGACCTATCGACTTAGCCTCAATACTCACCTTTTTCTATTTCCTGATTCCCTGTTTATTTTTATGCCTTCCAGGCACCCGAAGATTCCAGCACAGATAGTGGAAATAGCACGCAGTTGTGTGAGGTTATGACATCTCTCATATGCCAGTGTCCTTTCAAAGTACTTTCACCATTTGCCAGGCAAATATCTGAAACATCTTTCTCCCCTCTCCTAACTGGACCTCTTTCCTTCTCTGTCCCCAGGACTTAACTGATAACCACTGAACATCTGAATGAAAGGAGACACTCCAAGCAAAGTGTCAGTTTTCACATAGCAAACGCCATCCCTCAGTTTCTGGAGAGAAGCCAGGGAGCCCCTGTCCTGTCTGATGAGAAGCAGGTGCAGAATAGGCCACTCTAATCTGTGCTAAACACTCCTCTTACTAAGACCAGAGTGTGCCATGCTTCACAGTTCCGTGGTTTGATGGCAAATGCAAACGATGAAGAGAAAATGATATGTGCTTCATTAAGAAGGGTGTTGTAGCTCTGTCTTAGCTAATGATAATGAAGTGCCGACTTCATTCCAAGCGCTAACACCCGATTGAAAGTAGGAGCTCCAGCTGCTGCCAGGATATTCTGGATACAATTGAAAACAGATTAGATTCTCACCAGACCGTGCTAGGACTTCACACAAAGAACCCCTTGTTGAGATGTGTGTGATAAAATCCCTGGAATGGCATGACTAACACCTTGGCTTGATGATATGTTAATATCGAAAATGTGCCTGGTGGTTACTTTTGATACTGTTTTCTGCAGTATGAATGTTATAGGGAGTTCCCATTTTCCCACAAAGCCATTCCTTGGTGATTTTTAGTGATTCTTCCAAAAATGATTAAAGAAGCAGTATTGCTTATTTATATGTTGTTAGAGGTCAACCTCAAGGTGCAGACGTCACAATTACCTAGGTTTGAATTGCAGCCCACCACTTTTTGGTTGAGTGATCTTGGGCCTTAGTTTCCTCTTCTATAAAACTGGGATAATAGCAGAACCTTCCTCTTCTGGCAGTTGTGAAGATTAGATTAGACACTGCACTGTTCCCATAATGACTAAAATAGCTGGACAAACTGCACCTCCAGAACTGGAGTATTCTGGCCTATCTAATATGACTTTAGGACAATAATTTGGAAACTTCTACATAGGACATTTAACTTTGAGGTGATTTTGCAATTGCTGTCAGTGTTCCAAATGAGGTCCAGCCCAGTTCAAGGTGATAATATACTCAAGATTCAACGAGTGCTCTAGACTGTGGACTCCACTGTTTTTGTTCATGTTTGAATCCTCGGGATCTAGCACAGTACTTGGCATATAGTAGGGATGAAAAAAACCTGGTTTGCCTGCCTTGGGTTTTGCTTTCTCCTAATCTTTCCTTACTCTAATCCTAGAGTTTTCTTTCTGAATGCAGATCTAAACTTGTTTCCTGCTTCCTTATAGCAAAAAAAGAAAGGGGCATTCTCTTTTTACTGAAGCACCAGCTGTTTGGATGATCTGACTGTAGAACCATCAAGGCCTGGCTCCTTGGTGGAGCTGGGTGTGGAGGGTCAAGGACTGGACATCAGTCCCAGTGGAAATAGTGGGCACATTCAATGTGGGTAATTTGAGAAGAGCTTAATACATGGATTGTTTGCATAGGGTGTAAGAGAAGATTTAGGGAGCTCAGCAAGGGATAATACAACATCCTGGGCTGCTGTTACCCTTCCTAGGCCTGAAGAGGCAAGGAGGGGGCAGTTTCTGGAAACTGGGAGCACCTCCTGACAGGAGCCTTTGGTGGTGGAACCTGACAGGGGGAAGAACTGGGGAATCCACTCCCCAACCTCATTTTCCTCCTGCATCTGGTCCTCCTACTGGTGATTCCCACTGGATGAACCCAACTGGATGCCAGAATGCCAAGGAGCTGTTAATAAAGGCCAGACTTGTGGGGCTCCCAGGGTCCAGAGCAGGGTGGGCAAGGGTGGAGGGTGGGTTTGGAGGGCCAAACATAGGATACCCAGCACCGAAGGGTTTGCCTCACTTGAACACCATGGAGAGGGTTCCTCTCCAGGAGGAGGGGTTGGAAGGGCATGCTGGGCAAACAAACACTGTGGTTGTCTCTATTGTATCTCCATATGGAGGAGATACTGGAACCAATATCTGTTGACATCAAGTTCAATGTTCTTCTGCTGCACAATTTCCTGAGGTTTGGAACTTGTCATGTAGCTACTGATGTCATATCTTATCAGAGACTCCTCAAAACGTATACCTGGAAATTTATTTATGCCTGGCTTTTGAATGCCTGAGAATAGTTTAGCTTCTTTAGTTTGGACAGTACTCATAAATCTGAGTACATTTTTCATTGTTTTTTACATGTCTTTCATCTACTATAGGTACTTTATTCTATTTAGTATTTGAAAATTATCTATTGAATACTGTGGTTCTTAAATCAATCTTAGATAAGCCTCTGAGTAGAATTTTATATCTCTGGTGGTAGATTTATACTTTTTTTGATGGGTTCTTGTGTGCCTCTTCTATAAAGTTTTCAGGTCACAGCTGATGGGCTTTTATAGATGTCCAATCAATTTCAACTTGTATAGAGAAAATTAATCTGCTGAGTTTTCTAGACATTAGCAATACATAAAAATCCTATAATAAAGTATGCTATCAACTCTTTTTGAAAATGAGTAATGAGGCATGACAATTTCTTTCTAAAGCAATAATCAAGAAAGAGAGCCCTGTGTTTAATTCATTATGTGAACCCATGGAAAGAGCAAAAATAAAATAAATATTTTCACCCATTTGAGTCAACTTCAAGCCTAAAATTTATAGGATTATAGATTCTTGCAACTTTGACTTAATTCTATCAGAAAGAAGCATACATTGCTGTGATCTTGCAGAATATAAAAGCACCAATCCTTGACATTTTAGAAAGTATTATTATCTTTGCCCCAATCTGTACTGGTTTTCTTTCACAGTGAATTTTTTTAAAAAATTGGAATTGATGACAAAGCCAAACCCAGGGAAATTTAAATGAAAATCCTGTTCCAAAACACGGTCAGTAGTAGGTGATAAGAACTTAGCTCATGACCTTTCCCAGCATCCACATTTATGATGAATAATGAATATTCTTATTAACATCACAACTTGGTTAATTTGAAAGTTACACACTTTCTTAATACCCAAAATTTACATTTCAGTCTTCATGGCCTGTTATCAGAGTTAGTGTGGTGGTTGGAACATGAGCTGTGAATCGGCCCCAGAGAGGGTAGGAAAAGGCCCCCTCACAGGGTCAGGAACAAGCCAGGAAATGAACTGAGGTGTGGAAGCGTTGGCCAGGGGAGGGGAGACCCGTCCTGCCCCATCCAAGTCGTGCCCCAAGAAAACTCGTTCTGGATCTTGGGGTCCTGTTCCAACCCTGTCCTTGTTTTTAATGTTATAGTTCCTATTGTTTTTCATCATTTATTAGCTTTATAAAAATTGTGAAATATTTCAAGCATGTACAAAAGTTCAGAAAATAACGTTCACATGTCCATCCCACACTTTCTCAAATATTATATTTTATCATGGTTGCTTCAGATGTTTTTCTTTCTTTCTTTTTTTTTTTAAGAAAGAAAATCTCATCGTACGAATATTCTTGGTGAAGTATCTGGATGGGATCAAGGCAGGATCTCCCTTCCCACTCCATTATTTGGTCCATTCACCAAGGTTATTCAAACACATGAGGGACTTTCTCCTGCTCAGTCTATTATTATTGTTGTTGTTATTATTATTTCCAGGGCACAGCCAACCCATGTTTTTAACCACCCTGTACCTGCAATTCAACTTTCCTCTTCTGGGTTGTCTTTTTTCCTCATTGATTTGTAAGGATAAAGAATCCTTTATCCTTATATGTGATTTTTGGTAGATATTGATCCTTTGGCAGTGAAATAAGCTGTAAATCTCTTCAGCTGTGGCTTGCTTTCTAACTTTATTTATAGTATCCGTTTTTTATGAAGACCTTTAAAGTTCTAAAGTATCTAACTCTATCAATCTTTCCTTTTATGGTTAATTGCCTCTGGGTTGCTTTAATTACAGGCTAGTGAGGGAAATACTGCAGCGGTCCCTGACCTGGTCTTTCCCTGCTGGGAGATGTTCATTAAAGTGCCAGACTGCTCTGAGCAACCCCCGAGACTGGCCGCAGGAGTGTCTTCTTATTGCCTTGGCCTGTTCACCTCCTGGCCAGTTGAGAAGCTGAGGCTACTTTGCCATGGTTTGAGGCAAAAGTCTGGAGCCCCATGCTGTCCTCAGAGTGCCAGGACACCCAGAGATGGCAGGATTTCAGCTCTCTAATTGCAGTGCATAGCTCCCCAAATGAGGAGCCTGACCTCCTAAGTAGCTCCCAGAACTACCCACTTTCTCCGTCTCCCTTGCTGCTGTCCTTCTCCCATGTCCCCAGCACCACTTGGCTAGCTAGTGCCAGGGCTGGAATTCAGGCCCAGGCCTGACTGTCCCCAAGGCTGAGCCCTGTGACTCCAGCATGCTTCAGTATGTGGGGGCAGGCATGGTATTTGGGGCTCTTCTAGTTTTCAGCTGGTAAGAAAAAGGGCAGACTTCACTTTTCAAAAGGAATAAGATAGATCTAAATGTCCCTGGCAAAAAGGTCTCTAAAAAACAACCGAAGAATCTATACAGACAATATAAATTTCCAAGGCAATCCTAAGAAATCCATTTATGTAATCAGCTGATGAGTTCTTCCTTTCTCCTAAGTGGCTCTGGGCTTGATTCAGATGGAAAAACTCAATAGAGAATACTATAGCCTGTAATCAATGCTTTGTGCCGGGAGACCCGAGCGCTCTTTCTGTCACTCAGAAGCTTTCATATAACCTTGATATTTTGGGGGGTAGGAATGGGGGGGGTACTTCTTTCTGCTTTCTCCCTGCTTGGTGGTGGATCCATGTGGAGATGAAGATTTCATTTCTTGTCAGCTGGCTTGTCCTAACAGGCCCAGCACAGGCTGGGACAGAGGTGTCACAGCGTGGCAGCCCTTCTCAGGTCAAGCTCACCATTACATTGAAGAGAAAAAGAAGCTCATCCTTCTTTGTAAATAATGAGGGTATTGGGGGCATTCCTGCGGCTCTCTGTTCTGTGTCTGAGAGCTGCCCTGGAGTGTTACTGAAAAAGATTGGCAGCCAGTTTGGGCACTAGAATATGGAGTAATGTATACAGTGACACCTTGTAATTTGAATTTGCTTTTGAAAGGTAAAAGGAACCTACCATTTATGGAGTGCCTTCTGTATGCTGCTGACTGCCCATACAAAGTCTCTTTGAGCCCTCTAACAGCCCTGTGAAGGAGGGGGGTGTGCCTCCATTTAAAAAATGAACTTTTAATTTTAGAGCAGTTTGGGGTTCATAGAAAAATTGAGAGCATCTCCATCTCTCCCAGAGCCAGTTTCCCCTATTATTAATATTTTATATCAGTGTGGTACATTTTCACAAAGAATGAATCAATATCGACACATTATAATTGACCAAAGTCTATACTTTATTCAAATGTCCTTAGTTTTAGGGCCGGCCCGTGGCTCACTTGGTAGAGTGTGGTGCTGATAACACCAAGGCCACGGGTTCGGATCCCTATATAGGGATGGCTGGTTCTCTCACTTGGGAGAGCGTGGTGCTGACAACACCAAGTCAAGGGTTAAGATCCCCTTACAGGTCATCTTTAAAAAAAAAGTTGTCCTTAGTTTTTAACCTGGTGTCTTTTTTTCTGTTCCAGGATTTCATCCAAGATTCCACGTTACATTTAGTTGACATGTCTCCTTAGGCTCCTCTTGGCTGTGACAGTTTTGCAGACTTTCCTTGTCTTTGATAACCTTGACAGTTTGAGGAGTACTGACTAGATATCAACAGAATGTTCCTTAATTGGGGACATCAATTGTCTGATGTTTTCTTCGTGATTAGACTGGGGTTATGGATTTTGGGAGGAAGACCATAGAGGGAAAGAACTCTTCTCATCATATCATATCAAGTGTGCACCATTTTTGAAGGTGAGGAAACCGAAGCTCAGAGAGGGACAATTACCTGCCCAAACCTCCAGGGGAGTCTGGTGCCCATTTGAATCTGGCTCTGTCTGGTCCCCAAGCCCATGCTCTTTTCACTCCATGACAGCATCCTATCTCAGGGTTCGAGGGGGCAACCAGGTTGCAAAAGGGTAGCCCCCTTGCTTGAATAGCCAGCTCTTCCTGTGCAATGTCCCTTTCCCATCTGTCTTACTGGAATAAGTGTTTATAGATAACAAAGCAAGATGTGAGGGTGGAGAGGTATGTCCAAAGTGGGGATGGGGTGTCAAAGCCACCTGGCGAAAGCTAGATGTCCCCTCTGCCCTCAATTGCATGCCCACCACCCTTAAATTGTAGTTGAGGTTAAAAATGCCTATTTTCTTTGAGTTTTCACTTAACTTGCCACACTTGAAAGTAACAGTTCTGGCAGGACTATTAACCAAGGCAGCATTCTCCTAGGATCTAGTCATCTGCACACCACCTCCACAATTTTTATCATATTTCCATACTACCTGCACTATTATTTACCTAATAAAAAATTTGTCTCATCCTAAGCAATAATAGCCATGAATTCATACATTTTATGTGCCAGTTATGTTTTTTTTCTGATGCACATTAAAATAAATACACAACTGTTATTAATACCAACACATCTCAATCCTTTGCTCCTCTCTTCCACTTGGAGATCACCAGGACTGTGCATCTCAGACTCCAGGAACTGCTGAATCACCCAGTGTGGGAGGCTGGGAGGAGCAGTGGGCTCTTTTCCCCCCGCTTTATAAATAAAACTTAATAAAGGGTATCCAACTTGGACAAGATGAAGTCAAATTGTCCGTATTTGCAGAGGACATGATCCTATATATAGAAAAACTTAAAAACTCTACCAAAAAACTTCTAGAATTGATAAATGAATTCAGTAAAGTTGCAGGATACAAAATAGATACACAAAAATCATTAGCACTTTTATACACCAACAACGAACTAGCAGAAAAAGAAATCAAGAAAGCAAGCCCATTTACAATAGCTAAAAAAATAAATAAATAAATAAAATACCTAGGAATAAATTTGACCAAGGAGGTGAAAGATCTCTACAATGAGAACTACAAATTACTGCTGAAAGAAATTAAAGAGGGCACACAAAAATGGAAAGACATTTCATGCTCATGGATTAGAACTAATGTTATGAAAATGTCCATACTGCCCAAAGTGATCTACAGATTCAATGCAACTCCATCAAAATACCAGTGACATTCTTCACGGAAAGAGAATAAACAATTTTTATATTCATATGGAATGATAAAAGACCCCAAATATGCAAATAAATTGGCTTTGGCAGAGAAAAAAAAAAAAGCTGGAGGCATACCACCTGACTTCAAATTATACTACAAAGCTATAGTAACCCAAAGAGCATGGCATGGTACTGGCATAAAAAATGACACATGGACCAATGGAACAGAATAGAGAACCCAGAAATCAATCCACATACTTACAGCCAACTGATCTTTGACAAAGGCACCAAGAATGTACATTGGGGAAAGAACAGCCTCTTCAATAAATGGTGCTGGGAAAACTGGACATCCATATGTGGAAGAATGAAACTAGACCCATACAATATACCAAAATCAACTCAAAGTGGATTAAAAACTTAAATGTAGGACCTGAAACTATAAAACTCCTAGAAAAAACATAGGGGAAACAATTCAGGATGTAGGACTGGGCAAACACTATAAGAATAATTCCCCAAAAGTAAAGGCAAAAAAAGAAAAAATAAACAAATGGGATTATATGAAACTAAAAAGCTTCTGCACAGCAAAGGAAACAATCAACAGAGTAAAAATACAGTGTATGGAATGGCAGAAAACTATTTGACAACTAAACCTCTGACAAGGGGTTAATATTCACAATATTTAAGGAACTCAACAATAAAAAAAAATTAAAAAATGGGCAAAGGAGCTGAATAGACATTTCTCAAAGGAAGACATACAAATGGCCAACAGGTACATGAGAAAAATGCTCAACATCACTAATCATCCGGGAAATGCAGATCAAAACCACATTGAATCATATCATCCCAATTAGACTGGCTATTGAAAAGACAGAGGACGTGGAGAAAGAGGAACCCTTCTACACTGTTGGTGGGACTGTAAATTAGTGCAGCCATTATGGAAAACTATATGGAGGTTCCTCAAATGACTACAGATAGAACTGCCATATGATCCAGCAATCCCGCTGCTAGTTATATACCCAAAGGAAGGGAAATCATCATGTTGAAGGGATACTTGCACTCCTGTGTTTACCACAGCTCTATTTACAATAGCCAAGATGTGGAACCAAACTAAATGTCCATTGAGGGATGACTGGATAAGGAAAATGTGGTATATGTATACAATGGACTACTACTCAGCCATAAAAAAAAAATGAAATTCTGCCATTTTCAGCAACATGAATGAGTGTGGAGAAAATTATGGTAAGTGAAATAAGCCAGGCAAAGAAAGACAAATACCTAATGTCTTCAGTCATAAGTGGGAGTGAAAGAAAGAAAGAAAGAAAAAGAAAGAAAAAGAAAAAAACAGTAATTACAATAACACATTGAACTTTCAGAAGAAGAGAATAGAACTGTGGCCACTAACGGTGGGAAAGGAAGAGGAAGGGTGGGTTAGGGAGAAATTGGTTAATGGACACAAAGAATGATTATATTTTGCAATGATGAATATGCTAATTATCCTGATTTGATCATCACATACTGTATACAAATACCGACAGTCAACTCTGTACACCCATAATATATATAATCAATTATGTTTCAATAAAAAAATAAAATGGGTGCACATGATTCTTAAAACTCTAGTAGCACAAGGCTTAAAGCAAACACTAGCAAGTCCCTGCAGAGTTCCTCAGTTCTAACTCAGAGATAGTGACTTTTAGCCCTTTGAGCTGTTGCTTGTGCTTGTTCCTCCATCCTTTTAAACGCTGCGCTGTGATGGATGCTGCTGGTGTCCTGCCTGCCTCCTCTGGGCTTGCGAAGTTAGTGCACAAGGCCGGACTTCTAGCTGCCAGCACCTGGGTTTCTGGGCCTGAGGGCTTCCTCTTGCCCCTGGAGCCTGCTCTGCCCCATAGAGCAAGCGGCCAGTGCTGGGGAACCAATGCCCCTTGGCAGCAGCCCTCAACCAGCGACTGGTGGGCTTTGGTGTGTCTACACTCTGGCTCCACTGCCCCTTGGTTATCTCTGATGTGTGAGTTTTCTACTGGCTTCCCGTGTTTCCCCTGCAGGATTAAGCTTTGGTTGCTCACAGCGGTGGCAGTCAGATTGTGCCATGGTTAACTGCTTCCTCACGGCCACCTCTGCTTCCTACCCTGCATCTCAGTTCATTGGGTGCAAGTCCTGATTTCTTCCGAGGGTGAAAACTTGTTCAGTGTGGGGACTGTGTTTTCTCCCCAGGGGCTGGTGCAGTGTCTGTCATGTAAGAGCCACTCACTCAGTGCTTGTGGAATGAAGAGTAGGCTATCTTAGCCAGGATGAAGTGACTTCCTGGGCTGGCTCGTACCTGGTGGTGCATGATGCTGTAGCAGGATGGCAGTGTCTGCTGCTTTTCTACATGATTGTCTTTTACTCAAGTTCCTTTGATTGCAAACCACAGGAATCCACTCCAGACAATTTAAGAGAAGGGAACGTATTGGAAGTTCACAGAATTGAGGGTGGGGCAGGAGCCGGGCCAGCTCCAGGATGCACTGATGACAACGGTTAGGGCAATAGTAGCAGACATTTACTGAGCACTTGCTTCACGCCAGACCAGGGGCCAAAACTGTCATCTGATTTAATTTGCACAGCAAGCCCATGAAGTCAGTATTATTACAATCACCCCTATTTTGTCAGTGAGCTACTCGGGGCAGAGAGGTTAGAACCCAGGCAGGCTGACTCCAAAGCCTCTGTTCTTTCTCCTTCCTTCCTTCCATCCTTCCATCCATTCTTCCTTCTTTCTTTCTTGAAACATGATGATTATGCATATTTAAGGGGTATGGAGTTGAATATCCATACATGTGTATAACATGTGGTGATCAAATCAGGATAATTAGTATAGTCATCATTGCAAAATGTAATCACTCTTTGTGTCCATTAACCAATTTCTCCCTAATCCCCTTCCCCCTCCCCTTTTCCCACCTCTAGTAACCACAGTTCGATTCTCTTCTTCTGAAAGTTCAACATCTTATTGTGATTGTCCCTTCCTCTCTCCCTCCCTTCCTTCTTTCCTTCCTTCCTTCTTCGTTCTCTCTCCCACTTGTGAGTGAGGGCAAGTGGTATTTCTCTTTCTGTGCCTGGCTTATTTTACTTAATATAATTTTCTCCCAAGCTCATCCATGTTGCTGCAAATGGCAGAATTTCATCCTTTTTTATGGCCGAGTAGTATTCCATTGTGTATACACACCCCCTTTTCCTTATCCAAGAGTTGGGACCAACATAAGTGTCCACCGACAGAGCCTCTATTCCTAACACATATTGATGACTCAGGAGAAGGAGCTCTGGATCAGTTTTCCAGGTTGCTACCTTTGAGACTTAGCTATGGTGACCTCCAGTCTCTGTTTCTCTCCCTTCTAAATTTCAAATTCTTGGGAAAAACCATTGAGCTGGCTCAACTTTGATCATCTCTGAAAAAGGGGTAGAGTCAAGTCACACAAGGATGGGTCCTGGGGTATCAGCATCATTGCTGGGGGAGGGAGAGTAGGATCTGCTGGGAGTGTCTCCCTGCCCCCACCCCCAGATTTTGTCTTCTACCTCTATGTTTACATCTCTTTTTCTTTTTTTTTTTGTAGTGTGAGATGATTTATTTTAGTGAATTAAACTTAAATAATAGAGAAAGATCTATCAGTCTTTAAGTTTTACACTGATAATTCTTAGTTATTTAATGCAGTATTAAATTAGATTTTATATACACATTTAAAAGCACTATTTCAGCAAAGTAGATAAAAGATGCACTTTCAGCAGCTTCATTTCAATAGATTAAACACAATTCTATTTAGGAACAATGTATCATGGCCATTTACATACATTTTATACTGATGTTTTTGAATAACTATGCAATGCTAGTTTTCAGTGAGTTTTCATATATGCATTTAAAAGCAAACTTTCAGCAGGTAGATAAAAATGGTACTTTTAGCTGCTTCAATTCAGTGAATAACTTACCTTTGAATTAGGAACGCTGCGTATGTTTACATTTCTGATGTACAAATACTGGTTCTCGAAGTGTGGTCCCCGGACCAGCTGCATCAGCATCACCTGGGAACTTGGCAGGAATACAAATGCATCTGCCCTATCCATGTTAGTCCGTTTCTGTTGCTTGTAACAAAATACCTGAAACTGGGTGATATGTAGAAAAACAATATTTATTGCTTACAGCTTCAGAGGCTGGGAAGTCCAAAGTCCAGGGAACACATCTGGTGAGGTGACTCTACTGCAATGCAGTGTGTCACCTGGTGAGAATGGCAGAGCAGAGAGAGAGCTAACTCCTCACTTCTCCTTTTAAAGCCCTCAGAACCATGCCCATGACCACCATTAAATCATTGATGGGTTAAACCATTCATTAGGGCACAGTCCTCACAATTGAATCACCTCTTCAAGGCCCCACCTTTCAGTTACCGTAATAGGATTTCCTACCGTAGACAGTTACAGTGGGGATTAAGCTTCAGTGACTTTGGCGGGACATTCAATGCACTGCAGCATCCCAGACCTACTTAATCCGAACCTGTGGGGTGAAATTAGGATCCAGAGGTCTTAGTGCTCAGTGTGTGTTTGCCTTTTTGTGCTTTGTGTGCCTGGATATTGAAAATGGGGGCTCCCTTAAGGCATCCTCAGAGCCTTTTTCATTAATAGGTGTGCTGTCAGGGTGCACTCTGCTGGCAGAAGGCCAGCTTTGCTGTCTGCTCTGTTTCTTCCCGTTCCTTCCTGAAAGGCAGCTGACAATTTTTATTTTTTGGTAAGAACAAAACTTAAACCAGAGCCTGAGGGTCTACTTAAATCTTACTAAGAAAGATATATAGGTCAGAACTTTCTCAGTTACAAAGGACAGAAGCCATGACTTAAAATTTCTCAAGCCCTGAAATAATTTCTTCACTTATGTATCTGAAAACTCCAGGAATTGGCTCTAGTTTCAGGTATGGCTGGATCAAGGTGCTCAAATGATGTCACAAATATTCTCTCTTCCTCTCTTCTCTTGTTCCCTCTTCATTGGTTTCTGACATGCTCCCTCCACATAAAGATCTCCAGCAACTCTAGGCTCAGGGGTGATGGGTACTAATAGCTTGACACTAGGTCCTTACAGACACCTTGACCCATAGTCACTTGCTTTTGAACAGTTCATTGTCAAGTAGAGCTCAGATGTGGGAATAGAGCCTTTGGGCATAAAGGTGCAGTTTACTATAAATTTTCTCAGCAGAGAAAGAAAACATTACTTCAGTCTTAAATTCATGTCACAGAGTTTGAATTAAGAAGAAACATCTCCTCTTGCTGGTGCCCACTTTATCAGAATGACAAGTTGCTTGTTGACATGTGTTTTCACTCACAAAAATTCACTTGAGGAGGAAGGAGTAAGGAACTTGTGCCTTCTAATCCTTTTTTCATTGTTTGCAGAATCTGGCTTGTTTTGCACTTATGGGGAAGGAGTAATAATACTTTGCACCCATCTTTTGCCCCACCCTCGAAGCTTTCTTCAGCTTAGAGGGGGTTGAGGCTGGAGTCAGGGAGACCAGTGAGGAGGCTGCTGCGTCAGTCCAGGAGAGATGACAGAGGCCTGAACTTGAGTGGAGGTGGGAGAGACGTGCTCAGTGGCAGGCTTGAGCCAGAGCAACGACCCAAGGACATAACTTTTAGCTAGAATAGAATAGGCCAGTGATCTACATGCTTAAAAAAAAAAAAAAAAAAACGATGAGGGAATGATTGTACTCTACATTCTAATAAATTTAACACATTTCTTGGGAAAATCTACTTAACAAGAACTGAAAACACTGTTTCATGACAAAGGTCAGATCCACCCCACCCTTCATCTGCAGCATAAAAAATTCATCTGTACATTTTGTACTGACTTGGGGATACGAAAAAGAATGAAGCATTATTTTACCAGGGATATTTTCAGTAGGTAAATTTAAGAAAGTTTGTGGCTTGAAGAATTAATGCATACCCAGTATGTGGTATGTATATCTCAGTAAGTACAGGTGTTTGGAGATGATTTATTATCTATGAGATACCTAGTAAAGATCAACACTTAGACATTAAATCCATTTTAGAGGTTGCAATTAAAGAAAACTCCTAGGGCGGTTTGCTTAAAAAAGATTATTACTATAACAAAACTGTGTTGCTTTCCTATTGAATTGGCTGAAATCATAAAACCATTTCTTGAATGGAAATTGAGTCATCTTTTCATCTAGAGAACAAAGTGACCAGACAGAGACCAACCTAAGGTATAAACTCAAAAAGAGCACCCAGTATTTCTGCTAGAAGCAACCCAGCTCCAGCTAAATAATGTTCACATGATCTCTATTAAAGAGAAATTGAAGGACAAAAGAATAATCCTGTAGTGCCTTTGAGCAACTGTTGAAAAGTCTTTCCAATGTCAGTCAAAAGCACTACAATGTACATCACTGTACACCACCAGCAAAAGCCCTTCGGATGCACCCTAGAACTACCTTTACAAAGTGAAACTTTCTTGGGAATACGGAAATGTACCAGCAACATCTAACATCAGTGACTGAATTTTCTAAAAGCGTCAGATGCATCTTTCCTTACATCTAATTTGCTTCCAACAAGTTAATGATTAGTATCAATTTTCTATTTTCAGATTTGGTTTTGGGGTCCCAGTAAATTCTGCTGTGCAGCAACTTGGTTGAATATTACGCTTTGCTACAACTATCACTGACTACCATTGTTTGGGTACCAAGAAATGTGTTAGAACTTTGCAAATATTTTCTCTGAGATATACACGACATATATTACAGATAAGGTTACTGAGTCTTAGAGAAGTTAGGTAACCCCCAAAGTCAGGAAGTGGTGACTTGGGGCTTTGAATCACATGTCTCACCCCAGAATTTAAGCTCTTAATTACTACCTTATGTTGGCTGCCCTGTTAAGTGGTCAACTGGGCTTTCAGTATTCTCAGCCTGATGAGCGTGGAGTAGAGCCTCCATCCCCTGAGTGAGGGGTGGATAGGGGAAAGGAGCCCCTGAATTCTTGACTGCACTTGCCAGGAATTTGACCTCTTCAATTGGAGTTGGCAGCCTGCCCCTCCTAGTGAGCCACACCCCTTGTTTAGGACCTGCGAGAAGTGGGAGCTCCATCATCTTGGACACAGCTGTCCAGAGTGGATGGGAGGGCGTGGGAACTGGGGTGGTAGCTAGCATGGGAGCTGAGCTGCATAGGAGGGAGGGAGTGGGTTGTGACTCGAGTGCCACAGACACTTGCAGTTCTTACTGAGTTTTAGTAGATTTCCTTGAATGAATGTTTCTTCCTTGACTTTAGGACAATTTTCAGACTTTAAATGGTTGTTTGTTTAGTAGTTTTCACCAAGTAGTTTTCCCATTTCACTGTGGAATGGGTCTGCAGAACTCCTCACATTGCCATCCAGGAAGTGGAACTCCCCAGTACTAGTCCTACCACCTCCGTGTTTATCGATGAGAAATCTGAGGCACAGAGAGGTTTAGTGACTTGCCTAAAGTTACACAGTAAGAGGCAAAGCTGTGATACAAAACCATGCAGTCTGACTCCTGAGTTTGCACTGGGCCAAAAGGAGAGATGATTTGCAGGAGTTGGCACAGACACATTTTCAGGTGGAGGAGAGGATCCAGAGCAAGTAATTCTTTGGAACCATAATAAAAACTTTGATGCCCACCTGACACTTCTGCATGCTGAGACTTGTGCCGCATCATGCTGACTTTCTTTGAGTACCTAAGGTATCTTCAAGGGAGCCTGTGCCCTACCTTTTTGTCAGGCAGCAGAAATGAATTCCGCCTAAGCCAGTATTTGTCCCTCTGCTGGATAACAGTCACCCTCCCAGAAATCTCTTTAATTGAGGTCTTTGTTTCTGCCGAAAGGGATTTGGGCTGAATGAAGGTGATTGAGTTCAGATCTTTCATGCAGGCCCTAACTGACAGTCTCCTCCTGAGATTCCTCCCACTCAGGCCCACCTCCCAGAGCCTGCCCCAGGCTTGTCTCTCATTATCAAAAATGTCCCTTCCTGTGTCTCCCTCCCCCCTCCCTCCATCCTGGCTCGCATTCTCCTAAAGAGAGAGCTTGCAGATCTAATCAACGGAGCTGTGTTGTGTGAGTGTGTGACACATTGCAGGCCATTCAGTAGCCCCCTCCTGGAGATCAGAACCTTAACTCCATGAAACGAGGCCAGTGATGATAATTTGAAACCACAGTGATTGCTGGAAAAATCTGTTGGAGTGGGCAAAACTTTGTGGCATTTACCTGCCTCCCAAATCATATATCCGCCTACTTTATAGCACTGCTTGGATAACGAATAGCCATCTCAGCACTGCATGTCCAAGGCCAGACTCTTGATCTTCATCCCCAAACCTGTTCTTCCTACAGTCTTTCCTTCTTAGATTTAACACTTCTCCCTCTTCACCACCTGCATTCGACCGATCAACAAATCTCCTCTAAAAGCAAGTTTTGAATCTCCTCCTTCCCTTCAGCTCCACTGCTACCATCATCTTGGGCCAGCACCATCTTGCGTTGGACAACTGCAGTGGCCGCCTAATTGGTCTCCCCACTATGCTCTTGCCCCTCCCCCATCCATTCTCTGCCCAGCAGCTAATCATTTTAAAAAAAGTGAATCAGATCACATTTCTCTTCTTCACAGGCTTTCCCCAGCTTCCCATTGCACTTAGAACAACTTCTCTGTTTTTTTCCCAGCCTGCAAGGCCTTGCAGCATCCAGCCTCTCACTGCCTCTCCAGCCTGGCCCTGCCCACCTCTTTCCTCACTTGCCCATTTTGCTGTCCTCTAGCCACACTGGCCTATTTCAGTTCCGATGCCAAGGCCTTAGCACATGCTGTTCTCTCAGGTCCCCCAGAGACGTCCATGCCCTAATCCCCATAACTTGTGACATGTTGCATGGCAAAAGGAAGTTTGCAGATGTCATTAATGATACAGACCTTAAAATAGGGAGAGTATCCTTTACTATCCTGGTGGGTCCAAGGGTCCTATTTAATCACATGAGCCCTCAATAGCAGAGAACTTTCTGCAGCTGGAGGTCAGAGAGATTAAAGCATGAGAAGGGATTGAGCAGCAGTGCTAGTTTAAGATGGAGGAGACAACATGATGAGGAATGCAGGTAGCCTCAGGAGCTGAGAAGCTCCTGGCTGACAACCAGTGATAAACCTGGAAGTCAGCCCTGCAATCACAAGGAATTAAATTCTGCTGAAGTCCTGGATGAGCTTAGAAGCCTTTTCTCCCCAGAGGCTACAGAGAAGAGACTGGCCGGCTGACACCTTAATTATGGCCTTGTAAGATCTAGAGCAGAAAAACCAGCAGAGCTAACCTGGATTCCAGCCTACAGAACTGTGAGATAATACATTCGTGTTGTTTTGAGCTGCTAAGTTGAATGGCAGCAATAGGAAAGGAATTTGGACTGGAATGCCCTCCTCTTCCAACTGCGATTATTGGAGTGAGCAGGACTGAAGCCATGTTGGGACCTAAAACCACATGGGCTGTAGGCAAATTTTAAAAAGACAGTTTTTTCTTGGCATGCAATACTCTGAGTTCCCTCTTTTCCCATAGTTATTTGATATTTTGAACCTTGGTTATGGGGCAGGATGACATTATTTACATGAATGTAAAGTTGTTTTCCAGCCAGCCTGAAGCTGCAGACTTGCACATACTACTGAGACCCTAAGATAACAGGAAAGATGGGAGCAGAAACCAGAGTCCTGGTGAGACTTTGCACCTGAAACCTTGCATGAAGCCCTCGCTGCTCACGAGCCCCTCCCTCCTGCTTTTCATTTCCCACGTTCTATTCCCTCAACCCCCTCTTTAAAACCCCTCAGTGAACCTGAGTCTTTAAGATGGCTTTAGTCTGGCCATTTTCCTTCAGGTTTACCGGAGAGATGGGTGAGCTTACATCTCTCCTCAGGCCACTGATATTCCTGAATAAAAGCTGATTTCCATTTTCACCAACATTTGACTTTTGGGTTATTTTTTGTCTGGGGGCCGGCAGCCAGACCTGTGTGTTTGATATCAAATTTTGCGGAGCCTCAGCTGGGAGCTGAGTGGCCCTTGTAGCACTATTTTCCTGGATGGCCCATTCTCCTGCTCAGACTCAACCATTCCCTGATTAGTCCGTCTAAAGTAGGCCCACCGGCTATTCTTTCTCAGGCTATCCTCTTCCTTTCTAGCATTAACCACACTTGGCTTTATACACTTTTTGAGAGGCAGTATGGTACAGGAGGGCTGGTGCAACACTCACATATGCTGGATCTGAAGGATTCAAAACCTAGCTCATCCTATTTGCTACTTATGTGATGTTGGCTGAGTTATTAACCTTTCTATGCCTTAGTTTCACATCTTTGAAGTGGTTATAACACCAGCTCAGCAGGTTGTTGTGAGGATGGAGTGAGCAAATATCTATAGGCACGTAGAACAGTATTTGACATAAAGCAGGTTCCAATAGTTGAAGTTACTAACTATGCATTTGTTGAGTGGATTTCTAGACCTGGGATCAGCAAACTGGGTCAAATCCAGCCACTATCTGTTTTTGTAAATACAGTTTTATGGGAACACAGTCGTGCCTATTCATTGACATATCATCTCAGGCACTTTCCTGCTATCATGGCAGAGTAGTTATGACCATATGGCCTGCAAAGCCAGAATTATTTATTCTCTGGCCTTCTACAGAAAGTTTGCTCTAGACTGTAAGCTCCATGAGGGTTGAGATCACATCTGTTTTGTTCATCTGTGTCTGCATTTCTTGGCACACTGCCTGGCCATCATAGGTACACAGGTTGAGACGGTAAAAGTTGAATTGTGTATCAGGCCAGTATTCCTCATCCAGGTATGAAAGAATGTGGGCTCTGTCCTTGCTTCCCTGACCAGCAGTAAACCCTCACTCCAGCACAGGCAGAGCCCCATAGTGTTGGAAGTGGCATTTCACTCCATCCTCATTCTACTCTATCCGCCTCATTAATGCTCTTTCGCTAGGGCATCTTGGGCTTTAACATCAAGTGCCATTTTTGCTTTCTAAATGAAAGCTGCTTTGTAGCTGTAGTTAATAAGCTCAGTGTTCTTCAGCTGTTCATCTCCCAGATCGGTACCTGAGTTGAACTGTCTGGAATGTCTCGGAGGTCACAACGTCAAACTGGCCAAGGTGTAAACTGGTAGGAGCCGCAGACCACACTGTACTGTAATGAAACTCTGATATGAGCTTTAAATCGCCCTTTTAAAAGCCCAAAGATAGCGTTGGCCTTTGACCCATGTTGCTGGCAAGTTGTAAAGTGTCTAAAATTTGTATCAAATACATCAGTGCCCTTCCTGCAGCTGTGGTTTACAGGCTGGTCTGCTGCCATCTATCATGATAGTTTCATGTTTCTATTCTCATACTCTTTAATTATTCCACGGGGGCTTCCAGAGGGTTTTTAGTTAACATATTACACTTGCAGGGAAATGAGGTTACCTTTGCATGAGGTGAAAGACAGAGTTGATTGCTAATTGAGCTGTTTGCCATCAGGACCAGCTCTATCAGCAACTATCCAGTTGCTATGACGGGGCGGAGGCTGGCATGTCCTCAAGTATTCCTCTACTGATGCCTCGAAGCCTACCATTGGTTAATAATTCCCTTGCATCATGCACTGTCTGCTTTAGGGCCATACTTTTTTATCTTCTGCAAATGTTTTTTGAAGTCATAATAAAGTTCCAAAATTCTAAGCTTCCCCTTGACTGATTTGGGCAGGCGAAAGCAGAACTGAGTGTTGGGGTTCCTTAAGGACTGTGGTTGGGAGATCAGGGAGGGAGAATTGGAAGGGGTGGGGGCTGCTTTACAGCTTTGCCTAGCTAGGGTCAGCCCAGCTGTGAAATCATAGCGGGCTGGTGTTGTTTTTAGGAGGTAAGAACTCAGATACCGTATTTGTGCCAACCCACCCAGGAAGATCAAGCATCCACTGTAGCCTTGAGATGAATTTTGTGTCTCTCACTGTCCTGTCATCTAGAAGTCCAGGGAGCGGAAGGTGAGCCGTCAGTGTCCACCTGTAACTCCCCAGGTCACCAGACAAGAGGCCTCATTGCCCTATGGGAAGGAGTGTGGAACTCTGATCCTTCTTTAATTTCCCCCAGTTGTGGGTGGTGGTGAGTGAGATGACAGTATTACAGTCTCAACCTGAAAACCATTAACCAACCTCAGAGCACATAAAGTTTGTGCAGTTACGGTAGGTACCACTTAGTTACTTCATATACATAAATGTTGTCCTTTAGCATAGATGAATCTATTCAACTCTCAGTGCAACAGTTTATCTTTAAAATGGGCATAAAAGTAGTAGTTACTTGGTAATGAGATTGTATAAATTAAGTTAATACACAGAAAGGTCTTAGAACAGTCTTTGGCCCATAGTAAGTGTTCAACAAATGTTAACATTAATACTTCTTGTACTATTACTATGGTTGCTATTATATAATTTAATATCATGCTTTTTCACTTTTTTATGCTACTTTTTTTTGTAATCCACCTGGATTTTGTTCTTGGGTAGTATGAGGTAGTTATATTTTTATTCTCTTCGCAAATGGATATCTGATTTCTCTTATAACACTTGTTTTATCCCCAGTGATATGAAGAGCCACCTATATCCTACATGAAATTCCTATTGCATGTGGGTCTGTTCCTAATCTCTCAGTTTAGTTCCATTATCTATTTGTTTATTGATGTTCTAGAGTCATACTGTTATGTGCTATAACTTTATTAGCAAATTAGATAAGAAAATTGCCCCTATTGTATTAAAAACTATTTTCTTAGAAATTCTTAGGCATTTTCTACATGAGTTTTAGTATTAGCTTGACATAATTAATTAAAAAATTGGGGGGGTTTGATTGAAATTGCATTGACTTTATAGGTAAATTTGTGAAGAACTAAATCTTAAAAGTATTAAATCTTTTCATTCAGGATCATTGTAATTCTCTCCTTTAGTAAAAATTTCTAGTTTTCTTCATTTTTTGTCTTATGTATTTCCTGATAAATTTATTCCTGGGTATCTGGCTATTTAGGCTTCTTCTGGGAATGGAATCTTTTCCCATGACATTTTCTAATTATTTTTCTTGTGGTTGATCTTGGATATGGCTACCTTACTGAAGTCTCCTTTTGTTCCAATGATTCTAATAAGTACTAATAGTAGTTGATTCTATAGGATTTTCTAAGTTGATAAACATATCGTCTTAAAATAATGACGTTGTGTCTCTCTTTGCCCAATATTAAGACCTCTGTTTCTTTTCCTGTTTAAAAATAATAAATTTTTTTTTTTTGCAAATTACATTGGCAAAGATTTCCAGTGCAATTTTGACTATGAGGGCCAGTGTTGGCATCTTTATCTTATTCCTGATTTAATTCTTTGATGTTTTCCACTAAATATGATGTTAGTGGTAGGTAGATAATCTTAATAATGTTAAAAAAACCTTCCTCTTATTCTAAGTTTGTTAAAAGTTTTTTTAGGAACATATGTTAAATCTCATTAAATGTTTTCATGATTTGTTGGTTTTTTCTTTTTAAGCTTGTTGATGCGGTAATTACATTAGTTCAACATCAATTTAATGTTGAACCATTCTCTTATTCCTAGAATAAACCCTTCATATCGATTTCAAAGTATTATTTCATACACTTTTGAATTTGATTTGCCAGAATTGAGTTTAGGATTGTTTCACTTGTATCCATTTTTGAGATAGCCCTGTAGGGTGGTGTGTTAGTTTCTAAGGGCAACTGTAACAAATGACCCTTTTTCTGAATAAGGTCACATTCACAGGTTCAGGGCATTAAGACATGGACCTATCGTTTTGGGGCCACCATTCAACCCACTACGGGTGTGTCACTAGTGCAGCACTCTGCCTTCTGAGCACATGGGGGGATTGCATTTCTTGGACCCCCTTGGGGCTGGATCAAGCCATGTTAGTAGTTTTGGCCAATGAGTTGGAAGTGGAAGTAATGTCACACTTCCAGGCCAAGCATTTTGTTGCTGGTGGAAGATGTCTAGGGCTACTTTTTCGTCCTTTTGACTCAGTGACCAGCAACATTTAAGGCCCTCCTGGGCCCTTGAGTAACTTTAATGAGCCCAGACTCTTGCCAACCAGCGATGGACATGCAGCATGAGCGAGAAATAAACCATAGTCATTTAAATGAAGGGTTGGCAAACTATCTGTAAGGGACCAGGTAGTAAATATTTTAGACTTAGTAGGCCAAGGAGTGAAATCAAGGATATTATATAGGCACTTAGGTAATAAAAGAGAAAATAAATTTTAACAAATTTTTTATTGACAAAATTAAAAATATCATGATAATAGATTATAATTTTTTATAATACAGGTTTCTTAATGAGAAGAATGGAAATTTTTTTTTGTTTTCTGGCTGGGGATAACTTTTCACATAATTGGAGTTCAAAGTTAGTGTTCTATATGATCAAAAAAATCAATTGCAATGTTTATTAATGCTGATCTATAATGAGATTTTGCATATTTCACCTTTAAAAAATGTCTTTCCACACAGATTGGTACTGCCAATGCTGATATCAGTCCATTAGCATATGCTTTCAATTGAGCATATTCACTGCTTGGAAGGAAGGTAAATTAGACAGCACCCCTCTCCTAGGAGTTCACAGTCTAGAAGGGAGACAGACATGTGATATCTGCAAAGTAGAGATACAGTATTCATTCCTCATCTTTCAGGACAGTGCATCACTTCTCCTAAGAAGATTTTTCTTGTTCTCTTAGGCCCCAACTCCTATGTGCACTTCAAGCTCTTGGTTCACATCTTTCTTATTGTCTTGCAAGATTACTTTTTAATGATTACTTGGTATAGCTCAGAGCATGGTGTTTAGGAACACAGTCCATTTGGGTTCCAGTCCTGGCCCTCCCAAAATGTTGTTGTAACCTCAGTCATGTTAGTCTACCTCTCTGTGCTTTGGATTCTATAAATTCAGTTCCTCAGTTGCATTAGCCATATTTCCATTGCTCAATAGTTGTATATTGCTAGAGGCTGACATATTGGACAACGCAGACACAGAACATTTCCATCGTCATAGAAAGTTCCATTGGGCAGTATTGGAAAATTATCATTTTAACAGATTTTCCATTTTTTGTTCTATAATTACACACAGTCTTTAAAAAAGTAGCTTGGAGTTATTTTTCTGGAGATATGTTCATTTTTGCATTCCTAGCGTTGTTTCTGTACATCTCTCTCTCTTCCTCTTTCTTTTTGCTGGTTAGAAATTAGAAATACCGAAAGTTCTTCTCTTTTACTGGTCTTCTTGAAGAATGTTTTAGTTTTAGTAAGTCTATTATTTAAAACATTTAATTAATTAATATTTTGTTATGAAGGAGTTTATTACCAACTCCTTTCTACTTTTTTGGAGTTTATTTTGCAGTGGTTTTTATCTAGTTGCTTAAGTGCTTAGCGTCCTTGATTCTTATAAATACTTGATTTTTAAGCTAAAACTTTTTAAAATTTGGCTGCATCCCATAGGTTTTGTTATGTAGTGTTTTCCTTTTTATTCATTTACAGATAGTTTGTAATTTTAGTTTTTAAATTGAAAAATCCTAAGAAAGACTTCTTTCCGTTATTTATTTATTTTTTGGTCATTAATATCCAATTGCATTGCTTTGTGGTCAGGCAAAGTAGATTGTATAAATATGAGTTTGAGGAATTGTTTTTTATTTTTTTTTCTTTTTAAAGGCTTATGTATTATCTATTGTGTAACAAATTACCCCAAAACTTAGTAGCTTAAAACAACAAACATTTATTATTTCTCAGAGTTTCTGAGGGTCAGAAATCTAGAAACAGCTTAGCTGGGTGGTTCTGGCTCAGGATCTCTCCTGAGATTGCAACAAGCGGCCAGTAGAACTCCAGGCATATGATGATTAGACTGGGGCTGGCATGATGATTCACTCCCATGGCTGTTGGCAGGAGGCCTCAGTTCCTCACCACGTGGGCTTTACCATATGGCCGCTGGCTTCCCCTAGAAGCAGTGATCAGAGGGTGAGTAAGAGTGGTGTCATGCAGCCTTTCATGACCTAGTTTTTGAGTCGCACCATAACATCCATCTAATTCTATTTATCAGAGGGATACACTAAGCCCAGCTCATACTCAATGGGAGAGACTACACAATGGCATGATTACTGGGAAACAGGGTGACCAGGGGTCATCTTGGAGGCTGCTGATCACAGCCAGGTACATGGTTAATTTTTGGTACTTGTTCCTTTAGTTTGAAAAGAATGTTTTGTCTCTGTTTGTTGGGATGTGTTCCATGGAGAGCTATTCAAGCTAACTTGTCAATGGCAGTAAGTCCTCAAAATTCTCTCTCATTTCTGCTTGCTTCATCAGTTGATTTTGGCCTTGGATAAAGTCCATCCTGATGCTTGTTTCATGTGCACTTGAAATGAATATGCGTTCTACAGCTGTTGGGTGGATGGTCTATAAATGTCAGGTAGAGTGTTAGCTAGGGTTATTCAAGTCTTCTATATCCTTACTGATTTTCTGTCCGCATTTTCCATTAATTACCGAGAGGAATGGCAAAATCTCTAACCATGATTGTGGATTACTCTATTTCTCCCTTTAGCTCTGTCAGTTTTTGTTGCATGTGTTTTGAAGCTCTGTTATTAGGTGTGTCACATTTAGAATTATGTCTTGATGAATTGGTCACCTTATCGTTATGGAATGATTCTCATTTTCTCTGTAATATTTCTTGTCTATTTTGGCTGATTTTTATGCTTAGTGTTTGCATAGCTTATCTTTTTCCATCCTATTTTTTGTCTGCTTTTTTAAAATTTAAATTTTATCTGTAACAGCATAAAGTTGTGTCTTACTTTTTAAAATCCAGTCTGATAATCTCTGCCTTTTATTTGTGATGTTTAAGATTAGTTGATTTTAGAGACAGATGTATTAAAATCTCCCACAGTGACTGTTGACCTATCAATTTATTATTATTTTTTTCTGTAACAGATTTTGCTTTACATATTTCAAAACTAAGTAGTGATGTGCTTTATGAGTTAGAAACTGCATTTGGCTCCAGGTAACAGAGATCTAAGGAGAAGCTTAAAATAGGGTAAGGGGTTTATTTTTTCTTTACATAAAAGAAGTATGAAGCTGGCTGCCAGGCCTGTTATGGTTGCCCCACGAAGTCACCAGGCACCTAGGTTGGTTCCTTCCAGCTTTCTGTTCTACCAGCGCCAGGATGTGACTCTCATCCTCACGAATGTGAGACGGTTGCCAGAGCTCTGCCCATTATATCCAATTATCATACTGGAAGAAGAGAAAGGGCGAGGGGTAAAATAATGCACACTAACTGTATTAGTTCATTTCTGTTGCTTATAACAGAAATACCCGAAACTGGGTAATTTATAAAGAAACACTATTTATTGCTTACAGTTTCAGAGGCTGGGAAGTCCAATGTCCAGGGAACACACCTGCTGAGGGCCTTGTGGGTAGTGATGCTATTCAGTGATGCAGGATGTCACACGGCAGATGGCTTGAGCAGAGAGAGAGCTTCTCATGCGATCTCTTTTTAAATAAGCCATCAGAACCATGCCCATGACCACCATTACACCATCAATGGATTAATCCATTCACTAGGACATGGTCCTCTCAGTCTATCACCTCTTGAAAGCCCCACCTTTCAATTGCCATAATAGAATTTCCCACCCTCTTAACACTGTCACATTGGGGATTAAGTTTCTAATACATTAAACTTTGGGGGGACACAATTCAATCCATAGCACCAACCTCATCTAGCAACTTTAATTTAAATGTCACCGCCCAGAACATGACCACTTTTGCCACATGGAGGTCAGGAAGTGGATTCTAATAGCTGGACATATGGCTGCCCTAAATAAAATTGGGGCTTTATTTCTAAGATAGAAAAGGGGAACAGATACGGAGCAGGAAACTGGCAATCATTTCCCCAGAAGCCTAAAGATTCTAAATAATTACATTTATAGGTAGGTTATACCTTTAGCTATACAACATTTTATTCTTTGACTTAATGCTTTTGCTTTGAATTATATTTTGCATGATATTAATATTGCTATACCTGTTTTTTGTTACTGTTTGCCAGGTGTGTGTTTGTACTCACTGTGTTTCAGTCTCTCTGGGTCATTAAAAAATAGTATACTGTCTTATAAACAATAGAAAGTCGGATTTTATTGTTTTAAAGCTGGAGAGCCTGTTTTTTCCCATGGGACTCAACCCACTGATGTTGTCATTTCTGGTATGTTGGGTTTTCTTGTTCTCTGTCCTCTCCTTTCCTATAGTATCCTTGTCTTACTAGATGAGTGCGATCACTGCTTGATGAGTGTCATCTCTTGAGGATGTAAATAAGAATTACTTTTAACGTGCTCTCTGTCCTCGGCTTATCTTTGTTGTTACTGCTTATCTTGGCCCTTCTCTTTCATGCTGTTGCTTTGCCTTAAGCACCTGGAATTGCCAGTTGGAGCTCTGTGCACGGCTGATATCATTGTCTTTACAGTTCTCTTGCTCGCTTTCCCTATCGGGCCTCTCCCTGATTGTAGGTTCTGTGTAATTTGGTAGGGTTTGCTAATTGTGGTCCAGAGTGCTGCACTTTGGGATACCTGGCTGGGAAGTAGATGGGCAGGCCAGGGACCCCGTGATAACCAAAGTATGAAGACATTTGTGCTGGGGGTGGGGGTTTGGTTATGTGGGGGAGTTGCGCTGGGGTTGGGGGATTTGGTGCTGGGGGGATTGTTGCATTCCTCCCTTGGACAGAGCTGCCTCCCCTCACTGTCCCATCAGTGTCTTTGTGTTGGTCCTGAGTTTCTGCCAGCTCTGCTCTGAGGCCCCAGCTCCTATACCTGGGGCGCAGGTAATTCCCTTTCTTCAGGGCTGCTCTCAGTTTTTGCCCTGAAGCCTAACATTACTGCCACTGTACTCAGCTTCATAAGGGGGACCCAAATTCATTTCTTAAGTTTCCCTGGCATTGGCTAGTGGGCATCTCCTGTCCCTGGAGCCTGTGCCCTGTGAGGCTGGCCTTGCATGTGTCTGTTCCTGCCCCAGATGTCAGGACACCTCTGGTCTTTCTGGGTGGCTTTTCCTTTCTCTGTTCATAATTCTTGGTCAATTTAGTTCCATTTGCTTTCTGTCTTTCAATAATTCATCGCTCTTTCAAGTTCTCTGATGGATTCCTTCCTATGCTTTTTCTCCCTTGCTTTTATAGGCATATTCTTTTAAAAATATGATTTATGTAAATTTAAGAAATTTTGAAAGTAAATTTTTGCCTGGATATTTTATTTCTGCTCAATACCACCTAATCAACTATTTTACAGCTTTTTATGTGGTCTTTTACAATTTTTTCTTGCTATAGAGAAAGGGAAGTTTATGCAGTATATATTTAATGTTTCATATAGGAGAGATATTGTTTTGTCTAATTTGTATCCAGTCATTTTTAGAATTTTGGTATTATTACCATAGTTTTCCAAGTGGCTTCTTGGGTTTTCTAAAGAAACAACCACAATTCCTGCAAATAATTTTAATTTTTCCTGTTCAATAGTTATACCTTTTATGTGTGTTTTCATATTTTAGATTGTTTTTAAAGTGGCAGATTATCAATTGTGAATGTGAGGAATTAAAGAGTTATCTCATTTTGTGGTGTGAGGTTACTATTCTTTTACTTGACACTTGAGCAAATTCACGTGGGGTCCAGAGTGTGAACTTTGTCCAGCCTTAGATTCCTCAGGACGTATTTGCTAAAATCTGCCCTTTCCCTCCCGTAATAAGAGTGACTGCATGTGTGTTTTCTTTGTTCACAAAATAAAACAATGTTCTATCATATGCTTTATTGTAGATCTTGTGGGGAAATCAGCTGTTCTGATTTTTGAACTCCTGTGCCTAAGGAACAGAGTGATTTCTGGTGCACACAAAGCTCCTTTCATGTAAGACTATCAGGTTTAAAGGGTTCTGCTCCCATGGCTGAGTTCTTAATTTTGTGCTTGGAACATCATAGCAGCCTGGTTAAGCTTGGCTTTTAGGTTTGAAAGGAAATGAGAAAGCTTCAGGTTTTTTCTGACTTTCTCTTAACAACACCAACAGCAACACCTCACCCCTGATCCCCAACATCACCACCAATAAATTAAATGGCATGACTTTTAAAGTATCATCAGAGAAATGAACCTACCTGAGTGGGAAATTGTATAGATTATTGACTTATGGTTTATCAGCTCCACATTCACCCTTTCTGCCTGATCTGTGAAAATGGATCTGGGTCCTTAAAGTATTTTCCCACCATGGTTTTGCCAGTAGAGAGTGTTGGCAAGACATCCCAGGAGGAGAGAGTTTTGCCTCCTGGATGTGGTGTTCTTGCTCAGCAGGCTTTCTCCAGCTCCACCCGGCTCCTGCCCTGTCTGCAGCCTCTGCATGCTCAGCTCTGGAGTATGCAGTGGCCAACAGCTCTGCTGGCATCCTCGTGGCTGGCTTTGGAGCAGACTGCCTCTGGCTCCTGCAGGGCTGGCGGCTAGGAGCATTCCACAGCCAGAAGCTTCCCCTAGCACATCTTCATCAGGTGACAGTGCCTCTGGTGAGACCCTCCCCACGAACACATTTCCTCAGCATCTCAGAGACTCCCCGAATGTCTTCTCTTCCGTCTAGTAAGCCACAGCTGTGACCTTTGTAACAGGTTTTAGCCCTGGGGTGAAGCAGGGATCTCAGCTGTAGTGGCTTCTCCTTGTATCTGCTATTCCCCTAGCTCTTTTCCCTTCTTATTAGCTGGTCCTTTGCAAATCTGATCCCCTTTTGTAGTTACTACTTCTTATGTTAAACTTTTACTCTTCAAATGACTGTGTGGTTACTTTCTCCTTATTGTACTCAGATTGATTTGGAAATCCTCCCAGTTAGACAGTTAATCTCTGATCATTGTCAAATGGATCCCGGGGAATTTGAAAAGGGAAGAGAAAAATTACAAGAGCATGTAATGCGAGAAAAACAGAGAATCAGCCTCTTCATTTCTCAGGAAAGTCGCTGGTTCTGCATTCAGGTCATTTATCACAGGATGCTTTTAGTTACTTTTATTAAATTCAGATCTGCCAGAGGAACCGAAAGTGTCAGCCAAAGATTGGTCCCTGGATTCTGCCCTCAGCTCTCTGCTTATCTCCTCCCAGGCTGCTATTGTCACTCCCAAATTTCTGTCTTTAGCTCTGATTATTCCCTTAGGTCTCAGCCCCCACATCACCATCCTCCTCTTGGAAACTTGAAAATGGAATGCAGAACCATAGTCCGGGTTCAAGTCTTGGTCCTGCCACTTGCTCCCTACATGACCCTGCTCGGTTCTCCCATCCATGAAAGGGGGATAATATATATATTATATTATATAGGGTTAGGGTGGAGCTCCCTCGTGGAGCTTCCACAGTGGTTACGTGAGCTAATATGCGTGAATGACTTAGAATGCTATTGCCCCAGTGGTGAGCTCTCAGCAAATGTGACTATATTATTGCCGGATGTTTTTCTTGGATATTTTTATTTTACCTTCTATTCAACACATCTAAAATCTGCAATCTTCATATTTGCTCCCCTTGAATTTGTACTGTTTTGATTAATGACCCCAGTCATTTGGGTCTTAGAATATGATGTCTGCTTTCTCTCTCTGTCCCCCCATCCCATTAGCCTCCAAGCCAGGGCAGTCTTGTTTTCAGCGTCTCTCACACATCTCCTTCCTCTTTATGTTCTCCTGTACCCACCTGGCTTATGCCAATCTATTTTAGTAGACTGACACTGCTTACCCACCTGCATTTTTCACAGTGCAGAGACATTGATCTTTCTAAACCATGTCATTTCCTTGCTCAGCCATCTCCATTGTCTTCCAGTTGTCTAAACCTCTTTAGCTTGGCATGCAAGGTCCTTCATTTTCTGATTCCAACTTGTATCTCTAATTACTTCTCTACCTAAGTCCTCTATACCAGATAAATGTTCTGCTGTTTTTCCACACAGGCACTATGTTTTCTTTTTCTTAAGTTAATTCCTCTTTCTCACCATCCTGGCTGGAAAGTCCTCTCCCCACCCCCTCCTTCCAGCACCTGTCTTTTTCTTGTCCTCTTCATTCTACCATATTCAACTGCAGCCCACCACTCTCCTGACCCCATGGAGGAGAAAGACTGTTCATCCAGCACGCTGCTTTTCATTGATACTTCTTTTCACAGCTGTCCTATTTTCTTGACAAGTTTCACTAAGCATTCAGCAAAGATTTGCAGACCTCTGACAATAGAAACAGTTTTTCAACTTGGTGTGTGTGTGTGTGTGTGTGTGTGTGTGTGTGTGTGTGTGTGTGTGTCTGTCTGTCTTCTACAGTGCCTCATCCATTTTAGGTACTAATATACATGAGGCACTAATATACATTAGATCGAATTAAAAATGTCACTACATCATATTGCTTTAACCATATGATTGAAGCAGTCTATTTTCCCCAGCAGTTCTTTATTAGTAATTTAACGATTTGATCTTTTGTCTTTCAAGCAATAGCACTTGCTGAAATTTTTGGAAGAAAATAGAAGGAACTGTAAAATTGGGAAAATCGAATCTGTTTTGGTTTCCCTTATGTGATTTCAGAAAAGTTAGCAACATTAGAAACATTTTAGTCTGAATCACAGACTCCTGGGCTGTCAAAGGTGAAATCTGAGAGTCACTGGTGCAAGTACAGACCAAAAAAATAATAAAGGGTTGACAATTACAGAGAACATTTAAAGTTATGAAGTGAAATAAAATGGAAATTTTGGGCTTGGGGTAGTAGGATCCTTAAATTCCTAAAGAGATATTAGGAAAATTCTTCTAGAGTGTTTTACATTTGCACCCTGTAATCCATTTATTTAAGCGAGTTTACATGTAGAAAGTTACCATTTGTAAATGTGAAAATTATCATTTGTAAATAAATATGAGAAGCAAATTCCAAGGGCTAGCATCTTGAGCATGTTACCACGGACAGGAGGAGAGGACACTAGGTCACTGGGGCTGTGAATGCTTCCCAATTAAAAGTCTTCGTGGTCATTGTTTCAGAGCAGATGAGTCCTGGGGTAAATCCTATCTCTATCTGGCCCTTCAATCTACTCTTAATCCAAGTGACCATGTTGAACTACAGAGTCAGGCAGGTACCTGTGGTGGTTTTGATTAATAAAATAACACCAGATAAATTCAAGATTGAACTTAATTAGAAGCTTTTAGATTTTCATAGAGAAGTCTATATTTGGGTGATTATTTTCTAAATCCATATCAGACTCCCTAATTACTGTTATAAATGGCTTCTATGCTCAGTCCCAACTATGAGGCTGACAATTAACTTTAAAAAAGTCTTTAAATTATATTGAGGTTCAGTTAAAAATGGGGTGCTCCAGTCAACAGCTGGGCATGTTGTGTTTGTCTGCTGGACTGAGGCAAGTCTCCTGGGTGCTGAGCAGCAGCCGGAACATCTGTCCCCATGATGAGTTCTCAGTGTCTCCAGACAGAGAGACCAAAACCAGCAGTAGAGGGAGAAAACAGCCAGGGGCCAGGCTCAATTCTTTTATGTGCAGCTTTTCATGTATTACCATTGGATTTTATATCTGTGGAGACTGGAAATTTGAACATAAGTGGTACAATTTTTGGAAAGTCTTTCTAAAACTTTGACGACCAAGGGGAAGAAGACATCTCTGGTATGCATTTGAATTTTTCAAGTATGAATATATCGGCCATGATAATGAAATCCAAGCATACAAGCAGTCAAAGTGGGCTTCTGAATTATAACTTAAGCTTATTACATAGATAAAACATGTCGAATCTACATTGATGAAAACACATAAATCACTCATAAAGTGCAGTACGGATGCCAGGACTATCGGATGAATGGCTTCTCTGCAGCAGAGGTTTGGGCTCCAGACTCTGGTTTTCAGCACTGTCCTGCCACATTTCCAATCAGTCAACTGTGTAGGATGAGAAAGTCATTACTTCATAGCAACTCATTAGTTTCTTCATTTGTCTATTCCTCGCTGAGAGGCAGATGAAGACTGTTAGGCTCCTGCCCTCCAGGAGCTCATGTCTGGTGGGGGAGATGGGTGTGGACACAAATCACTAATAATAACATGTGTTATATATATTATTTATATTATATATATTTATAATATATATAAATATGTTATATACAAATGTTATAAACATGTTATAAATGTGTTATAACATTATAAATATATATGTTAATTAAATAATATATGTATAAAATCTCAACACTTATATGCAATAAATGTTGAAATGGAGGTGTGTGCAAGTGCCACCAGCATGTGGAGAACAGGTGGATCTGAGAGGACATCCCAGAGGAGGGGTGCTTAAAGAGGTGACATTGAGTCAGTGCTTCCCTGGAGACTCTATGACATTAGTTGATATTGAGTTAAACAGCCATGTAGATTTACAGAATGATCTGGGAAGATTTTAGAGGGTATTTCTTCATTTTACAAATGGGAAAAGTGACTCAGAAAGATAAACTGATTTAGCTAAGGTCACATAGCCAGTCAGTCCCCAACTCCTACTGAGGCCCTTCTCTGCGTATTCTGTACTTAGAAATACCCCAGATAGGACATTTTCCTCTCAACTGCCCAATTTAAGTATTTAAATATTTAATACTAAGTATTTCTTCATGAAAGAAAAGACTCAATTAAATTCAGGAAGTCAGCATCATGGATAGAAAACAACAAGAAAACAAATGCTGTCTTGGGTTGAATACCAGTTTCCTATTGCTGCTGTAACAAATTACCACAAACATGTTGGCTTAAAACAACAGAAATTTATTCTGTCATAGTTTGAGAGGCCAGAAGTCTGAAATCAGTGTCTTGAGCATGTTACCATGGACAGGAGGAGAGGGCACTAGGTTGCTGGGGCTGTGAATGCTTCCCAATTAAAGGTCTTTGTGGTCATTGTTTCATTGTCTGAAATCAGTGTCACTGGGCTTAAGTCAAGGTATTGCCTACCTTCTAAGACTCTAGGAGAGAATCCTTCTAGCCTCTGGTGGCTCAAGCGTTCCTTGGCTTGTGGCCACATCACTCCAATCTCTGCCTCTGTCTTCACATCACTGTTTCTTCTTCTGTGTGTCTAATTCCCTTTTGCCTCTTTCTTTTAAGGACATCTGTGATGGCATTTAGGGCCCACCCAGACAATCTCTTCATCTCAAAATCCTTAATTCCTTAATTTAATCACATCTGCAAAGACCCTTTTTCCCAATAAGTTAACATTTTGGGGGGTATGACATAGACTTACCTTTGGAAGACATTATTGGCCTATTGCAGGTTGCATAAAGGAGGACTGGATCATAGTGGAGGTGAGAGCTGTAGTCTATTCTCCCATGGCTAGCTAGACTTCAACTTGAAATATTTGTTCATTTCTGGGCCCCACATCTGCAGGGGAATGGAGAGAATTTGAAGCCCACTCCGAGGAGAGTAGACAGGAAGGTAAAGGGCTGTTTGGGAAAGGATGCTGGAAGTGTGGGATGTGAGTGTGGAGGAAAGAGGCCTGGGGCTGTGGGATGGGGTCTGTGGCTGGACAGACTGAAGGCAGATGGACGGCACCTGTGAGTGGGGCTGGAGGGTGGCCAGGGCTTGACTCCACATCCTTTCTGTCATCACCAAAGTGACTCATGAGATAGACTCCAGCAGAGTGGAGACTGGAGGAGATGACGCTAAGGCTCCTTCCAGCCCCCGGTTCCTGTGATTTGCAGGGATTTCTCCCATCAGGGACTCACTGCTTTATTCTCAGTGGACGGAGACCAAATGCTGGCAACTTTGGGATGCCAGGGTGTTGACAATGCTCCTGGGAGGATCGTGAGGCCATTGCAGATTTTGGAAGAGGAGAATGACAGGATTCAACATACTTTCCAGAAAAGTCTGTGTGACCATTTGAATAAATGTAGTCACTGAAGAAGTGACTTTTGTACAAAAGCATTAAGAATATTAGGAAATGCTTCTATATTTAAAATTGCCTGTTGCCAAAAATGATTTTTCTTGCTTCACTGGATTTTTAAAACACTGCTTTCCTGAGGCCATGAACAGTTTTCTATAAAAACCATATATATAAATAAAACATCATTTATTTAAAACTATGTGTAAAATTATATATATAAAACATACATAATTAAGGGCCAGCCCGTGGCTCACTTGGGAGAGCATGGTGCTGACAACACCAAGTCAAGGGTTAAGATCCCCTTACTGGTCATCTTTTTTTAAAAAAAAACACAACATAATTATATACGTGTGTATATAGTTATTTATAAAATACGTATAACAAATATGTATATATAGGCATGTACATATAAACTATATATAATTATGTATGTATATGTGCATATATATGTATCATTGTTCCAGAAGATTCCAAATTTAGGTCTATAGCTGAAAGCTACACTGCCTTTTCTTTCTGTGCATCTATCTTTTTTCTGTGAATAGCATGATATCCACCATACTCCTAGTGCTTGGTAGCTCACTGTGTCCCTCAAAGCAATGACTTGGAACATCTCTGTGTTGTCCTTCAGGCCACTCATCTGAGGTACAATGGGGAAGTGAGAGCTTTGGGATCTTGGCCAGGAGACAGTTCCTAAGTGTCTTGGTCTTGGCTTTGGGGCTGATGTCCCAGCCGCAGCAGACTGCATATTCATGCTGTCACATAATTCCAGCTGTCAGGAAGTGCACAGTGAGGACCAGCTCTCGGCAAAGGGTAGACAGTCTACTAGGTTTAGCCAGGTCTCCAGCACCAGGCTGTCCACCAGCATTACCATATCTGTACAGGAGTCAGCCCAGGTCTCCAGCACCAGGCTGTCCACCAGCATTACCATATCTGTACAGGAGTCAGCCCAGGTCTCCAGCACCAGGCTGTCCACCAGCATTACCATATCTGTACAGGAGTCAGCCAAGCCTTGAGAAGGCACAATTCCTAAGTCCAATGGGTCCAACTCATTTACTTGGTACTTTAAACTTTTAGACTTTTTAGTGAAGAATCACATTCCTGCGGGTAAGCACACAAATCCTAAATGTCCAGCTCAGATTTTCCCTAAGTGTACTCACCCTTTCTTGATCATCCAGCTCTAGTAAGAGCATGTTGTCTTCACCCCAGAGACCTGCTGGTCCCCTCCAGTCACTATGCCCCAGGAGTAACCTGCCTCCTGGCTTTTGTTGGTGTAGCTTGGAACAGTTTTGCCTGTGTTTGTATGTTATGTGAATGGAATCATGCTCCCGTACCCTTTGCTGTCTGGTTTCTCTTGTCAGTGTTATGTTTGTGAGATTCATCCGTGTTGCCATGGCTGGGGCTTCTTCATTCTCGCTGCTGGTAGTAATTCATTGGTGAGCATGCCACAATTTATTTATTTGTTCTATTGAGAGAGAGCTTCCAGTAGTCCATTTCTCTATTTTATTATTGATAACTAGGTACTATTCATTCTACTCTTTGGGTGGTTTTCAGTTTGGAGATATTAGAAAAGTTGCTACCATGAACATTCATGCACGTGTCTTTTGGTGAACATCCATACTCATTTCTGGTGGGATACCTAGGAATGAATTTGCTGCCATCGTGTGTGGCTATGGTCAGCTTTAGTAGATGCTTGAGCCCAAAGTTCATGGAGGCATTAATGAGAATTCTCAGCAACACTAAATTGTGGGGTAGTAAAGATGAACAACAAGCTAGAAGAACTAATGGAACTCTTTCCTTTTTCTTTCTTATCACACAGAGCTTTCTGTCCCTTCTGCTAATGACTTCTGAGAACTTACCATGTGCCAGAGGCTTGACGTGCCATTACCGTGTTCAGTCTTCACAACAACCTGATGACTTGAGTACTCTTTGTAATCTTCATTTTACAGAAACCTGAGACTGCTCAGGGTGGAGCTGGATTCAAACTTGGCTCTTCAGTCTTATGTATACAGTATTGCCTTCTACGCTACTTAAAAAAAATCCATGACTCTAATTCCTTAAAAGAATCCAGGGTATATATGCCAGTGGTTTTCTCTCTTTGTATCCCCCATCCCCAACACCCTTATGTGTGTCTGTGTGGAGATGAAATAAAATTCACGGTAGGTTTATTTTCATTTAGTATTTCATTCAGTATCTGCCAATTACTTAAGATAAAGAATTAAACTGTGATGCGAGCCCATCAAGACTTTTCTTCTCAGCCATCAATCTATTTTCCTTTACAACCACCGCCCTGTTTTTTGCACATACACTTTAGGGTGATGGGCATTTAATTATCATGCCAGTCTCATTGCTTAATAGAACACGGGTAAAAGGAAGCCTTCCCCTGACCTCTGAACTTTTCAGAAAATTTGGCTTATGGCATTTTTGAGCTGGAAAGTGGAAAGATAATTACCTAACAGAGTTTACGAGAAGGACTGCAAATATTTTAATGGCGCCTGTTTAATAACCAGGCTGCTGAGGAGATTTCAGGAGTCAGGCAAAAGTCACATTTCCCTTGATAAAATTAAAGTGGAATTCCACTACTTCTAGCCTTGTTTTCTATGAAAAGTTTACAAGATTTAACAGGTTGTAGTATTCTGGTAATACCTCATACTGCACAATAGTGTCTAGATGTTACTAGCAAATGAAACAATCAGTGTTCTAATTTGTGTTTTAAAAAAGGCAACTGATTCGTAGGAGAATCTTGTGATAGTATAGCCTAGTTCAGGGACTGTCTGGGTATGCGATAGTCTACATATGGGGATGTCTTGTTTGGCAGTTTCAATCCAATTTCCTGGCCCCCCAAAAGTTGAGAGCCTGCTATATACAAAGCCCTGCGTTGGGAACCTGGGGGTCTAGAAGATGAAAAAGAGACAGTACCTTCCCGTCAGGAGCTTACATTCTCTTTGGGGAGACACGTATGTAAACACCTAATGATGGTATGAGGGGACAGAGAGCTGTAATAATGGAGTCCTAGGGATGTCAGTTCGTCTGTGGTGCCAGCACCCCTTTCTGAGAGAATATGCCCTGCTGCTTCAGTTAGGATTTCCCCAGAGGCAGATCGTGTTACAGGATGTGAGTGTAGACAGTCTATTTTGGAAGGTGATTCTGGGAGCCCTGTGAGGGTGTGGGAAAAGAGCTTGGAAGGCAATCGATAAAGGGTGTGTTATCGCTGTGGTTTAAATGTGTCCCCTCTGAGATTCAAGTGTTGCCAACGTGATAGTATTAACATGTGGAGCCTTTAAGAGGTGATTAGGCCATGAGGGCTCCTTCCCCATGAATGGGATTAGGTGCCTTTATAAAGGGGCTTGATGGAGGGAATTAGTTCTCTCTCTTGTCCTTCACAATGTGAAGACACAGCAAGAAGGACCTCATGAGATGCCAGTGCCTTGAACTTGGACCTCCCAGAATGAAAAACCTCTGTTCTTTATAAATTACCCAGTCTCAGGTATCATGTTACAGCAATACAAATGGATTAACACAGTTATTAAGCAGGTCAATGCCCCGGGCAACTGGGGCTCAATTCTGTTGGGCAATATGGGGGCAGAGTGAAGAACATTGTCATCCCAACAGAGCTCTAGAGTGGGCAATTTACCAACTCTCATCAGTCATTGATTTAGGCCATTGGTGGTGGTGGGGGGGTGTTCAATTCCTCAGTGCATATGACCTGTCTCATGAGGCAGCTAGAAAAAGCGCTCTGGAGAGGTTTCAGTGCTGGCAGTAAGACACCATTTGCTATGGGTTAAATGTGTCTTCCAAAAGTGTAACTTAAAAAAAGAAACTTAATCTCCTTTGTAACAGTGTTGAGAGGATGGAAATCCTATTTTGGTAATAGAAAGGTGGGACCTTTAACAGGTGATTGGATTGTAAGGACTATACCATCATGAATGTGTGAGTCCACTGATGGTTTAATGGGTGGACATGGGCGTGGTTAGGATGGCTTTATAAGGAGAGTGAGTGAGAGGCTTGGCTCTTTCTTGCTCAGCCGATTCTCACCATGTGACACCCTGTGTCACTGTAGAGCCACCCCAGATGCACCCTGTGGACTGTGGACTTCCCAGCCTCTGAACTGTGAGAAATAAATTCCATTTCTTTATAAATTACCCAGTTTCAAGTGTTCTGTTATAAGCAACAGGGAATGGAATAAGACACCATTGGATTGGTGTGCACAGGAAGGATGAGTGGAGTGACCTGGGCAGGGCCCTCCCCGCTGTTGAAAGGTAGACCTAGGCAGCCGGGCCTGTCTTAGGACACCACCCAGTAGCCACAGTTGACTGGACCAAGGGTGCACCTGACTGAGGAAGAAGCAACATTGGTGGGTTTGGAAAACGAGATTCTCTTAAAAGGTGAGTAAATGACCAGAGTCATACTGAGGTGGTCCTGGACATTGGCCTGCCAGAGTGGGAGCTGGAGTAGGTACTGCAGGAAGACCAAAGGCTAGGAGTGGGTAAAACGTTGGCAGACAGTGACAGCTATGCTGCACGTGACAATCTGTGGACAGAAGAAGGTGAATGGAAGGGGGGGAGGGGAGAGGGAGCAGGGAGAGCCCGGGTGATCTTGTGGGAAATAGCAGCTTTGAATTTGGCAGTTGGGTTGTGGTGTGGCTCAGCTATCCTTTACCGGTCCCTGGATGCTGGTGAGACTGCCTGATGTTCCCTTACCTAAGCATCTTGAGAGGGTTTTGTTCCATGCAACCTGTCAACTCCTGACTAGGACCAAAGTGCCATGAGCCACAGTACAAGAAGTGGACTAGAAGTGAAGACTGATCTGTGTCCCAGTGCATGCAGAGGGGTTTTGTAGGGAGAGAAGAGTGGGGAAGGAGTGGTCCCAACCAACACATCTGCACTGTAGGAATCAAGAGACGTTTCCTAAGGGCCTCAGTGTGGCATGGGGAGAGATTACATGGGAGGGAGGTGCAGGGGAGGTGAAAGAGAAAACTGAAGTTTCAAACATGGGCGTCTGGCGGATGGATGTGACATTGTCAATGAAGCGAAAAACAGGTTTTTCAGAGAGCAGGTGGGAAGAAAGCTTCTGTGTTTAATTTTAGATGTGTTGATTCCTGATCAACAACTGATCACTCTTATTGGCTGCAAATAATATCAGAGAGCTTAATTTTAGTCAAGGGAATGGACATACTAACCACCCAAAGAAGCACCTCATATCCACCTTGAAGCAGAAATCATAAACACATGAAGAAAGGAGATGTTCAAAGCTTTCTTATGTTTGCAATTTTAGAATAAGTGTCCATGAGCACTTCAGTACGATCTTCTGGTTTGGGTCTCTCTCGGGGACTTTCTTGCTTGCTGTTATCAGGATTTCACACACATTGTTTGGAAGAAATCAGTAGGGATAGACAAGATCCTCTGGGAGATGGGGTTGTAGGGATCTATCCCTACAATGAGCTGTTCCCTAAGACTAAATGGAGCATCGGTGTGTGCTTTTGAAAACTGTGTGCTTAATGTATCCCCATAAATTATTATCTGGCACCTGAATAGTCAGAAAAAAATCTCTGCATTCTAAAGTCCGGGGAGTAATGTGTTTTCATCTGATTCATATTGTGTGGGGCACAGAGACCTGAACTAGGAATCTAAAGTCTTTACTCTCCCCTGGTTTCACCACTGACCAGCCTTATGGATTTGGGCAAGTCGCTCAAGCTCTCTGTGCCCCATTTTTTTTCACGAGCAAACAAAAGCAATAGACTAGATTTCTAGTGTGTTTTCTAGCTCTCAGGTATGACGGTTCTATAATTCTAATGGTTTGCTTAGTTATAAAAACCTCACCTACGAGAAGCTGAATGCTGAGTAAATGTAAGACACTGGCTGTTTCATACACATCCAGGGAAAAATAACAAAAGGGTAAAATGTGGAGACATAGTCCTTATGTTCCTTGGTGAGTTAAGGGGCAGCAAAATTACAGTGTATCTGTCTATGTCCAAATAAATGTATTCGCTGGCCCAAGAGCTAATGGATCTGAAACAAATTTTCAAAATTGTGCTCATGAGACGTACTTTATTTATTCCTGAGGACATGGAAAGGTGCCCATTATTGAACAGAGATGGGGAAATTATTCCTATTATGAAATCCATCAGGAGACTACATTTTCAGACAATGTGCTTACGAGGCTCTCGTTAAATTGCTCAGATTTCAGATGTTGTGTAGAAAACAGTCTGTTGGCATGTTGTCTTCTCCTCATTATGTATCTGGTCATAATATGGCTCCTGAATGGTTAACCTTCCCCAAGGACCTGAGGAAAGTCTTGGATGTGGTCATCACACACGTAATGTGGGTCTTATGAAGAGGGCATGAAGTAGATAAGGATAAAAGCATAGGTTATGGGTATAATTGATCAAATGATACCAGAGGCATTATTAAGCACATGAATTCTTTGTTGTTGGGATTATATATAACTTGGAAGTTCATTTCTTGCCAGTAACCAAGGGTTTAGAAAGATAGAATTCTTCCCAGACAGAGAAAAACTGATTATGATGAGGAGTGTACGTCTTGCAGAGCTCCCGTTAGCAGCACCGGCAGTTGTGGGGATCCTGTGATTGCCCATTGAAATGAGGATGCTGATGCTAGAGAAAATTGTTTGTGATGACGTTGCCCTTAAAGCCTGAACTCTGAGCAACTGAGGTCGGAGAGTCGGAGTGTTCCTGACAGTTTTCTTTTTTTTTTTTTCTCAACAAATTTATTTTATTTTATTTTATTTTGTCGATATACAATGTGGTTGATTATTGTGGCCCATTACCAAAACCTCCCTCCCAACAACCTCCTTTCTGTTCGCTTGTCGTATCAACTTCAAGGAATTGCAATTGTTATGTCTTCTCCCCCCTCCCCCGTTTTTTTTTTTTTTGTGTGTGTGAATTTATTTTTTTTATTTTTTATTTTTTTATTTTTATTTATTTATTTTTTTTTTTGCTATTTATAAATTTTATTTTGTCGATATACATTGTAGCTGATTAATGCTCCCCATCACCAAAACCTCCCTCCCTTCTCCCTCCCCCCTCCCCCCCAACAATGTCCTTTCTGTTTGCTTGTTGTATCAACTTCAAATAATTGTTGTTGTTATATCTTCTTCCCCCCCCCCCCCGGTTTGTGTGTGTGTGTGTGTATGTGTGTGTGTGTGAATTTATATATTAATTTTTAGCTCCCTCCAATAAGTGAGAACATGTGGTATTTCTCTTTCTGTGCCTGACTTGTTTCACTTAATATAATTCTCTCAAGGTCCATCCATGTTGTTGCAAATGGCAGTATTTCATTCGTTTTTATAGCTGAGTAGTATTCCATTGTGTAGATGTACCACATTTTCCGTATCCACTCATCTGATGATGGGCATTTGGGCTGGTTCCAACTCTTGGCTATTGTAAAGAGTGCTGCGATGAACATTGGGGAACAGGTATACCTTCGACTTGATGATTTCCATTCCTCTGGGTATATTCCCAACAGTGGGATGGCTGGGTCGTATGGTAGATCTATTTGCAATTGTTTAAGGAACCTCCATACCATTTTCCATAGAGGCTGCACCATTTTGCAGTCCCACCAACAATGTATGAGAGTTCCTTTTTCTCCGCAGCCTCGCCAGCATTTATCGTTCATAGTCTTTTGGATTTTAGCCATCCTAACTGGGGTTAGATGGTATCTCAATGTGGTTTTGATTTGCATTTCCCGGATGCTGAGTGATGTTGAGCATTTTTTCATATGTCTGTTGGCCATTTGGATATCTTCCTTAGAGAAATGCCTACTTAGCTCTTTTGCCCATTTTTTAATTGGGTTGCTTGTTTTCTTCTTGTAAAGTTGTTTGAGTTCCTTATATATTCTGGATATTAATCCTTTGTCAGATGTATATTTTGCAAATATTTTCTCCCACTCTGTTGGTTGTCTTTTAACTCTTTTAATTGTTTCTTTTGCTGTGCAGAAGCTTTTTAGTTTGATATAATCCCATTTGTTTATTTTTCCTTTGGTTGCCCGTGCTTTTGGGGTCGTATTCATGAAGTCTGTGCCCAGTCCTATTTCCTGAAGTGTTTCCCCTATGTTTTCTTTAAGAAGTTTTATTGTCTCAGGGTGTATATTTAAATCCTTAATCCATTTTGAGTTGATTTTAGTATACGGTGAGAGGTATGGATCTAGTTTCATTCTCCTGCATATCGATATCCAGTTTTCCCAGCACCACTTGCTGAAGAGGCAGTCCCTTCCCCAGTGAATAGGCTTGGTGCCTTTGTCAAAGATCAGATGGCAGTAAGTGTGTGGGTTGATTTCTGGATTCTCTATTCTATTCCATTGGTCAGTGTGTCTGTTTTTATGCCAGTACCATACTGTTTTGGTTATTATAGCTTTGTAGTATAGCTTAAAGTCAGGTAGTGTTATGCCTCCAGCTTTATTTTTTTTGCTGAGCATTGCTTTGGCTATTCGTGGTCTTTTATTGTTCCATATAAATGTCTGAATAGTTTTTTCCATTTCTGAGAAAAATGTCTTTGGAATTTTGATGGGGATTGCATTGAATTTGTATATCACTTTGGGTAGTATGGACATTTTCACTATGTTGATTCTTCCAATCCAAGAGCATGGAATATCTTTCCATCTTCTTGTATCCTCTCTAATTTCTCTCAGCAGTGGTTTGTAGTTCTCATTATAGAGATTTTTCACCTCCTTGGTTAACTCAATTCCTAAGTATTTTATTTTTTTGGTGGCTATTGTAAATGGGCAGGCTTTCTTGATTTCTCCTTCTGCATGTTCACTATTGGAGAAAATAAATGCTACTGATTTTTGTGTGTTGATTTTGTATCCTGCTACTGTGCTAAAATCATTTATCAATTCCAACAGTTTTTTTGTAGAGGTTTTAGGCTGTTCGATATATAGGATCATGTCATCTGCAAACAGGGACAGTTTGACTTCATCTTTTCCAATCTGGATGCCCTTTATTTCCTTCTCTTCTCTGATTGCTCTGGCTAGTACTTCCAACACTATGTTGAATAGGAGTGGTGAGAGTGGGCATCCTTGTCTAGTGCCTGTTCTTAAAGGAAAAGCTTTCAGCTTTTCCCCATTCAGGATGATATTGGCAGTGGGTTTGGCATATATGGCTTTAATTATGTTGAGATACTTTCCCTCTATACCTAACTTATAGAGGGTCTTTGTCATGAATGAGTGCTGAACTTTATCAAATGCTTTTTCAGCGTCTATAGAGATGATCATATGGTCCTTGTGTTTGAGTTTATTAATATGGTGTATCACATTTATTGATTTGCGTATGTTGAACCAACCTTGCATCCCTGGGATGAATCCCACTTGATCGTGATGAATAATTTTTCGTATGTGTTGCTGTATTCTGTTTGCTAGTATTTTAGTGAGGATTTTTGCATCTATATTCATCAAGGATATCGGCCTGTAGTTTTCTTTTTTGGTTATATCTTTACCTGGTTTTGGTATCAGGATGATGTTTGCTTCATAGAATGAGTTTGGGAGATTTGCGTCCGTTTCAATCTTTTGGAATAGTTTGTAAAGAATCGGTGTCAATTCCTGTTTGAATGTTTGGTAAAATTCTGCTGTGAATCCATCTGGTCCTGGGCTTTTCTTTGTTGGGAGCCTTCTGATAACAGCTTCAATCTCCTTTATTGTTATTGGTCTGTTCAAATTTTCTACGTCTTCACGGTTCAGTTTTGGGAGCTTGTGTGTGTCCAGAAATTTATCCATTTCCTCCAGATTTTCAAATTTGTTGGCGTATAGTTGTTTATAGTAGTCTCGAATGATTCCTTGTATTTCAGATGAATCAGTTGTAATATCGCCTTTTTCATTTCTAATTTTGGTTATTTGAGTCTTCTCTCTTCTTTTTTTTGTTAGCCAAGCTAATGGTTTGTCAATTTTATTTATCTTTTCAAAAAACCAACTTTTTGATTCGTTGATCTTTTGAATTGTTTTTTGGTTTTCAATTTCATTCAGTTCTGCTCTGATCTTAATGATTTCTTTCCGTCTGCTAACTTTAGGATTGGATTGTTCTTGTTTTTCTAGTTCTTTAAGGTGAAGTGTTAGGTTGTTCACTTGCCATCTTTCCATTCTTCTGAAGTGAGCATTTAATGCAATAAATTTTCCCCTCAATACTGCTTTTGCAGTATCCCACAGGTTTTGGTATGATGTATCATTGTTTTCATTAGTTTCAATAAACTTTTTGATTTCCTGCTTGATTTCTTCTTGGACCCATATGTCATTAAGTAGAATGCTGTTTAATTTCCATGTGTTTGTATAGTTTCCAGAGTTTCGTTTGTTATTAATTTCTAGTTTTAATCCATTGTGGTCTGAGAAGATACATGGGATAATTCCAATTTTTTTGAATTTATTGAGACTTGATTTGTGACCTAATATGTGATCTATCCTGGAGAATGATCCATGTGCTGATGAGAAGAATGAATATTCTGAGGTTGTTGGGTGGAATGTTCTGTAGATATCTGCCAATTCCAATTGGTCTAGAGTCTTGTTTAGATCTTGTGTTTCTCTACTGATTCTTTGCCTAGATGATCTGTCTAATATTGACAGTGGAGTGTTCAGGTCCCCTGCTATTATGGTATTAGTGTCTATTTCCTTCTTTAGGTCTAATAGAGTTTGTTTTATAAATCTGGCTGCTCCAACATTGGGTGCGTACATATTTATGATTGTTATGTCTTCTTGATGGATCAGTCCTTTTATCATTAAGTAGTGTCCCTCATTGTCTCTTTTTATGGTTTTTAGTTTAAAGTCTATTTTGTCAGATATAAGAATAGCCACTCCAGCTCGTTTTTCTTTTCTGTTTGCATGGTAAATCTTTTTCCATCCTTTCACTCTTAGTCTGTGTGAATCTTTATGGGTGAGGTGGGTCTCTTGTAGGCAGCATATAGTTGGGTCCTGCTTTTTGATCCAGTCAGCCAGTCTGTGTCTTTTAATTGGGGAATTTAAGCCTTTAACATTAAGAGTTGTTATTGAAAGGTGTTGATTTATTCCTAGCATTTTATTGGTTGTTTGGTTGTCTTAGGTGTCTTTTGTTCCTTGCTTTCTGATTTACTGTTTGGTTTCTTTGTTTGTTGGTTCCTTAGGTTGTAGATAGTGTTTTTGTTAGCTTGTTTTCTCTTCATGAATGCCATTTTTATTGTACTAGCGGGTTTTGATTTTTCTTGGGTTTTTATGGCAGTGGTAGTTATTTTTCAGGAACCAAACCCAGTACTCCCTTGAGGATTTCTTGTAAGGGTGGTCTTGTGGTAGTGAACTCCCGCAGTTTTTGTTTGTCTGAGAAATATACTATTTGCCCCTCATTTCGGAAGGATAGCCTTGCAGGGTAGAGTATTCTTGGCTGGCAATCTTTGTCTTTTAGTATTTTGAAAATATCATCCCATTCCTTTCTAGCTTTTAGGGTTTGTGATGAAAAGTCTGATGTTAACCTGATTGGGGCTCCCTTATAGGTGATTTGACGCTTCTCTCTTGCAGCTTTTAAGATTCTCTCTTTGTCTCTGAGTTTTGCCAATTTGACTATGACATGTCTTGGAGAAGGCCTTTTTGGGTTGAATACGTTTGGAGATCGTTGAGCTTCCTGGATCTGAAGATCAGTGATTTTTCCTATACCTGGGAAGTTTTCTGCCACTATTTTGTTGAATATGTTTTCAATGGAATCTCCATTTTCCTCCCCTTCTGGAATACCCATGACTCGGATATTTGAGCGCTTGAGGTTGTCTGATATCTCTCTCAGATTTTCTTCCATGTCCTTGATTCTTTTTTCTTTCTTTTTGTCTGCTTGTGTTATTTCAAACAGCCCATCTTCAAGTTCAGAGGTTCTCTCTTCAACTTCGACAAGCCTGCTGGTTAAACTCTCCGTTGTGTTTTTTATTTCGCTGAATAACTTCTTCAGTTCAGCAAGTTCTGCTACATTTTTTTTCAGGAAATTGATTTCCTTGTATATTTCCTCTTTCAGATCCTGTATACTTTTCCTCATTTCATCATGATGTCTAGCTGAGTTTTCTTGTATCTCATTCAGTTTCCTTAGAATTATCACTCGAAATTCCTTGTCAGTTATTTCAAGGGCTTCTTGTTCTATAGGATCTAGAGTATGAGATTTATTAACTTTTGGTGGTGTACTTTCTTGATTTTTTGTATTTCTGGTGTCTTTTTTTTGGTGTTTATTCATTGTGGCAGGGGGTTTCACAGTCCACCGGTTTAAGACTAATGACTAACTAGGATGTTGCTGTGGTTGACAATTTGGTATGGCTCCCGCCGTGACTGCTCAGTTGGCCTCTAGTGTCTTGTGTGTGTGGTTGCTTCGGGTCTTGGGCTTCTCCGGGGAGCCACCTTTCTGGTCAGCTTGTACTCTGCTGGGCTGGTGGATCACGTACCACAGGGTGTGTGATCTCTGTTGAGCTTTCACTTTCTGTACAGGACTTCTCCCCGTTCCGTGTGCTCTGGCCCAGGCTGTTAGATCGTGCAGTGGCGACCCCACCGGGTGTGTGGTTCCTGTCGAGTCTCCACCTCCCTGGCCGCACGTCTCCCCCCTCTGTGCACACTGTGCTGGGCTGGGGCGTGTCTTCTGCACCCCTCGTCTATCAGCTGGGCCTTCAAGACCCTGCTCAGCACCGCCTCACCCAGGAAGTCTACCAGGTTTCTGCTAGGCACAGACGACCGGTCTCTCTGGGTGCCTTTGTAGCACTGTGTAGATCTTTCTCGGGTCTTGTTCACCTTTGTATCCCCCCGGTATAAACCGAGTCTAGTGCCCGCCTGCAGCCTGCTCTCCGGCAGGTTCAAGCGGACCTGGGAACTCTCCTACCACACTATTCCCAACCAGAAATTCGTTAGGCTTTTTTCCAAACTGGTGGTCGCAGAGATGGTATCTGCCTCCCAGTAACAGGAAGTTTACCGGGGCGGAGTCCAGGGTGTGGTGGAGTGACAGTCGGCCCGCCCGTACTTCCTAGCCCTCCCAAGACTGGTCGGGATGCCCCACACCCCCAGCCCTGCCAGAGAACCGCGGAGGGAGTGGGAGAGGAGGTCGGCCCGCAGGGTCCGGAAAGCCCCGCGCCAGGCCAAGCAAATGGGCTCAGTGATGGCCGAGCAGGGCGGAGCTGCCCGCACCTGGGAAAATGGAGGCAGCACCGTGGCAGTGAGTGGCCTGGTGGTGCAGGCGGAAGCCGCGTGGGCATCCACCCCCCCGAACAGAGCTGTGCCAGGGATCACTCACAGTGCTGTGCCAGGTCGGGCGCTCGCTCTGTCTCTGGTTTGTTGCCTTCCGTGTTCTCGGCGCTGCCGCCTCGGGCTGTTCAGTCGCGGCGCCGCTCGGGCGCTCCCAGGAATCTTCTTTAATGCCGGCCTGAAACCTCGAATCCTGAATAGGGCAGCTGGCCGCCTTCTTCAGCGCGGCCCCGGTCTCCGGGATCCTGGCTGCATCCACAGCAGCCCTGGCGCCGTGTTCCCTGTTTCAAGACTCACTTTTGCAGCTAAGAATCAGTTCTTTTCCTGCTCCACACTTCAAAGCTGTTGCCTGTAAATGAGGCAGCCTCTCCTGCCGGGGGCAAAGTGGCGTTGAGCCCCCACGACCGGCCAGCAGCAGCAGTCCTCCCTTAAGAGATGGCCAGAGGAAGGTCCACAAGTTTCCCGGCTGCCTGAGGCCCAGTGGCCACCTTTTCCACCTCAGCTACTCCGCGCCAGCCGCCGCAGCCGCCGCCATCCTGAATTTATTTATTTATTTTTAGTTCCCACCAATAAGTGAGAACATGTGATATTTCTCTTTCTGTGCCTCACTCGTTTCACTTAATATAATTCTCTCTAGGTCCATCCATGTTGTTGCAAATGGCAGTATTTCATTTGTTTTTATAGCTGAGTAGTATTCCATTGTGTAGATGTACCACATTTTCCGTATCCACTCATCCGATGATGGACATTTGGACTGGTTCCAACTCTTGGCTATTGTAAAGAGTGCTGTGATGAACATTGGGGAACAGGTATACCTTCGACTTGATGATTTCCGTTCTTCTGGGTATATTCCCAGCAGTGGGATAGCTCGGTCGTATGGTAGATCTATCTGCAATTGTTTGAGGAACCTCCATACCATTTTCCATAGAGGCTGCACCATTTTGCAGTCCCACCAACAATGTATGAGAGTTCCTTTTCCTCTGCAACCTTGCCAGCATTTATCGTTCAGGGTCTTTTGGATTTTAGCCATCCTAACTGGGGTTAGATAGATGGTATCTCAGTGTGGTTTTGATTTGCATTTCCCGGATGCTGAGTGATGTTGAGCATTTTTTCATCTGACAGTTTTCATAAAAAGATTAGCTCTGAAAAAGGAAGCACTGGTGTGTGCGGGGGCGGGGCAGTCAAAGCTTCTTGATGTACCAGGTCACATTATCCCCATTTCTCAGAAAAGGAGGCTGAGGCTCACAGAGGTCAAATAGCTTACCCCAAATCATTCAACTATGAAGGTGGCAAACCCAGGTATTTTATTTATTTATTTATTTTGAATATTCATGAGATACAAAGCTGATTGTCCCCCCCTCCTGCCCATGATGTGGTGGTCAGATTCATACTGGGGACATTCCCATTACAAGAAATAGATTTTGTACCCTTTGTCCCCTCCCAGTTATTCCCCAACCTCCCTCCCCCTCCCCCTTTCCCCTCAACTCAAATTTGTAGCCCTGGGAATGTTCCCTCGCTCTGTTGGATCATGGGACTACTGTGGTCTTTCTTTCCTGCCTTCCTTTCTCTCTTAGCTCCCACATATGAGTGAGCACATGAGGTATTTATCCCTCTGTGCTTTGCTTGTTTCACTCAACATAAGTTTCTCCAGGTTCATCCATGCTGTTGCAAATGGGAGTATTTCATTCTTTTTTTATGGCAGAGTAGTATTCCATGGTGTATATATACCACAGTTTACTTATAGAGTCGTCCACTGATGGACATTTAGATTGGTTCCATGTCTTGGCTATTGTAAACAGCTGCGATGAACATGGGAGTGCAGGTATCTCTTTGACATGATTATTTCCATTCCTCTGGATATATACCCAGAAGAAGGATTGCTGGATCATATGGAAGATCTATCTGTACTTGTCTGAGAACACAGGTATTTAAAAAAAATTTTTCTTTTGTAACATTTTATTATAGAAAGTTTCAAACATACAGAAAAGTAGAGGATATAATGTAACAAACCCCAATATATAGCTTCAATGACTATCGGGTTATCTTTTTTCATCTATACCCGCCACTGAATTAGTTTGGAAGCAAATACCATTTCTTCTGTAAATAGTTCAGTGCCACCTCTAAAACATAAAGGCTTTAAAGAACATAACCCTAATGCCATTATCGTATCTCCCCAAATTAACTGTAATTATTTACCAGCAAATGTGCAGTGTAAGGATTCCTCATTGTCTCACACTTTTAAAAAAACTGTCATCAGGGCCGAGCCCGTGGCGCACTCGGTAGAGTGCTGCGCTGGGAGCGCAGCGACGCTCCCGCCGCGGGTTCGGATCCTACATAGGAATGACTGGTGCACTCACTGGCTGAGTGCCAGTCACGAAAAAGACAAAAAAAAAAAAAAAAAAAAAAAAAACTGTCCTCAAATCAGGATCTAATAAAGTTCACACATTGCTGTAAGTTCATATGTTTCCTGTCAATTTTGATCCACAATTTCCCCCTCTTGCAAACTATTTGTTGAAGAAACACATGAAAATTCCCCTTTCCCCTTTTCTCTCTTTACAGGGAAGCATTTTCAAGTATTTACTATTTACTCTCCAAAGTCTTTTTCTGTCTTAGAGACATACACACACACGTAAAAAAAAATCTATGAAATATGACATTTAAAATATATACAGCATATATTATGTAAAATACGTATTATAAAATATATATGACATATCTCATATTTTATGTATAAATATGTAATATATGTCACATATATTTTATGTATATGTAAATAGATATATATTTTTTCCTAATCTTGACTATGGAATGAACATGGTTTAGAAAGCAAGGCTCAAAATCTTTCTGTTCTGTTGTAATAGACACTATAGAAATCATTTCTAGCATTTGTAGAGCTCTTTATTATTTACTGAACGTTTCCATGCCATTCTTCTTGTTTAATCATCTTGTACAACTTTGTGACTTAGGAGTTGAAAATATTTCTCCTGCTGGTGGGAAAGTAGGCTTGGTATAGGAATGAAAGTTCTATTGCAGAATTACTATCATTCCTATCTTAAAGCATTCCTATTTTAAAGCATTTATCTACCCAACTTGTAGTGGCAATGTCATCCATCGTCCCCCTGGCAGGAGTCTCCAGTGAGAAGGACATGTTGCCACCCAAGGGCTGGAGGGTGATGTATTGAGCAGTGAGAGGTCCTAGGCAGCATCAAGGGGGCAACGGCTAGTCGTGTTTGGCCAGAACTGAGGAAAGAGGCAGCTTGCCCTTGGGTGGTATAAAAACACATGAGGTCAAATCAGTCCAAAGGCCAGGACTGGTTAAACCAAGCTGACCTTACCTCTCGTGTTCTTACTATAGAGCTGCACTTCCCAAACCCTGCGACCATGGTCTCAGTTGCCCTTGCCAGGATCCAACGTGTCCCACCTAACAATACCTGTTACAAGCAGGATGAAGTGAAAGAGACATCAGACTAAATTACCGAACATTTTGAATGGTGCCAGACTAATATAATGATGTATTAGATTGAACCATTGGAAACTGCCAATATTTGCCTATTTTTGACCTACAAAAATGCCAAATTTCATATTTAGTATATTTCTAAGAACATTCATACTTAGAAACAGTAGTATTTGTAAATACAAGAAACAACTTAAACTAGGATAGCTATTTTTCCTAGGAACAAATAAATTAGCTGTGTTACTGAGTGTAATGGGGAAAACAAATGGCTTTTCTCCTGTGTTCTTGCACTCAACACTCAACACTTCTACTCACCGGAATGTGTGTTTTCTCCCGACACCAGCTATTTCTCTGACACTAGCTAGGGTTCCTGTAATTTATCTCTATTCTGACACTCTCTATCTGGAGATAGCTTCAGATACCACAGGTTGAGGGCCCTGTCCCACAAGACTTCCCCCTCATTTCACATGCCAGTTGCAAGTCCCAGGTTGTCACCTCTGCTTGTGCACAACTCTGGGAGTCAGAGGTTTCCACGGCCTCCTCCTTGGGTTTGATTATTTGTTAGAATGGCTTACAGAATTCAGGGAGACACTTTACTTACATTTACCCATTCATCATAAAAGGTACAATTCAGCAACAGCCAGATGGAAGAGATGCACAGGGCAAGGTATGCGGCAGAGGCGCACAGAGCTTCCAGCACCTCCTAGCACCTCTGCGTGTTCAGCAATCCAGGAGCTCTCCGAACCCTGTAATTCAGTGATTTTTATAAGGCTTCATTGTGTGGGAATGATTAATCATTCACTCAATCTCCAGCCTCTTTCCCCTTCCTGGAGCATGTAGGGTGGGGCTGAAAGTTCCAAACTTCTAATCATGGCTCGGTCTTTCAGGTGACCAACTCCCATCCAGGAGCCCACCAGGAGTTACCTTATTAGAACAAAAGATGTTCCTGTCACTCAGGAAATTTTAAGAGATTAAGAGCTCTGTGTCAGGAATCAGGGTCAAAGACCAAATATCAGAACAAAAGATTGTCTTACCCCATTGCTCAGGAGATTATAAAGCTTTTTGGGACCTCAGTGTCAGGAACTGGGGACAAAGACCAAAATATGTATTTCTTTTTTTTTTTTTTTTTTTTACATTTACACACATGGTATTTATTATACTGCATGCATTATCATTCATTTCCTTTTTTTTTTTGTTTGTTTGTATGGTCCTTTTTTTTTTTTTTTTTTAAAATTTTATTTTGTCGATATACATTGTGGCTGATTATTGCTCCCCATCACCAAAACCTCCCTCCCTTCTCCCTCCCCCCCTCCCCCCAACAATGTCCTTTCTGTTTGCTTGTCGTATCAACATCAAGTATTTGTGGTTGTTATATCTTCTTCCCCCCCCCCCCGGTTTGTGTGTGTGTGTGAATTTATATATTAATTTTTAGCTCCCACCAATAAGTGAGAACATGTGGTATTTTTCTTTCTGTGCCTGACTTGTTTCACTTAATATAATTCTCTCGAGGTCCATCCATGTTGTTGCAAATGGCAGTATTTCATTCGTTTTTATAGCTGAGTAGTATTCCATTGTGTATAAATCACAATATCACATCTAGTAAATAGGAGACTGAATTTAATGACTGGAAAAGACTGAGTTGACACATTTATTTTCTGGAGTTTAATAATAATAATAGAGATGCATACTAATAATTGGTACCCAATACTTTATTCTTTCTGTAATCATGACCTCTCCAGAGGAGAACTGGTTCAGTCACCGTCTGTAAAGTGGGAAAGATAGCATCCGCTTTGTAGTATTGAATATATGTTCAGAGTTTGACAGTGGTGGGGAGTCAATTCTGGGAGTCAATTGCTATTTCATGAAAATTAAGGCCATTGGTAAACACCCATATAGAATACTTGAGACCCATAATAAGACAGAAATATTGGGATGGTTTTTTGAAAAATAAGCTTGGCCCACTAAACAAACAACCTTGTAAAAAAGGCTTGTGCCTCCTGAGGGTGTCATGGGACAGAATGCAGGAGACATAGGTGACAGAGGACAGCCTCTGGGGCCACCAGGGCTCTCCAGCTGCCAGATCGTGGACAGAAAACAGACTTGTTCTCATCTCAGGGGGTTATTGTTAGTGTTAAATGAAAGCAGCAGAAGCAAAGTGCCCGGGACGGCAGAGCTTCTGAGCCTCGTTCCCCACCTCCAGAAACCAAGCAGGAGTTTAATCTCTTTTCTCAAGCTCTGAGGATTAGCATAGTCTTCATTCTAGTAATACTATTAATATATCACTAATGGAAAAATACAGTTTAAATCTGAATTGCCAATTAAAGAAACTCTGCTGGAGAGGAAGTAACTGAAACCAAATGCTCTCAACAGATGATGGCAATACAGAGCATTTAAAAAAAAAACCCTTTGAATAAACTCGGTTCCTGAAAGATGATGAAAACAGGCTAAGTGTATTATTCACAGACTTTTCTCAAGATGTGATTAAAACTATTTCAAATGATATTAGTTGCCTAAGAGGTAAGAGGTGGTCGATGTTGAAATGGAACAGATTTGTATATCAGAATACATTTGTGTCTTAATAAAATCTCACAGGTAGTGTGAGAAAATACTGTGTACCAGCCCTATTGTGCTAGGGTTTTTTTTTTGGTTTGGTTTTTGTTTGTTTGTTTGCTTGTTTTTTTCAGGCTCTGGGTTTTCAAGAGCTGATTTTCTCCTTCTGTGGACCCATTCAGTCTCTGACTTATATCTGTGAAGCAGAAAAATTTCCCTGCCTCCATCTCTTTCCCTTCCAGTCAATCATCTACACTAAAGTCAGAATAACTTATATAGCACAATTCTGATCACTTCACTCCCTGATAATGTGGCCCACCAATGCCCACCCAATAAGTCCTAAAGCCTTCACACCTGAACAAGGACTCTTATCCTCTCACAGTATAAAGTGGTTCAATAGCCTGCTCGATGGAGCTAGACTGCCTAAGTTAACAGAAGGGAAGAGCTTAGAATGGGCCTGGTTTGTAGCGATAAGATTCAGCTGGACAATTATCTCATGTCCATCCTTGATCCCTCCTGCATAATCCATCATCATCTTTATTAATACTCCCCAGGCACTGTGTATTTATTATTTCGTGTAGTCCTTATGACAACCCGTGGAGCTGAGTTCTTTCATTAACCCCCTTTCCAGTGAGCCCCGAGGCTTATACCACATTGGAATCACTTGGGATGCTTTTGAAAATACTGATGTCTGGACCCCACACCTAGAGATTCTGATATATTTCTAATCTCCTGGGGTGATGCTAATGTGCAGTTGGAGCATGGGCCACTGAGCTTGGTGATTTACCCAAAGTTCTTAGAGGTCACAAACGAGTGGTGGCGGCAGGTAGACCTCAGAGCCTGCATTCCTCTCCTGCTGGGCTACTGGTTGTCCTGCTCCTGCACTGCCTATTTCAGGCTATGATGTCTTTTCAGATCTTTTTCCTCCAACTCCATGAAAACCCCATTCCTCCACTTCTTCACCTAATGAACTTTTTTCCTTTTTCAAATCCCAGCTCATACATCACCTCCTTCCCAGATCACAATAGTCATCCTAATTCTGGGATGCTGCTGTTTGCTCTTGGGCACATGTGATATTGTACTGTAATAGTTTACTAGTCTGGCCCACCTCCCAGACTGTGAGCTCTTTGAAGCCAGGCCTTTGGGCCTCAGTACCTTGAGTGACATAAAGTAGACATCAAGAAGTGTTTAGTGAATGAATGGATGTGTGGTTTTAATTCAGGTTCTTCCCACGGAGGATCTGGATATCTGTTGAGAGTCAGAGCCCACCATTTTTTCCTCTAGGTGATTAAATACCCTCCCCTCCACTTTCCTTGAAAGGAACTGACCTAGTTCCCCCTTTTCCCTCTGTTGGACTATTGGAAAGAGGAATTTTTTTTTTTTTTTAAAGATGACCGGTAAGGGGATCTTAACCCTTGGCTTGGTGTTGTCAGTCAACACCACACTCTCCCAAGTGAGCCACAGGCAGGCCCTGGAAAGAGGAATTTTAAAGGCCTGTTTTGGATGACATCAGATACATTTCCTTCCACTTGAGTCAAGGTCAAGTCCTTAAATGTGCTTTAAGGAAATGAGTCTGAGGCTCCACCTTTCCTTTGGGTCTTTGAAGAGAAGGAGGGTGACAGAAATGCAGTTTCTTATATCATTCAAGAAAAAGTTTAAATGTCCTTCTTTCCTGAGAATTCCAGAGTCCCTGAGAGATCAGGGGTTTGAGAGAAGGAGAGACTAGATTTCTAACCATGAGAAGTGGAGACTGTGTCGGCACTTCAGCGTGAGCTTTCCAGAGCTACTTACCTTCCTGGCCTCCGTCCGCTGGGGAGTCAGCAGTGTTCTGCGGTTCTTCAAGCTCTGGAGGTTGCTGACTTCGGGGCCTTTCGATCAAGGAAGCCCTTTGCAAAGTGAAGGTGCCAACTCTGCTTTGAGGACCTAGTTAAAATATTTCATATACCCCAAATCAACTTCCCCAAATTAATAGAATATTTTTCTTTTAACTGCAAGGTTTATTATTTTTATTTTGTTATTTTTTTTTTTAAGGAGGAGGAGTTGAAACAGGGACATAGAACAATGATTATTTACATTATCTGCAAGAGAAATTACATTGTGTTCAAGTTTTCATCAAGAGAAGCTGATTTTCTCTTTGTGTGTGAAACCATTAGGGATTATGGTTTTGACCCAGTAAAGAATATTTTCTTACTGTGTTGAATATTCACTTTATAAAATCACCATAAACTATGAATAAACATGAACAGGGATGTTAGAATGGTTATCCTCTCAAATCCTCAGGGTGTGTTTGTGTGTTTGTGGAAAGCCGGTTATTCCAACTGCCTTAATAAGTTCTAATTTTTCTGATAAAACAAGGGTGTTGAGAAAGAGCAGCTTGAGACAAGTTTTAAATAAATAAATCCATTTTCTGTAAAGGTTTTAAAGAATAATTTTGTGTAGTTCAAATTTTAAAAAGCTGTGATAGCTCTCCAGTGCTACTATGGGCATTGATTTTTTTTTTTCCCCTGCACGAAGACACTTTTGATTTCACAAAGCACAGTGAAGAGGCTTGCAGAGCAGGGAGACACACAACTTGTATTGATGGATCTCTACAGATAAAGTCATTAAAAATCTCTATGAGGTGTAGAAAAGGCTGAATTTCCCCAAACTTTTCATGGATCCATTTCCAGCTATGTTTTAGGCCTGGGTGGATGCATTTGGTCTGAAAGATTCTCCATGACCTAGTTTGTATTGATTTTTCTTCTATCTCTTTTAGGGGAGTTGACAATGATTCCTACGTGGTAGCTGTAACTACCAAATATATACCTCTTAAGCTCCGGTGAATTAGTGTCTTATCACTAGCAGACTGCGGCCAATTTTATTTAACTTTATGGCTAAACCAGAGTGGTTCCGTGAATTCCCTGAAAGACATAAGAAAGAGAATCGAGGAAGAGCAGGTTTTACTGGCAAATGTGTCTTCCATACACCATAAATAGTGACCCCCAAAGTATATTTCAACCTAGAACAACTCTCCCCGCAGCCCAGTGACTAATGTGTTTGCCGGGAAGACAGTCTCAGAATGAGTCTTTTAGATCTCTACCCATTATAAATTATTGTAGTTCTTTTGGTAAACTTTCTTACTAAGCTTCTTCCCTTTACAAAAGGCCAAACTCCTAGTCTAGACCGTGTTTCCATACAAATTACTTTTAAGATGACAGTTTGCAATAGCATCTAAATTTCCATCTAGAATTCTCTAATCTTTAATCAGTAGTATAGTAATGAATGGTTTAATGACTTTTAAAAATTAGTTTATTTTAATTGACACATTTTAAATGTGTATATATATGAAGTACAACTTAATGTTTTGATACCTACATATATTGTATAATGATTGGATCAGGGTAGTTAGTGTATACATCTCCTCATGCATTTATCATTTCTTTTTGGTGAGAAGGTTCAAAAGCCTCTCCTCTAGCTTTCATATATTATGCAATATACAAAAGTTTACTGTTGACCATAGTCACCCTGCTGTATAGAGCACCATACGTTCATTCCTTCTGTCTAATTGTAATTTTGTACCCGTTGGCCAACCTTTCCCTGTCCTCCCTTCCCCCCACCCCTGTTAACCAATGTTCTACTCTCTGCCTCTGTAATATTAACTTTTAAAAAATATCCTATATATGAGTGCAATCATGCAGTTTAATGACTTTTCAATAATAGAAAACTTGACTCCTTTGCAAGCTTTTTCGAAAGCAGGGTTAATGCCCTTTTTATCTTTGATTTTCCCTTGTGTTTTGAATTCTTTAGGCACATAACAGGTGTTTGTTGAATAAACAGAAAGAGCCTGAGAATCTGGCACTTGTCACAAGGGTGTTGGGTTCCTGTATGAGGTATGTACCTCTGTAATTGGGCATTGTGGGAAAGATACGGAGCAGGAGGTAGGTTCTGCCTTTTAATAGTGGATTTTTAAATCTCCGTTTTTTAGGAATGGGTAAAATTACTTACAAGGACTATCTTAGCTGTTTTGCTTAACTCTGGGATTTGGTCATCTAACCTGTCTGGACTGAAATTTCTTCCTCAGTTTCTACAAGAGGCATAAACTTATATGGTTACATTAGATAGGATGAAAATAAATCACTTTTTCTTCAGTAGTTTAAAAATAATGTGGCATTATTATTTGTGTTATATGAACTTATTATATTTAAAAAATCAGACAATACAGAAGAATACAAGGTGAAAGGTAACAAATCACTAAAAAAACTCACCATCCAGAAATTACCAACTTTAATTAATATTTGAGAGACATCATTCCAGGTCTCTCCTTATATATGAACAGAAAGAATGATAGTTGGACAAAAATGGTTAGGGAAAAATAGGATTATGGTATATTTACTTTTTATTAACAAAACTATACAATTTTATTTCTTTTGAATTTAACTGAGAAAAAGTGAAATAAAATGAAAATTGTTAGATTTCAGAAAAGTGTTTCTGTACTATTGACTAGACTCTGAAAATTCTTTGTAGTGCCCTGCAGTGCCTTTGTCTAAAGCAGAGACCTTACAAATATTTGTTGGATGAAGGTATGAATATGTTTCTGTATCTCTTTTTGAGAACTGATTTTTTTTCAAAGAAACCCAAAGGTTTGAAAACCAGACAGGTTAGACGACCAAATCCCAGAGTTAAACAGAACAGCTAAGATAGTCCTTGTAAGTAATTTTATCCACTCCTAAAAGCAGCGATTTAAAAACCCACTATTAAAAGGCAGAACCTACCTTCTCCATGTCTTTCCTACAACACCTGATTACAGAGGCAAGTACCTCACACAGGTTATAGCTCAGGCTCATGTAGCCTTGAATTCAAGGTCGATTTTGTGTTTGATCATGGATTGTGAATTCTTTCATGGAGACATTATTTCTCAGGCTCCATGCTAAGGGCTGGGATACATGCCAACTTTTCATCCCTCCTCCCCCGTGACTTGCTCTAGACCTAAAACCTCCTGCTAGACCCACCTTTGCCCTTCTGCAGCCTCACCTGTGGTCGCTCTGCTCCTTGCCCTGGGAGTCCAGCAACACTGCCCTCTGCTCTTCCCTTTAAATGCTCCTTCCTGCCTTGAGAACTTTGAGTTGGTCACTCCTTCCATTGAATGCTCTTCTCTACGCTCTTGTCTAGTTTCTCTCAACTCTTCCTTCAGCTCAAGTATTGCTTCCTAAGGGAGCCTTCTAGAACCTTCTTGATTAAACCAAATCCCTTTGTACGTCCTGCTCTTTTTGTTTGTGGGCTTTTCACAGTGTATATTTACGTATGTATTTATGTGGCTACTCATTTGTCTTTCTCCCCTACTAGACTCTAAGTGCCATATTGGCAGGATGCCTGGGTCCTCACCATAGTATCCTCAGTGCTTAGAAAGTCTTGGCCATGTGGTAGCTATTCAATAAACATTTTATTTTTTCATATAACACGTGGAAGTTAGACAAAACATAGTCCTTATGCTCTACTGTGAATAAGTGAATCAGTGATTGTAGCAGAGTGTGAACAGTGCTATGAGAGATGTAAATTTCAGGTCTTTGTGGGGACTTTTGAAGCATGGGAGGAAGGTGCTGGATAATGAAGTGTTTGTGTGTACACAGAGGTGGTAGCGGAGGTAGGAATGGGATAAGATAGGATGGGACAAAAAGCACTCTGACCAGAGTCACTGTGTAGGAAGTCTCAAAAGCATTAAACAGAGTGACATGGTCAGGGAACTGTAGGTAATTATATATGGCTGAAGCCAAAATCTGGTAGTGGGAAGGGATGAAGTTAGAGAGGATTACGGAACAGAATATGATAGACTTTAAATACTCCTTAAAATGTTTTGTTGCATAATATAAGTTTTTTTTTTTTTTTTTTTTGAGAATAGAATAAAACCATTGGGTTAAAAGGGTGTGTAGCATGAGAAAATTTATTATTATTTCGAAAAGGTAGCTTGATTTGTCTTACTAAACATCAAATAAACCTAATTTATTATAGTCTGAAGTTTTATTCTGATATTGACATGAAACTACAGAGGTAAAATTTATTGTAGAAAACAAGACTATAATTAAAGCTGTTGACTACCCAAAGTGATATACAAATTCAATGCAATCCCCATCAAAATTCCAAAGACATTTTTCTCAGATGTGAAAAAAACTATCCAGACATTTATATGGAACAATAAAAGACCACACATAGCCAAAGCAATGCTGAGCAAAAAAATAAAGCTGGAGGCATAACACTACCTGACTTTAAGCTCTACTACAAAGCTATAATAACCAAAACAGTATGGTACTGGCATAAAAACAGACACACTGACCAATGGAATAGAATAGAGAATCCAGAAATCAACCCACACACTTACTGCCATCTGATCTTTGACAAAGGCACCAAGCCTATTCACTGGGGAAAGGACTGCCTCTTCAGCAAATGGTGCTGGGATAACTGGATATCCATATGCAGGAGAATGAAACTAGATCCATACCTCTCACCGTATACTAAAATCAACTCAAAATGGATTAAGGATTTAAATATACACCCTGAGACAATAAAACTTCTTAAAGAAAACATAGGAGAAACACTTCAGGAAATAGGACTGGGCACAGACTTCATGAATACGACCCCAAAAGCACGGGCAACCAAAGGAAAAATAAACAAATGGGATTATATCAAACTAAAAAGCTTCTGCACAGCAAAAGAAACAATTAAAAGAGTTAAAAGACAACCAACAGAGTGGGAGAAAATATTTGCAAAATATATATCTGACAAAGGATTAATATCCAGAATATATAAGGAACTCAAACAACTGTACAAGAAGAAAACAAGCAACCCGATTAAAAAATGGGCAAAAGAGCTAAGTAGGCATTTCTCTAAGGAAGATATACAAATGGCCAACAGACATATGAAAAAATGCTCAACATCACTCTGCATCCGGGAAATGCAAATCAAAACCACATTGAGATACCATCTAACCCTAGTTAGGATGGCTAAAATCCAAAAGACTATGAACGATAAATGCTGGCGAGGCTGCGGAGAAAAAGGAACTCTCATACATTGTTGGTGGGACTGCAAAATGGTGCAGCCTCTATGGAAAATGGTATGGAGGTTCCTCAAACAATTGCAGATAGATCTACCATACGACCCAGCTATCCCACTGTTGGGAATATACCCAGAGGAATGGAAATCATCAAGTCGAAGGTATACCTGTTTCCCAATGTTTATCGCAGCACTCTTTACAATAGCCAAGAGTTGGAACCAGCCCAAATGCCCATCATCGGATGAGTGGATACGGAAAATGTGGTACATCTACACAATGGAATACTACTCAGCTATAAAAACGAATGAAATACTGCCATTTGCAAGAACATGGATGGACCTTGAGAGAATTATATTAAGTGAAACAAGTCAGGCACAGAAAGAGAAATACCACATGTTCTCACTTATTGGTGGGAGCTAAAAATTAATATATAAATTCACACACACACACACACACACACACACACACACACACACAAACGGGGTGGGGGGAGATGATATAACAACCACAATTATTTGAAGTTGATACGACAAGCAAACAGAAAGGACATTGTTGGGGGGGAGGGGGGAGGGAGAAGGGAGGGAGGTTTTGGTGGTGGGGAGCAATAATCAGCCACAATGTATATCGACAAAATAAAATTTAAAAATAAATAAATAAATAAATAAAAAATAAATAAATAAATTAAAAAAAAAAAGCTGTTGATAAAACATTTAAAAATTAAATTTAGGTACTATCCAGAGAGATAAACTGGATATTGAAATAAAAGAAAAGATTAAAGCTATTTAGTTAGTTTTGTCCTAAAGGACTTAAAAAATATCTGTCTTGTGTCAAATGGCCTTTGTTGGTAATAATTTAGGAGATTCTAGCATTATTCTGTGAAAAATGGGCAAAATGGGTCAGTTGAATTATAGACGTCTAAGTTAAGTGGAAATCTTTCATATAAAAAGACATTATCTAGGAAAGAGACAGCAATAGTGTACTTATTCTTTATTACTTCTAATTGGAGGACTGTTGAGCCATATTTTGCTTTTCATCTGTTGACTGAGAGAATAAGTTTCATGAATGTGCTCACTTGCTTCCCAGTATTTTCTGCCACTAACATTCTCCCAGGAAATATGGATTCTTATCTTGGCACTGCCAATACTAGGGTGGCTGGACCCAAAGAGATTGATAAATATAGATTCCTGGGCCTCATGCTCAGATTTCTGGTTCAGACGGTATAGAATGGAGCACAGGAACTAATTCTTAAAGGCTCCTGACCAGGCTTTAATGAATACTGAAGGACAGGAGACAAAGTCTTAGGTTCATGCAAGATGGAGAAGTCTTCATAATGCTGGGAGCAATGAAGGGAGGTTTAAGAAAGGCTGTTCACCTGCCTTGGGTGACAGTAAGAAAGCTGGACCTTAGTTCAGGATGGTCTTGGGAAAAGAATAGTCTGTGAGAAAATGGACAGTGCCTGTAGCATTAGGAGTCCTGTGGAAAACAATGTCACTAAAGATAAGCTCCTTATTTAAAAAATAAAAAGCTTACACAAGAAAAGAAAACACCGTGAGGGAGAATTATCACACTGGAGAATTTATATCACAAGAATTAGAGACAATAGCAATAAAATTTCCAAAAAGAGGAAAGAAGGGCTAGAAAAGTGTAAGACAAGAACAGAACAATATGATAAATGAATAGGAATATTTGAAAAGGAACTACATAGAAATTATAGAAAATAAAATGTGGTCGTTATGGGAGAAAATCCCTCAAATAATGAGCCTAAATGTAGATTAGGCACAGCTAAAAAGAGAATTACTTAAGTAGGAGAAAGATCTGTGGAAATTATCCAGAATGTAGCACAGAGAGATAAGAAGGAAAATATATACAAAAAAATTAGGAAACTTGAAGCAGGGATTCGAGGGCATATTGAGTCTCTGACAGGAAAAATAAAACATATGTACACCCAGCCATCAACATTAGTGAAATGGCAGAATGTAGATGTCAAAACAGAAATAATAAAAGGTGCCAGAGACAAAATATTGATCGTCTACAAGAAATGGACATCAACTAAAAGCAAGATTCATATCAGAAATAATAGATGCCAGAAGACAATGGGCTGATGTCTTCATAACGCTGAAGGAAAATAATAGTCAACCTAGAATTTTATATACAAACTGTTATTTAGGTGAGGTGATTAAACAAAGACATATAGTGGCACGCAAAGACTGAGAGTTTGCTACTCAAAGACCCTGCTAAGGGTATGTCTGAGAGATATTTCCCTCATGGAAGAGCCCAATACAGAAGGAAAAAGAAGCATGCGAGATGTGTTTGATGAGGAAAATTGAAAAGAATGTTGGTGTATTAGAGTTCTCTAGAGAAACAAAACTAATACATATATGAAAGGATTTATTATGGTAATTGACTCACATAATCTGCATCCTTGCCAGCATTTGTTATTCTCTGTCTTTTTGATAATACCTAGTCTAAATAATTGATATCTCAGTATGGTTTTGATTTGCATATCCCTGATGATTAGTGATGTTGAACAATTTTTCATGTGTCTCTTGGCCATTTGTATATCTTCCTTTGAGAAAGGAATATTTTTTAATTGGGTTCTTGTCTTTTTTTTTTTTTTGTAAGTATGAAGATTGATTTCTGGGTTCTATTCTGTTCCATTGGCCTGAGGGTCTGTTTTTATGCCACTACCTTACTGTTTTAATTATTATAGCTTTGTAGAATAATTTGAAGTAAGGTAGTGTAATGCTTCTGGCTTTGGTTTTTTTTGGTCGGCATTACTTTGGCTATTTGGGGTCTTTTGTTGTTCCATGTGAATGTTATAGGATTGTTTTTCTGTTTCTGTGAAGGGTGTCGTATTTTGAAGGGGATTGCACTGAATCTGTAGATCTCTTTGGGTAGAATAGGTATTTTCACAATGTTAATTCTTCCAATCTAAGAGCATGAAATGTCTTTCCATCATTTTTGTCCTCTAATGTATTTCAGCAGTGATTTGTAGTTCTCATTGTAGAAATCTTCCACCTCCTTGGTTAATTTTTTTAGTGACTATTGTAAATGAGCTTTCTTTCTTTCTTTTTAAAAAATTTTTGTTTTACTTCTCAATATACATTGTAGTTGATTTTCATGACCCTTTACCTGTTCCTCTCCAACCCCTTCACTCCACTCCCACATCATATCAGTTCACTTGACTTAAATAGTTCAAGGAATTTTTGTGATTATTCTGTCTTCTTCACCCCCTACCCTTTATTTGTTTATGTGTTTATTTATTTATTTATTTTTAGCTCACACAAATAAGCAAGAAAATGTGGTATTTCTCTCTCTGTGCCTGACTTGTTTCACTCAATATAATTTTCTCTAAGTCCATCCATGTTGTTGCGAATGGTAGTATTTCATTCTATTTTTATAGCAGAGTAGTATTCCATTGTGGAGATATAACACAATTTCCTTGTCCACTCACCAGATGATGGACATTTGGGCTGGTTCCAACTCTCGGCTGTTGTAAATAGAGCTGCAATAAACATTGGAGTACAGGTATCACTTCAGCATGATGATTTCCATTCCTCTGGGTATATTCCCAACAGCAGAATAGCTGGGTCATATGGAAGATCTGTCTGTAATTGTTTGAGGAACCTCCATACCATTTTCCATAAAGGCTGCACCATTTTACAGCACCAACAGTGTATGAGGGTTCCTTTTTCTCCTCAACTTCTCCAGCACTTATCATTCTCAATCTTTTGGATATTAGCCATCCTGACTGGAGTGAGATGGTATCTCAAAGTGGTCTTGATTTGCATTTCCCAGAAGCTGAGTGATGTTGAGCATTTTTTCATGTGTCTGTTGGCCAGTCAGATATCTTCCTTTGAGAATTGCCTATTCAGCTCCTTTGCCCATTTTTTAATTGGGTTATTTGTCTTTTTGCTGTAGAGTTGTTTGAGTTCCTTGTATATTCTGGATATTAATCCTTTGTCAGATGTATGTTTTGCAAATATTTTCTCCCACTCTGTTGGTTGTCTTTTTACTCTGTTGATTGTTTCTTTTGCTGTGCAGAAGCTTTTTAGTTTGATATAATCCTATTTGTTTATTTTTCTTTTAGTTGCCTGTGATTTTTGTGTCCTATTCATGAAGTCTGTACCATTCCTACTTCCTCGAGTGTTTCTCCTATGTTTTCTTCAAGGAGTTTTATTGTTTCAGGGTGTATATTTAATTCTTTAATCCATTTTGAGTTGGTTTTTGTATATGGTGAGAGGTATGGTTCTAGTTTCATTCTCCTACATATGAGTATCCAGTTTTCCCAGCACCACTTGTTGAAAAGGCAATCTCTTCCCCAGTATGTAGATTTGCTGCCTTTGTCAAAGATCAGATGGCTGTAGGTGTGTGGATTGATTTCTGGATTCTGTATTCTATTCCATTGATCAGTGTGTCTGTTTTTATGCCTGTACCATGCTGTTTTGATTATTTTAGCTTTGTAATATAGTTTAAAGTCAGGTAATGTTATGTCTCCAGCTTTATGTTTTTTGCTCAGGATTGCTTTTGCTATGCATGGTCTTTTGTTGCTCCATATAAATGTCTGGATAGGTATTTACATCTCAGAGAATAATGTCATTGGAATTTTTACGGGGATTGCATTGAATCTTTAGATCGGTTTGGGTAATATGGACATTTTCACAATGTTAATTCTTCCAATCCAAGAGCATGGAATATCTTTCCATCTTTATGTGTCCTCTTTAATTTCTCTCTACAGTGGTTTGTAGTTCTTTTTGTAGAGATTTTTCACATCCTTGTTCAGCTTTATTCCTAATTATTTTATTTTTTTGGTGGCTCTTGTAAGTGGGCTAGGTTTCTTGATTTCTTTTTCTGCATGTTCACTGTTGGAGTATAGAAATGCTACTGATTTTTGTGTGTTGATTTTGTATCCTGAAACTTTGCTAAAATCATTTATCAACTCTAGGAGTTTTTTTTAATAGAGACTTTAGGCTGTTTGATATATAGGATCATATCATCTGCAAAAGGGGACACCTTGACTTCATCCTTTCCAATCTGGATGCCCTTTATTTCCTTCTCTTTTCTGATTGCTCTGGCTAGTACTTCCAATACTATGTTGAATAGGAGTGGTGAGAGTGGGCATCCTTGTCGAGTTCCTGTTTTTAACGGAAAATATTTCAGCTTTTCCCTGTTCAGGATGACATTGGCAGTGGGCTTATCGTATACGGCTTTAATTATGTTGGGATACTTTCTATCTATGCTTAACTTGTAGAGAGACTTTATCATGAAAGAATGTTCAATTTTGTCAAATGCTTTTTCACCATCTATAGAGATGATCATATGGGTTTTGTCTTCGCTTTTATTGACGTGGTATATCACATTTATTGATTTACTTAGTTAAACCAACCTTGCATCCCTGGGATGAATCCCACTTGGTCATGGTGTATAATTTTGTGTATGTGTTGCTGTATTCTATTAGCTAGTATTTTATTGACGATTTTTGCAACTATGCTCATCAAGCATAATTGGCCTGTAGTTTTCTATTTTTGATGTATCTTTGTCTGGTTTTGGTATCAGGATGATGTTTGCCTCATAGCATGAGTTTTGGAGAATGGCCTCTGTTTCAATCTTTTGGAACAGTTTGTAGAGAATTGGTATCATTTCCTCTTTGAAGGTTTGATAGAATTCTGCAGTGAACCCATCCAGTCCTGGGATTTTCTTTGTTAGGATGCTTCTGATAACAGCTTCAATCTCTTTTATCATTATTGGTCTGTTCAGATTTTCTATATCTTCTTGCCTCAGTTTTGGTAGTTTTTGTGTGTCTAGAAATTTATCCATTTCCTCCAGATTTTCAAATTTGTTGGCATATAGTTGTTTATTCTAGTCTCTAATGATTCCTTGTATTTCTGAGGTATCAGTTGTAATATCACCTTTTTCATTTCTAATTTTTATTTGGGTCTTCTCTATCTCTCTTTTTTTTTTTAGTTAGACTTGCTAACAGTTTGTCAATTTTGTTTATCTTTTCAAAAAACCAAAAAAATCAAACTTTTTGATTCATTGATGTTTTGTATCATTTTGGGGGGGTTTCTATTTCATTTAGTTCTGCTCTGATCTTAATGATTTCTTCCCAACTAACTTTAGGTTTGGATTGCTCTTGTTTTTCAAGATCTTTAAGGTGAAGTGTTAGGTTATTTATTTGCCATCTTTCCATTCTTCTGAAGTAAGCATTTAATGTGATAAATTTCCACCTTAATACTGCTTTTGCAGTATTCCACAGGTTTTGACATGATGTGTCATTATTTTCATTAGTTTCAAGAATTTTTTTTGATTTATTATTTAATTTCTTCTTGGACCCATCTGTCATTAAGTAGAATGTTGTTTAATTTCCATGTGTTTGTATAGTTTTCAGAGTTTAATTTATTATTGATTTCTGATTTTAATCCATTGTGATGAGAAAAAACGCATGGAATAATTCCAATTTTTTGACTTTGTTGAGACTTTCTTTGTGACCTAATATGTGGTCTACCTTGGAGAATGTTCCATGTGCTGATGAGAAGAATGAATATTCTGAGGTTGTTGGATGGAGTGTTCTGTAGATATCTGCCAAGTCCAATTGGTCTAAAGTATTGTTTAGATCTTGTGTTTCTCTATTGATTTTTTGTCTAGATGATCTGTTCAATAATGAGAGTGGGGTGTTCAGGTCCCCTGCTATTATGGTGTTAGAGTCTATCTCTTTCTTTAGATCTAATAGTGTTTGCTTTGTAAATCTGGCTGCTCTGACATTGGCTGTGTATATATTTATGATTGTTATGTCTTCTTCATGGATAGATCCTTCTATCATTATATAGTGGCCTTCTTTATCTCTTTTTATGGTTTTTGCTTTAAAGTCTATTTTGTCTGATATAAGATAGCTAATCCAACTCATTTTTCATTTCTATTTGCATGATATATCATTTTCCATCCTTTCACTCTTACTCTGTGTGTGTCTTTATAGGTCAAGTGAGTCTCTTGAAGATAGCATATTGTTGGGTCCATCTTTTTAATCCAGTCGGTCAGTCTGTGTCTTTTGAATGGGGAATTTAATCCCTTTACACTTAGAGTTAGTATTGAAAGCTGTTGATTTACTCCTAGAATTTTACTGATTTTTGTTTAGATGTCTTAACTACCTTTTGTTCCTTTCTTTCTAATTTTCTGTTTGTCTTCTGTATTTGTTGGTTTCTAGGGTTGATAGATAAACTATTATTTTTCTCTTTTGTTAGCATTTTTGTTTTGCTGGTAGGTATTATTCTTATCTGAGTATTCATGGCAGTGATAGTTGTTTTTGTGGTATCAAACCCAGTACTTCCTTGAGAATTTCTTGTTGGGCTAGTCGTGTGGTAGTGAACTCCCACAGTTTTTGTTTGTCTGAGTGATATAGTATTTGTCCTTCATTTCAGAAGGATAACCTTGCTGGGTAAAGTATTCTTGGCTGGCATTTTTTTTCTTTTAGCATTGAATACACCATCTGATTCTCTTCTGGCCTGTAGAGTTACCATTAAGAAGTCTGCTATTAGTCTGTTTGGGAGTCTATTATAGGTGGCTTGATGCTTTTCTTTTGCTGTTTTTAGGATTCTCTCTTTGTTTTTGTGTTTTATCAGTTTGATTGTAGTGTGTCTTACAGAGGACCTTTTGAATTGAATCTATTTGGGAACCTCTTAGTCTCCTGAATTGGAAGGTCCGTGTCTCTCCCTATACCTGGGAAGTCTTCTGCTGTTATTTTGTTGAATATGTTTCAATGCCTTTTATTTCTCTTCCCCTTCCAGAACACCCATGATTCAGATGTTTGTGTGCTTAAGGTTGTCCACTAGCTCTCTTAGATTTTTTTACACTTTTTTGATTCTTTTTTCTTTCTTTTTGTCTGCCTGGGTTATTTCAAAAACACTGTCTTCAAGGTCAGAAATTCTTCCTTCTGTTTGCTCTAGCCTGCTGCTTAAGCTCCCTTTCGTGTTTTTTGTTTTATTGAATGTATTCTTCAGTTCCAGGAGTACTGCTATATTCTTTTTTAAGGTACAAATCTCTTTGTAAATTTTCTCCTTTGTGTCCTGGATAGTTTTTCTCATTTCATTGTGTTGAACTGAGTCCTCTTGTATCTCATGGAGTTTCCTTAAGATTGTGGCTCGGAATTCCTTTTCTTCATTTCAAGGGTTTCCTGCCCTATGGGTTCTGGTACTTGAGAATTGTTGTATTCATTTGGGGCTGTCATATTTTCTTGTTTTGTTTTGTATTTCTAGTGTACATTGGTGTCTGGTCATTTGGTAGAGCAGTTGCTTCTTCTATTACTCTGGAGTGGACTTTGAAGAGAGAGTCCTCCTATAGATGTATTTTATATTGATCATTGAGTAGGGTGTTTTAATATTGGTTCTGGGTAGATGCAGTAGTATAGTCTCCATGTGGCTACATTGGCTCTATTTAATGTCAGAGTTGCACATGAGTACCTCCATGGCCTAGGCAGTAGGGCACTTTGTGATTCCTTGCTGAGGTTAGTGACAGTGTTAGGTCATTGAGGATGTGGGTGAGCTCTCAAATTCTTGGGAGAAGGGCCTGTTGCTCTTCGGCTGTGGTAGGTGACCATGGGTGGGCTTGCTGGCACTCCAGTTAGTGTCCCATAACCCTGATGGGTGCATTGGGGTATACTGGAGCTCCTAAGTTTGAATTTGTGACCCCGGGTAGAGTTTCTCTTTCCTCTTTTCTATGTCCAGAGGCTCCTTCCTGGGTCCTTGCTATCCCCAAGTGGGCGATGGGTTGGTGATGGTTGGGAATTTTCTTCCTTACTCTATTTGGGTATCCTAGGTTTCTGTACTCTCTGGGGGTTCCATATATGTTTACCCCCAGATCAAGGCAGTTGTGTGGGCTGTGTATGTACCTCCCACCCCCAGGTACACTACCTTAGGAGGAAGCACACTTCCCTTTGTGGGTTGGGCCACTGGGTTGTGGGTCTGCACTCACTAACTTCTTCCCTGGGCTCCACTGGAGACCCTCCTTTTCTTAATGCAGTTGAGTGGTTGGCAGGCCACCTGCACAGCTAGGGAGGCTGCAGTGATAGTGGTAGCTGCTGCTGTGGTGGTGGGTCACCCTTGCAGCAGCAGTAGCAGCAGGCCACCCTTGTGGCAGTGGTGGCTATGGTGAACCACCTGCATGTTGGTGATATCTGTGGCAGCAGTGGGCTACCCGTGCAATGGCATCCTGCTTGCTCTTGCCAGCTATTGGCAGGGATTGCCCTCTGCTCCTTTGGTCTCTGTATTCCTGCCATTGGCTCCTCCTTCTCATAGCTCCTCCATTCATATATATTTTAAATTATATAAAACAATATGATATATGGTTTATGGATACACACACACATACACACACTGAAAATGTAAAAATACATATGGGAATAGAACATACTATCTTTAAGATAATGTTTGTCTTTGGAGAAAACAGAGGAAATGAGACTGGGGAAGGATACTACTGTGATAGTTTTTCATGTAAAAAGATCTAGAGAAAACATGGAAAAATGACAAAATCTATAAATGATCTGTGCCAGGCACTTGGCTATTTAACATATTACATTTAGTATATTAAAACTGAAATATTTTATAGTAATATTTCAAATCTCTAGAGTGATTCTTTTGTGTTACTAGGTTTGGCAGTGGAGTAGATGTCCCTTTGTCCCCTTCCAGTTTGAATTTTTTTCAAGTTCATACATATCTAAAAAGTGGCTTAGCTTATGTAGACCCAAGCCTCTTCGTATTTTTGAAGAAGTGAATAAGAATTGGGCCACAAAACTGCTGAAGACTTCAAGGGAGCAGTTTAATCTCGGGCTGTCATGTTGAATTGGTGTCTTCTGTTCGAGCCATCTGTTCTAGTCACTGTGCCCGAAACCCATCCTGTGTGCTTGGCAGGGTCTCATTCCCATCAGTATTCATCAAAAAGCTCTAGATTGGAATTTTAAAAATTTCAAATTGATGTTCAGGGGAAATTGCTGGTGGGTGAAAATCTCTGGGTGACATGTTTTCACCCTTGGCATTTTTCATGGGAGAGAGAAGGTGTGTATAAAAGTGTAATTAGATGATACTTCAGAGTTTTGTCCACTTGAGCTCTGTGGGGAAGTTTCTTCCCCTTGTAAAATTATCTCTGTTTTTCTATGTGTTCTTTTCAGTTACTCTTAATATTCCATCCAGAATTAGAGATGGAGGGAATAATTGGGTCAGTGCATCTCTGCTTTGCCAATGCAGGTGTTTTCCAACATGTTTTCCATGGCGGTGCCCAGTTCTTAATAACAAGCCTGTGCAGTGTGCAATTATTTTCATAGCAGAGAGGAGATGATAAACAGTGCCTGTTCTGTGCAGTGAGGATGATTTCATCACAGCCATTCTACACAGCCTCTTTGGGAACACCGATCAACTTCTACATCTGCATTGAAGACTCTCAACTGAAACTCTCTTGCAAACCAGGAGTGGGAAGGAACTGGAAGTTTTGGGGGATAAGCCAAGTTTCAGGTCACCTTGCTCTTAAAGTTTCAACTCTAGGGAGATATGGCCTACTCACAGGAGACATATAATCATAGCCTTAGATACTTCAGGACAGCGTTGGTTAGACAGAGTCTTTCCTGTGGTCCCCATAGTACTTGACAGATGATGGTCAGTGTAAGTACGATTCCTTCAGAAATTGAACCAGCCTCCTTCAGCTATGATTACTTGGCTCTTAGCACCTGGACTTATTTTTATTGTGGCACACATCACTTTGTATTATAATGACCTATCTATTTGTCTCTCCCACTGTATTAAGCCCCTTGAGAATAGGGATTGTTATCTTGTTTTCCCTTCTTTCCAAACTACGCTAGTGTGGTACTTACTTGGTCCATAGTTGGTGTTTTGTGAATATTTTTGAATGGATGCATCAAGCTTTGATCTCAGATCCTCATGAAAGAGAAGTGGTTTGAGGCCCTAAGTTGTAGGGATAGCATGGTTAGGTGGCATGATTAGTGCTGTCAAATTACTTGGGAAAATATACAAATTTCATTAATCTTCATTCAGTAAGAATTTGAGTGTTTTTGAGCTAGTAAGGCATGATATTAGAGGCTGCTAGATTCTGGATGTATTGTCCTCCCAAAACTCATGTGGAAATCTTATCCCCAATGTGGCAGTGATGGGAGCTGTTTGAGTCATGGGGGCGGATCCCTCACGAATGGATTAATGCTTGTCCTGGGAGGGGTAATGAGTGAGTTCTCGCTCTATTAGTTCCCATGGGAGCTGGTTGTTTAAAAGGAGCCTGTCACCTCCCCCCTCTCTCTCTCTTGCTTCCTCTTGCCATATGGCCTGCTCATACCTGCCGGCTGCCTGCCACTTTCTGCCATAAGTAGAAGCAGCCTGAGGCCCACACCAGATACAGCTGTTGCAGAATCCTAACCCCAATAAACCTCTGTTCTTTATAAATTACTCAGTCTCAGGTATTCTGTTACAGCAACACAAAAATGGACTAATATTGAGGCCATGGAAGGTACAAAAGAGAAGACACATTCCCTGCCCCGGGAGGCAGGGGAGATAAAGTAGAAATCAAATAACTAGAGTAATAAGATGTGATGCTAAGTAGGAATGTTGACAAGAACATTTAAATGCGCAGGACATTGATGCAGCTTTTGGCTAGTTCGAAATAAATTGCTGTTATCTGTTAGGTAAGACCTCTTCTGTTGGAGTTTTAGGAAGACAATAAGTAGCATCCCTTTCCCCCTGTTTACATTTTGAAAAATACTTTAATATGTATCTCCTAAGAGCAGGAACACTTTTCTAAATCATCACAATTATTGCCCCCAAGGAATTTAAAATGGACACAAAAATATTATCTAATATATCGTTCATTTTCCTTTCCCTTCTCCCAATATGTCCTTTAGAGCTGTTCTTTCATTTTATTTTGTTTCGTTTTTTGTTTTCATGTATTGCATTTATTTATTATGTCTCCACGGTTTTCTTTAATTTAAAACAGTTCCCCTGTCGGTCATGATATTAATACTTGGAGAGCCCTGACTGGGTCTTTTGTAGAATGTTCTGCAATTGGATTTGTCTGTATGCTTTCTTGTGATTAGATTGGATTAAACATTTTTCTGAAGAATACCACGCAGGTGATGTGTCCTTTCTGTTGTCTCACATCAAGAGACACAGCCCAGTTTGTCGCATTATTAGTAATGATAAATTAGATCACTGAGTTCTATGTAATTCACTAGATCTCTCCATTGTCAAAATACCATTTTCCTTGTGTAATTAATGATCTGTGGGGTGATGCTTTGGGGCCATGAATATCTTGTCCTCAATAAGCTTTTACCTGATGATTTTAGCATCATAGGTGATCCTTGCCTAAATCCATTATTGCATTGATGGTGGCAAACAGTGATTTTCTAATTCTGTCCTTCTGTCCACATTTCTTATCTGACATTCTGCTATAAAGAAGAGCCCCTTATCTGATGATGGACATTTGGGCTGGTTCCAACTCTTAGCTATTGTAAATAGTGCTGCAATGAACATTGGGGAACAGGTATACCTTCGACTTGATGATTGCCATTCCTCTGGGTATATTCCCAGCATCATATTTACACAATGGAATACTACTCTGCTATAAAAAAGAATGAAATACTGCCATTTGCAACAACATGGATGGACCTAGAGAAAATTATATTAAGTGAAATGAGTCAGGCACAGAAGAGAAATATCACATGTTCTCACTTATTTGTGGGAGCTAAAAATAAGTAAATTAATACACAAATAAACTGGGAGGGGGAGGAAGAAGACACAACAATTACAATTCCTTGAAGTTGATAGGACAAGCGAACAGATATGAGGTTGTTGGGAGGAAAGGGGCGAGGCAGGAGGGAGGGAGGTTTTGGTAATGGGCCACAATAATCAACCACATTGTATACTGACAAAATTAGATTTAAAATAAAATAAAATAATAAAATAAATAAAATAAAATAAAATAAAAATAAAATAAAATAAAATAAAACAAAATGAGCCCCTTAACTTACTTCTAAGTATTATTATGGATCAATGGGTTTATTTTAAAATTAATATGTCATTATTCTTTTTGATGATAAATTTGTTTCAAATTTTGCCAGTGGAGCCTCCTTACGCTCATCCCTTTGTTCTTTTGATATGTCCCCTTCATTCTTCAAGCACTTTATTGATTTTTGGCCTAACAGATGGTCCAGGCTCATCTTTCTCTGCCCCAGATATGAAATCAGACATTTCATCAAGGAACCGTAGTTTCTTTTATCGGAGAACAAGATTTGGACACTATATGCCCTTATTTCTAATGGGGTGTCTTTCAGTGAAACGAAACAGGAAAAAATGTGTATTTTAACTCATGAATTTATATTGATCCTTCCAATGGAAAGAGAACACCATAAAGTTCTTCCTCTCTCTCTCATCCTTTATTTGTATCTTCCCTTCTCCTTTTTGATAGCTCTAGTTCCCTTCAAGTCAATATATTTATGAATTTTTTCTATCTTTAAGTGCAAACAAAATAGTTTCAGAATTACAACACTAATTTTACTACCAATAAAACCACTGAGTAAAGTTCAATATTACTTTTTGGCAGTTTTTTTTTTTTTTGTTCTTAGACTATATCCAATAAAGTGTGCATAATAAGAGGACTGTGCTAAAAGTTACTTGAATTAATTCTGTATTTTTTCTGTATGGCATGTTATCAAACTGTTATACAGTTATATGTCAGTTTTAGGATTTTTCCCATTCTGTTAATTTAATATTAATTTTGAAAGCAAAGAACAGTTGCATACACAAAAGGTTATTCATAGAAGTCTCTCTGCCATCTTTATTCTTTCTACCCCTATTTCTACCCTCCCCATAGATAACTTTTTATTAGATTCTCGGTAATCCTTATGTTTGTTTATGAAAAATGAAGTAAATACATATGTGTATGTATGTGTGTATTCTTCCCCTTTATTTTTATGAAAAAAGTAGTGTGATAAATAATTCTTCTGGACCTTCCTTTTTTCAATAACAATATATCCTGGAAATTATTCCATATCACTTTATAGAGATCATTCTTTTTTTAAATGGCAACATATTACTTGTTAAGTGGATGTACCATTGATTTATGCAACTTGTCTTCTATGGATGGCCATTTGGACTGTTTCTAATGTTTTGTGTTTCAGAAAACACAGCAATAAATAACTTGTGCATATGTTGTTTCTTATTTGTAGAGCTGGCTTCTCAGGGTTAATTCTAGAAGTGGGATTTCGGGGTAAAAAGTTACTCACTTGAATTATGTCAATTGGAAACAGAAGTCAGGCAGATGAAGAGGAAAATGCCGGCTTTATTACTCTTTAAGCATTTGGAAAAGTGATTCAGATAACTTCCTATTCTAAACCCCTGAAGTAGGCAGACTTACCCACCCAATTCAGGCCATTCTGGAAAACGGTGGGTAGACTCTGCATGAGCAGAGCCCCTACTGCTAAGCTTACAGCTTTGCCTGTTGGAGACCGAAGCACTTACACTCTGCAGGAAGGCAGGTGCCCAGAGAAAGCAAAGGGGAAGAGCCAGGAGGCCTAAGTCTTTATTCCATCCCCACCAATCAGGGAAGTCTCTCCTCCTCCCATGGGGAGGAAAAAGTGAGGGGCACAGAGAGGCCAGGAATGTTACTCTAACTGATGTCCCTCCATATGAAAACATGAAGATGGAGGAAAAAGGTTCCCCTTTTCTCCTATACTCTCTAGCCATTGGCATCAGACTCTTTGTAGTGGACTCTGCTAGGGTGGACGAGGGCTAGGAACATCTGAAGAATGGATAAAATGAAAAAGCAAAAACAAACAAACAAACCCCAGAAAGCTTGGACACTGCTATTCACATATTCAGTTCAATGGCCTAAAGAAAATGTACCAGTTTCCCTCTGCTTGGGTCATGTGACATGATTTAAAATTAAAAATTCTGTCACATCTCTGCCATGATGGAATTTGTGGACACCACTGTGCTGGAGGTTGTGTTCTCTGCTCTCATGCCATGTGGCTAGAAGAACCTCAGGGAGGACCTATCATGTTACACGTTGAGTTCTGCTGAACATTTTCTGAGTAGGTGGGGTAAGGACAGGAAGTAGGGGGGAGGTTTGCACATGTTACTCCTTTCATCTACAGTGTTGCTGAGTTAGTCAGAGCAGGAAGTGGGAGAATCTTTGGTTTAAATTCTCCAGAGGCCTTTCGGCAGAGAGCTATGCTTTTAGATTTGAATTGTGAAACTGGTAAATTTAAGAATACCAGATTCCACAGCATGGTACTGGCATAAAAACAGATACACTGATCAATGGAATAGAATAGAGAATCCAGAAATCAACCCACGCACCTACAGCCATCCGATCTTTGACAAACGCACCAAGCCTGTACACTGGGGAAGGGACTGCCTCTTCAGCAAATAGTGCTGGGATAACTGGATATCCATATGCAGGAGAATGAAACTAGACCCATACCTCTCACCATATACTAAAATCAACTCAAAATGGATTAAAGAATTAAATATACACCCTGAAACAATAAAACTCCTTAAAGAAAACATAGGGGAAACACTCGAGGAAGTAGGAGTGGTACAGACTTCATGAATAGGACACAAAAAGCACAGGCAACTAAAGGAAAAATAAACAAATGGGATTATGTCAAATTAAAAAGCTTCTGAATAGCAAAAGAAACAATCAACAGAGTAAAAAGACAACCAACAGAGTGGGAGAAAATATTCGCAAAATATACATCTGACAAAGGATTAATATCCAGAATATACAAGGAACTCAAACAACTTTACAGCAAAAAGACAAACAACACAATTAAAAAATGGGCAAAGGAGCTGAATAGGCATTTCTTAAAGGAAGATATATGACTGGCCAACAGATACGTGAAAAAATGCTCAACATCACTCAGCATTCGGGAAATGCAAATCAAGGCCACTTTGACATACCATCTCACTCCAGTCAGTATGGCTAATATCCAAAAGATTGAGAATGATAAGTGCTGGAGAGGTTGAGGAGAAAAAGGAACCCTCATATACTGTTGGTGGGGCTGTAAAATGGTGCAGCCTTTATGGAAAATGGTATGGAGGTTCCTCAAACAATTACAGACATATCTACCATATGACCCAGCTATCTGCTGTTGGGAATATACCCAGAGGAGTGGAAATCATCATGCTGAAGTGATACCTGTACTGTAATGTTTATTGCCGCTCTATTTACAACAGCCGAGAGTTGGAACCAGCCCAATGTCCATCATCAGATGAGTGGATACGGAAACTGTGGTACATCTACACAATGGAATACAACTCTGCTATAAAAAAGAATGAAATACTGCCATTTACAATGACATGGATGGACCTAGAGAGAATTATATTAAGTGAAACGACTCAGGCACAGAAAGAGAAACATCACATGTCCTCACTTATTTGTGGGTGCTAAAAATAAATAAATAAATAAATGCACAAACGGGGGGGGGAGGGAAGAAGACACAACAATTACAATTCCATGAGGTTGATATGACAAGCAAACAGATATGAGGTTGTTGGGAGGGAGGGGGGAGAGGGAGGGGGGAGGGAGGTTTCGGTGATGGGCCACAATAATCAACCACACTGTATGTTGACAAAATAAAATTTAAAAAAACCCAGAACCAAAAAACAAATAGCATCAACCAATAGCATCAACATCACATGGCCTAAAGCAAAGATACATGGAGGACTAATGGTTTTAGGAAGTCTTGCCATTGAACTCCAACCTCTGAAACATTCAGAAAAGACAATTATTAGACTTAATTTGAATTGTTATGAATATTGATGGTCAACCTAAAAGAAAGTGAAGGTAAAAAAAGAAAATACCAGATTCCAAAAAAAAAGCTTAAAGAAAATATTTCTATGTTTGTCTTCAAATTAGAATATTAAAAATTAAACAGTTGAATAACGTTTCATTGCAAATATGAAAAATACATACTCCGAACCTGATGATGAGAAGATTTTGGATTTCTGTGAAGTCTTGTTTACTTTGAAATATATGAATTTTTTGGACTGACATTGTCAAAGTTGAAACCCTAGAGAAATGCATAATAGAGAAGTGGGAATTCTCCACAGTCTCATGTGTCAGAGGTAATTTTTCTATAATTCGGTGTAGAGCCCTCCAGCTTTTTTTTCCTTCTGTCCCTTTGACTGATAGCCTGTATTATGCTTTATGTGGGATAATTCAATTATATTGCTTTGCAACTCATGTTCTTCAATCACTATGTCTTACGTGACTTTCGTAGCAGTCTGTGAGCCTACACCACCTCCCTTCCCCCTGAAGCTCCCCTGAATGCTTCCCTCACCCTAACTCAAATCACCATGACTCCTCAGGTGTTTATATAACCTCCGCCCAGAAAGAGTTGACTGATTTGAGCTGTTTGAGTCAGCGTCTTTCATTGGCATTTTTCAAACTACTGTAGAGAGAGGGATGAATTTCTCTCTCTGTGGCGATGATAGGATGATATGCTTAGGTGCTCTCAGAAGGGAGGAAGTCAGTCTAAAACCACGTTGAAGAGAGAGGCAGAAACACATAGGGAGTGAGGGAAAGGAGTGTCCCAGTAGTGTCCTAGGTTCTGGATCTGGCTGTTATTTTCTTACACTTTGGTTTTTCAGTCATACTCCTCTTCTTTGAATTGTAGAAGCCAATAGCTTTTCTTTTATTCTCCCTAACTTAGTTTGAATTGTATTTCTTGCCACTTTACTCAAAAGAGTCTTTACTAATACATCTTTGTATGCTAATACATAAATATTTTTCATTTTTTATTGGGTGGATATTTCATTGACATATGAAATCATATATATTTTAAAAATTTCCTACTTATAATCATTTGAAATCTTGATTTTATACAATGATGAAATGAGCTTTATTTTATTAAATATATTTCTAGAGAAAAATCTTAGTAGAGTTATTGAATGTACCTCTAGACAAAAATTCTGGTAGGAAAACTGAAAAGGCTCAGACTTTTAAAAAAAATTTATTTTATTTTGTCAATATCTTTTTTTTTTTTTTTTTTTTCCTTTTTCGTGACCGGCACTCAGCCAGTGAGTGTACCGGCCATTCCTATATAGGATCCGAACCCGCGGCCGCTTACCGTGGCCCATCACCAAAACGTCCCTCCCTCCTCCCTCTCCCCCTCCCTCCCAACAACCTCATATCTGTTCATTTGTCATATCAAGTTCAAGGAATTATAATTGTTGTGTCTTCTTCCCTCCCCCTCCCAGTTTACTTGTGTATTTATTTATTTTTAGCTCCCACAAATAAATGAGAACATGTGATATTTCTCTTTCTGTGCCTGACTTGTTTCACTTAATATAATTCTCTCTAGGTCCATCCATGTCATTGCAAATGGCAGTGTTTCATTCTTGTTTATAGCTGAGTAGTATTCCGTTGTTTAGATATGCCACATATTCCATATCCACTCATCTGATGATGGGCATTTGGGCTGGTTCCAACTCTTGCCTATTGTAAAGAGTGCTGCGATGAACATTGGGGAACAGGTATACCTTTGACTTGATGATGTCCATTCCTCTGGGTATATTCTCAACAGTGGGATAGCTGGGTCATATGGTAGATCTATCTGCAATTGTTTGAGGAAACTCCATACAATTTTCCATAGAGGCTGCACCATTTTGCAGTCCCACCAACAATGTATGAGAGTTCCTTTTTCTCTGTAACCTCGCCAGCATTTATCATTCACAGTCTTTTGGATATTAACCATCCTAACTGGGGTGAGATGGTATCTCAGTGTGGTTTTGAGTTGCCTTTCCCAAATGCTGAGTGATGTTGAGCATTTTTTCATGTGTCTGTTGGCCATTCGTATATCTTCCTTTGAAGGCTCAGACATTTTTAATTTTAGTAGATGATGTTAAATTACCATTCAAAAAATGCGCCAAATTATACTACCACCAATACTGGCAGATTGTGTGTGTGTTCTCACAACTAGATATTGTTAGTAGTTTAATTCTTTGTAAATGTAATAGGATAAAAATAATTTCTGGTATTAAATTGTATTTAAAAATTATTCCTATGGAGAAAAACCTTTTAATATACTTATTATATACAGAGGGGCAAAGATAAGGATGATAGTAGATTTCTTGCTAGAAATCATACAAACAAGAAGACAGTGGAACAACATCTCAAACACAGTGTAAGAAAAACTATCAACCTAGAATTCTATACCCAGTAAAACCATTCTTTAAAAGTGGAGGAGAAATAAAGACTTTTGGAGACATATGAGAACTGAAAGAATTCACCATTAGGAGAGCTTCACTACAAGAAAAGCTACAGAAAGTCCCATGTGCAGAAGAAAAATGATAGAAGAGGGAAATCTGGAACTATACAAAGGAATGAAGAGTAAATGATAATTACATGGATAAGTATGAAACTTTTTAAGATTAATTATTTAAATCTCTTTAGAAGATGATTGGCTACTTGAACCAAAAAATAATAACTGTATATTGTTGATTTATAGTATGTAGAATTAAAATATATGACAATTGTACAAATGTCATAAGGAAGAAATAGAAATATACTGTTGTAAGATTCTTATACCATATGTGAAGTTGTATAACATCACTTGAATGTAGGCTGTGATAAGTCAAAGATGAATACTATAAACCCTAAAACAACCTCTAAAATAATGCCCAAAGAGTTTCAACTAAAAAGCAAACAGAGGAGATAAAACGAAGCCAAAAAAAATACTCCACTAGGCCAAAAGAAGGCAGAAAAAAAGGAGCAAAGAACAGATTATACAGAAAACAAATGGCAAGATGACAGATTTAAACCAAATAATATCAATAATTACATTAGATGTTTTTGGCCTGAACACACTAATTAAAAGGTATACATGTTTACATTAAATTAAAATAGAAGATCAAACTATATAAGAAAGCCACTTTAAATATAAATACATAAATGTGTTAAAAGTAAAAGTGTAGGAAAATGTACAATGTTAACACGTACCGAAAGCTGGACTGGTAATATTAATATCACATAAAGTACTAGATTGTATAGCAAAGAATATTACCAGAGATAAAGAGGACCATTTAATAATGATAAAAGGGTGAATTTATTAAGAGAACAAAACAATCCTAAATGATTATGCAATTTGTAACAGAGCTTCAAAATATATGAAGAAAAAAACTGAAAGATCTATTAAGTGAAGTAAACACATCCACAATTATAATTAGTGATTTCAAAACCCGTCTCTCAATACCTGGTAGACTAAGTAGACAGAAAATCAACTGGGATATAAATGACATGAACAACACTATCAACCAAATAGACTTAATTGATATTTACAGAATACTCCATTTGACAAAAACAGAACACACATCCTTGTCAAGTGTATACAAAACACTTATCAAACTAGACTATAATCTGAGCTATAAAATAAGTCTGAATAAATTTCAAAGGATTCGTAAAATGTATGCTCATTGTTTTTCAAGATGGCGGTGGCTGTGGCGGCTGGCGCGGAGTAGCTGAGGTGGAAAAGGCGGCCACTGGGCCTCAGGCAGCCGGGAAACTTGTGGACCTTCCTCTTGCCATCTCTTAAGGGAGGACCGCTGCTGGTGGCCGGTCGTGGGGGGTGACCGCCACTTTGCCCCTGGCAGGAGAGGCTGCCTCATTTACAGGCAACAGCTTTGAAGTGTGGAGCAGGAAAAGAACTGTTTCTTAGCTGCAAAAGCGAGTCTCGAAACAGGGAACACAGCGCCAGGGCTGCTGTGGATGCAGACAGGATCCCGGAGGCTGGGGCCGTGCTGAAGGCGGCCAGCTGCCCTATTCAGGATTCGAGGTTTCAGGCCGGCATTAAAGAAGATTCCTGGGAGCGCCCGAGCCACGCTGCGACTGAACAGCCTGAGGCAGCAGCGACCAAGAACGGGGAAGGCGGCAAACCAGAGGCAGAGAGTGAGCGCCTGACCTGGCACAACCCTGTGAGTGACCCCTGGACCAGCCCTGTTTGGGGGGCTGACGCCCACCCGGCTCCCGCCTGTATCACCAGGCCACTCACCGCCCCGGGGCTGCCTCCATTTTCCCAGGTGCTGGCAGCTCCGCCCAGCTCGGCCCTCACTGAGCCTTCCCACTTGCTTGGCCCAGCGCGGGGCTTTCTGGAGCCTGCGGGCCGGCCTCTCCTCCCACTCCCTCCGCGGTTCTCTGGCGGGCTGGTGGCGTGGGGCGTCCCCGGCCAGTGTCGGGAGGGCAAGGAAGTACGGGCGGGCCAACTGTCACTCCACCACACCCTGGACTCCGGCCCCCAGTAAAGTTCCTGTTACTAGGAGGCAGTTACCATCTCTGCGGCCACCAGTTCGGAAAAAAGCCTAACCAATTTCTGGTTGGGAATAGTGTGGTAGGAGAGTTCCCAGGTCCACTTGAACCTGCCGGAGAGCTGGCTGCAGGCGGGCGCTAGACTCAGTTTATACTGGGGGGATACAAAGGTGAACAAGTCCCGAGAAAGATCTACACAGTGCTACAAAGGCACCCAGAGAGACCGGTCGTCTGTGCCTAGCAGAAACCTGGTAGACTTCCTGGGCGAGGCGGTGCCGAGCAGGGTCTTGAAGGCCCAGCTGATAGACGAGGGGTGCAGAAGACACGCCCCAGCCCAGCACAGTGCGCACAGAGTGGGGAGACGTGTGGCCAGGGAGGCGGAGACTTGACAGAAACCACACACCCTGTGGGGTCGCCATTGCACGATCCAACAGCCTGGGCCAGAGCACACGGAACAGGGAGAAGTCCTGCACAGGAAGTGAAAACTCAACAGAGATCACACACCCTGTGGTACGTGATCCACCAGCCCAGCAGAGTCCAAGCTGACCAGAAAGGTGGCTCCCTGGAGAAGCCCAAGACCCGAGGCAACCACACACACAAGGCACTAGAGGCCAACTGAGCAGCCATGGAGGTAGCCATACGAAATTGGCAACCACAGCAACATCCTAGTTATTCATTAGTCTCAAACCGGTGGACTGTGAAACCCCCTGCCACAATGAATAAACATAAAAAAAAAAGATACCAGAAATACAAAAAATCAAGAAAGTACACCACCAAAAGTTAATAAATCTCAAACTCTAGATCCTATAGAACAAGAAGCCCTTGAAATGACTGACAAGGAATTTCGAGTGATAATTCTAAGGAAACTGAATGAGATACAAGAAAACTCAGCTAGACATCATGATGAAATGAGGAGAAGTATACAGGATCTGAAAGAGGAAATGTACAAGGAAATCAATGTCCTGAAAAAAAATGTAGCAGAACTTGCTGAACTGAAGAAGTTATTCAGCGAAATAAAAAACACAACGGAGAGTTTAACCAGCAGACTTGTCAAAGTTGAAGAGAGAACCTCTGAACTTGAAGATGAGCTGTTTGAAATAACACAAGCAGACAAAAAGAAAGAAAAAAGAATCAAGGACATTGAAGAAAATCTGAGAGAGATATCAGACAACCTTAAGCGCTCAAATATCCGAGTCATGGGTATTCCAGAAGGGGAGGAAAAAGGAGATTGCATTGAAAACATATTCAACAAAATAGTGGCAGAAAACTTCCCAGGTATTGGAAAAATCACAGATCTTCAGATCCAGGAAGCTCAACGATCTCTAAACGTATTCAATGCAAAAAGGTCTTCTCCAAGACATGTTATAGTCAAATTGGCAAAACTCAAAGACAAAGAGAGAATCTTAAAAGCTGCAAGAGAGAAGCATCAAATCACCTATAAGGGAGCCCCAATCAGGCTAACATCAGACTTTTTTTTTGTTGTTGTTGTCTTTTTGTGACCAGTAAGGGGATCGCAACCCTTGGCTTGGTGTCGCAGGCACCGCACTCAGCCAGTGAGCGCACTGGCCATCCCTATATAGGATGCGACCCGTGGTGGAAGCACCGCTGTGCACCCAAGCGCTGCACTCTCCCGAGTGTGCCACAGGGCCGGCCCTAACATCAGACTTTTAATCACAAACCCTAAAAGCCAGAAAGGAATGGGATGATATGTTCAAAATACTAAGAGACAGAGATTGTCAGCCAAGAATACTCTACCTTGTAAGGCTATCCTTCCGAAATGAAGGGCAAATAGTATATTTCTCAGACAAACAAAAACTTCGGAAGTTCACCACCACACGACCACCCTTACAAGAAATCCTCAAGGGAGTACTGGGTTTGGTTCCTGAAAAATAACTACCACTGCCAGAAAAACCCAAGAAAAATCAAAACCCACTAGTATAATAAAAATGGCATTCATGAAGAGAAAACAAACAAACAAAAAGGCTATCTACAACCTAAAGAACCAACAAACACAGGAAACAAACAGTAAATCAGAAAGCAAGGAACAAAAGACACCTAAGACAACCAAACAACAATCAATAAAATGCTAGGAATAAATCAACACTTTTCAATAACAACTCTTAATGTAAAAGGCTTAAATTCCCCAATCAAAAGACACAGACTGGCTGACTGGATTAAAAAGGAGGACCCAACTATATGCTGCCTTCCAGAGACCCACCTCACCCATAAAGATTCACACAGACTAAGAGGGAAAGGATGGAAAAAGATTTACCATGCAAACAGAAAAGAAAAACGAGCTGGAGTAGCTATTCTTATATCTGACAAAGTAGACTTTAAACTAAAAACCATAAAAAGAGATAATGAGGGACACTACATAATGATAAAAGGACTGATCCATCAAGAAGGCATAACAATCATAAATATGTATGCACCCAATGTTGGAGCAGTCAGATTTATAAAACAAACGCTATTAGACCTAAAGAAGGAAATAGACACTAATACCATAATAGCAGGGGACCTGAACACCCCACTGTCAATATTAGACAGATCATCTAGGCAAAGAATCAGTAGAGAAACACAAGATCTAAACAATACTCTAGACCAATTGGAATTGGCAGATATCTACAGAACATTGCATCCAACACCCTCAGAATATTCATTCTTCTCATCAGCACATGGATCATTCTCCAGGATAGATCACATATTAGGTCACAAATCAAGTCTCAATAAATTCAAAAAAATTGGAATTATCCCATGTATTTTCTCAGACCACAGTGGATTAAAACTAGAAATCAATAACAAATGAAATTCTGGAAACTATACAGAAACATGGAATTTAAACAGCATTCTACTTAATGACATATGGGTCCAAGAAGAAATCAGGCAGGAAATCAAAAAATTTCTTGAAACTAATGAAAACAATGATACATCATACCAAAACCTGTGGGATACTGCAAAAGCAGTATTGAGGGGGAAATTTGTTGCATTAAATGCTCACTTCAGAAGAATGGAAAGATGGCAAGTGAACAACCTCACACTTCACCTTAAAGAACTAGAAAAACAAGAACAATCCAAACCTAAAGTTAGCAGATGGAAAGAAATCATTAAGATCAGAGCAGAACTGAATGAAATTGAAACCCAAACACAATACAAAAGATCAATGAAACAAAAAGGTGGTTTTTTGAAAAGATAAATAAAATCAACAAACCATTAGCATGGCTAACAAAAAAAAAGAAGAGAGAAGACTCAAATAACCAAAATTAGAAATGAAAAAGGCGATATTACAACTGATTCATCTGAAATACAAGGAATCATTCGAGACTACTATAAACAACTATATGCCAACACGTTTGAAAATCTGGAGGAAATGGATAAATTTCTGGACACACACAAGCTCCCTAAACTGAGCCAAGAAGATGTAGAAAATCTGAACAGACCAATAACAATAAAGGAGATTGAAGCTGTTATCCGAAGGCTCCCAAGAAAGAAAAGCCCAGGACCAGATGGATTCACAGCAGAATTTTACCAAACATTCAAAGCAGAATTGACACCAATTCTTTACAAACTATTCCAAAAGATTGAAACAGACGCAAATCTCCCAAACTCATTCTATGAAGCAAACATCATCCTGATACCAAAACCAGGTAAAGATATAACCAAGAAAGAAAACTACAGGCTGATATCCTTGATGAATATAGATACAAAAATCCTCACTAAAATACTAGCAAACAGAATACAGCAACACATACGTAAAATTATTCACCACGATCAAGTGGAATTCATCCCAGGGATGCAAGGTTGGTTCAACATATGCAAATCAATAAATGTGATACACCATATTAATAAAGTCAAACACAAGGACCATATGATCATCTCTATAGATGCTGAAAAAGCATTTGATAAAATTCAGCACTCATTCATGACAAAGACCCTCTATAAGTTAGGTATAGAGGGAAAGTATCTCAACATAATTAAAGCCATATTTGATAAACCCACTGCCAATATCATCCTGAATGGGGAAAAGCTGAAAGCTTTTCCTTTAAGAACAGGAACTAGACAAGCATACCCACTCTCACCTGGAAGTACAAGCCAGAGCAATCAGAGAAGAGAAGGAAATAAAGGGCATCCAGATTGGAAAAGATGAAGTCAAACTGTCCCTGTTTGCAGATGACATGATCCTATATATCGAACAGCCTAAAACCTCTACAAAAAAACTGTTGGAATTGATCAATGATTTCAGCACAGTAGCAGGATACAAAATCAACACCCAAAAATCAGTAGCATTTCTTTTCTCCAATAGTGAACATGCAGAAGGAGAAATCAAGAAAGCCTGCCCATTTACAATAGCCACCAAAAAAATAAAATACTTAGGAATTGAGTTAACCAAGGAGGTGAAAAATCTCTATAATGAGAACTACAAACCACTGCTGAGAGAAATTAGAGAGGATACAAGAAGATGGAAAGATATTCCATGCTCTTGGATTGGAAGAATCAACATAGTGAAAATGTCCATACTACCCAAAGTGATATACAAATTCAATGCAATCCCCATCAAAATTCCAAAGACATTTTTCTCAGAAATGGAAAAAACTATTCAGACATTTATATGGAACAATAAAAGACCACGCATAGCCAAAGCAATGCTCAGCAAAAAAAATAAAGCTGGAGGCATAACACTACCTGACTTTAAGCTATACTACAAAGCTATAATAACCAAAACAGTATGGTACTGGCATAAAAACAGACACACTGACCAATGGAATAGAATAGAGAATCCAGAAATCAACCCACACACTTACTTCCATCTGATCTTTGACAAAGGCACCAAGCCTATTCACTGGGGAAGGGACTGCCTTTTCAGCAAGTGGTGCTGGGATAAATGGATATCGATATGCAGGAGAATGAAACTAGATCCATACCTCTCACCGTATACTAAAATCAACTCAAAATGGATTAAGGATTTAAATATACACCCTGAGACAATAAAACTTCTTAAAGAAAACATAGGGGAAACACTTCAGGAAATAGGACTGGGCACAGACTTCATGAATACGACCCCAAAAGCACGGGCAACCAAAGGAAAAATAAACAAATGGGATTATATCAAACTAAAAAGCTTCTGCACAGCAAAAGAAACAATTAAAAGAGTTAAAAGACAACCAACAGAGTGGGAGAAAATATTTGCAAAATATACATCTGACAAAGGATTAATATCCAGAATATATAAGGAACTCAAACAACTTTACAAGAAGAAAACAAGCAACCCAATTAAAAAATGGGCAAAAGAGCTAAGTAGGCATTTCTCTAAGGAAGATATCCAAATGGCCAACAGACATATGAAAAAATGCTCAACATCACTCAGCATCCGGGAAATGCAAATCAAAACCACATTGAGATACAATCTAACCCCAGTCAGGATGGCTAAAATCCAAAAGACTATGAACGATAAATGCTGGCGAGGCTGCGGAGAAAAAGGAACTCTCATACATTGTCGGTGGGACTGCAAAATGGTGCAGCCTCTATGGAAAATGGTATGGAGATTCCTCAAACAATTGCAGATAGATCTACCATACAACCCAGCTATCCCACTGTTGGGAATATACCCAGAGGAATGGAAATCATCAAGTCGAAGGTACACCTGTTCCCCCATGTTTATCGCAGCACTCTTTACAATAGCCAAGAGTTGGAACCAGCCCAAATGCCCATCATCAGATGAGTGGATACGGAAAATGTGGTACATCTACACAATGGAATACTACTCAGCTATAAAAACGAATGAAATACTGCCATTTGCAACAACATGGATGGACCTTGAGAGAGTTATATTAAGTGAAACAAGTCAGGCACAGAAAGAGAAATAGCACATGTTCTCACTTATTGGTGGGAGCTAAAAATTAATATATAAATTCACACACACACACACACACACACAAACCGGGGGGGGGGGGAAGAAGATATAACAACCACAATTATTTGAAGTTGATACTACAAGCAAACAGAAAGGACATTGTTGGGGGGGGAGGAGGGGAGGGAGAAGGGAGGGAGGTTTTGGTGATGGGGAGCAATAATCAGCCACAATGTATATCGACAAAATAAAATAAAATAAAATAAAATAAAATAAAATAAAATTTAAAACTTAAAAAAAAAAATGGTGCAGCCTCTATGGAAAATGGTATGGAGGTTCCTCAAACAATTGCAGATAGATCTACCATATGACCCAGCTATCCCACTGCTGGGAATATACCCGGAGGAATGGAAATCATCAAGTGAAAGGTGTATCTGTTCCCCAATGTTCATTGCAGCACTCTTTACAATAGCCAAGAGTTGGAACCAGCCCAGATGTCCTTCATCGGATGAGTGGATATGGAAAATGTGGTATATCTACACAACGGAATACTACTCAGCTATAAAAAAGAATGAAATACTGCTATTTGCAATGACATGGCTGGACCTTGAGAGAATTATATTAAGTGAAACAAGTCAGGCACAGAAAGAGGAATACCACATGTTCTCACTTATTGGTGGGAGCTAAAAATAAATAAATAAATTCACACACACACACAAAAAATGCGGGGTGGGGGGGAAGAAGACCTAACAACTATAATTCCTTGAAGTTGATACGACAAGCAAACCGAAAGGACATTGTTGGGTGGGAGGGGGAAGAGGGAGGCGGGTGGGAGGGGGAAGAGGGAGGCGGGAGGGAGGTTTCGGTGATGGGCCACAGTAATCAACCACATTGTATATCGACAAAATAATATTAAGAAAAAAAAAGTACTTTGAATTGAATAAAAATGCAAATACAACATGTCATACCAGTGGGATGAAGATAAAGTAGTGTTTGCAGGAATATGTAAAACCCTAAAATGCCTGTAATAACAAAGAAGGAAGATTTTAAATCAATGCTATAGATATCCAACTTAAAAAACTAGAAAACGAATAGCAAACTAAACACAGAGTAAGCACATGACATAAAATAATAAAGATTAGAATAGGAGTCAGCTAAATGGAAAGAAAAATTAGGAGGAAAAACAATATAACAAAAAGCTGGTTCTTTGGGAAGATCAATGAAATTGATTAATCTCTAGCCCGGCTGTTCAGGAAAAAAAAAAGAAGGAAGTTAAAATGGTCAGTATTCAGATTTAGAGAGGTGACATCACTCCTGATTTTATAGATACTAAAAGAATAAACATGGGGATATTTTGGGCTACTTTATGCCAATAAATTTGACAATTTAAATAAAATGGGAAAATTTTTTAAATCACAAAAACTCTAAAAACTCACTCAAGAAGAAACATAATTTAAATAGATCTACATCTATTTAATAATTTGAATTTGTAGTTAAAAGCCTTCCCACAAGGGAAAGATTCACTGGTGAATTATCCCAAACATTTAAGGAAAAAATAATATCATTTCTACACATGTATTTCCAGAAAATTGAAGAGGGCAAAATACTTCCACACTCGTTTTATTAGGCCAGAATTTTTCTGATTCTAAATACTTATGGACATTACAAAAAAGAAAACTACAGACCAATATCTCTCATGAAAATAGATGTAAAAATTCTCAACAAAATGTTAGCAGTTTGAATTTAACAATATACATTAAGGACAATACATCATGACCAAGTGGGTTTTAGTTTGGGAATGCAAGCTTGACTTAACATTTGGAAACTAGTTAATGTAGTTTACCATCTTAACAGCCAAAAAAAAAAAAAAAAAAAAAGAAGAAAACCCAAAAACATGTGAGCTCAGTAGATGCAGAAAAAGCATTTGGAAAAAACGTAACATTCATTGCTAATAAAAACTGTCTGCAAATTAGGAATAGAAGAGATCTTTCTCAACTTGGTAAAGCTCATCTTCAAAAAACCCACAGCCGACGTTATACTTAATCATAAATGATCAAATACATTCTCCCTAGGATAAGGAACAAGACAAGTATGACTGCTTTTACCTCTTCTATGCAACTGGAGGTTCTAGCCAGTGTAATAATGTTATGGGAAGGAGCCACCAACGAGACGTAATCACTCAGAGAGAAGGAGAAGTCAGATAATTTACTGCCAGCAGGCTTCAGGGGAACTTGTGTTCCAAATCCTGAGCACAAAATGTAGGGAGAACTAGCCTTAAATACTCTTCTTGGGTAGGTAAGCAGAAAGCATTTCTATTGGCTCAGTCTGTATTCAGGCAGAGTTAAAGGTGAGTAAGGGGCTTCATTAGAGCTGGGTGCAAAAACTGGGTTACTGTGGTTAAGATACTCTCTGTGAAGAGCTAGAGAGCAAAACACAGTCTCTTATTCACACAGGAAATCTTGACAACTCAGGTTCAGCACAGTCTTTTAAGGGAAGAATTGACGGGCTGGCAAACCGCAGTCACAGAACTAAGAAATTGCATTCAGTTGTTAACTCTTAATATAATTCTAGATACTTTTACAAGCAGGCAGATATTAGCTAACAAAATTAAAACAAAAATAAAAACAAGGATTTAGACACAGGAAGGACAAGGAATCCAGCCATTACAATAAGGCACTGCCCTCAACCCCACTCTGCCAGATAAAGGGCATTTAGGCTGGAATGAAAGAAGTAAAATTGTCTCTATTCACTGATGATATGTTCTACAAAAATGTTTTTAGAACTAAGAAGTGAGGTTGGCAGGGTTGCAGGATATAAGATCAATATACAAAAATAAATAATACTTCTATAAACTAGCAGCAAACAATTAGAAATTAAAATGAACTAAAACAATGCATTTATCATAGCATAAAAATATAAAATACCTATTGATAAATTTGACAAAATATGTATAAAATCTGTACACTAAAAATCATGCTAAGAGAAATTACAAAAGACTCCAATAAATGGAAAGTTATACTGTGTTCATAGGTCAAAAGTCTGAATATTATTAAGATGTCAGTTCTTCTCCAAATGACCTATAGATTTAGTGCAATCCCAATTAAAACTCTACCAGGCATTTTTTTTTTTGTAGACCTCAATAAGCTGATTCAATATAATTTCAATCAAAATGTCAGTAGGCCAGTAGGGCTTTTTTCTTTGTAGAACTTATGAGTGGATCTCAGATTCATATGGAGATGCCAAGTATATGCTATTATTAAAGCAGCTTTATTAAAGGAAAAACTTTGAAGACTTACACTACTTGACTTCAAGACTCACTTTAAAGCTATAGTAATCAAGACAGTATGGTACTGGTATTAAGATAGACAGGTAGCCAATGGAACACAATACAGTCCAGTAATGACCCAGGTGCATATGATTAATTTATTTTTGACAAAGGTGCAAAGGCAATTTAGCGGAGGAAGGCTAATCTCTTTCAACAAATGGTGTTGAAACAATTGTATATCCCCATTTACAAAAAATTAACTTTGATTCATATCTCTCATCTATACAAAATTAATTCAAAATGTATCATAGACCTAAATGTAAAAGTTAATTATAAATATTCTAGACGAAAATATAGGAGAAAGTATTTGTGACCTTGGATTAGGGAAAAGTTTCTTAGAAATGATACCAAAACCACAATCCATAAAAATTTGATAAATTAGACTTTTTCTAAATTAAAAACTTCTGCTCTTTGATAAACATTCAAGATGTGAAAATACAAGCTACTGGCTGACAGAAAATATTTGCTATTCAATATATCTGATAAAGGATTTATGCCAGAATATATTTTAAAAACTTGTAAAACTCAATAACAAGAAAACAAATGACCCAATAAAACATGAGCACAAGGTTTGAACGGACACTTTACCAAAAAAAATATATGGATGGCAAATAAACAAATGGATAGATGCTTAACGTTACTAATATTTAGTTAAATACAAATTAAAACCACAGTGAGACACTGCTACATACCTTTGAAAATACCTAAGATTAAAAAAGACTGATCTTATCGAATGTTGGTAAGATACAGAGCAACTGGAACTTTGATACACTGTTAGCAGGAATCTAAATCGGTATAATCACTTTGGAAAATAGTTTAGCAATTTCTTCAAAAGTAAATCATACACTTGTGATCCAGGCACTGCCCAAGAAAAATGAAAATGAATGTCCATAAAAGACTTGTACACAAATATTTATAGCAACTTTATTTGTAACAGCCAAGAGTTGGAAATGACTCAATGATCACCAGCAGGTAAGTGGATAAACAAATCGTAGTATATCGATACAATGGACTAAGACAGCTGTGCAGGTAGTGAACTATTGATACATGCAACAATGTGGGTGAATCTCAAAGTAACTAGGTTGAGTGATGGAAGTCCGACAAAAACATAATATGATACTGTATGTGTATTAGTCCATTTAGGCTGCCAGAACAAAATACCATAAACTGGACGGCTTATAAACAACAGAAATTTATGTCTCACAGTTCAGGAGGCTGGAGGTCTGAGATCAGGGTGCCAGCATGGTCAGGTTTTGGTGAGGGCCCTCTTCTGGGCTGCAGACTGCTGACTTTTCACTGTAACCTCACAGAATGGAAGGGATGTGTTAGCTGTCTGGGGTCTGTTTTATAAGGGCACTAATCTCATTAATTAGGGTTCTGCCTTCATGACCTCATCACCTCCCAAAGGTCCCAGCTCCTAACACCATCACCTTGTGGGTTAGGATTTCAACATATAAATGGAGGGGAGGGGACACAGACATTCAATCTAAAGCAGTATGATTTCATTTATGTAAAATCCTAGAAAATGCAAACTACTCTGTAGTGACAGAAAGCACATTCATTATCTTGATTGTGTTGTTGGTTTCATGGGGTATACATACATCAAAACTTATTGAAATGTATTTTTTAAGTGTATGTGGTTTACTGTATGTTTGTTACACCTCAATAAAGATGTTGAAAAAAAAAAAAAACGGGCACCAGAGAAACCAACATTAACCACTGACGCAATGCTCTAGAATATGGGTTTTGGAGGCTCATCGTTGGGATCGAACCCAACTCTGCACCCTGGACAAATTACTTCTTTTTGTAAGACCCTGTTACTTCATTTTAGAAGGTAATAATGGCAAATTAATAATATATTCTGCATGCAAAATGGAGATAATAATGCCTCTCCAACACGGTTGTGGTGAGGATCAGATGTACTAATATATGTCAGTAGCATGCATCGTAATAACTACTCAATAATTAGCCCTTTTTATTATTATTAGTGAATGTTTGGAAACCAAAGGGATAATTCTTATGAAATAAGATTTTGGTTCAATCGGAGACTGGTGCAGTTGTGGGTAAACACAAACAAAAGGACCCATGAGGTTGGTTTCTCTCTCTGAGTGATCCCACCACATTCTGAAGTTAAGCCTGCTTACTTCTGGTCGGAAACAAGACCTCAAATGTACCCTGAAGGCTTGTTTGCAGAAAATATGACATTACTCCTGTACCAGAGTCATTCCCTTTGGAGTCTCTGCATTTCTGTGTCTGTCTCTAAGATTTCAGGAAAATAACTTATAAACAAGCATCTGTCTTTCTGTGACTAATTCCAGTCAGCTGAAAATGAGGCGAGTTTCTAGAGACGGGATTAGAGACCACGATTCTCCTGCTGCACTAATCCCACCTTGTTCCAGAAGAAACATCCCATAAGAACGGGCTTTGGGGTTGGTAGAGGCAGCATTTTAAACAGAGAGATGCCAATTAGTTTAAGCCTGATTTATAGGGACCTCATGAAAGGTGACGGTACGTTTACATTTTAGAAATTTCAGTGTTTGGGACGGCGATTTGAACAGGGTGTTTGATTTGTAGGAACGATAATAATATATCATTTAATAATATTTAACTTGGGTACACTGTGGTCAAATTTTGATCCTGTACCAAGAAAAAAATACTGTTATAGAGGAGAGGTAAACTTTATTGTTTTTTATGACTGACAGGGCTGTGAGTCTTTGTAATGCTGTTTATAAATTATTCTACAAGGCCTTCAATCGAAGTGTTTTTAGGATCAGTCAGCAGAATTTTGTGATGTTCCCATCAGTTGGTTTTCTAGGTATTTTTCCACAGATAATTGAGCATACGAGAGCCTTCTCAGTCCACATTAGGATGACAACGATTTGACCACACCAGTTACACAGAGACTCTGTGCTTTCTGGGGTGGCAGGGTCCTGTGAGAATAAGAGCTGAGCTTGACCATTTTTGATCATATTCACAGCAACAAGCCCAGAGCCTGCCTCTTCCTAGGTGCTGAATCAATACTGGTTGAGTGACTGATCTCTGAAGAGTGCTACTCTTTCAACTATTTAAAAAAAAACTGTCTATGTATTATTTATGTATCTATGCATCTATTATATTCCTGCCTCTGTTAAAAATGCTTTTCAGTATTCATGCACTTAATTCTAATGACATCCTTATGAGGTGGGGACTATTACTAGCCATACTTTACAGATAAGGAAACTGAGACAGGGAGGTTAAGCAATTTTTTTTTTTTTTTTAAATTTTATTTTGTCGATATACATTGAAGCTGATTATTGCTCCCCATCACCAAAACCTCCCTCCCTTCTCCCTCCCCCCCTCCCCCCAACAATGTCCTTTCTGTTTGCTTGTTGTATCAACTTCAAATAATTGTGGTTGTTATATCTTCTTCCCCCCCCCGGTTTTTGTGTGTGTGTGTGTGTGTGTGTGTGTGTGTGTGTGTGTGTGTGTGTGTGTGTGTGTGAATTTATATATTAATTTTTAGCTCCCACCAATAAGTGAGAACATGTGGTATTTCTCTTTCTGTGCCTGACTTGTTTCACTTAATATAATTCTCTCAAGGTCCATCCATGTTGTTGCAAATGGCAGTATTTCATTCATTTTTATAGCTGAGTAGTATTCCATTGTGTAGATGTACCACATTTTCCGTATCCACTCATCTGATGATGGGCATTTGGGCTGGTTCCAACTCTTGGCTATTGTAAAGAGTGCTGCGATAAACATTGGGGAACAGGTATACCTTCGACTTGATGATTTCCATTCCTCTGGGTATATTCCCAACAGTGGGATAGCTGGGTCGTATGGTAGATCTATCTGCAATTGTTTGAGGAACCTCCATACCATTTTCCATAGAGGCTGCACCATTTTGCAGTCCCACCAACAATGTATGAGAGTTCCTTTTTCTCCGCAGCCTCGCCAGCATTTATCGTTCAGAGTCTTTTGGATTTTAGCCATCCTGACTGGGGTTAGATGGTATCTCAATGTGGTTTTGATTTGCATTTCCCGGATGCAGAGTGATGTTGAGCATTTTTTCATATGTATGTTGGCCATTTGTATATCTTCCTTAGAGAAATGCCTCCTTAGCTCTTTTGCCCATTTTTTAATTGGGTTGCTTGTTTTCTTCTTGTAAAGTTGTTTGAGTTCCTTATATATTCTGGATATTAATCCTTTGTCAGATGTATATTTGCAAATATTTTCTCCCAGTCTGTTGGTTGTCTTTTAACTCTGTTAATTGTTTCTTTTGCTGTGCAGAAGCTTTTTAGTTTGATATAATCCCATTTGTTTATTTTTCCTTTGGTTGCCCGTGCTTTTGGGGTCGTATTCATGAAGTCTGTGCCCAGTCCTATTTCCTGAAGTGTTTCTCCTATGTTTTCTTTAAGAAGTTTTATTGTCTCAGGGTGTATATTTAAATCCTTAATCCATTTTGAGTTGATTTTAGTATACGGTGAGAGGTATGGATCTAGTTTCATTCTCCTGCATATCGATATCCAGTTATCCCAGCACCACTTGCTGAAGAGGCAGTCCCTTCCCCAGTGAATAGGCTTGGTGCCTTTGTCAAAGATCAGATGGCAGTAAGTGTGTGGGTTGATTTCTGGATTCTCTATTCTATTCCATTGATCAGTGTGTCTGTTTTTATGCCAGTACCATACTGTTTTGGTTATCATAGCTTTGTAGTATAGCTTAAAGTCAGGTAGTGTTATGCCTCCAGCTTTATTTTTTTTGCTGAGCATTGCTTTGGCTATGCGTGGTCTTTTATTGTTCCATATAAATGTCTGAATAGTTTTTTCCATTTCTGAGAAAAATGTCTTTGGAATTTTGATGGGGATTGCGTTGAATTTGTATATCACTTTGGGTAGTATGGACATTTTCACTATGTTGATTCTTCTAAACCAAGAGCATGGAATAACTTTAAATCTTCTTGTATCCTCTCTAATTTCTCTCAGCAGTGGTTTGTAGTTCTCATTATAGAGATTTTTCACCTCCTTGGTTAACTCAATTCCTAAGTATTTTATTTTTTTGGTGGCTATTGTAAATGGGCAGGCTTTCTTGATTTCTCCTTCTGCATGTTCACTATTGGAGAAAAGAAATGCTACTGATTTTTGTGTGTTGATTTTGTATCCTGCTACTGTGCTGAAATCATTTATCAATTCCAAGAGTTTTTTTGTAGAGGTTTTAGGCTGTTCGATATATAGGATCATGTCATCTGCAAACAGGGACAGTTTGACTTCATCTTTTCCAATCTGGATGCCCTTTATTTCCTTCTCTTCTCTGATTGCTCTGGCTAGTACTTCCAACACTATGTTGAATAGGAGTGGTGAGAGTGGGCATCCTTGTCTAGTTCCTGTTCTTAAAGGAAAAGCTTTCAGCTTTTCCCCATTCAGGATGATATTGGCAGTGGGTTTGGCATATATGGCTTTAATTGTGTTGAGATACTTTCCCTCTATACCTAACTTATAGAGGGTCTTTGTCATGAATGAGTGCTGAATTTTATCAAATGCTTTTTCAGCATCTATAGAGATGATCATATGGTCCTTGTGTTTGAGTTTATTAATATGGTGTATCACATTTATTGATTTGCGTATGTTGAACCAACCTTGCATCCCTGGGATGAATCCCACTTGATCGTGATGAATAATTTTACGTATGTGTTGCTGTATTCTGTTTGCTAGTAATTTAGTGAGGACTTTTGCATCTATATTCATCAAGGATATTGGCCTGTAGTTTTCTTTTTTGGTTATATCTTTACCTGGTTTTGGTATCAGGATGATGTTTGCTTCATAGAATGAGTTTGGGAGATTTGCGTCCGTTTCAATCTTTTGGAATAGTTTGTAAAGAATCGGTGTCAATTCTGCTTTGAATGTTTGGTAAAATTCTGCTGTGAATCCATCTGGTCCTGGGCTTTTCTTTGTTGGGAGCCTTCTGATAACAGCTTCAATCTCCTTTATTGTTATTGGTCTGTTAAAATTTTCTACGTCTTCACGGTTCAGTTTTGGGAGCTTGTGTGTGTCCAGAAATTTATCCATTTCCTCCAGATTTTCAAATTTGTTGGCGTATAGTTGTTTATAGTAGTCTCGAATGATTCCTTGTATTTCAGATGAATCAGTTGTAATATCTCCTTTTTCATTTCTAATTTTTGTTATTTGAGTCTTCTCTCTTCTTTTTATTGTTAGCCATGCTAATGGTTTGTCTATTTTATTTATCTTTTCAAAAAACCAGCTTTTTGATTCGTTGATCTTTTGAATTGTTTTTTGGTTTTCAATTTCATTCAGTTCTGCTCTGATCTTAATGATTTCTTTCCGTCTGCTAATTTTAGGTTTGGATTGTTCTTGTTTTTCTAGTTCTTTAAGGTGAAGTGTGAGGTTGTTCACTTGCCATCTTTCCATTCTTCTGAAGTGAGCATTTAATGCAATAAATTTTCCCCTCAATACTGCTTTTGCAGTATCCCACAGGTTTTGGTATGTTGTATCATTGTTTTCATTAGTTTCAATAAACTTTTTGATTTCCTGCTTGATTTCTTCTAGGACCCATATGTCATTAAGTAGAATGCTGTTTAATTTCCATGTGTTTGTATAGTTTCCAGAGTTTTGTTGGTTATTAATTTCTAGTTTTAATCCATTGTGGTCTGAGAAGATACATGGGATAATTCCAATTTTTTTGAATTTATTGAGACTTGATTTGTGACCTAATATGTGATCTATCCTGGAGAATGATCCATGTGCTGATGAGAAGAATGAATATTCTGAGGTTGTTGGGTGGAATGTTCTGTAGATATCTGCCAATTCCAATTGGTCTAGAGTCTTGTTTAGATCTTGTGTTTCTCTACTGATTCTTTGCCTAGATGATCTGTCTAATATTGACAGTGGAGTGTTCAGGTCCCCTGCTATTATGGTATTAGTGTCTATTTCCTTCTTTAGGTCTAATAGAGTTTGTTTTATAAATCTGGCTGCTCCAACATTGGGTGCGTACATATTTATGATTGTTATGTCTTCTTGATGGATCAGTCCTTTTATCATTAAGTAGTGTCCCTCATTGTCTCTTTTTATGGTTTTTAGTTTAAAGTCTATTTTGTCAGATATAAGAATAGCTACTCTAGCTCGTTTTTCTTTTCTGTTTGCATGGTAAATCTTTTTCCATCCTTTCACTCTTAGTCTGTGTGAATCTTTATGGGTGAGGTGGGTCTCTTGTAGGCAGCATATAGTTGGGTCCTCCTGTTTGATCCAGTCAGCCAGTCTGTGTCTTTTAATTGGGGAATTTAAGCCTTTTACATTAAGAGTTGTTATTGAAAGGTGTTGATTTATTCCTAGCATTTTATTGGTTGTTTGGTTGTCTTAGGTGTCTTTTGTTCCTTGCTTTCTGATTTACTGTTTGGTTTCTTTGTTTGTTGGTTCCTTAGGTTGTAGATAGTGTTTTTGTTAGCTTGTTTTCTCTTCATGAATGCCATTTTTATTGTACTAGCGGGTTTAGATTTTTCTTGGGTTTTTATGGCAGTGGTAGTTATTTTTCAGGAACCAAACCTAGTACTCCCTTGAGGATTTCTTGTAAGGGTGGTCGTGTGGTAGTGAACTCCCGCAGTTTTTGTTTGTCTGAGAAATATACTATTTGCCCCTCATTTCGGAAGGATAGCCTTGCAGGGTAGAATATTCTTGGCTGGCAATCTTTGTCTTTTAGTATTTTGAAAATATCATCCCATTCCTTTCTAGCTTTTAGGGTTTGTGATGAAAAGTCTGATGTTAACCTGATTGGGGCTCCCTTATAGGTGATTTGACGCTTCTCTCTTGCAGCTTTTAAGATTCTCTCTTTGTCTCTGAGTTTTGCCAATTTGACTATGACATGTCTTGGAGAAGGCCTTTTTGCATTGAATACGTTTAGAGATCGTTGAGCTTCCTGGATCTGAAGATCTGTGATTTTTCCTATACCTGGGAAGTTTTCTGCCACTATTTTGTTGAATATGTTTTCAATGGAATCTCCATTTTCCTCCCCTTCTGGAATACCCATGAGTCGGATATTTGAGCGCTTGAGGTTGTTTGATATCTCTCTCAGATTTTCTTCCATGTCCTTGATTCTTTTTTCTTTCTTTTTGTCTGCTTGTGTTATTTCAAACAGCCCATCTTCAAGTTCAGAGGTTCTCTCTTCAACTTCGACAAGCCTGCTGGTTAAACTCTCCGTTGTGTTTTTTATTTCACTGAATAACTTCTTCAGTTCAGCAAGTTCTGCTACATTTTTTTTCAGGACATTGATTTCCTTGTATATTTCCTCTTTCAGATCCTGTATACTTTTCCTCATTTCATCATGATGTCTAGCTGAGTTTTCTTGTATCTCATTCAGTTTCCTTAGAATTATCACTCGAAATTCCTTGTCAGTCATTTCAAGGGCTTCTTGTTCTATAGGATCTAGAGTTTGAGATTTATTAACTTTTGGTGGTGTACTTTCTTGATTTTTTGTATTTCTGGTGTCTTTTTTTTGGTGTTTATTCATTGTGGCAGGGGGTTTCACAGTCCACCAGTTTGAGACTAATGACTAACTAGGATGTTGCTGTGGTTGCCAATTTGGTATGGCTCCCTCCGTGACTGCTCAGTTGGCCTCTAGTGTCTTGTGTGTGTGGTTGCCTCGGGTCTTGGGCTTCTCCGGGGATCCACCTTTCTGGTCAGGTTGGACTCTGCTGGGCTGGTGGATCACGTACCACAGGGTGTGTGATCTCTGTTGAGCTTTCACTTCCTGTACAGGAGTTCTCCCCGTTCCGTGTGCTCTGGCCCAGGCTGTTAGATCATGCAGTGGCGACCCCACCGGGTGTGTGGTTTCTGTCGAGTCTCCGCCTCCCTGGCCGCACGTCTCCCCCCTCTGTGCGCACTGTGCTGGGCTGGGGCGTTTCTTCTGCACCCCTGTCTATCAGCTGGGCCTTCAAGACCCTGCTCGGCACCGCCTCGCCCAGGAAGTCTACCAGGTTTCTGCTAGGCACAGACGACCGGTCGCTCTGGGTGCCTTTGTAGCACTGTGTAGATCTTTCTCGGGTCTTGTTCACCTTTGTATCCCCCTAGTATAAACCGAGTCTAGCGCCCGCCTGCAGCCTGGTCTCCAGCAGGTTCAAGCGGACCTGGGAACTCTCCTACCACACTATTCCCAACCAGAAATTCGTTAGGCTTTTTTCCAAACTGATGGCCGCAGAGATGGTATCTGCCTCCCAGTAACAGGAAGTTTACCAGGGCCGGAGTCCAGGGTGTGGTGGAGTGACAGTCAGCCTGCCCGTACTTCCTTGCCCTCCCAACACTGGCCGGGGACACCCCACGCCCCCAGCCCCGCCAGAGAACTGCGGAGGGAGTGGGAGAGGAGGCCAGCCCGCAGGCTCCGGGAAGCCCCGCGCCAGGCCAAGCAAGTGGGAGGGCTCAGTGATGGCCGAGCAGGGCGGAGCTGCCCGCACCTGGGAAAATGGAGGCAGCACCGGGGCGGTGAGTGGCCTGGTGTTGCAGGCGGGAGCCGCGTGGGCATCCACCCCCCAAACACAGCTGTGCCAGGGATCACTCACAGTGCTGTGCCAGGTCGGGCGCTCGCTCTGTCTCTGGTTTGTCGCCTTCCGTGTTCTCGGCGCTGCTGCCTCGGGCTGTTCAGTCGTGGCGCGGCTCGGGCGCTCCCAGGAATCTTCTTTTTTTTTGGGGGGGGGGCAAGTATCTCTTTTATTAATGGTTATTAGATAAAATAATCATATTTTTAAATGTCTGACTTAACATGACTTTTAGTAATACACTTGTATAGTTATGTTTTACTCAGCTTAATATTCTTTTTTTTTTTTTTTTTTTTAATTTTTATTTTGTCGATATACATTGTGGCTGATTATTGCTCCCCGTCACCAAAACCTCCCTCCCTTCTCCCTCCCCCCTGCCCCCCAACAATGTCCTTTCTGTTTGCTTGTCGTATCAACTTCAAATAATTGTGGTTGTTACATCTTCTTCCCCAGCCCAAATGCCCATCATCAGATGAGTGGATACGGAAAATGTGGTACATCTACACAATGGAATACTACTCAGCTATAAAAACGAATGAAATACTGCCATTTGCAACAACATGGATGGACCTTGAGAGAATTATATTAAGTGAAACAAGTCAGGCACAGAAAGAGAAATACCACATGTTCTCACTTATTGGTGGGAGCTAAAAATTAATATATAAATTCACACACACACACACACACACACACACACACACACACGGAATCTTCTTCTTCTTTTTTTTTTTTTTGTCTTTTTTGTGACTGGCTGCACCGCCCTCAGCCGGTGAGCGCACCAGCCATCCCTATATAGGATCCGAACCCGTGGCGGGAGCGCTGCTGCGCTCCCAGCTCCGCACTCTCCCGAGTGCACCACGAGGTCGGCCCCCAGGAATCTTCTTTAATGCCGGCCTGAAACCTCGAATCCTGAATAGGGCAGCTGGCCGCCTTCAGTGCGGCCCCGGCCTCCGGGATCCTGGCTGCATCCACAGCAGCCCTGGCGCCGTGTTCCCTGTTTCAAGACTCGCTTTTGCAGCTAAGAAACAGTTCTTTTCCTGCTCCACACTTCAAAGCTGTTGTCTGTAAATGAGGCAGCCTCTCCTGCCGGGGGCAAAGTGGCGTTGAGCCCCCACGACCGGCCAGCAGCTGTAGTCCTCCCTTAAGAGATGGCGAGAGGAAGGTCCACAAGTTTCCCGGCTGCCTGAGGCCCAGTGGCCGCCTTTTCCACCTCAGCTACTCCGCGCCAGCCACCGCAGCCACCGCCATCTTGAAACTCCCTAAGCAATTTGCCTAAGGTCACACAGCTACTGAGTTGTGGAGCTTACATGACCTTGTGGTGTTTCCTGTGTCTCAGCCTCATTCATTCATTTATTCATTTATTTTAATGAAGATAGTCTGTTCTCTAAGTTCAGATCTTTGCAGTATGAGAAGAACTGTGGTAGAATAGAATTTGTCTTTTCCTAACTTTATGACTCTAGTCCAAGCTGAAGACAGAAAAATTGAAGGCCCAGAGAAATTCAACTGTGTCCGTATGCATGAATGTGTGTGTATGTACAATGTGTGCACGTGTGTGCATGAGTGTGTGTATGTACACATGCGTGCATGTATGTGCATGAATGTGTGTATGTACAACGCATGCATGTGTGTGCATGAGTTTGTGTGCACGAGGGTATGTGTGTGTGCATGAGTGTGTGTATGTACACATGCGTGCATGTATGTGCATGAATGTGTGTATGTACAACGCATGCATATGTGTGCATGAGTTTGCGTGCACGAGGGTATGTGTGTGTGCATGAGTGTGTGTATGTACACATGCGTGCACGTATGTGCATGAATGTGTGCATGTACAATGCATGCATGTGTGTGCATGAGTCTGCGTGCACGAGGGTATGTGTGTGTGCCTTTCTTGGGCATAATGGAGAAAGGGCAGTGAGACCTATCATCAGCGACCTCAGAATTTCAGTGAGAAATTGCAATGACTCTGAAACATAAGAATAAGACTTTCCCAACATTTAAAAAATTGCGTTCACGTGATCTAGGTGATGGCATTCCTCTGAATAAGATTAAAAATACAACACAGCTGAAAGTTCTAAGGAAGCTGAGAAAAAGTATTTAACATTTAATAACAAATTTTGACCCTTAAGCATTTAAACATCTATCAGTGGCTATACATATTCAATCCAATTTTGATTTTCTGTAGCATTAACCATGGTGATGTTTGTATTTTAAGGAAAAATAATTAGGGAAAAAGCAGAAGTTGTGGCCCTTACCCATATTCCACTTTCTAAAACTTCTGGGGGTAAAATTTTCTTATCAGAGATGGTTTGGTTTTGCTGATGGCATAATTTCAATAATGAATAATTCAAAAAAGCAGGCAGCACGGGTTAGCTGAAGACAGGAGAAATATCTTTGAATTTCTGTGCCTTTTATGGGCCTTTGGAAACAGCCACCCATCTATATAAAGCCTCTCGAAGGGAAAAATAGGCTGATGGGAGATAATGGTATGATCAGTAAAGCCCTTTTCTTGGAAGCCTGAGACAGAGCTTAGCCACCTGAACCTCTCTGCACCACTGCTCTGGTATCTGGAATATTATCAAGTGAAGGGTATCCAAATAGCAGGCTCTTACAGGGAAAATCAGCAATCCACCTGAAGCAGTGCTGGACCCCGGTGTGCAGATCTGGGAGAAACACAGAGTTGAAAACTGGCAAGGCATCATTTCTTCCAGCAGACCATGCAAGTGTGAATTCTGGCTTGCTCTGCTGTTTCTGTTTCTCCATGCCCAGATTGAAAATCCTATTGCCTTCTGGATTCTGAGGCCATTAGGCAGCATGCTCACTAGAGGAGAGCTGTTGAGGGTTGCATGTCATCAACCAAGAGCTTAACCACCTCTCTCTTGATTAAAGGGCAGAAAGCAGCTCCTGTTTTAGCTGCCCCGTCCCCCAGCTGCTGCACACACTCCCCCACTCCTGTGGTTTCCTTGCACTTTGCTGAACACACACAGGAACAGACATGTCTATACACAGGTGAACATGTGTTAGTGAACCAAATAGATGCATGTCTTTCCGCATGCCCGCTGCCTCCACCTTTGCTAGCAAGTCCCTGTTCTCTCACTTCTGGGATATTTAGGAGCCTTTTAATATGATGAATTTGTCATTGACAAGCAGAAATGGCAGGGGTGGTAGAAGCTTTTCAGGGGTTGGGAGCAGGAAAGAAATGTTTGTACTGTCCTCTGAGCAGCTGTGCTCAAATGGGCTTTTTTCCCTTGTCCCCCAGTGAGCATTTGAATATATGGAGATGTTTCCGATTGTGACGTGACTAGGGGGCACTGCTAGCACCTAGTGGACTGGAGTCATGGATGCAGTATGTCCTGTAATGTGGGGACTGTCTTATAAAACAAGGACATGCCACATTAGTTTCCTATGACTGCTCTAACTAATTACCACAAACTTGCTGGTTTAAAATAACACAAATGCATTATCTTGCAGTTGTGAAGTCTGGCATCGGTCCCTCTTGTGTTAAATAATGGGTTAAGGAGGTGGGTGTATTCCTTTCTGGAGGCTCTAGAGGAGAATTCATTTCCTTGTCTTTTCAAGTTTCTACAGGCCACCTGCATTCCTTGGCTCAGGGCCCCTTCCATCCTCAAAGCCAGCAGCATGGCGTCATCAAATCTCTGACTCTCTGAATTTGGCTTCTATTGTTACATATGCTTCTCTGACTCCCCTACCACTCTCTTTCCCTTATAAGGATCCTTGTGATCACACTGGGCCCAACTTGATAATCTAAATTAATCTTCCCATTTTAATATTTTTAATTTAATCACACCTACAAAATCCCCTTTTCCATATAAGATAACATATCACAGGTTCCAGGGATTAGAATGTAGAAATCCCCCTTGGTGATGGGGAGGGAGCATTATTATGCCTACCACTTATATCATCCTCCAAATGCCAAAAGTGAGTTTGGACTTGATTGGCTAAGAGTTTAGTGATGCTCTTTTCTTTCTGCTGATGGCTTGAGTCTTGTGTCTCTCTGGTTAAATAGGATCGGTGATCCGGCAGGGGCTTTTGACCACTGCATGGATAACAGTGGGGACCTTCCAGCCCAAATAAACTCTCCAGCATCCTAGGTCTAGAAGGAAGTACCAGTCATCCTTAAATATCCCCTTTGTCCCATCTTTCTGGAAATGAGTATGAGGTCCTTGATATTTTTCAAGTCTCAACAATGTATCTTTGAGTTGAGACACCATGGAATGCCCAACTGAATTTCTCGATCTTCCCAGGTAAGACCCCCATGCCCCTCTCTTTATCCACCAGCCCAGCCCAGCTGGCCAATTTCCTTACTGGGCTTAATTTCTAACCTCACTAAGCCACTTTTTCTCCATCTACTTCAGCTTTATTTGTCTACCTCCATTGTTGGTGATTTTTGTTTTTTTCTTTATGCTTTGTATACTGTCCAAGTTTTTTCCCATAAGACATTAATAATTAGAACCTCTTCTATTGAATTCCCCAAATAACAACAGTGAAGGGCATCTCGCCCGTCTTCTGTGATTTAACTCAACTTCTCTTTCCAGTAGGAACCATGCCCTATCTTGGTGCTCCACTGGATCTTGTGTTCCACCTCTGCTGTAGCAACCATTCATTCATTCACTCATTCATTCACAGCAATTATTCACTGAGTGCCTGCTATGAGCTAGGCCATGTACCATCCTACTGCATGGCATATGTTGTTCACGTCTCTGCCTCTCTTTGTAGAGGAATTCCATGTGAAGTATAAATTTTGTAGACTGTGGTGGTTAATTTTGTGTGTCACCTTGACTGGGTTAAGGGTGCCCAGATAGCTGGTAAAACATTATTCTGAGTGTGTCTGTGAGGGTGTTTCTGGAAGAGATTAACACTTAAGTCAGTAGACCGAGCAGAGAAGATCTGCTCTCACCAGCGTCAGTGAGCATCGTCTGATCTGCTGGGGCTCAGACAGAACAAATGGCAGGCGCAGGGTGAATTCACTCTCTTCTTGAGCTGGGACATGTATCTTCTCCTGCCCTCAGACATAGGAGCTCCTGGTCTTCAGCCTTCAAAATTTCCATGAGTTCTGCCTCCCCATTGCTCCCCCTACCCCCCAACCTGGCTCTCAGACCTTTGGGCTCAAACTGAATTACACCACTGGCCTTCCTGGTTCTCCAGTTTGCAGATGCAGATCTTGCTGTTTCTCAGCCTTCATAATCATGTAAGCTAATTCCCATAATACATTTTCTCTTATATGTCTCTACATATCCTATTGGTTCTGTTTTCCTAAAGAACCCTAATACACAGCCCAAATCTCTTAAAACTGTGCTAATGCAAGGAAATCACATTTACTACTCAGCAGGGAAAAACATTTTCTAGGAGGAAGAAAAAATTGATAGCTGCACATGGAGGCGGCATGCTGATTTGCTGTATAACGTGACTGTCTAATGGCTTTCTGATTAGGAAAAAGTGCTGGGCTTGAGATCTCCATCGGGATTTTGGTTTCTCCGCCGAGATGTTTTGATATCACTTTCTGAGGTCAGAATAGCCAGACTGACTGTTGAGCTCCCTGGTCAAAGGGCCAGTTGTTGAGACCTTGATGTGACTCTGGGTGAGAGCCAAGCTTGTAAGTACAATCAGTAATCTCACCCAGTCCTGGCTCCAGCCCTGACGCCTTCCAGGAGAGGCCTCTGCTGGACAGACGGTGCACAGATAGGTGGGGTCCAACCACTAACTTAAGGGAGCAGGAGCCCTTCTGACCATCCTGGAACATTTGGGACTCCGAAAGGCTGAGACCTGTCACTAGAACCCAACCCAGTAGGACTGGCCAAGGTCTCAAGATCCTAATTTTGTCTCTCTGGCTTTGCTCTTTTCTTATCCTACATGCTTCATCCTCCCCAGACCTGCTGATTTGGTTCTTGAGCTCTGTCTGTGGCTCTTATTAGTCAACATGCCACCTGTTCTCTATTCCCTTCCCTCTGTCCCCTGCCTCCTCATCTCTCCTCTCCTCTCCTCCAGACGTCTACTGAGAAGCTCTACAGGCTGTTTGAAAGGCAGTAAGCAGCCCAATATTGATTGATTCATCTATTTACCATATAGGTATTCAGGAGCTGCTGTGGGTCCAGAGGATGGAGATGAGAGATTGGCAAGTTTGAGGAACTGAGAAAGGCCCAGCATGGCTAAGCAGAGAGTAGGAAGGGAGCTGAGGTGAGAGGCAATGCAGGAGGCATAGGCAGCAGCTGGGCCATGCAGGGTCCTGTAGGCCATTTGGGACTTCGATTTTAGAGCACAGAAAACCACTGCAGCATTTAAGCTGAGAAGTGGCATGGTCAGACTTGCAGTTTAGAAAGCTTGCTGTTCCTGGGGTATGGATTGGGGATGGGCAAGAGTAGAGGCAGGGAGACAGATGAAATGGCTGTTGCAGCGAGCAGCTGAGCTAAAAAGGTGAACCCAACTAAGGTCGGGGGCAGGGGGGATGGAAAGAAATGCAAAGATTAAGGACGTGAACAAATACTTAGGAGTGGCACCCACCACTCTTGGGGATTGATCAAATGTGGGGCTTGCAGGAGTGGGGAAAGTTCCCCACCTCCAAGGAGCTCATACTCTAATATGAGTGATGCTCAGTCTCGGGTGCAATAAGGAGCAGATGCCAATATGAATCTCTGGGGGAGGGGTACGTGGTTAAAAACACATTTACAAATGCCCATTTTTAGCACAATTGACAGAAAGTGAAGTTCTGCAGAACCTTGGCTGGTGGGCTCCACGGGAAAGCACGCAGGAATTGTGGGTTCTAAGATGTGCCAAAATCCTGGTGTGGGAGGGAAGGAGAACATGAGAGCAGACGAGATGACAGGATCCACGGGCAGCCGGGACAAAGGGAAGATGCTATTCTGAAAAACTCAACACTTTATTCAATGACAGAAACAAAACAATCTTTAGGGGAGATGTCCCCTTTGTGCTGGGGGACCCCCTTGGGTTGGTATGCTGATGGAGATCAAGGACCTACCCCGTACTACTAGGAGGCACCTTTCTTATGTATTGGACTTGGGGTCCTTGTAACCTTTAAAGAAAAAGTTTGAAATATTTCACATTCCTTGTGTTGCTAGAGATGGAGGCTTGAATTGTCTTTAGGGCTTAGGGCTCCCCACTTTGAGGGAAATTACTCTTTGATGCATCTGGCTGAGCAAAAGATGAAACTACAGCCTGAGTCGAGAATGGACAATGAGGTGTCCTCTGCATGAGAGTGACGACCCTTCGAGGGCATGGACAATTCTGCAGAGATTTAATCTTGTGAACAGGTTTGGCTTCAGGGAGTAAGAACATGACCGTGGAGGTTTTGTGTGGGATTAAGAGTAAACCCCAGCATCCTGGCAGCTGCCTTGGGGCTTAGGGAAGGTTGGCCAATGAAGAGCTCCCGTGAAAATAACTGGTCCACGGGGCTCTGCTGTCTGATCCCTGCCACCATCGAATTCTATCATGTGCTCCTTCAACTTTGGTGACAGGTCTGCGTTTGCAGTTTCTGAGGACTATTTTCGCAACTGGGGACAAGGTAAATTGTAGAGCACTGGTGTGGGGTACCACAGCTGGTAAGTGGTGGCCAAGTACGACAGGTGAGATGTCCAGGGTGGAGCTGGGGTACATGGAAGCATTTCCTGAGTAGTTTTGGGAGTCAGGGAGGGGCTTTCTGCAGCATTGTGGGAGGGAGCTCAGGTTAGGATTACTTGGTTATTGAAGAAAAGTGGTGTTATAAGCAACAGAAATAGACTAATACAGCTTGTCTCTGGAGAGCTGTAAAATTGATCTTGCAGATGTTGTCACAGGATTCCCAGGTGTCAAGGGGCAGGAGCACCAACTCTGTGTTAATCTCCTCGGGCTGCCATAACAAAATATCACAGAATGGGTGGCTTAAACAAATTTATTTCCTCACAGCTCTGGAGGCTGGAAGTCCAAGATCAGGGTGCTAACGTGGTCAGTTTCTGCTGAGGTCTCTCTTCCTGGCTCATAGACAGCTGCCATCTCACCGTGTCCTTACATGGCCAGGGGTGAAGGAGCGAGCTCTCTGGTATCTCCACTTATAAGGACACTAATCCTGTTATGTGGGCTCCACCGTCATGGCCTCATCTGAACCCGCTACTCCTAAAAGCCTGCCTCCAAATACCATCACATTGTGGGTTAGGGCTTCAACACATGAATTTGGGGGCACACGTTCATCCATATCACCGTCTGAGGTAGGCATTGCAGAGCAAGTGACATCTCTGCTCTCAGAATTATTTGTGTTTTCTGGCTGGGCCCAGCTCCTTGTCATTCACAGGAAGATGAACTCTCAGCATTGACCTGGACAATCTGAGTGGGTCTTTGAAGACTTGCAGCCGCAGGAGGCAGAGTCCGACTCCAAAGCAGTAAGAATGGTGATAAAATACCAAGAACTTTATGCACTGAGTGCTTTACATGCTGTGCACTGTGTGTGTATTATTCTCAGACCTTGACAACTATCCTGTGAGGTGGGTGTTAGCTTCATACAACAGATGGCAAATGGAGGTTCAGGGAGAGGCTACAAGCTGCCTGGCTAGTGAGTAGGAGCTGTCTCACTCGGAGCCTGAGATCAGTTTTAGGTTTGGTGAGTTGATCTAAATGTTTAGGATCTAGAAAAGTGAACCAAGACTAGGAGAGCCCTGGCCCCAAACCTGGGGCCAATTCATCCGTGTCTGAGGACTGAACTCTAGGCCCAGGGCCCTTTGCTGGGACCCATGCCATTTGCACCTTCTGTCTCCACCAGTGACTAGCTGCCACAATGTCTGCCCAGGCTAAATTCTGGTTGAGGTAAAGGTGTTCACATGGGTGGGCTCAGCCTGTGCTGCACATAGGAAGGTGTCCTCCAGGGAGCCTATTTTTCTGGAACCCCATAAAACTCACCTAAGTCAAGTGCTGTCTCCCAGACTCTGGGGCTGTAGGGGTCCCGTGCTGGGCATAACCCAGGTTAAGTTCCCTCCTGGATAGAGTGTGATCCACAATGCACCTTCCAGGTCCCACACAAAAAACAAATCACAGCCCTTAAGGATGCTATAAATTAGGTCCCTTTGGTGCCTTGGTGAAAAAGACCAGTTGGCAAATCATGTCATACAGGAGCTGATCTGTGCTTAGAATGCTTCTTGCAAAATTAATGGACCTAGTTAACAGAGATCTCCATAAAATATAGATGACCATAGTCCCAAGGGTGGAAATGGAAAGTGATCACCCCTGCTGCAGTATGTAATTTATCAAAGGCTGTAAGTTCACAAGATGCCTTGCAGAATGTATAAAAAGATGGGTTCCTGGCCCTAAGGACTGCAGGCCTCACTAAGGCTGAAATCATTGAGTATCGAAGTTCAAACTCACTGCAGCCTGCGGTCATTATTGCAAATAGTCTTTAGGCAGAAAGGCTAAAGATGGCTGTTTGCTTTGAGGAGGTGTTTAAAGGAGATTAAGAATGATGGTCTCAGAAGAAAGGCACAATGTTCACTTAGAGTGAAAAGGAAACATGCATGTCTTGAAGACCTCTGAGACAGGGGCTATATTAAATGTCAAATTAGAAGACGGGTCATCAATGCTGATAAATCCCTGCGTCTGTAAAATGCAGCAGAAGTCTGCCATGGGCTTGGGGAGACATGGACCATTTCTGTTCTACTGATCAAATACCTTGGTTATGTTTTCTCTGGGGGCAAAAGCCTCCACATTTTGGGAAGTTGTGGTTAAACATTGAGGTAAACTGTCTAGCCTGTGGTAAGAATTGTAGACACGGGGAGGAGCAGCGCTTAACACAACTGAGCCGTTGTGCTCCTAGTCTAGTTTGATGAATTATAAAATACCTCTCCTGCCCCTCCTCACTTCCAACCATCTCCCTTCTAGAAATTTTGAAAAATTAACTTGTACTTAAGCATGCTTCATCTCGTAGATGTGACACATCTCTAAATTATATAGTAGAACCTCAAAATATATTAGTTGTACTTACCGTTATCTGCTTAAATCAAGATTTCCATTTTGAAAGCTGTAGTTTTTCAACAGATTCATATTCAAAAGCACAGGCTGGGCTGAGGGCCTATGACCTCACCCTAGCTGAAGTATCTAGCATGTGGGCAAAAGAGAGAAGAAAAGCTCCTTGTTTCTCAGCACTCATTAGCTTAGGGAAAATGCACAGGTTCTATGCAGTGCCAATTCCGCCCTGTTGAACTTGGTGCCTGCAAATGAAGTGGTGGAATTGGAATCATTAATGTTTCAAAAGCTCAGTGGAAATGGCTAAAAAAGCAGAAGGTGCTAGCAAGCAGCTCCATGCACGCTCTCCTCCTCATGTGCACACGCCCTGGCTTTGACGGTCCTGAGGGGGGTTCAGACACTGCTCAAGAGTCCTTATGGCTGGCAGGCTAACTGACCACTAGTTAGAAGTGATTCTGTTTCTCCTCCCTTCCCTCTCTTACTCTCCCCACCTCTTTCCCCTGTCTCCCTCTTTTTCAGATACTGCCATTTGAGGAGTGGGTTGGATGGCTTTGGGAAGTTGGTTGTGGCCTCAGGACCTAACTGAGTACAGCCTTAGCCCCCTAAAGCCCTCAGAGGGCCTTGGAGCACAACAGCCAAGAACATCCTGCTAACACCTGATTGTTAACTGGCCTTTGGACCCAGGACATGTCTCCCAGGTAAAATGGGTTTGACCACACAGAGGACCTTTGTTTCCTAAATCTAAATGGCTTGATACTCCCAGCAGCCCAAAGGGGACCCTAATCAGAGAGAATGAAATAGCAAGAGAGAACCCTGTTTTGTCCCCATGTGAATGTAGAAAACTACCTGCACTCATGTACACACAGTGGAACTAACTTTTCCCTTTAGAGCTAGCCTTTAATGATTAATTGATTGTATCAAAAGCAGCTGTCCATCACATTTGAAGACATCCTGTCTACCTGATACATTTACCTGTATGAACCCCAGGCCTCCGTTGATCAGGGAGGCAGTTGGGACTTTACACTCTGTCTCCCAGTCAACATCTTCTGAAATAAACAGCTTTTCTTTTAAGTTCTGCCTGGCGGTGTGATTGGCAATTTGGTGATCCTATAGTGACGAGCACTTGGAGCCACATGGCTTAGGGATTCCCCTGGGGGAGGGGAAGCCCATGGGACTTTCATTACCACCCACACCCAGGGCTGACATGGCCTAGCTGCTGGGTGCACAGAGCAGACCAGGGCCCTTCATCTTGGATGAGTGAGAAAGAGCCCTCTCATCCTGCTCAGTCACCAGTAAGTGTGGCATTGACCTTGCCCTGGAGGCAAATACTCCACCTAACAAAGTCTCCCCTCCACTAGGGGCAGACAGCGATGGAGTGTGATGGAGAAGTCTGGAGTTTTAAGGAGTTTGAAATATTCAGGGCTACTTTCTATTTTCCCTTTATGTACATTAAAAGCAATTTCACTAGCTCCATAGTGTTTTTGAGACATTATCTGAAATTGTATTGTCAAGTTTGTTTTATTTATTTATTTATTAAAAAAATTAAAAAAAAAAAAAATTTTATTTTGTCGATGTACATTGTAGCTGATTATTGCTCCCCATCACCAAAACCTCCCTCCCTTCTCCCTCCCCACCTCCCCCCCAACAATGTCCTTTCTGTTTGCTTGTCGTATCAACTTCAAATAATTGTGGTTGTTATATCTTCCCCCCCCCCGGTTTTTGTGTGTGTGTGTGTGTGTGTGAATTTATATATTAATTTTTAGCTCCCACCAATAAGTGAGAACATGTGGTATTTCTCTTTCTGTGCCTGACTTGTTTCACTTAATATAATTCTCTCAAGGTCCATCCATGTTGTTGCAAATGGCAGTATTTCATTCGTTTTTATAGCTGAGTAGTATTCCATTGTGTAGATGTACCACATTTTCCGTATCCACTCATCTGATGATGGGCATTTGGGCTGGTTCCAACTCTTGGCTATTGTAAAGAGTGCTGCGATAAACATTGGGGAACAGGTATACTGTCGACTTGATGATTTCCATTCCTCTGGGTATATTCCCAACAGTGGGATAGCGGGGTCGTATGGTAGATCTATCTGCAATTGTTTGAGGAACCTCCATACCATTTTCCATAGAGGCTGCACCATTTTGCAGTCCCACCAACAATGTATGAGAGTTCCTTTTTCTCCGCAGCCTCGCCAGCATTTATCGTTCATAGTCTTTTGGATTTTAGCCATCCTAACTGGGGTTAGATGGTATCTCAATGTGGTTTTGATTTGCATTTCCCGGATGCTGAGTGATGTTGAGCATTTTTTCATATGTCTGTTGGCCATTTGTATATCTTCCTTAGAGAAATGCCTACTTAACTCTTTTGCCCATTTTTTAATTGGGTTGCTTGTTTTCTTCTTGTAAAGTTGTTTGAGTTCCTTGTATATTCTGGATATTAATCCTTTGTCAGATGTATATTTTGCAAATATTTTCTCCCACTCTGTTGGTTGTGTTTTAACTCTGTTAATTGTTTCTTTTGCTGTGCAGAAGCTTTTTAGTTTGATATAATCCTATTTGTTTATTTTTCCTTTGGTTGTCCGTGCTTTTGGAGTCGTATTCATGAAGTCTGTGTCCAGTCCTATTTCCTGAAGTGTTTCTCCTATGTTTTCTTTAAGAAGTTTTATTGTTTCAGGGTGTATATTTAAATCCTTAATCCATTTTGAGTTGATTTTAGTATATGGTGAGAGGTATGGGTCTAGTTTCATTCTCCTGCATATGAATATCCAGTTATCCCAGCACCATTTGCTGAAGAGGCAGTCCCTTCCCCAGTGAATAGGCTTGGTGCCTTTGTCAAAGATCAGATGGCAGTAAGTGTGTGGGTTGATTTTTGGATTCTCTATTCTATTCCATTGATTGGTGTGTCTGTTTTTATGCCAGTACCATACTGTTTTGGTTATTATAGCTTTGTAGTATAGCTTAAAGTCGGGTAGTGTTATGCCTCCAGCTATATTTTTTTTGCTCAGCATTGCATTGGCTACACGTGGTCTTTTATTATTCCATATAAATGTCTGGATAGCTCTTTCCATTTCTGAGAAAAATGTCTTTGGAATTTTGATGGGGATTGCATAGAATTTGTATATCACTTTGGGTAGTATGGACATTTTCACTATGTTGATTCTTCCAATCCAATAGCATGGGATACTTTTCCATCTTCTTGTATCCTCTCTAATTTCTCTCAGCAGTGGTTTGTAGTTCTCATTATAGAGATTTTTCACCTCCTTGGTTAACTCAATTCCTAAGTATTTTATTTTTTTGGTGGCTATTGTAAATGGGCAGGCTTTCTTGATTTCTCTTTCTGCCTGTTCACTCTTGGAGAAAAGAAATGCTACTGATTTTTGTGTGTTGACTTTGTATCCTGCTACTGTGCTGAAATCATTTATCAATTCCAACAGTTTTTTTGTAGAGGTTTTAGGCTGTTCGATATATAGGATCATGTCATCTGCAAACAGGGACAGTTTGACTTCATCTTTTCCAATCTGGATGCCCTTTATTTCCTTCTCTTCTCTGATTGCTCTGGCTAGTACTTCCAACACTATGTTGAATAGGAGTGGTGAGAGTGGGCATCCTTGTCTAGTTCCTGTTCTTAAAGGAAAAGCTTTCAGCTTTTCCCCATTCAGGATGATATTGGCAGTGGGTTTGTCATATATGGCTTTAATTATGTTGAGAAACTTTCCGTCTATACCTAACTTATAGAGGGTCTTTGTCATGAATGAGTGCTGAATTTTATCAAATGCTTTTTCAGCATCTATAGAGATGATCATATGGTCCTTGTGTTTGAGTTTATTAATATGGTGTATCACATTTATTGATTTGTGTATGTTGAGCCAACCTTGCATTCCTGAGATGAATCCCACTTGATCGTGATGAATAATTTTACGTATGTGTTGCTGTATTCTGTTTGCTAGTATTTTAGTGAGGATTTTTGCATCTATATTCATCAAGGATATCGGCCTGTAGTTTTCTTTTTTGGTTATATCTTTACCTGGTTTTGGTATCAGGATGATGTTTGCTTCATAGAATGAGTTTGGGAGATTTGCGTCCGTTTCAATCTTTTGGAATAGTTTGTAAAGAATCGGTGTCAATTCTGCTTTGAATGTTTGGTAAAATTCTGCTGTGAATCCATCTGGTCCTGGGCTTTTCTTTGTTGGGAGCCTTCGGATAACAGCTTCAATCTCCTTTATTGTTATTGGTCTGTTCAAATTTTCTACGTCTTCATGTTTCAGTTTTGGGAGCTTGTGTGTGTCCAGAAATTTATCCATTTCCTCCAGATTTTCAAATTTGTTGGCGTATAGTTGTTTAAAGTAGTCTCGAATGATTCCTTGTATTTCAGATGAATCAGTTGTAATATCGCCTTTTTCATTTCTAATTTTGGTTATTTGATTCTTCTCTCTTCTTTTTTTTGTTAGCCATGCTAATGGTTTGTCAATTTTATTTATCTTTTCAAAAAACCAACTTTTTGATTCATTGATCTTTTGTATTGTTTTTTGGGTTTCAATTTCATTCAGTTCTGCTCTGATCTTAATGATTTCTTTCCATCTGCTAACTTTAGGTTTGGATTGTTCTTGTTTTTCTAGTTCTTTAAGGTGAAGTGTTAGGTTGTTCACTTGCCATCTTTCCATTCTTCTGAGGTGAGCATTTAATGCAACAAATTTCCCCCTCAATACTGCTTTTGCAGTATCCCACAGGTTTTAGTATGAGGCATCATTGTTTTCATTAGTTTCAATAAATTTTTTGATTTCCTGCTTGATTTCTTCTTGGACCCATATGTCATTAAGTAGAATGCTGTTTAATTTCCATGTGTTTGTATAGTTTCCAGAGTTTCGTTTGTTATTAATTTCTAGTTTTAATCCATTGTGGTCTGAGAAAATACATGGGATAATTCCCATTTTTTTGAATTTGTTGAGACTTGATTTGTGACCTAATATGTGATCTATCCTGGAGAATGATCCATGTGCTGATGAGAAGAATGAATATTCTGAGGTTGTTGGATGGAATGTTCTGTAGATATCTGCCAATTCCAATTGGTCTAGAGTCTTGTTTAGATCTTGTGTTTCTCTACTGACTCTTTGCTTAGATGATCTGTCTAATATTGACAGTGGGGTGTTCAGGTCCCCTGCTATTATGGTATTAGTGCCTGTTTCCTTCTTTAGGTCTAATAGAGTTTGTTCTATAAATCTGGCTGCTCCAACATTGGGTGCGTACATATTTATGATTGTTATGTCTTCTTGATGGATCAGTCCTTTTATCATTAAGTAGTGTCCCTCATTGTCTCTTTTTATGGTTTTTAGTTTAAAGTCTATTTTGTCTGATATAAGAATAGCTACTCCAGCTCGTTTTTCTTTTCTGTTTGCATGGTAAAACTTTTTCCATCCTTTTACTCTTAGTCTATGTGAATCTTTATGGGTGAGGTGGGTCTCTTGTAGGCAGCATATAGTTGGGTCCTCCTTTTTAATCCAGTCAGCCAGTCTGTGTCTTTTGATTGGGAAATTTAAGCCTTTTACATTAAGAGTTGTTACTGAAAGGTGTTGATTTATTCCTAGCATTTTATTGGTTTTTGGTTGTCTTAGGTGTCTTTTGTTCCTTGCTTTCTGATTTACTGTTTGGTTTCTGTGTTTGTTGGTTCCTTAGGTTGTAGATAGCCTTTTTGTTTGTTTGTTTTCTCTTCATGAATGCCATTTTTTATTATACTAGTGGGTTTTGATTTTTCTTGGGCTTTTATGGCAGTGGTAGTTATTTTTCAGGAACCAAACCCAGTACTCCCTTGAGGATTTCTTGTAAGGGTGGTCGTGTGGTAGTGAACTCCCGCAGTTTTTGTTTGTCTGAGAAATATACTATTTGCCCTTCATTTCGGAAGGATAGCCTTGCAGGGTAGAGTATTCTTGGCTGGCAATCTTTGTCTTTTAGTATTTTGAATATATCATCCCATTCCTTTCTAGCTTTTAGGGTTTGTGATGATGAGTCTGATGTTAGCCTTATTGGGGCTCCCTTATAGGTGATTTGACGCTTGTCTCTTGCAGCTTTTAAGATTTTCTCTTTGTCTCTGAGTTTTGTCAATTTGAGTATAGCATGTCTTGGAGAGGACCTTTTTGGGTTGGATACGTTTGGAGATCGTTGAACTTCCTGGATCTGAAGATCTGTGATTTTTCCTATACTTGGGATGTTTTCTGCCACTATTTTGTTGAATATGTTTTCAATGCAATCTCCGTTTTCCTCCCCTTCTGGGATACCCATGACTCGGATATTTGAGTGCTTGAGGTTGTCTGATATCTCTCTCAGATTTTCTTCAATGTCCTTGATTCTTTTTTCTTTTTTTTGTCTGCTTGTGTTATTTCAAACAGCCCATCTTCAAGTTCAGAGGTTCTCTCTTCAACTTCGACAAGCCTGCTGGTTAAACTCTACGTTGTGTTTTGTATTTCACTGAATAACTTCTTCAGTTCAGGAAGTTCTGCTACATTTTTTTTTCAGGACATTGATTTCCTTGTACATTTCCTCTTTCAGATCCTGTATACTTTTCCTCGTTTCATCATGATGTCTAGCTGAGTTTTCTTGTATCTCATTCAGTTTCCTTAGAATTATCACTCGAAATTCCTTGTCAGTTATTTCAGTGGCTTCTTGTTCTATAGGATCTAGAGTTTGAGATTTATTAACTTTTGGTGGTGTACTTTCTTGATTTTTTGTATTTCTGGTATCTTTTTTTTGATGTTTATTCATTGTGGCAGGGGGTTTCACAGTCCACTGGTTTGAGACTATTGACTAACTAAGATGTTGCTGTGGTTGCCAATTTGGTATGGCTCCCTCCGTGACTGCTCAGTTGTCCTCTAGTGCCTTGTGTGTATGGTTGCCTCAGGTCTTGGGCCTCTCCGGGGAGCCAACTCTCTCGTCAGCTTGGACTCTGCTGGGCTGCTGGATCACGGGGTGGTACTGCAGGGTGTGTGGTCTCTGCTGAGCTTCCACTTCCCGTGTAGGACTTCTTCCTGTTCTGTGTGCTCTGGCCTGGGCTATTGGATCACGCAGTGGCGACCCCACAGGGTGTGTGGTTTCTGTCGAGTCTCCGCCTCCCTAGCCGGATGTCTCTCCACTCTGTGCCCATTGGGCTGAGCTGGGACGTGTATTCTGCAGCCATCATCTATCAGCTGGGCCTTCAAGACCCTGCTCAGCACCGCCTCGCCCAGGAAGTCTACCAGGTTTCTGCTAGGCACAGACGACCAGTCGCTCTGGGTGCCTTTGTTTTATACAATAAATAATAAGGATAATAACCTTATTTCTTTGAGTTTCCACTGGTTAAGTGTTTGTGAAATTTTCGGAATGAATTAATGATTAGAAACAAGGCATTTTTTTTTCTCCATGCTTTCTCTCCGCTTTTCCCATACAGCCAGATGGTGGCTGTGCCTGTGCCACCAGCCAGAGCAGGTCCTGCCCAGTCCACCAAGGGCTTCTCTGCAAAGAGGCTGGACTTTTCAGCCCTCTCTGAATGTGTGAGTTTTCTATTGCTGCTGTAACAAATGACCACAGAGTGGCTTAAAACAATGCACGTTTAGTATCCTACAGTTCTTTGGATCGGAAGTCCCACATGGGTTGCACTGGGCTAACACCATTTGCTGGCAGCACTGCTTCCTTTCTCGAGGCTCTAGGGGAGAATCCATTTCTTTGCTTTTTCTGACTTCTAAAGGATGCCTGCATGTCTCGTGGGATCCTTCTTCCAGCTTCAAAGCCAGAAAGGGTGGGCTGAGTGCTTTTCCCATTGCTTCTCTCTTCTGTCTCCGCTTCTTCCACTTTAAGGGCTCATGTGATTGGATTGAGCCCACCAGGATAATTCAGGATAATCTCCCCATCTCAAGGTCAGTTGATCAGCAACCTTGATTGCAACCTCAGTTCCCCTTCGCTATGTAAAACAACATATTCACAGGCTCTGCTTTTAGGATGTGGACATCTTTGGGGTGCTGTTATCTGCCTACCACAGCAACTCAGGCCCACCTTTTGGCTTTGTGTTCCTGTCATCATGTTGCTCAGTCAGGCTGTGCTGGGCCCCCTGATTCTTTGCTTCTCAGATGTAGGTCAGCTTCTATACCTGGCAGGAGAACGTTTTCAGAGTTTGAGCACTAGTTGAAGTCTGGGGAAGCATGGCTAACTTGAAGAGGGCCTGGAGTTTGGAGGGGTGAGGTGGGACTGCAGAGAAACTCGGAATGGGAGTTCTGGGCCTTTATGGTGATTGGAGTGGGCAGGAGAGACGGTGCAGCCTCTCTTGCTGGGCACCTGCTGAAGGCACCAGCCTTTCTCACTGGGTGCCTACTGAAGGTGCGGACCTCTCTTACTGGGTGCCTGCTGAAGGTGCAGACCTCTCTTACTGGGCGCCTGCTGAAGGAGCAGCTTCTCTCACCGGGTGCCTGCCGAAGACTTCTTGTCTGGGAGGTGGCCCAAGGTGGGGGTAAGGGGAGTGGCAGTGTGGGGTGCAGACCCGGGCCTGTGCAATCCACCGGGGTAATCTACGATGCCAAGTGCACACTGCTGAATAACGAGGACCTCACTCTGCTGGCCCTGAGTCAGCAGTGCCAGCCTACCCATCTGTTCACACAGCCCAGCACACCACCCTTTATGCAAATTCTGAGAAAGCAAAGCAAGGGCTCAGGTTATGAAGTGCAGGCCAGCAGCAGTCCAACCCAAGAGAATGACTGACTTAACTCTGCTTGTCTAGGCCTGGGTGTTCCCCCTTCCCACACACAGGAAAATCTATTCTTTCCTGAAATTGATGTTTGATTTTTCCTACTATACTCTCACATTCCTGAAGGTGACAAATGGTCTTTTGAAAATATGAAATTTCTCTGAAATCCTGCTGACTGCAGCCTGATTTTCTTCTTCTTGCACACGGACATGACTGCTGCAGCATGGATTGATCTAGCTTGTTTACAGTGGGGTTAAGGAATTGATCTCAATTAAATCCTCTTTTAGAAATCAACAGAATGCATCCACTTTGGGCCCCCCTTTCTCAGAGCATTAATCAACTCATTAAGTAATTTCTTCCAATTTATGGGCCCCAATTAGCTTCTCTCTGGAGACTCAGAGAATTAAGTGAGAAATACTGTTCATTTCCAAAAACCTTGAGTTATTAATTTTAAATCCTCCTGTCCAAAGTTCAGGGAAATTATCCAATAAGACTTTGGACCATTTTCCAGTTTTTTCATTTTGCTTTGCATACTTCAATAATTGGCTTACAGTTAGTGGGCAAAAGTGCTTTGGACTGGAATCCTTTGTTGAAAGGGGTCGTGGAGATCACCTGATTCATCTTGTCTCCTCCACTGCTGAAATTCTCTCTCTGCTGATTTATCTAAGTCAGTGGTCCTCAAACTTTAATGTGCATAAGAACCACATGGAGATCTTATTAAAACAGCGTTGTGGGCCCTGATCCTGATTCAGTGGGTTGAGGTGGGGCTCAAGAATTTGCATTTCTGGCACGCTCCTAGGTGAGGGTGATGCTACTGGTCCAGGGAACACCTGCCAGGTAATGCTGCTCTAGACATTTTTGGTTGCCGTGCAAGGAGATACTTTGGTGGTCCATGAGAAGGGGAACAAGGTGAGGCTGTGTCACCAGACATTTCAATCCCACAAGCGTTATGCCTAGACAGCTATTTATGGGAGATTCTGGGCAGAGACAGAAGTCATTGGTCTCCCAAGAGTGTGGGAAAGGAGAAATAAAGGTGAGCTAACAACAGCAAAAAAACCCACAAAAGCTTCATGTCATTCTTAATGATGTGGTCCAGTTTTCTTTCTCTATGACATTATGCAGAAAGGATTTCTGGGTAATGTCTCTGGATATTTAAGTTTCTTTTTAAAGTGATAATTGTCACATACACTATGTTTCACCATTGCCCAGAGCTTTCCTCTTAATCCAAGTCTATTAAGTCCATCTGCTTGTGCTGCCTTTTCTCTTTAGACTTTTGTAGTGAGCGTACTTTGGGAAACTGAACTTCGTTTGAAAATGTTCCAACCTCACAAAATCACCTTCAAGGTAGGTAAAATTTTAATTGACTTAATTTTCAGAAGTGCCTTAGAAAAGTCACTCTATCACCAACTGATTTCAGGGAGCAAGGGAACCCCTCTGAGGTCGAGATCTCTTGTCTACACCTTCCATTTCTTATAAAATTTTGAAAGCTGATGTTGTTTTGCTGTGTTTCTAAGGGAGCTATGATTGTGATGGAATGAAGCTCTTTCTAAGGTTTAATGTTAATGACAACCTGGCAACAAATGTGTATCATATGCCCATGCAAAACATTAAGCATTTAGAGAGGGTAGCATCCTGATTTTTTAATTCACTTTAAGTATGAAAGATGAGGAAAGGGCACAGTGGCAATCTAAGAGGTGAGGTCAACAGAAAATCGTAATTATGAATTTGTTGCGTGTCAAAGGCCTGAAGGTAACTGTGTGGTAGAATAGGAAGGGCCTTGGAAAATTGGCAAATGATTTGGGGATGTGATTAGTTATGAACGTTGAAAACAAAGAGAAGGGAGAAGAGGGTGGAGAATTTTACAGGAGACTACATCAGCTTGATAAACTGCTACAAAAAATCAGTGATCCACACTGCACTATTAAGTTATGAACTAAAAAAGACAAATTTCAGTTTTCTTTCCATATGTTCTTTTAATAGTTTGTTATCTTTAAGCGTCATTCCAGATTCCCAAAGCCATCTCCGTATGGCTTTATATAAATGTCAGGAAAGCCAGGTGATGAGGGGGAACCAACAGGACTCTCTAGTTCGAGTAATGACCTCCTCAGTGCTATGCTGGTTCACTTCCAAGTTTCTTTATTCTTCCTTTGGCTTTTTTTTTTTTTTGTGAGTAGCCATAGCTGCAGGAGGAAACTTCTCATAAGCTCTGGATATTTAGCGGCTGTGATATAATTCCTGTTAGAATGTTAAATGCTCACTGACTCTTTTCTTCCCAGCTCTCAAGGAATAAATTATGACTGCCCACATGCTCTGGGACCAAGTGCCTTTTGACTCTCAGCAGGATGACAGGAGAGCTGCGGGCCCTGCTTGATTCATTTCACGGCCCAGTGAGGCCACAGGTGCCTCACTTCAGTATTGCTAATTCCAATCACGCTGCCAAGGACAGATTGGGTGCCAGCCTTGCTTATTAAAGAGAACTGGAGCATCCCTAATGTGAGCCCAGTGAAGGGGCAGCAGCTGTAGAGACTCTTTGGAAACAGGGAAAGTAGACTCTGACGCTCTCAACCTACCTTTATTTCCCGAGGCTTTTATCGTAAGTACATTTGCCCTGGCCCTTTCTTTCCCCTCCCTTGGTGAGCTCCTGTTGTGCTTTCAGGTTCATTTCAAAGAGAAATTTCTCTGAGAAAATGTCAGCAATCCACCCAAGCACAATTAAACGTGCTGTCACCTGGGTCATCCTTAAGTTCCCACACATATCTCCAGTGAGTGGCAGCAGCGGCCTCATTGTTTATGTTATTTGCATTTCTGTATTTCCAGTTCCTAGCACAGAGCCCAGCATGTGGCATTTATTCAATAAAGTGTTACTGAGCGCACCTCTTCATCCATGTTCAACAGGTATAAAATATATGTCCACACACCCTTCGACCTGGCCAAGGCCAAGGTGTACATGGCACGAACACCCAAGTTGAAACTTTTCATCCAGATATGTTGTGTCCCTATAGGAAGAGTCCAAACCACTTAAAAAGGGCTGGTGTAAATAGACACTGGGCTGGAGTTAGACCTGGATTCAAATCCTAACTCTTCCCTTCACCATGTGACCTTGTACAAGCTCTTCTCCTGTCTAAGCCTGTTTCCTCTTCTGTGGAATGGGACAGAAATAGCAGCTGTCACGAGCTTGATGTGAGGATTAGATGAAATAACGCATATAACACACTTGTTCTAGTGATCAGGATTTCATAGCCTCAATCTTAACATGGGAGCCAGGGAGCCTGGGTGCTTTCCCATCTTAAACTATCCCCCCAGAACGTGTATGAATGACTATTTTTGCAATGTGTAGTTCAAGCCATATGCTCTTCTACCCAGATTATCCTCAACTAATTTGCTTTTAGCCCGGTCCTAAAAGTGGTTGTCAAACATCATGTTTCCTCTCATTTTATTCACTCTGCAGAATTTGATCTGGTCTAAAGACTGCTTTGCCAACAATACCTTCCTCCTCAAGAGGAGTCTGTCTCTTTAACGTATTCAGGGTCCCGTCACTCATAGCTTGTATCTTGGGGTCCACGATAGGGATGTTGCTTTGTTTCTAGGCCCAGGGTCAGGGGCTTACTCTAAGCGTGGACCACTTTCTTTTGGTTTTGTCCTGGGGCACAGATGGACTTGTGATTTCAGCCATCTGGTGGCCTTAAAGGAGAATGGCAGATAATGGCGTCCCATCACTCACACTGGATAAAAACATGACAGAATAAAGGTCAGCCAGAACACAACGGTGGCCACATCCCCAACAACGCACTTGCCCATCAAGAATGTACCTCCCTGAGTGGGAGGTTAGGACTGTTCCTCTTTATAGGAAAAAGCCTAGTGTCATAGAATGCCAGCTTGTTAGAATCAGAAAGAAAATCTGCTGACCGCAGGAGCCCCTCCCCTCATTTTGCAGATAACAAAATTGGAACCTAGAGAAGAACAGAAGTAGCTTTCCTAAGATCACCCAGTGAATTCGTGGGAAAAACTGGAAAATGAAACCTAGATCTCTTGACTCTCCTGGTCATTGTTTCTCCACAGAATTTAAGGCTCTTTGGCCTAAATTAAAATCATGTTGGGTACCCCCATAGATGTGGATTTCCATGAACAGCAGAAGTGAAGGGAAGGGAAATCAGACCTAGATGCCATTTCTCTTCCTTTACTAAACTTCTGTTCACTTGATCTTTCTTTCTCTGCGTTGGTCTGCCTCGTGTTCTGGTTTCTAGAAGGGGAAATGCCACATTCCTTTTCTAGATGCTTATCTGCCTGAATAGGCTCGATGCCCTGGCAGAGCCTCAGTCTCTCTGTTACCCCACAGCCACCTGCCACTCAGTGCTCTTCAATGTTCGCCAAAGGAGTGAGTGAAAGAATGTGCAGATGTACGTTGCTCCTACCTTGTTTTAAAACAGCTCATCTGATTTACTTTAGCATTGCACTAGTGTCCTATATAACCTGAATCTAAACTATTTTATGTCTTAATGCTTTTTTAACAACCAGTGTTGAAACCTTATACTCATCTGGGAATTTGAAGCAAGTTATGGTGCCCCTAAATTATGAGTGATGTATAAGTTTAGATTTTCATGATTACAAATATTCTTAACATGTTCCTTCTTCTTCAAAACCAATTTATAGAGAGATTCTGTGCTTTTCATTTTGAACAATAAAGATCATTATTAATTTTGGATCTTGTTTGAAGTTAAGGATATTACAGCTTAGTTGTTAGAAGAAAGGGCACTGAAGTCAGACAGACTCTGTCCAGATACCTATTTAGCTTCTTGGGAAGATATTTAACCTCTTCTGAAGCTTTAAGTTCTTCATCCGTACAATGGGATAATAATAGCAGGTACTGCATAGGATGACCATGAGAATCGAATTATAGATGAAAAGTAGTTGCCTAATATCTGTCGCATAGTAAATCTGCAAAAATATGAGCTACAATAATGATCATCATAATAAAACATAATAATTGCAGTCAAATGAATTTGAGTGTCAAAGAAAAAAGTGCCCTCGAATAAGAAACTTATTTCTGAAAAATTGTTCCCGGAGATTTCCAGTAGTCTGAGAAGTGATTTCTGAGCTTGTGATGGCTTTATATCATGTCAGCATAGTTGAAACTGTTTCCCAGAATTCCTTGCCATGTCTGGTTCTGGGTCAGAGTTGGCCACCAGGGGAATCTGCACAAGATTTAGAAGCAGAAGTGAAATGGTGGCCATTTGCTCTGAAGGTCGGGGTAGAGTGTAGCTGGTGCTTCCTACCTGGTTTCTGGCTCACTTTATTGGTGCAGGGTGGCTGATGAATCCACAGCTCCTCCAGCTCCCACCAGACCTCCTCCACCAATTTTTCCAGATTCTGGGGCAGGTGCATGTACAACTCTGTAGCAAGTGATACCAGCTCCTTCCACTAGTGACCATATCTTCAGGTTATTGTGATGAGTAATGTATGACTGCTGTGGGTTCCAGTGTGTCCTTGTGTGTTCCAGGTTGCTTTTGCATGTTATGTCTTGTCCTTGATCTCTCCCTTTTTATGTCTAGCTTTTTCTTCCTGACTTTTATGCCTGTCACCCTGTAGTGACTTCAGACCCATCACCAGATGCAAAGTCAATATCCTTCTGTAGATTTCTTCACCTGCTCCCACAATTTTGTACGTGACTAAGTAGTTGCTGCCATAGAATATTTTAGTGAAAATAAAGAATGTAATGTTTTGGCTAGTTGTTTCTAAATGCACCGAAGAACTTGGTGCAAGTGGTTTTTTTGTTACAAGTGTCTACACATGCTACTGGGCAGCACTGAGTGCTTGACCTCAGGCAACCAAGTGACCATGTGACCTTAGCCATCTATCATGAATCGAGTCTGACCTACTAAGCCTTAAGGTTGGGTGTGCATAGAAGCATTCCATGATATATATCATATATTTCATAGGTAGGTAGTTTGTATAAGGTTGGTCCTGAGAAAATAAGGTGTGTCAATAGATTCAAGCTCATGGAATTCACTGGTTTGACTATATCCCCATCACCCCAAAGTAGCTGACCTGATAGATGCTGAGTTGCCTTTTTGAAGATGTGGTTGCAGTGGTAGTTGGGTGAAAACACCTTGCAGGGCAGGGTCACATGCTCTAAATCAGCCACCAATACATGATGCTATTTTTCCACGTAAGGATTATGGGTCTGGGAATCAGAGAGTGAACACAGAAGTGGCTCTTTTCATTGTTAAGCCTAGTGCCCAATAGTGAAATTTTGCTTCCCATCTCTGAGACTTTGGATCTGCTGGTCTAGAGATCTTAGTTCCTAGGGGGCAGATTCCACCAGGAAACACAGTAATGGTTTAATTAAACTGGAAGTTGAGGCTTCCAGCCACATTGGGCTCCTTATACCAGTGAATCAGCTGGCAAAGAAGGGAGTTTCTTATTGGCTGGGCTGATTGATCCCATCAATGGTTGCTTGTGTGCAGTGAGGATAAGGAGGAGTACCTCTTAGTATTCTTAGTATTCCCTTGTCCTGTGATAAAAGTTAATGGAAAGCCACGGTGATGCAATTCAGCCAGGATTTCTAATGGCCCAGACCCTTTAGAATTGAAGGGTGGATTATTTCACCAGGCAAGGAATCATGACTCGCTCATGTGCTTGCTGAGGCAAAGGCATATGGAATGGGCAGCAAAAGAAGAAAGTTATAGCAGCGTTTCCACGTGATCAGTTGCAGAAATATGTTGCAGAAACTGTAATAATTATAAGCATTTCTTTCTTATTTTGATTGGCCTGTTTCTGTACAGGTGTTAGCTGTTTCCTGCTCCCCTCTGCATTCCCCTCTCATCTTACATAAGATGTGTTAATAGCAGTTAACTTTATATCTCAGTATTTAAGTTACAGATATTCAAAAGGGGAGTGTGACTCAGCTAGAACAGGAATAAATGTGACCCAAAAATTGATAAAGGGATTCTGTATCTTTTTTGGGGGGAAGTGTGTTTTCAGTTGTACATGTGAGCTGGAAGCATGATTTTGCTATCATCCTTATTTGGAAGTTAAGTATGGTTAAAAGAGGTATGTATGGATGCCAAGTTGACAAGGGGTGGACTGTAGTGGCTTTATACTCTGTCAGCTTACTTAAGCTAAAATTGTCACCTTTTGATGGAATTAGATGAAATGATCAAACATTAAGCTGCTACAGATAGTTTTTCTAAGGAGAATTTAAATGAACAAATTAAGTGAAACATTGAAAAGAAAATCACAAATATTCAGCTGGAGTCTACCACACATTAGGAAAGGGAAAAATCTTAATTCTGATTAATCAGTACGCAGAGGATAAAATGGAGCCTGGTCAGCTAAGTCTGACTTCACTAGGTTGCAGATTGAGTGGAGGATTGTTTCAGAAATCTTGAAAAAAAAAAATGAAGCAAATGTGGTTCCTCCTGGTTGGAAGGCTGAGCTGAAAACAGTTTAATTTCCAGTGACTGGAAGCAAAGTCAGGGCTGTGGCTGAAAACACAGGTCTAGCAATGACCATGAGACAGAGGCTCAGAGTGAGAGAGGTGTGAAGTTCTCTCTTCCCTGGCTGGTTAAGCCTTTTCAGGTCTGGGGGTGGGGAATGGGGGAGGGGCTCCAGCAGCCCTCCTGATCTCTGACCTGAAGGACGAAAAGTCAAAGAAGGTGAAAGTGTTGTTAGACATTTTTCTTCTCTACAACATATTCTATTGAGAAAGCTTTACAAAATCCTCCTCTGGTAAGCCTCAGGGAAACTTGATCAGAAATGCAATAATTCATATGTAAAGTGACTTGCTCTGGGGCATTTCACTTCCTTCTCCAGCTGTTGCTCACCTTGAAGGGCCTGTTTACCAGGTACCTCTGCTGGCTCCCAAAGCCTTTTTGCCATCTGTGCCCTAAGACTTTCACAGCCTCAAAGCCAGTGAGAAGTAGGTGTCATTTTGTACTGAGGCCAGGAAACAACAGCTGGACCCCAGTAGTTCCCAATGATCAAAGCATTTAAAGATATTTTGATTCATACAAATTGAATGGATCTGGATGATGAATATAGGATGGGTGTAATAGTCTCCTGTAATCCAAATTTGAAAAATGATCAAATAGTGAGCCCCAAAATAAAATGGAATAAGTATTGTCTAGCTGTCATTTTCACCAAGAAATAATGTCTGGAAGCCAACTAACTGGATATACTAACTGACCAGCAATTCCCCCTGCATTCTGTTTTATTCATGTAAGGAACTTAAACAGTATTTACTGTGTGTAGCTACCTTTCTGTTTTACAAATACTAGTTCATTTGATCCTTATGACAACCCTATGAGAAGTAGTAATATCATTGCCTTTTACAGATGAGTAAACTGAAGTAAGGAGAAGTTAACAAACTTCTCCAAGGTTGCACAGCTAATAAGTGGTGTATCTGGACTCAAACTCAGGCAGTCTGGTTCCAGAATTCATGTTCTATGGAAGAGGGAAGGGAGAAAATCTTCAGGAAAGAAAATATCACGGAAACAGAGATATACTTTAAAAATAAGTTACTGCTTGGGATGAGTTTACTTTCATCTATTTCCTTTACCAGCTTTGGTATCATCATCAATAGTAATGATTATTAAATATTATTATTTTAGCCAATATTAATTGACACTCTACTATGTATCAAGAATTGTGCTGTTTTTTTCACGCACTTGCTCACATAACCACACTACAGCTTCTGAGTTAGTTATCATCTTTATTCCACTTTTGCATACATTGCAAAACTGAGGCTCAGGGAAAGATGATAATTTGCCCAAAGTCACACAGGATCATGGTTGGAGCCCATGCAACACTCAGAAACTCTGAAAGAAATCAAAGAAAAACCGGCAGTCCTGTACTTTCATACAGAATACAATCTTGAAACATGGGGCAAAATTTAGAAATGTTAGAAAGAGAGGAGCCATTGGTTCCTTTGGGAGACACCAACTAGAATGGTGGCCCCGTGAGAAGAGCAAGCTACACTCCCTTGACAAGCAGCATGACCCTGGGCATGCACAGGGTCTGGGGTCTCCAATGGAACACTGGTCTAGGTGGGGGCCACAACCTGTGCAGATCACCACCTGCATTCTTGGCTGAAATGGCTGGCAGTGGTGTCATCATTCATTCGTTAGCTCATTCATTCATTCTTTCATATTTATGGAGCACTTGTCACAGAGCATCATGCAAGGTGTCAGGCACTGTAGGTGCCTGCCTTTGAGATGTCTTTGAGGATTACATGAGATAATGCAGGTAAAAGTCTTCATATAGCATTTGGTCCATTGTAAGTTCTCGGTAAGTCTACTGATTAGAAGCACCTGGAGAGTTTCAAAATTATACATATTATAGATCCAAACATTAGACCCAGCTGGAACTTCAAGAACTACTCACAACAATTCTTCTTGGTGCAGATACTATGGTCATCTCCACTTCACAGGTAAGTTGAGGCACAAAGAGGCCAAGTGACTTGCCCAGGGTCACACACCTTAATGAACAACACACTCCCATAGCTGATTCTTGCAGGGGCAGAGATGCCTTCTCAGCCTGGCCAATCCAGCAACTCCTAGACAATGTAAACTTGTATGAAGAGTTATAAATAGGTGAGGGTGATGGAGCTGAGTCACCCTGAAGCTCTCAGAAGGACTTTGAGAGGTCCTTGAACCTTGGTTGCTGCATATCCTGGAGTGCCCCTATTTTTGCTTTCCCAAACCCTGGACTTTGATTCAGTAAGATCCTTAATATTCTTCGAGAAGCCTTTCCCCTTTGTTTCTCAAGTTAGTCAGAATCAGATTCTCTATTTGCAATTACAATAATCTTAATGAGTATACCTCTGTTAAATTAGAAACTTGGAGGACAAGGAATTTGGAGGGACATTTATACTTGGAAGAGGCTGCTGGAGCAACTTTGCATCAAGGTTAAGAAACATGGCCCCAAATGATTAAGGAACTCTAATTCATGCATAATTAAAGATTCTTAGCTGAAATATGACATTTCTGCATAAATTGAGTCCAGCTAATTATCTGCAATGGAAATATACTGATTTTGCTTAAAAACAGTCTGCGTCAGGTACGGATATAATTTCATTTACGTGACTCTGTCCTTCTTAGAAGGAAATGCCCTTTGAATCAATGGAGTTTAGCCTGGCTGTGGCCTGTTCATAGTCCAGTCACGACAAAGTGAAACAGGCCTTAATGATACTTAGAGATAAGAATTATTGGCTGCAGTAGAGGCTACCGTAGCAAATTACTTCTCTGAGGTTAAAAAATTGAAAACAAAAAATCCTAGGTTCAGGCAGATAACTTAGTAATGTGCTGCACAGCATATATTCGGGTAAATAGGTATGTAACTTAGTAATGTATGGTGCAGGTAGATATACGTACCCAGTGAAATATACAGCACAGGACTACATGTGTGGCGCGGCAGAATCATTTGTTCTCTGATATCTGTCGCTTGTCCCCTCTTTCCATCCCATGTTTCCCAGTTCACTGACAGTTAGGCCATGAGTGGAAACGACATGTGTCACTTTAGGGCTGGAGCACTTAAAAGCTGGTGTGCAATCCTCCAGCTCTCCTCTCCCCCACTTTAGCCACCTGGAAACCATGTGCTGAGATAGCAATGTCGCATGATTGCTGAGTCACTACAGAATGGAGAATGACCAGTCCACAGAAGTCTTTGCAATTGTAAGTTGTAAACATTTGAAGTGTCAAGCCCCATTGAGAACTTGGATTTAGATTTTTATTTTTTGGGTCACTGCCTGGTGTTATCCTGAATAAAGTGGCAGATAACCCCATTTTGTAGGTTTCTAACCCTTGGTACCATTGACATTTTGGCACAAACAATTCTTTGGTGTGTGTGTGTAGGGGTACTGTTCTGTGCATTGTAGGATGTTTGGCTGTATCACTGGTTTCTAACCACTAGATACCAAGAGCATGCCCCTCCCCCACCAGTTATGACAATTAAAAATGTCTCCAGACATTGCCACATGTCCCTGTCCCTGTCCCTTGGGAGGAAATATCACCCCTAGTTAGGAATTACTGCCCTAGATAACAAACAAACTTTGTATTCCATGTATTATTCCTACCATCTTCTCTGTGCTGGGTAAGATATTAACATTACTTATACCCTACTCCATGGCACAGCACAAAGAACACTAGAGAGCTTGGAAAAATGGCAAACTATTGCTGGGTTCTTTGGTTGCAAGCCACAGAAACTAACTCTGATTAACTTAAGCAGGAAAAAAAGAATTTGGTAGGAGACTGGGTATGTTCTAGAAGAAAAGGGGTTTTGAGCAACCAGGTCATCCAAGGATCTTAGTCGCAGACATTGTGGGCTATCTCTTGGTTCTAACAGCCTTCTGCCTCGGGGTTCTCTGCTTGATTCAAATTTCTGGGAGGCAGAGAAAGTCTTATTGGTTTTTCTTAGTCATGACACTCTTTTAGCTTAGGGAGGTGGTGGTGGCAGCAGTGGCAGTGTTGACAATACAGGAGGTAGCAACAGCAGCAGTGTCCTGTGATTACCAGCCTCATCAAAACCAAATGTGACATGGGAGGAGACATTTCCTAAGGGAAAGGGAGACACCAGTATCAAAAAGAGGGCAGGGAAGCTGGGCAAGCAGAAAGAGCAGATGTCTGTTACACGGCCCTGGTTTCTGTAGCTCTAAGGTGGGAACAATAATATCTGTCCTGCTTATTTCATGGTATTTTGAGGATCAAATGAGATGACTATGAAAGCGGTAAATATCAAAAAGGAGCCTTGAGATGTTAGAAATGGTTGTGACCCAGGGACTTGTGGTAAACAGTGCTAATGCCATACAATGATAAAGCAGGACTCCAGGACTTTCTCATTCCAGTGTCAGAAGCTTTGGTTTTGGATGGAGTTTTAAGGGACTTCAGGCTCTTTAAGACATGTCTAGGAGTAGTGAGGAGCATGAGAGGCGTGCATCTACCTCTTCCCATCCCAGGTCCCTGCATTAGACCAGAGGACCGGGCTGCAGGGAGGTCAGACTGCACGAAGCAATTCTGTTGCTTCCTGTTTGGAAAACCACTCTCCTACCCTGTTCTACTACTTTCCTCCTATTGAGTAAAGTAAACAAATGGTGCTATAGAAAAATGAGCAATTCCTAATCTAATTCCTTGGGATAAAAAGAGGTGAAATTAAAAAGCCAAAAATGCCAACAGAAGGAAGCTGATTAAAACCCAATCTCAAATTCTGGAAACTATTGGAACTAGATGAACTCACAAGAACCAGGAATCAGGGTTAAGAGATCATAGGACGGGAAGCTGCTGCAGAGTCTGACTGTGTCAGTGAAAGCAGAGAAGGTTTACCTGAAATCTATATGGCTCATGACTTACAGTGAGTTCTATTATGTCTCGACAGTGATATAATTAAATAAATCAAAGTCCCCATCATTGTCTCCGAGGTAGGAGAGGCATAAATCAAGCTAGCATCAGCTTTTTCCAAATCCTAAATGTATTTCCATTAGTTTGGAATGACCACTTTGGTTCAATGGTGCTCTGTCACTCATCAGTAATTCCATCAGTCCATTAGTATAATTTCATGTACATAGATCTTTAGCTCTGGGGAGGATGTGCTTTATAAATCTATCTGCAGAGGAAGACATGACAACATCACAGTAAAACTACACCAGCGGAACAGTGGCAAACATCATGCTAGGGGTATTTGACCAATTTATTGTGGAGGAATGGACAATTGTTAAAAGAAATCATGATCAAAATACATTAGGGACTCTCTGAGAACTAGGCCTGGAAGATGTACCCTCAGGCCTTCAATTCCTCAGACCCAGGTGGGAGGCTTCTTGGGAGAGAGAGAAAACCATCCAGTGAAAGATGAGACAGCAAATAATGTTCTTTCAATAGTCTGTACCACTCATTTTGCACCTGGGTTACCAGGCACATTCAGTCACTCATTGAATGAATGCCTAAGGAGGGCCTACTGTCAGCGAGGTGCCGGGGGTACAAAAATAGAGTGTCTGCCCCCGAGGAGTTTACGGTCTAGTGGAGCGGATCAACAGTAACCAAAAACCACACAGTGAATGCCACACTGCAGTCGTGACAGGGGTTGTGGAAGGACAGGCATGTAATGCTCTTGGAAATTAGCATTGGGGGAATTGACTCATTGAGGAGGTCAGGCGACTTCCCTGAGGAAGAGAGGCTGTAACTGAAATCCAAAGGAAGAGTAGGAATTAACTAGGAGAAGGGACTTGCAGGTGGGGGTGGAAAGAGAGTCCTGCATGTCTAGGTTTCAGAGGGTGGTGAATGTGCTTTAGGTGGGGCTGAGGCTGGTAGTGTCCGGCCATGCAGAGCCCTGTAGGCCAAGTGCAGGGTTTTTGTCTTTACCCTATTAAAGGGTATTAAACAGGAAGTGATGTGATGAGATTTTCATTTTGAAAAGGTCACTTTGACGGTGACATGGCGAGTGCCACAGCAGGCTGGTACCAGGGTCATGCTCTGCAGAACATCAGGAATGCAGGTAGACAAGAGAGAATCCAGGAACAACAGACAGTCCCAGCCTGGGTTGTGCAGGTGAGCACCAGAAAGAGCAAGGCTGGAAGTGAACCAGCTTCTGAATGGTGCCTGGTGCAGCCATGGACTTCGTAGGTGCAACTGCCCAGGGAGTCACTGCAGGTGAGACTAGAGAAGCAGCTTCACCTGGTGGGAAAAGGCAGTGAGAAAGGAGTGTTGGCTTTGTCACCCTTCTTTTTTACTCCTGTCTCAGAAAAGCCATGGCCTGCCCCTTCTCTGCATCTCTTCTAATGGACTCCTTTCCTCTTATGGATCTAACTCTCTTGTTTTACTATAGAAAATGCCAAAAAAAAAAAAAAAAAAAAAGAAAAAAGAAAAAGTTGTCTATTATTACAGAGTGTTTCAGGAATTCAGAAAATTGTCTCATTCCCACAGAGAGCAGAGAACTCCTGCTGAATGAAATTGAGGTAGCTTTTGAGCTGAGTATTGAGAGATGCCTGGATGAAGATGGCAGTAGGAGAAGGCGGGAAACACACACCCGAAGGGCAAACGGCCTGAGCAAAGACACAAAGGGAGAGGAGTGTGACCTGTCTTTGAAATGGCCAGTGCTCAGACACGGAATTGAGAGTCAGGAGGGTACCTAAGAGCACAGACTGTGGGCCCAGACTGCCTCAGTAAAAATATCAACCCTAACACTCCCTAGCTTTGTGACCTCAGGCAATACCTTTTACTGCTCTGTGACTCAATTTCTTTACCTATTAAATGGGAATAAGGTCACTGACTTTATATGTCATTACGAACACTAAATCTAGCACATGGGTAAGTGCCATATACATTTTTGCTATTTTTACAGTAGTGGGAGGCCGTATTGTAAACAGCAGTTGAGGCTGTATCATGAAGGGGTCAAAAACCAGTCTGTAGGGTTGGTGAATATCGGGGATTTTTCCAGATATCATTCAGTTTTTGATTTTTAATTTCATTCCAGTCTGGTTAAAGAATGTAATTTGAATGGCTCAAATCCTTTTAAATTTGAGACTTGTGTTATGGCTGTGGATATTAGAAAATGTTCCATGTGCATTTGAGAAGAATGTGTAGGCTGTTGATATAAGTGGAGTGTTCTATAAATGCCGGTCAGGTCAAGTTGGCCCCTGGTGTTGTTCAGATCTTCTTTATCTGTATTGATTTTATGTTCTGCTTGTTTAATCAATTGCTGACAGAGGTGTATTAAAATCTTCAACTATAATTGTGAACATGTATATTTCTTCTTGCAGCTCTATCAGTTTTTGCTTCCTGTATTTTTAATATCTGTTATTAGGAACATACATATTTAAGATTGTTAGGAGTTTCAAGATGGCGGCGGCTGCGGCGGCTGGCGCGGAGTAGCTGAGGTGGAAAAGGTGGCCACTGGGCCTCAGGCAGCCGGGAAACTTGTGGACCTTCCTCTGGCCATCTCTTAAGGGAGGACTGCTGCTGCTGGCCGGTCGTAGGGGCTCAACGCCACTTTGCCCCCGGCAGGAGAGGCTGCCTCATTTACAGGCCACAGCTTTGAAGTGTGGAGCAGGAAAAGAACTGATTCTTAGCTGCAAAAGCGAGTCTTGAAACAGGGAACACGGCGCCAGGGCTGCTGTGGATGCAGCCAGGATCCCGGAGGCTGGGGTGGCACTGAAGGCGGCCAGCTGCCCTATTCAGGATTCGAGGTTTCAGGCCGGCATTAAAGAAGATTCCTGGGAGCGCCCGAGCAGCGCCGCGACTGAACAGCCCAAGGCGGCAGCGCCGAGAACACGGAAGGCAACAAACCAGAGACAGAGCGAGCACCCGACCTGGCACAGCACTGTGAGTGATCCCTGGCACAGCTCTGTTCGGGGGGTGGATGCCCACGCGGCTCCCGCCTGCACCACCAGGCCACTCACTGCCACGGTGCTGCCTCCATTTTCCCAGGTGCGGGCAGCTCCGCCCTGCTCGGCCATCACTGAGCCCATTTGCTTGGCCTGGCGCGGGGCTTTCCGGAGCCTGTGGGCCGACCTCCTCTCCCACTCCCTCCAAGGTTCTCTGGCAGGGCTGGGGGTGTGGGGCGTCCCGACCAGTTTTGGGAGGGCTAGGAAGTACGGGCGGGCCCACTGTCACTCCACCACACCCTGGACTCCGCCCCGGTAAACTTCCTGTTACTGGGAGGCAGATACCATCTCTGCGACCACCAGTTTGGAAAAAAGCCTAACGAATTTCTGGTTGGGAATAGTGTGGTAGGAGAGTTCCCAGGTCCGCTTGAACCTGCCGGAGAGCAGGCTGCAGGCGGGCACTAGACTCGGTTTATACCGGGGGGATACAAAGGTGAACAAGACCCGAGAAAGATCTACACAGTGCTACAAAGGCACCCAGAGCGACCGGTCGTCTGTGCCTAGCAGAAACCTGGTAGACTTCCTGGGCGAGGCGGTGCTGAGCAGGGTCTTGAAGGCCCAGCTGATAGACGAGGGGTGCAGAAGACACGCCCCAGCCCAGCACAGTGTGCACAGAGGGGGGAGACGTGCGGCCAGGGAGGCGGAGACTGGACAGAAACCACACACCCGGTGGGGTCGCCACTGCACGATCTAACAGCCTGGGCCAGAGCACACGGAACGGGGAGAAGTCCTGTACAGAAAGTGAAAGCTCAACAGAGATCACACACCCTGTGGTACGTGATCCACCAGCCCAGCAGAGTACAAGCTGACTAGAAAGGTGGATCCCCGGAGAAGCCCAAGACCCGAGGCAACCACACACACAAGACACTAGAGGCCAACTGAGCAGTCACGGCGGGAGCCATACCAAATTGGCAACCACAGCAACATCCTAGTTAGTCATTAGTCTTAAACCGGTGGACTGTGAAACCCCCTGCCACAATGAATAAACACCAAAAAAAAGACACCAGAAATACAAAAAATCAAGAAAGTACACCACCAAAAGTTAATAAATCTCATACTCTAGATCCTATAGAACAAGAAGCCCTTGAAATAACTGACAAGGAATTTCGAGTGATAATTCTAAGGAAACTGAATGAGATACAAGAAAACTCAGCTAGACATCATGATGAAATGAGGAAAAGTATACAGGATCTGAAAGAGGAAATATACAAGGAAATCAATGTCCTGAAAAAAAATGTAGCAGAACTTGCTGAACTGAAGAAGTTATTCAGCGAAATAAAAAACACAACGGAGAGTTTAACCAGCAGGCTTGTCGAAGTTGAAGAGAGAACCTCTGAACTTGAAGATGGGCTGTTTGAAATAACACAAGCAGACAAAAAGAAAGAAAAAAGAATCAAGGACATGGAAGAAAATCTGAGAGAGATATCAGACAACCTCAAGCGCTCAAATATCCGAGTCATGGGTATTCCAGAAGGGGAGGAAAATGGAGATTCCATTGAAAACATATTCAAACAAAATAGTGGCAGAAAACTTCCCAGGTATAGGAAAAATCACAGATCTTCAGATCCAGGAAGCTCAACGATCTCCAAACGTATTCAACCCAAAAAGGCCTTCTCCAAGACATGTCATAGTCAAATTGGCAAAACTCAGAGACAAAGAGAGAATCTTAAAAGCTGCAAGAGAGAAGCGTCAAATCACCTATAAGGGAGCCCCAATCAGGTTAACATCAGACTTTTCATCACAAACCCTAAAAGCTAGAAAGGAATGGGATGATATTTTCAAAATACTAAAAGACAAAGATTGCCAGCCAAGAATACTCAACCCTGCAAGGCTATCCTTCCGAAATGAGGGGCAAATAGTATATTTCTCAGACAAACAAAAACTGCGGGAGTTCACTACCACAAGACCACCCTTACAAGAAATCCTCAAGGGAGTACTGGGTTTGGTTCCTGAAAAATAACTACCACTGCCATAAAAACCTAAGAAAAATCTAAACCCGCTAGTACAATAAAAATGGCATTCGTGAAGAGAAAACAAGCTAACAAAAACACTATCTACAACCTAAGGAACCAACAAACAAAGAAACCAAACAGTAAATCAGAAAGCAAGGAACAAAAGACACCTAAGACAACCAAACAACCAATAAAATGCTAGGAATAAATCAACACCTTTCAATAACAACTCTTAATGTTAAAGGCTTAAATTCCCCAATTAAAAGACACAGACTGGCTGACTGGATCAAAAAGCAGGACCCAACTATATGCTGCCTACAAGAAACCCACCTCACCCATAAAGATTCACACAGACTAAGAGTGAAAGGATGGAAAAAGATTTGCCCTGCAAACAGAAAAGAAAAACGAGCTGGAGTGGCTATTCTTATATCTGACAAAATAGACTTTAAACTAAAAACCATAAAAAGAGACAATGAGGGACACTACTTAATGATAAAAGGACTGATCCATCAAGAAGACATAACAATCATAAATATGTACGCACCCAATGTTGGAGCAGCCAGATTTATAAAACAAACTCTATTAGACCTAAAGAAGGAAATAGACACTAATACCATAATAGCAGGGGACCTGAACACTCCACTGTCAATATTAGACAGATCATCTAGGCAAAGAATCAGTAGAGAAACACAAGATCTAAACAAGACTCTAGACCAATTGGAATTGGCAGATATCTACAGAACATTCCACCCAACAACCTCAGAATATTCATTCTTCTCATCAGCACATGGATCATTCTCCAGGATAGATCACATATTAGGTCACAAATCAAGTCTCAATAAATTCAAAAAAATTGGAATTATCCCATGTATCTTCTCAGACCACAATGGATTAAAACTAGAAATTAATAACAAATGAAACTCTGGAAACTATAGAAACACATGGAAATTAAATAGCATTCTACTTAATGACATATGGGTCCAAGAAGAAATCAAGCAGGAAATCAAAAAGTTTATTGAAACTAATGAAAACAATGATCCATCATACCAAAACCTGTGGGATACTGCAAAAGCAGTATTGAGGGGAAAATTTATTGCATTAAATGCTCACTTCAGAAGAATGGAAAGATGGCAAGTGAACAACCTAACACTTCACCTTAAAGAACTAGAAAAACAAGAACAATCCAATCCTAAAGTTAGCAGACGGAAAGAAATCATTAAGATCAGAGCAGAACTGAATGAAATTGAAAACCAAAAAACAATTCAAAAGATCAACGAATCAAAAAGTTGGTTTTTTTTTTTTTTTTTTTTTTTTTTTTTTTTTAAATTTTATTTTGTTGATATACATTGTAGCTGATTAATGCTCCCCATCACCAAAACCTCCCTCCCTTCTCCCTCCCCCCCTCCCCCCCAACAATGTCCTTTCTGTTTGTTTGTTGTATCAACTTCAAATAATTGTGGTTGTTATATTGAAAAGATAAATAAAATTGACAAACCATTAGCATGGCTAACAAAAAAAAGAAGAGAGAAGACTCAAATAACAAAAATTAGAAATGAAAAAGGCGATATTACAACTGATTCATCTGAAATACAAGGAATCATTCGAGACTACTATAAACAACTATACGCCAACAAATTTGAAAATCTGGAGGAAATGGATAAATTTCTGGACACACACAAGCTCCCAAAACTGAACCGTGAAGACGCAGAAAATTTGAACAGACCAATAACAATAAAGGAGATTGAAGCTGTTATCAGAAGGCTCCCAACAAAGAAAAGCCCAGGACCAGATGGATTCACAGCAGAATTTTACCAAACATTCAAAGAGGAATTGACACCGATTCTTTACAAAGTATTCCAAAAGATTGAAACGGACGCAAATCTCCCAAACTCATTCTATGAAGCAAACATCATCCTGATACCAAAACCAGGTAAAGATATAACCAAAAAAGAAAACTACAGGCCGATATCCTTGATGAATATAGATGCAAAAATCCTCACTAAAATACTAGCAAACAGAATACAGCAACACATATGAAAAATTATTCATCACCATCAAGCGGGATTCATCCCAGGGATGCAAGGTTGGTTCAACATACGCAGATCAATAAATGTGATACACCATATTAATAAACTCAAACACAAGGACCATATGATCATCTCTATAGATGCTGAAAAAGCATTTGATAAAGTTCAGCACTCATTCATGACAAAGACCCTCTATAAGTTAGGTATAGAGGGAAAGTATCTCAACATAATTAAAGCCATATATGACAAACCCACTGCCAATATCATCCTGAATGGGGAAAAGCTGAAAGCTTTTCCTTTAAGAACAGGCACTAGATAAGGATGCCCACTCTCACCACTCCTATTCAACATAGTGTTGGAAGTGCTAGCCAGAGCAATCAGAGAAGAGAAGGAAATAAAGGGCATCCAGATTGGAAAAGATGAAGTCAAACTGTCCCTGTTTGCAGATGACATGATCCTATATATCGAACAGCCTAAAACCTCTACAAAAAAACTCTTGGAATTGATAAATGATTTCAGCACAGTAGCAGGATACAAAATCAACACACAAAAATCAGTAGCATTTCTTTTCTCCAATAGTGAACATGCAGAACGAGAAATCAAGAAAGCCTGCCCATTTACAATAGCCACCAAAAAAATAAAATACTTAGGAATTGAGTTAACCAAGGAGGTGAAAAATCTCTATAATGAGAACTACAAACCACTGCTGAGAGAAATTAGAGAGGATACAAGAAGATGGAAAGATATTCCATGCTCTTGGATTGGAAGAATCAACATAGTGAAAATGTCCATACTACCCAAAGTGATATACAAATTCAATGCAATCCCCATCAAAATTCCAAAGACATTTTTCTCAGAAATGGAAAAAACTATTCAGACATTTATATGGAACAATAAAAGACCACAAATAGCCAAAGCAATGCTCAGCAAAAAAAATAAAGCTGGAGGCATAACACTACCTGACTTTAAGCTATACTACAAAGCTATAATAACCAAAACAGTATGGTACTGGCATAAAAACAGACACACTGACCAATGGAATAGAATAGAGAATCCAGAAATCCACCCACACACTTACTGCCATCTGATCTTTGACAAAGGCACCAAGCCTATTCACTGGGGAAGGGACTGCCTCTTCAGCAAGTGGTGCTGGGATAACTGGATATCGATATGCAGGAGAATGAAACTAGATCCATACCTCTCACCGTATACTAAAATCAACTCAAAATGGATTAAGGATTTAAATATACACCCTGAGACAATAAAACTTCTTAAAGAAAACATAGGGGAAACACTTCAGGAAATAGGACTGGGCACAGACTTCATGAATATGACCCCAAAAGCACGGGCAACCAAAGGAAAAATAAACAAATGGGATTATATCAAACTAAAAAGCTTCTGCACAGCAAAAGAAACAATTAAAAGAGTTAAAAGACAACCAACAGAGTGGGAGAAAATATTTGCAAAATATACATCTGACAAAGGATTAATATCCAGAATATATAAGGAACTCAAACAACTTTACAAGAAGAAAACAAGCAACCCAATTAAAAAATGGGCAAAAGAGCTAAGTAGGCATTTCTCTAAGGAAGATATCCAAATGGCCAACAGACATATGAAAAAATGCTCAACATCACTCAGCATCCGGGAAATGCAAATCAAAACCACATTGAGATACCATCTAACCCCAGTTAGGATGGCTAAAATCCAAAAGACTATGAACGATAAATGCTGGCGAGGCTGCGGAGAAAAAGGAACTCTCATACATTGTTGGTGGGACTGCAAAATGGTGCAGCCTCTATGGAAAATGGTATGGAGGTTCCTTAAACAATTGCACATAGATCTGCCATATGACCCAGCCATCCCACTGTTGGGAATGTACCCAGAGGAATGGAAATCATCAAGTCGAAGGTATACCTGTTCCCCAATGTTCATCGCAGCACTCTTTACAATAGTCAAGAGTTGGAACCAGCCCAAATGCCCATCATCAGATGAGTGGATACGGAAAATGTGGTACATCTACACAATGGAATACTACTCAGCTATAAAAACGAATGAAATACTGCCATTTGCAACAACATGGATGGACCTCGAGAGAATTATATTAAGTGAAACAAGTCAGGCACAGAAAGAGAAATACCACATGTTCTCACTTATTGGAGGGAGCTAAAAATTAATATATAAATTCACACACACATACACACATGCACACACAAACCGGGGGGGGGGGGAAGAAGATATAACAACCACAATTATTTGAAGTTGATACAACAAACAAACAGAAAGGACATGGTTGGGGGGGAGAGGGGGAGGGAGAAGGGAGGGAGGTTTTGGTGATGGGGAGCATTAATCAGCTACAATGTATATCGACAAAATAAAATTAAAAAAAAAAAAAAAAAAGATTGTTATATCCTCTTGATGAATTGAGCCTTTTATCATTATGAAATGACTTTATCTCTGGTAATACATTTTGCTCTAAAATTTACTTGGATGTTAATAATGCCACTTCAGCTTTATTTAGATTAGTGTTAGCATTGTATAACTTTTCCTATCCTTTTGCTTTTAACCTTTTGGCATCTGAATATTTAAAGCATGTTTCTTGCACATAGCAGACAGTCGGGTCTTGTTTTTTTTTTTTTTTTTAATCCAGTCTGATAATATGTACCTTTTGATTGGAGTATTTAGGCTCTTTACATTTAATGTAATTATTCATATTATTTGGTTTAAATTGATCATTTTGCTATCTTTTATCTTTTAGAGAAATTTAAACAATAAGAAAAAAATTTTCTATATATACCCAGGAAGTAACCATTTCTGGTGTTCTTCATTTTTTTGTGTGGATCCATATTTCCAACTGGTATAATTTCTCTTCTTTCTGCGGGACTTCCTGTAATGTTTCTTGTAGTGTGACTTTGCTGGTGTTATATTCTTTCTACTTTTGTATATCTTAAAAAGCATTTCAATTTTGCTTTTAAAAGATATTTTTTGAAATATCTTTCTTTTTTCTTTTAGTACTTTAATGATATTGCTCTACTGTCTATATGATTGCATTGTTTCCTATGAGAGATCTTCTGTAATTTTTATCTTTTTTCCTCTGGCAGTTTTTAAGATTTTTATCTTTATCACTGGTTTTGAGCAATTTGATTATGATGTACTTTGGTGTAGTTTTCTCCATGTTTTTTGTGCTTGGGTTTTGTTGAGATTCTTGGATCTGTAGATTATAGTCTTCATGAAATTTGGAAAATTTTAGCCATTATTTCTTCAAATACTTTTTATTTTTTAAAATATTTTTTATTTATATTTATTTTTATGGAGTACAGTGTATTGTTTTAATACATGCATATATTGCAAAATGATTCACTTAGGGTAGATAGCATAGTTTTGTACCCATTAGTCCACTACTTCTCCTCCCCCACGTGGCCTCTGGTGCAAATACTTTTTCTGTCTCCCCTTCTCTGTCCTCTCTTTTGTGATCTCCAATTACACATATATTAGGTCACTTGAACTTTTTCCATAGTTCACTGATGCTCTGTTAATTTTTTAAATTTTCTGTTCTCTCTGTTTCATTTAAAATAGTTTTTACTATGATATTTTCAAGTTTTCTTTTTTTTTCCCTGCAATGTCTCATCTGCTATTAATCCCATGGAGTGTATTTTTTCATCTCAGACAATATAGTTTTCATCTCTAGAAGTTGAATTTGATATTTTTTATATCTTCCATATCTCTATGTAACATTTGAACATCTGGATTACTGTTGTAGCAACTATTTCAATGTCTTTGTCACTAATTCTAACATCTACGTTAGTTGTGGGTCAGTTTTGATTGATTACTTTTTCTCTTCATTAGGGGTTACATTTTTCTGCTTCTTTGCATGCCTGGTAATTTTTCACCATATGCCAGACATTTTAAAATTTATCTTGTTGGATGCAAGATTTTTTTTTTTTTGTATTTCTATAAATTTTATTGAGCTTTGTCCTGTGATCAAATTAGGTTACTTGGAAACAGTTTGGTACTTTGGGGTCTTACTTTTGAGATATTTTTAGGTGAGACCAGAGTTATGCTCAGTCTAGGGTTATTTCTTTCTCGTTACTAAGGTAAGCCCTTCTGTGTACTATTTCAATGTCCATGAATCTTGAATGACTAAGAGGAACAGACGTATTCTCATTCCTGTGTGTGCACTAGGTACTGTTACCTCTAATCCTCTCAAGTGGTTCTTTCCCCATCCTCAGGAAGTTTCTGCACACACATGGGCTGGCTGATATTCAGCTGAATACATGAAGGGAACACTCTGAAAATCTCCAGAGTTCTCTCTCTGTGAAGCTCTTTTCTCTCTGGTCCTCCGTCCTATGAACTCTAGCTGCTTTGGTCTCTTTCCTCAATCCAGGGAGTTTGTCAGGCTCTCTCCAGTATCCCCAAACTGTGCTATAGCCTGAAAATTCTCTTAAGGCAGTACACTGAAGCAATTGTAAGGCACATCCTTTGTGTTTCCTGTCTCTCAGAGACCACTGTTCTTCATTGCCTAATGTTCAGTGTTTGAAAACCATTCTTTCCTGTATTCTTTCCATTTTTGGTTGGTGTAAGTGGGAGGGTAAATCCTTCTGTTACTCCATCTTGGCCAAAAGTGTAAGTTCCAACCTGTAAAGTTTGAATGTTATTCTTCGGGCAATGCAGATCCATCAAACCAGGAGAATGGTGATCAGTCAGGAGTGTCCAGAGGTAACACTAGCAGTGCTTGGTGGAAGGACTGAGGAAGGAGGACAGAGACAGGGCGACTCCTGCAAAGTCATTAACGTGAGGCAATAAGGACTTGGAGAAGGCATGAATCTGAGAAACTCTGAAATCTAAGAAAGGAAAGTTTCCTAAAATAAAATGCAAAGGTCTGTGCTTGCACAATGAAAACACCATGCAAAGTAATATGTTATGAATTTGTAGCATTTTGTGTGCCTCTGAAAACACAAATTGAAGGCTAGATTAAGGCAAAGACTGCATTTCCCCTAGGGCCTCCCAAATATTTGGTACAAAACACCATCAGAATTGGAGACTGTGGGACTCATCAGAAGATTCCCAAAAGGCCCTGCAGAGTCTGATGGCTGGGGCATCGGTGGACTTACATAACCTCAAGGACTTCCAAATGGCTGTTCTTGTTTGGACAACATTTGAGCATAATTCCCATGAGAAATCACAATGTTTTATTCATGTGCATTTAGAAACTTTGTGAATAGCAGAGAATATTTTAGGATATTAGAAAGCAAATCTCCACATGTGCTTATCACAAAGCTTTTGAGTTTTCGAGTCACTTTGGAATGAGAAATTTTTTTCTTCCAAACCACAAAGTCTAAATCCAGCTGGGATCTTTACATTTGAACATTGTGTTTCCCCAAGTTACTGGTGTGCTTAATGCTAAAATAATATATTTAGGATAATAAAGTAAAATAGGAAATAAAAAAGCACAAGGCACACTCAAGTAAAATCAGTCTTGAGGAAATGGACCATTCACACTTTGAAGGATTTGGGCTTAAATGGAATCCCTTTAAACTTGGTATGGCGAACGCTTGTTCAAGGAACGCAGATCAGAGAATATTAACAAGTTTGTGTCAGAGAAAGGCTATCAGAAACCTCTGGGCATTCATTGCTCTGGGGGAGCAGGTCTAGTCCTAAAAATGCTGTCTCTCTGATGAGGACTTAGTATGGTGGAGAACAGGGGAGTTAGCAGCCCGCGGCTGTGCGCTGGCTTCCTCTGAGGGTGGGAGGCAGAGGCCAAGGTCATGCTTTCACCTTGACTTCCTCTAGGTTTCAGAGTGATTGGCAGACCGTCCTCCAAGATCTTTACTGATAGCACCAGAAAGAGACCCCCAGAGAAATATAAACCCCCTTACACACAAGCCCTTTACAAAGTGAATGTTGATCATCAACAAAAAGAGTTACTTTTCCAGAAGCTTAAATTCAGCAAAAATGACCTGTTATTTCTTAAGCATTTGAATACTTTTACCTACTGGATACCTGTCTTTATTATGAGGAGAGAAGCAGGTAATCCAGGTGGCAGGAGAAAGGAGGAGGAAGAATGGAGAACCTGGACAAACCAGCCAACATAGTAAAAAAGAAACTCCCAAATCTACATTTAGTGTGGGAACTGAAAATACAAGTTTGACTGACACAAAACAACAAATATTTTGTTTGCTACTTGACAACATTGACACATAACTGTTATCACTTGTGTGGCTTGTGTGGCATCCTTTTGATGCTAGTCTGGTGAATTGAATTGATTCCTTTTCTTTTTTTTAACTGGAATATTAACACTCCTTCCCATTGCTGCTGAGGCCCTTGGAAACACCACGTTTGAAGGCTGGCACAATAGATCATGGTAGTTACAGTTTTGGTCACTTCAAGGGTCTTTCTTGTTCCTCAGGGACCTTGTTCTACTGCTTATAATCCTAGAGTGGTGTCAATCAGAATCCCATATCCCTACCACTGCCATAAGAATGGGTGTGGGACCCAGGAGGGCCCATTAGGGATCCTTTTCCTCATGCAAAGACTGAGAGGTGAAGGATGGGCACTGGACCCAGATAGGTGCACTCAGAGCCTCTCCCGGAATGGATATACTCACGTAGACCCTGGGGGGAGAGAGGTCTGCTTTCCACTGAAGGTTACTAAGTGCACCTGCTAGCTGAAGACAGTTGAGGGAAGGAGAAGCCACCAGGGAACTGTGGGCAGTAGAATCAGAAGTGTCTTTGTAATTTTGTTAAATATCCAAATGGGGCCTGTTTCATGAAGAGATGGAAGATTTTAGAGGTTAAGAATTTTTTTTTAACAGCTTCATAATTGCACACACTTATTTTTGGTAAGAGTGTGCTTTCTGTCACATGCATTAAAATGGTCATTCAATTCCTTTCCAGTCTTCCTGTCAAAATGACAAATGACCCGTATCAGAAAAGTACCAGCTAGTGGAGACTGTCAGCGCCTGGGAAGGGTGGTGGTGGCCGTGGTGGCTGCTGTTTTTCTTCTTGCAGGAATTAGGTTTCTCTGTGGAAAAGTGTCCCCTAACATCCTGTGTATATGTATAGTTCTAACAGAAGGAATCTTCTTAAACAATTGGCAAAGTTTAATGGAAATTGGCTACCCTTCCCACGGTTGGCTGTGCTTTACAAATTGTGTTAGATGGGAAGAAAATAGAAATCTCCAGTCTCTGAGTGGCTGGAATTGAAATCATCCTATACGTGCAGGATTTGCCAAATCTATTACCCAGCAAAGCAGTGAGAGAAATTGTTTATAATTTGGTTTCAGTTTTGAGTCTGTGTAGAAATGCAGGGACCAGGGGCTGAGGTTTCTGATATTTGAGAAAAAGAGAACCTTGTCAGGTAAAACTGGAAAGGCTGTGTGTTATGGAAGGAAAGGCTGTGTGTTATGGAAGGAAAGACAGGTTCATTCTCCCCTCGGACTCATCAGAGACCATGAACTTAACTCTGTCTTTTCCCTGGTTGACTGATCACTTCCATGAGAAGTCTCTGAGGGTTCAGCTCAAGTCCATTGTCTGCAAATGCTCGTCCTGAATGAGAACAGTGGGTCTTTCTCTCGCGTGTAGCAGTGTGGGGATGAGTCAGAGAACTTAGGAGATGTCACAGAAAGCATTTATTATTGGGGTTGGTCACCTTTTTCTGTACATAGACAGTAATTATTTTAGGGTTCGCAGGATGTACTGACTATTGCAACTACTCATCTTTGCTGTTGAAGCACAAAAGCAGCTTTAGACAGTATGTAAATAAATGGGTGTGCTGTGTTCCAGTGAAACTTTAATTACAAGAAAAGGTGGCATACAGGTGACTGGATAAAGAAAATGTGGTACGTATCCACGATGGAATACTACTGAGCCATAAAAAAGAAGGAAATTCTGCCATTTGCAGCAACATGGGTGAGTCTGGAGAAAACTATGTTAAGTGAAGTGAGCCAGACAAAGAGACAGAAATACCTCATGTTCTCACTCATAACTGGCTGCTAGGGAGGGAGGCAGGGAGGGAGGCAGGGAGGGAGGCAGGGAGGGAGGGGGGAAGGAAAAGAGGGAAGAAGGAAGGAATGAAGGAAAGAAAGAGAGAAAAGACCACAACAATAAGTTGAACTTTCGGAAGGATAAACAAACCTAAGAATACTAGAGATGCGGGGAGGGACGGAAGGGCTTTGGGAAGTGATAGGTTGGGTGAAGGGCATAAAGAAATATCACAATCTGTAACAACGAATATGCTAATAATAAATAAAAACAAAACAAACAAACAACAAAACAGGTGGCAGCTGGATTTATCCTGTGGGCCCTAGTTTTCTGACTCCTGGTCTAGTCCTATGTCATCAGTGAGAAAACTGAAAGTCAAAATGATCTACCTGGCCCCATAGCCACTAACTAGCAGAGCTGAGTCCAGATCTCAGACCCCCAAGTCCCCGTCAATTCCATTTCCACCGCCCTATGCTACACTGTCTTTTGTTCTTTTTTTTTTTAAATTTAGTTTTAAATTGAAATGTATTGATTGTACATATTTATGGAGTACAGAGTTATATTTTAATACATGTACACAATGAGTAATGATCAAATCAGGGTAGTTAGCAAATTCATCACCACAAAAATTTCTCAGTTTTTGTTATGAGAACATTTGAGCTCTTTTCTCCTAGCCATTTTTGTCTTTTGTTCTTGAATCCAAGCGGGGGAGGTATCTAGGCCCTTCTCTGTCTGGAGGGCTACAAGCAGGCACTAGGGATGAATTGCTTACCACACGGTTTCTCAACTTAGCTTTGCACTGCTGTCCTTGGTGTGCAAGGCATGTTCCCCGAAGTGTGCCATGTGAAGGCAGAGCCATGTCAGGTCACAGCAGAGGCTTCAGTGGAGCCCCGAGTCCCAGAAGGGCAGCTCTGACATTGCTCCTTGCCAGCTACTGATAACTAATGCTCTAAAACACAACTTGTACCTGTTTATTTAGGTCAACCTCAGAAAACGCACAATTAATTCTGCAGATAGTTCTGCAAATACCTGGAAAGAGATAATTCTACTTTCTAATGAAATTAGGAATATTCAGGACATTTTTCTGAGCCCTGCTGCCCTCGTCTTTTCTAAGGTACCTCACTACCATCCCCAAACCTCATCATTCAGTTGTTCACAATTTTTACATAGACTCACTTATCTCTACACCTTTAATCTTTATTTAGCTTGGATATAGCATTAATTATTTTAATCTTGTCTCATGAATCACACTACTCTGACTTTGAATCACTAGCTAAACTTTGCACTGAATGTTCTCTGATTCATTTTTAATTCCAGAGATGAAATTGAAGCTGTAAACAGTTGTAGGAAAATATATAAGGATTCACTTGGCCCATTTGATGTCTCTTTCAGTATAAACTCAACAGGATTAAAATGCCATTAAACCCAATTCTGCTGCTAATTTGTTTAAGGATTGTTGAGTTTTAAAGAACAGAAAAAACCCCAAATTAAGCAAAAAGCAAAATGATATTTATTGGAAGAAAACTGGACACAGACTATAGAGGGCCAGCTGGGTATCTATCTGCAGGGAGGGGACCAAACCAGGAACTGGCATGTTGGGGCCAAATTACCTTCTGCATCTCTGCGGCTCTGCCTGACTCTCCTCTTTGCAGTTTCCAAAGAAACTGGACATAGCCCTGTCTAGAGCTCAGGTCTCTCAACGCTGAGCCCCATTCTCAGTACCATTTACCAATGTTTGTTAAACTGGGCCTGTGAGACCCCTGGGCTCTGTAGGGGTGCTTCAGGGCATCTCCAAATACTCAAGAATTTATCCAAACCCATGAGGATGTAGATCACCTGGAGAACCCTTCTCCACTTTTCAAATTCTCTTATATGTCAGGGTTCTGTGTAAGACAGGCATTTGAAAAAGGGCTTCGGCTGTCTATTTCGTGCTTCCGTGCAATCAGTATGGAGAAGAACTGATCAAAATAAACAGCAAAACAGTAAGAACTACAAATTGTGGGGCAATATTTTGGATAATTGTACTTTATTTGGTGGTAAGGGAGCTAATTGTCTTCTTTACCGTTAAAATGGGTTTTCTTTTAGTTCTCAGGATTCAAAAAAATCCATTGATTTTCTGGCTATCTCAATCTGGGGGAAAACAGATGAACTAAAGCAGGGGTTGGTAAACTGTGGCCTTTGGGATAAATCCAGCAGCTGCCTCTTTTGTCAATAAAGTTTTATTGGAACACAGCCATGCATATTGATTTACATATTGTCTGTGGCTACTTTTGTGTGACAGTGGCAAAGCTGAGTACTTGTAACAGAGATCTTATGGCTCACAAAGCCTAAAACATTTACGACCTGGTTATTTATTGACAGGAAATTTGTTGGCCCCTGGACCAAAGAGGTAAGACAAGAACGATTTTTACCTCCGTCAGTCACAGAGTGATGTCTCAGATGTTTCTGGAGCCAGAAGACAAACTTTGGAAAAGTCTGTGGTAAGGAAACCATTTAGAGGTCCTACATCTCAACCTCGTGGTGAAATCTGGTTTGTTTCAAAGAGCGTGTTAAACTAGGGTCCCTCCAGGTGATTTGCTAGATCAAAAGTTATCAGGCTCAAGCCACAGTTCAAACAGTTTGACAAGAAATAAGTAAGCAGCTGGGGAGTGTGAGTTGTGACCAGGATCTGGGCGTAGGTTACTGTGATGCTGTGAACTGTAGACTGAACAACTTCCTCTTAAGCCTTGATGGAACCATTGAATAGTTCTACGTTAAAATCTGACTAAAAAGTAAAAACAAAACATGTGCTTGAGAAATAATGAGAATACAACATTTAGATGACAAACTGCGTGGTTCTGAAAAGGATTTTGATATTTTTATTTTCTTTCAAGTATTAAGGAACAAGCCCCACTTGAGGCTGGCAGGGAGAGTCTGTCTCGGTTTCCATGACAAAGTGTAGCCACTGCTGTTTTACATTGTCCCTTTCTTTGGAGATGCTGTCAAAGAAAGTCCATGGGAAAGTGCTTCCATGGGAAATGTTGTCTTAGTCACCTCTTCCTGCTGACACCTGGTTAGCACCCCTAGTCTCTTTTTGCCCCGAGGGGAAGTCCGCCCTTATCCAATTTACGTCTCTGTGCCTTTGTTTTAATTCAACAGGCCTCTCTTTTTATTAATCATTTTTCCAAATGTCTCCAACATGCAGTTTACCTTTTAAACTGTGCTCTAACTTTTCTTTTCTTTGAATATTTGAAGTAAAATATGAGCTTTTATGTCCATAATAATGTCAATGATAACATTATGTCAACGATATTAGTTGTAACCTAGTAGACATCATCGACTAGACATCTCTTATGAGTAAAGCATTTGAAATACTTTATCTCCTTTGATCCTTCTATCAGCCCTGGGAAGTAAATACAACTATAATTCCTATTTTACTGATGAGAAAACTGAGGCTTAGGGAGATGAAGTAATTTAAAATAATTCATATATTCATTCATTCAACAATATGTATTGACTGCCTGCACGTGCCTCATACAGCACTGGGTGAACTGCAGTGGGCAAATAGTCATGAAGCATGGAGCCTGTGCTCCAGTAGAGCAGACAGATAATAAACAACAAAAAGCCACACAATTCTGGAGTGGGGTAAGTGTTCAGTAGGGAAAGGACAGGGTGCTGTGAAGGACAGGAGGAGGTCACAGTTAGCACATGGCAGTCTGGCCCCCGAGTTTGTCTCAGCTCAAGTCTGTCTCTGTTCTGTGTTCTTGGGCACCTTGCCTGTCTGTCCTTTCTCCCTCTGCATCCCCTAGACTTGGATGGGACTTTGAGGTCCCCGGGCTTCCCCAGTGCATCTTGCGGGGTGCACTTCTCAATTATCTACTTTCGCCTTGGTCTTCAGGCATGGAGACCGTACAGTCTTTCCCAGAAGCTTTTCTTACTATTTTTTTCTTTCTCATTTTTTAACATATGAGCAAGTCCATCCCTCCCTTCCTGCTTCTCTCCCTTCCTACCTGTGTTTTACATTATTTTATTTCCACTAGGGAATATCATGTATTCAATTCAGTTCAGAAAATATCTATTAAGGATGCCCAGGGCTTAGCAGAGTGCTTTTCATAAATATTTATTGAGAAAATGAATGTACTGGGCTTAAAGGAAAATAGATTTAAACTAGATAAGATTCCTGCCCTCAAGATGTTTACCGCTGGCTGAGCAGAGATGCACATGAACAGCTCCCACAGTCCGAGACGAGGAGAAGCAGGCGCCGGTGAGAAGACTTCATGTTGGTGGCTCTCCAAAAATTCTACCAGGCAAACTTCTAAAACTTCGGGTTTGTTTAACAAGTCCATGAAGAGCTTGCCACAGCGGTCAGCTTATCTTAAAGCACTGATTTGTAGTTTGCTCCTTAACTGTGTCTAGTGATCTTTTGACTCAAAAGAAAAATGTTTTCAAAGTTTTGCCAGTCATTGTCCAGGACAGATTTCCTAGCACTGTTTCCAGTGGCAGAACTTTGTTAGGGTGGCGTTGGCCAGTGGCAGGGAGCAGAGAGGAGGTGAAGGGGGCCAGGGCGTGAGGGTGTGGCCACATGCAATCCTTGTGTGGTGATGCAGTCAGTGCCCCCACAGTCAAGAATTTCCATTTGCATTGTCAGCACTCCCAACAGTTTGATGGGTATCTGCCGATGAGTAGGTGATTTATGGCCACCTCCTTAGAAAGCTCATTCCATCATTAAGATAGAGGCTCCTTTTATATAATGAGCTCTATAAAACTCCCTGCCATTCTCTCTTACAACCTTGTGTGAGGGTATTGCAAAGAGTTCATGGAAAAATAGAATTGAAAGATCATATAAATCTCTCCATGAACTTTTTGAAGTACCCTTGGGTTAGTGTCCGAGGGCTGCTGGAACAAACTGGGTGGCTTAAAACAATAGGAATTTATTCTTTCATAGTTCTGGAAGCCAGAGGTCTGAAGTCAGGGTGTTAGCAGGACATGCTCCGCGCGGGCTCTCGGGAGGATCCTTCCTTGCCTCTTCTAACTCCTGGTGGCAGCGGCAACCCCCGGCTTCCCTTAGCTTGCAGCTGCATCATGCCAATCTTCTTCCCTGTGCGTCTCTGTGTCCTCATATCTCTCTCTCCTTATGATGACACCAGTCATTGGATTTAGGACTCACCTTGATCCAGTATGACCCCATCTTTACTTGGTTACATATGCAAAGACCCTGTTTCCAGGTAAGATCATATTCACAGGTATTGTGGGTTAGCATTTAGATGTATCTTTCTGAGGGACATGATACAACCCATCAGAAATCTCATTCCTCCAAAAGGTATCTGGAATCCTCACCCTTCTCCCCATCCAGTGTGACCACCCCGGTCCTGACCCCCACCTCCTCTCTGCTGGGTGCCCGTGGGCCTCCTAATGGGTCCCCCTGCTTCCTCTCCTGCCTCCTGCAGCCATTCACCCTGCAACCGGAGTGATGTATCTGAAATGTAAATCATAGTGTTGCTTTCAGGGGACCCAAAATTAAACCAGAGCAGCCACCTCAAATAACCCACTAGTGACTTCCTGGTGACCTTAGACTAACACCAAGTCCTTATGTGGCCTCTCTTGTGATTCTCTGAAGCCATCCACGGGCGTCTCATTCCCATCCCTCAAATGCCCCAAACTTCCTGCTGTTTCCAGTATTGCTACTTGCTGTGGCCTCTGCCTGGAAAGCTCTGTGTGACCTTTGCAAAGCAGCCTCCTTCTTTTGTCTAGGTCTCATCTCAAGTGTCCCCTTATGGAGAGGCCACCCCTGGACTCCTGATCTAAAACATTTGTCCTGCTCCCCCCACCCCTGCCTCCAATTGCCCACCCTACTCCTCTCATCCCATCACACCGTTGTCTTTCTGCATGGCTGTTATAATTGCCTCCATCATCTTGTTCATTTATTTTAATTGGGGTTGTCTTTCTCTACTTCCCATCAAAATGTAAATTCCATTAGAACGGGATTCTGTCCCTCTTGGTCGCTTTGTATCCCCAGTGCATGAACAATGCCTAGCACTACCAGGTGCTACAAACAAGCACAGTTTTGAACAATCATGGCTGTTTAAGACTGCGACACCTGAATCCCCCAAAATCATCTAATTGAGCTCATTATTTCCAGTATAAGCAGCCAGGGAAGTAGGTAATATATTTTAGAAAGTTTTCTCTTGCTTTTTTAGAGGAGTAGGAAAAAAATGGACAAAAACTAAAATTTAAATTATGCCCAGACATTTTTGCTCTGGGCAGAGTGTTGGTGTGATGAGATGCTTGAGACTCAGAGACAGTTCTGGGCTTATGCTTGAGTAGTTGAGTGAAATATGTGCATTTTCCCTGTGATTCTTATATTCCCACTATCAAATTCACAGGCCCACTGTGTTTTTGAGCTGGGAGGCACATCAGAAGTTCAGAAATAGTTTCATTTTTAAAATGAGTCATTAATAGTACATTAACAATGTTTAATACTGACATAATCCTTCTCATCATTTTTTTCTTAGTATTGAGGAAACCGAAGCCCAGATGACTTGTTTAAAGTCCTAAGTAGTTACTAACAGAAGACCGTCAATTTCACTGACGCATACGCCCCCACCACCTTGCTGGAACAACTATACTCATGACAAACATTATAGCTGAGATGACTCCTTTGCCCTTTCTCTCATTTCCTTGTTGTGTTCTACCAGGAACTTATCTGAGAAGCGGAAACACTATGACCCAAATAATATTTAATTATAAATGAGAAGAGTCACGGTGGCCTCCTGCCAGTGAAACGTCTCTGCTTCTAACCTTTACAAATGCACTGGCCAGAATAAATGAAGCTCTGGATGGGCTCAAATAATCACATTTAGGTGCCTTTCTGACCTTATCCTGGAAAACATTATAAAGGCATGTTTTCTAAGTATTGTGTACAGGGAATGTGTAGGATATAAGATTTCTGTCAAAAAGCACTTGAATAGTCTTTAAACAATTGACGTTCAAATACAAACTGTCTGCTTCAGATCATAAATATTCACAAGGCTGACATTTGATTATTTTTTATGAAAGTAGAGAAAACATTAGCTGCTGTTTAAGTTTTTGGAGAGGAGTTTGCTTTTGCTTTTTGGAGATAAATGTGCTGGTTATTGATTGTCTCATTGAGAACTTTTAGGAAAACTTCCGTCTTGTGGCATACACAAATGTCATTGACATCTTGGAAAAATGTGCTCTAGAAGTATAAGCTCCTTTAAGGTCAGTTGAATATCTTGTTCATTCTGGTATACCTCATGGCACTTAGGACTCTATCCAGTTAGTAAAAGTTTTCACTGAGCTTCCTCTGTGGGCCAGGCCCTATGCTATGCTCTAGAAATAGGGATGAGTGAGACTAACCCCCAGACTCTTAGATTTCATGGGACTTAGCATCCAACATAATGTTGACCGTATCTCATTTAATTCTTTATCAAAGTCAATAAAGGAATGAAAGCCATTATTTTTCTGGTCGTAACTTCACTAGCAGCATATAAAGTTTAGATGAGTGAGAAGGAGTTTTCATCATCATCATCAGGTACATTATCTGGTGCTGATTATGGGACAAGCACTTTTGTACCTTATCTCACTCAGGCACTTGATGACTTGAAGAATGATCACAATTAGTGGCACAGAGAGGTCAAAGAACTGGGCCAAAGTCACACAGCTACTAAGTGGTGGAACTGGATTGAAACCCAGGTGGTCTGCCTTCTGAGTCCATAGTCATTAGCCATCTTGCTGAACTGCACTGGCTCTCACTTTATCCACTGCAGTCACTGTTCACTCACTGACCTGCTGCTCTTGTCGGTACTTGGCCAAGCCTTTGCAAATCCTTCCATGTTTTCTCCTCTCCTTTGTGTTGTGGTTGGATGCTCAGTTGCTGAGAAGGCCAGAAGAAATTTGGGCAGGAGACGTCCCTCAAAGTCCAGCTGGAGAAGCTGTGATCTAGAGACCTACTTCTCCCTTGAATGGGACACGACAGTTTTAGAGGATCACGAAGAATAAAAAGCCAGAGGTGTGCTGGAGCCAGCTTTTACTGACTGGCTGGTTTCCCAAATCTGCATTTAGTGAGTTTGTGTTAGTAGTTTCAAATTGGCGACGGTAGGAGTATTCACAGCACAGATATTGGTAAGCTCTACACATTAGGGCTTCCCGCTCCTCTCATCCGACCTCTCCCTGAGCCAGTAGTTAAACACTTACTAGCATACCCCTGGAAAAGAGTGAAAGTCACCAAAAATTAGCTTAGATTTAATTCCTTGCCAGTCAGAAGGATGTCCCTGTTTGGGAGCCAGGCTCCCAGAGTCTCTCCACGATCACCACCTGGGACCGCTTATGTTTATTTCCCCCCGTCCTTAATCAGCTCTGCTCTCCTCTGCCTCCTGAAATCCCACTGTGAAGGTGTCTCAGTCCTTTCTCGTCTCCATCCCCGTACTTTGGCCCACTGTTGGGCTCTCCTCTGGACTGTGGTGGCAGCTTCCTACATGTGCCATTGGACTGAGTCTTGCCCTGCCTCACAACTGTCAGCCCTCTGCTTAACCACTGGAGTGATCTTTCCAAAACACAAGGCGGATCTATGGGCTAGTCCCCTATTGCAAAAGAAGCACCGTAGCTTGCTGTTGAAGATTTGTCCCAATCTGTTTCTTACCCTTTCTGTTCCACTTCGTCCCCGGCTTCTCCCCCTGCCTACCTTACATTGTAGCCTCACTGAGGTCTGCTGCTGGGGGTGGGGGGTGGGGGGGTCACTCTGAGTCCCCCCAGCACTTTGTGCAAACTGTGATGATCACACACATCCCATTATGTGAAGTTTGTGTATTCCTGTATCTTCCTCTGGTCTGTGTAGTCCTTGACTGCCAGGACAATGTCTTACACAATTTAGTCACTGCTGTAGATCTCTATTGGTTTGTTTATGCATTACCACTCCATCTTTTTTGAGAACTGCTGATCTTACCCTTACCCTGACCCCTACCCATTTCCATGGTTCTATATGGTAGACTTTTTGAATTCCCATCCAAGATGATATAGGACCTTCGCTCAAGATGGGCCAAATGATGCCTTCCTTGATATCGGATAACAGAAAGAGTGATGGGAAAGCAAGTTCCCTTTCTTGATTCTTGGAATATAAGATCCTCCTCATATCACGTCACTCTAACCTCAAAATTCTAAGAACACTGGCAGCTGTTTTCTGATATGTGGACCGAGGATAAAGCAAACCCATCTGCAGTGGAACACATGGCCTGCTGATGTATATAAAGCACAGCAGAGAAGTGATCTGGGAAAGAGGTATCCCTGATTGACTGTTCCTGAGGCTGGGCTGCCTTTAAGGTATTGTGGTATTCTGGCATCTCTCCAATAAGGATTCCTGTTTCCTTAAGTGAGTTTGGGTTGGAATTTTCTAGCCATCTTTATAAGGTAGGCAGGATTATGCTCCAACCCAAGTTATTCATGTCCTAATTCCTGGAACTTAAGAACATGTTATATTACATAGCAAAGGGGAATTAAGGTAGCAGATGGAAATCAAGCTTGCTAATCAGCTGATTTCAATATAGAAAGATTATCCAGGTGGGCCCAATATAATCACAAGTGTCCTTAAAAGTGGAAGAGGGAGGCAGCGAAAGAGGTCGGAGTGATATGTCATGAGGAAAACAACTTGACGCTCCGTTGCTGACTTTGAGGGTGCAGGAAGAGGCCGCAAGGAAAGCAGGCGCCTTTAGAAGCTGGAAATAGCCAGGAAGGAGATTCTGCCCTAGAGCCTCTAGAAGGGACACAACCCTGCACTCCTTGACCTTAGTCCTGTAAGACCCGTGTTGGACTGCTGATCTACAGAACTGTAAGACAATACATTTGAGTTTTTTAAGTCACTAAGTTTGTTACAGCAGCAATGGAAAATTCATACGCTCCAGAAATCTTACAGCCATCGCTTTCACGATCCCAAAATTTAAGTTTTTTTTTCTGAACATGTCTCTCCATTTTTGTTCTTTGGTCTTAGTAAGTTCTTAAGTATTTGTCATGTTCTTCCATCTCCACCTCCACACATGCAGATCTCATTTTCTTTCTATTATGCAGAGTTGCTGGCACAGGGAAGTCATCCAATACGGTAGCAGTGGTGGTAGTGGCTTTGACTGTCGTTATCATACCAAGGGGATTTCTTACCTCGGCAGAACCTAGAACAATCCTTCTCTTATAAGTAGTTCCTCGTGAAACATTTGTGAAATGGAAAGTATGTTGACAAAAAACATAAAAACAATTCCTTGTCATTTCTGGCATGTTTTAATTAAAACAACTTAAAAATATTAATTAAAACTAGTTGATTCCCTCCTTTTTTAGTTAAAATTTCAAGACAGCATCAGCATCTATGTCTTACATCACCTGCTTATTTCTTTTCAAAAACTCAGGTGTTTGGCTTTTCATCTTTCTATACAAAAGATATTGGTTTGGTTATATGATGTTCCTATGGTTTTCAAAAGGTAAAATGAACCCATCGTTACATACAAATTGTCAAATAAAGACCTACTCCTAATTTATATCCAGCCGACCAAGTTGAGGTCTTAAGACCTTCATACTGATTTTAATTTATTTTCTTCAGTGTTTTAAATGAACTAAATGCCCCATAACTCGAGATTTACTAGTCATTCCTTCTCTAGAGTTTTTATTGCCACTTGAAGTCTATCGATAAGACCTCTGTCATTAATGTGAGACCTCTCATATTAAACTCGGGAGAACTCAGAATGTAATTAAATGTCATAAATAGCAACTAAAGTTTTAATGTAAAATGAGCGTTTTGCTTAAATTTAATTCGGATGTCTGCGTGAGCATACTATAAATGAGATTAGGTTAATTTGCCTGGGTTTTAATTAACTGATCACTGAAATGAGAAGATGAGAGGACATGGTGAAGCTTGCAGTCAGCCTGGGAGCTAGAGCTCAAATCTCAGTTTTATGTAACATGTGATCTTAAGCAAATTTCTGGACCCTTAATTTCTCTTTGTTAAATTGCAGAATGCTTCAAATATACAGAATAAGATAACAAACTTGCCATCAGATTTAACAAGTCTTAACATTTTGCCATATTTGCTATGGATCTTTTGTTGTTGTTTGAGAAATAAAACACTGCAGATCTGTGTAAACCCCGTCTTCACGGCCTCTTCACCCTCCCATCCTGTTCTTCTCTCTACAGAGTAACTTTGTAGTGAAGTTGGTGTGTGTCACCCTTAAACTTTAATTGTACATGTTTTTAAACATTGCGTAAATAGTATCCTACTGTGCATATAATTTTGCAGCTTCCTTCTTTGACATAGCATTTTGATTTTGAGGTTTAACCAGGTCGATGTACCTCTTATTCATTTGAAATGTTTTGCCATTTTCTATTATATGAATATATGACAGTTTATTTTTCCATTTTCCTGTCAATGGGTTTTTAAGTTGTGTTCAGTTAGAAACAATATTGTAGTACACATTTTTGTGCATGGCCCCAAGGGACAGGTTTTCTAGATTAGGAACACAGATAAGGAATTGTTGGGACTTAGTGCATGTGCATCTGGGACTTTCCCAAATCTTGTCATGTTGCCCTCTAAAGTGATTGGCAGACCGGCTGTGTGTGAGAATCCTTTTTCTCTACTTTCCCACTGTTTTGTTGGTCCCCAAGACCACTCCTCAGTTTAGTGATTTCCTAGCAGAACTCACAGGACTCAGAAATAGTTATTAGTCATGGCTATGAAAATTACAGTTAAAGGATACAAAGTAGGGATAATAAAGGATAAAGGTACAGTGGGCCAAGTCTGGGAGACCAGCTTCCAGATGCTCTTCCAAAGGAGTTGTACAGGACATGTTTATTCCTCTAGTGACTCACTACAGCAACCCCTGCAAAGAGTTTTCTGCTCAGGGAAGCTTATTTGAGCCTAAGGATGTGGGGTTTTTAATGGAGGCTGTCATACATTGCCTTTGTGACTAGCTGTAGTTATTGAAACTTCAGACCTGCAGAAGGAAAGCAGATGTTCACCGTAAATCACAGGGTTTGCATGAATTATCTAGACAAGCTGGTACAGCATGGTTAAAGGCTCCAAGTGTGTAAAACACCCTTGTCAGTCGGTAGCATAGGGAAGCGTCCAATAGCTCAGTTCCCAAGAGCCAGCTGAGGGCTGTCACACAGGTGGACCCTCCTGAGAATGTACAAGATTAGAACAATCAGGCCTGCTGAATTCATTTCTCTGCATACTTGCCAACTTGATATTTTAATCTTAAACTTTAGCCAGGTTGGTAAGTGTGAAATAGAATCTCATTAGTTTTCTAATCTGCATTTCCTTGATTTCAAGTGAGACTGAGTGGGTTTCCTCTTCTGAGAATTGCCTGTTAATATATAATGCCCATTTTCCCATTAGAGTTTTTATCTTTTCCTTATCGATTTGCAGTTCTTACCGCATCTTGAATATTAGATCCTTTGTTGGATCTATGTGTTGCTATATCTTTTCCCCTTCTGTAAATTGCCTTTCCCTTCTGTTGCTCATTTATCAAAATCTATTTTCTGTGAATGAATGCTGAATTTTCTTGAGTGATATTTCTTTATTTATTGATGTATTAGTCTCTTGTGGCTGCTGCAACAAGAAGTCTGAAATCAAGATGTGAGGAAGGTTGGTTTCTTCTGGAGGTTCTTAGGGGGAATCCGTTCCATGCCTCTCTCCCAGCTTCTGGTGTCTGCTGCTAATCCTTGGTGCTGCTTGTCCATCATTCCAGTCACTGAATCTACCTTTGCATCAGGTTTTCTCTTCTGTCTTCTATGTGTGTCTCTTCTAAGGACACTTGTCATTGAATTTAGAGCCCATCTAGATAATATGGTATGATTTCCTCATCTCAAGATCTTTAATTATATATACAAACATACTTTTTCAAAATAAGGTAACATTCACAGGTTCAGCGATTAGGATGAGGATATATCTTTTTGAGAACTAATAGGCAGCCCACTATAATTGAGATGAGCCTATCATTTTCTCATTTAATCTATTAAAGTAGTAGATTATATTTATAGATATTCGATTGAACCATCCTTGCACTCCTAGGATAAAATCCTAGCTGGTCCTAATGTTTCAATTGTATGTTTGTGTGTGTGATAGAGCCAAATTCATTTTCCTTGTATTTAGTATTTTTACATCTGTGTTCATAATTGAGATTAGATTATGGTTTATTTTCTTGCCCAGTTTTGATTTCAGGATCTCATAAAATGAGTAGCCTCTTTTCTATTACTTCTAAGAATAGTTCTTAGAAGGCAAGAAAACTTACCTGTCATACCTGCTTGACCTTCCTAGGGCTCAGTCTCTTTGCAAGTTAAGTGTGGAGAATACGGCTACCAACTTTGTGGATTATTGAAAAGATTTAATGAGATAAGACTCCTGGAAAGGGCTTAGCACACAGTGAGTGTTCAGTAAGCTTGGCTGTTGTCACTGAAGATGACACCTGTTTTGAGGAGCCCCTGGCTTTGCAGTTGTTGACACTTCCTGAAACTGCCCTCTCTTGAGATTTCCCTGAATTAGCCCAAAGCCTCACAGTGAGAAGCACCTGGTGTGGAGGGGTGAACACTGGACCAGGAGTCAGAGAATCTGGCATGGTCGTCTACTGCCTGGGCAGTTTTGGTGAAAACACTGATCTCCTTTTCTGTTTTGAGAAATAAAATCTCTTCTGTTCTCTGTACAGGGTCAGCATGAATATTTAAAAAAAAATTCCACAGAGATTCTGTTTTGCAAAACAAAAAGTAGCTCGAACCCCCACAAAACATTCTGGGAGGAGTTTCTGCGTCCCTTTCAGCCAATCCTCTCCTTGCCTGAAGAAAGAGCCTCACGGGTCACTTTGTCCCATCTGCTCAAGCAGAAGGACTTTCCTTATCCCAAGGTGACAAGAAGACTTTGTTCGATAATGGGCCAAGCAAATTTCATTTGCCTTTCAAAAGTGTCCAGGCTGATGAGGAACAATATTTAACATAATAATGGCCACCATTTATTGAGATCCCATTCTGCTCAAGGCACACGGCTGAGATCATTAAATACATCCCACAATCCCACAAGCCCTAAATCTGGTGCTTAGTTATCCTCACTTTATCAGATGAGGCCTCACACTTGGAGAGATGAAATAACTTTCCCAGTGTCACAGAAATACAGACATCTATTTAATCCTTAAATTTATTCCCTTAATCTGACCAAGCCACAGATTTGCCAGAGATTAGCTCATAGAAATCCCAGGTCTCATTCAGAGAAGAAGAGATCGGGAGCCCAAACATCTTCTAGAAGCCAATATGGTTAGCTGGAATCTGACCAGATGGTGACAGGGGAACCTCATGGTGCCTGTTGGGTGAGTGAACCACTGGTGTTTACTGATCGCTGTTTGCTGTGTGCCGTTCACCATACAGGGTGCTCTCATGCACTAACTTACTTGATCTTGGCATCAACACTAAAGGAATGTGTACAGCCAAGCTTATCCAGAAGGATCCAAAGCACGAGTTCAGGCTATTTGTCCCTGGTAGTCATTATCCTACTCCAAAAATGAGGGGAAGGGCAACACAAACAGCATACGGTTAGCAAAACATGAGCGAAGACCCTAACCACTCCTAACTGGTAGAAATTTGGCACATAAAATATGATGACTGTGCTGCCTTCTCCAAGGGTCAACAGACCCTTCCCTGGGATTCTTTAAAGCTACGAGGACTGATTAATGGGCCTCATGAGCCAGTGTAATCGGGTGTCATGAGAGCTACAACTTCTGCCTGGTGGGAATAACAGACGCCAGCCCAAATGTGCTGCTCAGCCTTGTTATCAACAAGGCTCATAAAAGTTTTAAGGCATTTTAAAAAATTGCAACCTAACTGTTCTTTGGGTTGGTTAAAGGAGAAATGAAAACAAATCAGACTGTCAGTTTGGGTAGCTCCTTACAACTGGTATAAAGGATTCAGAAATCATTATCTCAGTTGCAGAAACCTTCCCTGTTCAGTTTCTTAACAGTGGTAACAAGGAAGATAAATGTGAAAGGAAGAGCTTAGAAATGATATATGTCATTTCAGAGCCATTTATCACAGAGTGCCAGGATGTCCAAGAGCCTGGCAGTATTGCTTCTGGAAGGCAATTCTTCAAGGAGCCTGTGACATTTTAATTGCTACTCAGTTAAAATAGCACCTCGCACTTAACTAACCTAATTTCTGGAGTCATCTCTTTGACCTTCCAGAGTGACCCACGCATAATTTCTTTGGGATCAATGCTGTGATATATGTTCTTGTCAGAGCTGGCTTCGTGAGAGTTTGTTGAATGACTCTAAATTTCTCGAGGTTGTAGACCACATCTGCTTTGGCTCTGTATTAAATTTCTGGAATGGGAAATGAATCCAGATTGTCCTGTGTGCGAGGGATGGAGGCTGGGTACTTACATTTGATACAAAGATGTGGGAGATATGGTTTCTGCCTTTCAAAAAGCTGACCACTCAGGATAAGGATTGAAGGCAGGCTTTGTCACATGTGGCTGACATCTGGCTGGCGGGTTGGTCGTGGCTGCCTGGAGGGCTCCATGGAGAAAATGTTGAAACTTTACCTGGGGTCAGTGGAAAAGACACTGTGATCAAATACAACATCTATCATGGGCAAGTCAGGAAGGAAGATGGCACAGTGCTAAATATTTCCATCCTGGAAGCAAGGAGCATAAATAAACGTGATGCAATATAGCAAGTGTCAAGGAGCACAGGAAAGATATAAATAATACCTGGTGGTGGTTCCCATGAAGTCGAGAATCCCTTCCTGTTCGGCACCAGTGGTTGCTCTGGTTCACCGTGGACGGACGCTGCGTGCAACCCGGGGAAAGAGCAAACATCGCGCCACAGCTCGGCACGCGTGAGTGAGGCAGCTGGTCTCTGGGGACGCTCCCGAGGGTCAGGCAGAGCTGCTTTGGGACTGACCACGCGCCAGCTTCCTGATACAGACAAGCCTCAAACACTTCTTGGTCTTTGGAAACTTTATAGAATTTGTTATATAGAAGAGCTTGCCTTTTGGAATTAGATGAAGGGGATTTGTTTCTTATGCCCATAGTGCAGCTATGAGAAACCTCCAGCTTTGTGGATGTGGTGCTGGGTTAAAGACTCCTCACAACAACCAGTTAACCATGCCACTCGGCATGTGGAATTCAGCATATGACTGACATTAAACCGTATGGTAACTTATTTTCAAAATGACACAAAACTTGTGTTTATGCTGAAATTAAAATGGTTTCTTGCTGGATTTGAGGTTCTTCTGTCTCCCTCTCCTTTGCTGCTACCTTGGGTGTGTATTTGGGGTTATAGGATAATACAGTCCTGCCTCTTATGGCAGTCCAGTGGCCATGACCATATTCACTCTGTGCTTTATCTGCTCTAGCTCTGGTCTCTGAGAAATAGGTGTTCATAGAAACTCTTACTGATGCTGTTCCCTGTGGCTTCTTTGCTGTGCCCTCATAGACAGGAAAGGAATCATCAGAAGCGACAGCGCAGGCAGGATCCGAGGAGAGGCTTGGCACGGGGAAGGAGTGTAATTCATCTGACACCTCTGCTTTTAGGGGAGTTGGAGGCTCCAGAGAGGGACATCTCCCAGCAGTCCAGTGGGCTTCTCAGTGCTGCCCCCACCCAACATTACAGTCATCTCAAGTTCTCCTAAGCAAGCAGTCTGCTGGGTTGAAACCAGGCATCAGGGAAATTCTTGGCTCTAAATAATTCTAATCATAACACTCTGAAAAAGATAAATCTGTCCCCCCAAGACATCAGCAAATATAAAAAGTTAGGTCCATCTGCCACTGCCTCCTTGAATGAAGAGGTCATTGTAGGCAACACTTGTCATATCCACCCATGGAAGAACAGTGTTTTCCATGTCTGGTGAATACCCACTCTGGATGAGAAGCTAGCAAGCTGGGTGGCGATTCCCTCCCTGCCTCTGACTTGTCATCTTCCCAAGTGGTGTCAAAAAGCATGTCTCAGCCTTCATGGTAGGGACACACTCATTCGGACCACCAGGCTCATCAACACATGTTTCCTGCCTGTGTGCCCTGTCCTGGGCTGGACATTGAGAGTCCGAAGACAGCCTCTACCCTCACCAAGTCCCGGCCCAATGAGGGAGAAAGATATGTAAACAAATACTTAGGACCCGCAGCTGTCTGGGAGCACCCTTTATTCTCTTTTTCTCATCCATTGCCCACTGGTTTCTAAAATATTCTGATTGTGACCATATCTGCTCAAAATCTTCTGTCTCCCCATTTCACTTGTTGTAAAACCCCAACTACCTTAGAATGGCCAGCAGGGATGCCCATAGCCTGGTCCCCGTGGTCTCTCTCAACTCCATGTTCTGTTCCAGCCAATCCTATCTCCCGCCTTATGCCTTGTCACTACCTGTTCCTCAGCTGGGAATGTCCTTCCCCTACATGGGTAACCCCCACCTTTCACCTTTGTGTTCCAATGTCGCCTACTCAATGAGGTCTACCTGACCCCTATTTTAAATGGAAAGTGTGCTCCCCACCACCATGCCCTGGATCCATCTTTCCCTGCTTGATTTACCCCCCTCCCATGGCACTTCTCACTGTCCAGCATTCCATATTTCACTTACGTATTAGGTCTGTTGGCTGTTGTCCTCTGTTGAAATGTAACCTCCACATGGCATGGATTTTTGTCTGTAGATTCATGGATGTATCCCAGGACCTAGAGTGGTACCTGGCACATGGAAAGCCCTCAGTGAATATCTGCCGCATGAGTAAATGAATGCAGGAATGGATACATAAATGCACCTGTTGCTGTGGAAACAGAGTGCCTGTTATAAAGGACCAGTGTAGACATCTGAAGGTCTCAATCACAAGGATTCAACTTCTGAGCTAGTAGTTTTCTGGGCAGATGGAGAGGAAGGAGAGGAACTGGGCTGCTTTCCAGGTAGTGGGAACAGCAAAGATAAAAGCACAGGAACCTGGAAGAGTGAATTTAAGAGAGTACACTTGTTACAATGACAACTTTATAACACCCAAGTATACCTGTTCTCAAACTCTTTATCTTACATGATTTATCATATTCTTATAAAATCCGATATTTTATAAGCATAGCAAAATCTGAATCACAATTACTTTGGTTTGCAATACTGCTCTGGAAACCAAGTTGCTATCAGAGCATTGAAATTTGAAACCTGAAAATGTAGGGTATTCTTACTCATTCCAGACAGGTTCCTAAGATATTCAAAAATCTTAAATCTGTAAATCTAAAGCTGTGTAGCTAGAGACTCAGATTTATTGATATTGATCCTATCTCACAGAGAAAGGGAATAAAAATGTTGGTGAGGTAGCTGGTTGGTGGAGATCTCTCCACCCTCAACTGTGATGTCTTTTAGAGAATGTAAGCTGGTGGCGTTTGACAACTTCCATTCTGTGTCTTGGAGTAATAACAAGGTGCCCTGTGAAATGCTGGCTTGACCTTTCACCGACTGGGGATTCAAAGATGAAGCATTAGCATCCAACTTTCTTTGGGGTTATAAAGAATGTTAAGTAAAGATTCAAAAATCATATGTCTGAAATTTCAATAACAGTATGAAAACTCTGCAGCGCTAGATTTTGAATTTTAAGCCTAGGGCTAAAATCTTGGCTCCATCCATGTGACTTAACCAAATTATTTCACTTTTATGAGCCCAGGTTGTCTTAGTTATAAATATTAGGTTTGTTATGTGAATAACAACACAGGTGCTCAAAAATTTATTAGTGATATAGGAATCTGGAAGTTATAATTCGGGCAGACACACATGATCATTTTGTAAATAAGAAGTAAGTTAAATCTAGAAAACATTAGTCAAAATGATGGAGTGTAAAGATTACAGAAAGAGATGACAGTGACTAGAGAACACCATTTTATATTTTCTAACATTATTGATGAAGTTGGTTTCATTACGACAACACCGATTCACTTGGGATTGAAAAGGGATGCCATATGCCTTGCTGTGGGAATGGACTTGTAATTCATTACTGTTAAAATGAAATCATTAGAATGACATATCGCCAACATAAGGAACACAGTCACAAAGCTCTAGAAAAATCAACAGTTCGAGAATGAACCTCCATTGATAGAAATGGTTGTGTGATTATCAGGGCTCATTCTTTATCCCAAACCCATTACCAGCCATTGGCTGAGAAAAATACAATGGGGAAAGGTTATGCTTAGGGGGAAAGACAGAAGCACTGTATCCTTAACTGACCTGTTACTGGTAAGCTCTGCGCTGGATAACTTGTCACTGTCTTTGGCTGACCAAACTACTTTTTATGTTCAAGGAATCTCCTACTTTCTGTGGTATGTGGAAGGTGGTAAAGTTTACAGGGAGAGGATGACAGAGCCAGATCCTCCCTCTTGAGGACCCCAACAACTGAGAATAATCTCAGGCTTCATCCATTTCCCTAGGGTGGGGGAGAAAGACCAGTTCATGAGTGAGTAGGATTTGGGAAATATGAGGGTACTTCAAAAAGTTCATGGAAAAATAGAATTAAAAGATAACATGATCTTTCCATGAACTTTAAAAAATCTTTGCATTCTTGGGGGTACTTGGGATGGACAAGACACCTGTATTTACATGCAAGTCTGAAGCAGCACATTGGATTCAGAAAAGCATTGGTTTTTGATTGAGCGTAACTTGTAAGGGAACGAGTGACAGGATTTGAGCATAAAATGAGGTAGATAATGCAAATAAAAGTGGTTTGCAAATTGTAAAGTACTAGAAAAATGTTGGTTCTTTTTCATTTTCCACCTTCCAGGATTATTTACAGACTAAATGAGAGAGTACATATCCAAAGTGGCTTTGTGGATGTTATCAAGGGCTAGCAAATGTGTGAGAGAATGAATAGGAAACTTCATCAGTTTCCAGGAGGATAGTAAATCGGTGTTGCTATCTTGGAGAGCAATTTGTCAGCCGTTAGGGGAGACCAAAAATGCATGTACTGTAAGACCTAGCAATTCCACCACAAGGGAAATTTTATTACAAATGCAAAGAGAGACTTGTACAAGGATGTTTATCACAGTATTGCTGATAATGACTAAGGGTTGGAAATAAGCTGAATGGCCAGCAGTAAGAGAAATTAATAAATGTGCTAAATGCATAAAATGAAATGTCATAGGGCAGTTAAAAATAATCATTTACTAATCAAGCAAAGGACAAAAAGCCCCAACAGAAGAAAAAGGAATGAAAGACTTGAACAATCAGTTTGCCAAATGATCAATAAACATACAAGATGGTCAAGTTTACTGGCTGTCAAGGAAGTTCAAATTAAAGCCATATTTTATAGCTAGATCATTGGCACAAGTTTAAATCTGACAATATTAAGGCTATGAGAAGCTTGGAGCCACTGAACACTTGTCGTCTTTGGGTGGGAATGCAAATTGCTGTAAGCACTTTGGGCAACAATCTGGCATCATTTAATGGAGTTGAAGGTGTGTGTACTCCAAGCCCAGCAATTCCACTTTGCAACATAGAGATGCTCTTGCACAGTGCTTAAGAACGTTCATGGCAGCTTTGTAACAGTGAAAAACTGGAAACAACCCAAATGTCTGAAGAGGGAGGATGGATACGTAATGATGCATAGTTATGAAAATAAATACACAGCTACAAGCATCTACTGTAATGAATATCATATACATAATTTTGAATTTTTAAAGTTGCAGAAAAATACATACAATTCCGTTTATGTAGGGCTTAAAAGCATGCAAAACTAAATGATGTTATTTATGAGTATATGACATAAATGATAAAATCAAGGAACAAATAAAAATAAGAAAAGGTAAGAAAATAATAAGCAAACATTTGGGATACTGGTTACCTCTTGGGGGGAGGGAGGTTGGTGGGCTTAGGTGGGGTGCCTTGGGGATTCTATGTCACTGGCAATCTAACTGCAGGTGGTGAGGTCACCAGATGTTTGTATTATTGTTAACCTCAATACTCTTCATATATTCTAATACTGATAAATCTTAAACATATACTAAATGAAAAAAAGAGTGAGGAATCAAATGAGAGACCCAGCACACACTTATTTATGGGGAAAAAAATAACCTACTCCAAAAGTATTGTTAAGAATGCTTCTATATGTAAATAAAGACAGGGCAGCTATATGTTAAATACATGGGAATATGTTCATATAGTGAAATGGGAATAGGATTAGGGGTTGGGTGGATGGGACAATAATAAATAACATTGAAATATTAAAGATAAAAATGGGGCTGTATGTGGACTTTTTAAAATTTTAACTTATCAATATATAATGTAGCTGATTTTTGTGTTCCTTTACAAGTTCCTTTTCCCCCCTCCTGCTCCCCCCTCCCTCCCATCAACATCATATGTGTTTACTTGTCTTAACAAGTTCAAGGAATTGTTGTGATTGTTGTGTCTTCTTCCCCCCCTGATTATTTGTATATTTATTTATTTTTAGCTCCCACAAATAATTGAGAACATGTGGTATTTCGCTTTCTTTGCCTGACTTGTTTCACTTTTCTCTAAGTCCATCCATGTTGCTGCAAATGGTAGTATTTTATTTTATAGCAGAGTAGTATTCCATTGTGTAGATGTACCACATTTTCCATATCCACTCATCTGATGATGGACATTTAGGCTGGTTCCAACTCTTGGCTATTGTAAAGAGTGCTGCAGTGAACATTGGGGAACAGGTATACCTTCGACTTGATGGCTTCCATTACTCTGGGTATATTCCCAGCAGTGGAATAGCTGGGTCATATAATAGATCTATTTGTAATTGTTTGAAGAACCTCCATACCATTTTCCATAAAGCCTGCACCATTTGCAGTTCCTGTGTGTGGACTCTTGATGCTAGCTAGCAGCCATAAACTGATGTGAGGTGGTTAGATTAACCATATCCCTTTAAGTCTATGTATCTGAGATCCCAAAGGAAAAGAAAGGTCGTTTTGCAAACTGGAATAATCAAAATCAGGTGTTAATTATTAAAACATGATTTGCTTGTTGGTAGATTAAGGGTCACTCTGTGGATATACAGTAAAAAATAAAGCTATTTGATAATTGTCTTGAATCTTTAGTCATAAAGCTGTCATAAACTGAGATGCACACTTAATTTCCTTTTTCTCTCCTCTTTTAAGAGGAGTAAGTTATGAGGAATCTCAGAACTGATTCAAAATCACCACCAGCCATTATCACAGCACAATCAAACTATTAATGTGGCCTGTTTGCTGTTTACTCTGATTATAGCTGCTCTAGTCCCAAATCTATCATTTTCATGCTAGTCAAAAATTCAGTATCAATATCTTCATTCTACAGAATTTTAGAATGATTTAATAATAGCCAAAGTGATACAAGGCAGGAAACTGGAAATAAAAAAACCCAAAACATTGTAACAATTGGAAAGAAAGTGTTCTTATTTTCAGAAGATAATGTATTTCTAGAAAATCCTATTAAGTAGAAAGCTATTAGAACTAATAAGACAATTTATTCAATGAGGTGGCCAGATAGAAAATACATTTTTAAATATCCAAGTCTTCCCTATGTGCCAGCAATACAGTAGATAAAAATGGGATGGGGAAAAAGTGCCATTTATAATAGCCACCCTTGCTGGGGGTGGTGGATTTCCTCATCTGAGCCCAGTGTCACATGGTCTCTGTTGGGGCTCAGAAGATGATATCCCAAAGAATAGCACCTTGGTGTGCTGAGAACTTTGAATGGAAGGAGATTGAAAAGGCCTTGGATGCAAGGTCTCTCTGACCTTCTCCTACTCTCCTGTCTCTCACCCATCTTTCTACCAGAAGTGAGCCATAGAAACCAGAATTCCTCTTCCCCAAGGTGGGTCATAGAAACTAGAACTCCTTTCCCCCAAAGCCAGCCATAACATCTAGAAAGGTCACTTCTTCTCTTCTTCCTTGAACACCCTCATTCCAAAGGGGTACTGCCCCATACGCAGCGGAAGGATGCTACAGAGAGGCCAAGAAGAATCTGAGTAGACAGGCCACGCTGGGATCCCCCTCAGTCTGTTACCATCAGACCGTATTCTTTTGTCCAATAACATTTCTACACGTCTGTCTGTTCTTCATCGAACCCAAGCATAAAAACAGATAGTTTTCCCTGGTCTTCATTTCTGAAGGGTGCTTTGTCAAGTAAAACTTTATTTTTATTTATTTATTTTTTTGTGTGTCTTAAAATTTATTCACTTCAGGCCACAGGGCTACTTGAATAGGTTTTGTTATTCACATATCTTTAGTGGGTCTTCTTTGGATTAGAAACCATGAGTGCCTTAAAATAAAACAATTAGGTCAAAACATCTACAGTTAAATAGGTTCAAAAATTTATCTAGATGTTAGGTTAACACAACCATTTAAGTGGTGGCCTTCGTATGGTCTATGCAAGCTAACAATGTTGAAGGAATAAAGAGTAACAGAAGACCAATTACAAATTTAGGGGCATTTAAAAATAATTACAATTTTTTTTTTCTTTTGGCAGCTGGCCAGTACAGTGATCAAATCTTGAACCTTGGTGTTATCAGCACCATGTTCTAACAAACTGAGCTAACCCAACTGAGCTAATTGGCCAGCCTTATCACAAGATGTTTCATTGAACACATCTTTGTGGTTTTTTATTGGTTATGAATATTCATGAGATACAGCTGATTTAATCAAATTTTTAATGTTTTTCTCTTGTTCACCTGTCTCTTGTTATAGGGGTGTCAGCCACAACCCTGTTGATGGATGAGGAAGGGGATCACACTTTTTCTACCCTACATCTCATGAAAACAATCCCATTTGCTTTTGGCCCTCAGACCCCTAACCCTGGGCTAGACCCCATCCAATGTACCCAGAGGGGACAAATGCCATGGCAACGCCTCCATTTTTCTTACAGCACTTAAGATCTCCAGCGCTGCCACCTCACCGAAACCTTTAACCTTCTCTGTCCTGATGCAGTTTCAGCTCCTCAGAATCACATCCCCAATCACGTTGCCAATTCTATATTCACGTCACTAAAAGGCCCATCTGGCTGGTTTTTCCAGAGAAAGTGTCTCTTCAAATGGACTATTGGAAACTTTTCTTCCTGCCAAACAGAAATGGCTTACTTAGAGCTCTTAAATGACAGATTTCATTTTATTTTTTTAGCTTCTGTGTTTAAAATTGCAACAGTTCTGGGAAAAATTCTCTATGATGATAGAAACTCTAAAGTCACGGCTTCTGGGAGTAGGGGTTGGCTGGTAAGGGACAAGAGAGAATTTTCTGGGGGGAAGGAAAAGGTCTATATCTTGTTTTGGGTGGTGGTTTCACAGTATAACTGTCAAAATTTACTGAATAGAACACTAAAGATCTGACGTTTTATTGTATGCAAATCATACCTCAATTAAAAAATAGTGATTGTTTTCTAAAGTTAGGGTGCATCAGCATTGTGCAGAGACTTCTTAACAGTGCAGTGGTTTAACCCATGGATGGATCAAAGAACCTGTGTATTTTTTTGTTTTATATTATAAATATTAACCTTTATTTACATGTGAAAGATGCTACGCAATTTTTATACTGTTGTCTAGAATGTTTTTGAACATGAATTCTTTACATCGAAAGGATTTATAACTCAGAAGACACTGTCACATTATTAGAATCCCATTCAGCCAATAATTAGTCCATCATCATCATATTGCATGAATATGTCTCCCAGGGTAAGGCCACTCAGGTTTGCAGGCTTTCATTCAGTCTTGTCAGGTTCCAAAAGTGGAAGTGGTTTCAGCAAACACAGAGCTGCACCCTTTCAGGGATCTGGTCTAATTAAGAGCCAATGCCATATCTCGCTCTGAGCCTCTTTCAAGATGTTAATGTAACATTGGATTTCCCTCAGTTCATACCTCACTTATTCCTTTCTTTACCCTCAGCTGCTATTCCTCCTAAGGAAGCTGTGTTCTAACAAGCACTTCCAGGTAGTTCTTTCATCATCCTGTGGGAAACACTGACTTAGTCTCTGAGTTTTGGCCTGGGCTCCCCAGACACGGTTCTTGGAGTTTATAGGCTCCGGTGCAGGTGGCTGGCTTCATTTCTCCACTGTACCCCTGACCCACCTGGAAGCTTCTATGGGCACTTTCTAGTGACAGAAACCTAGAGTCATTGACACCTCTACTCCAGGCAGAACATAGGAGCACAGCCTTAGCTAAGTCAGAGGAATCAAGTTGCCTGCAGGAAAGATAATGTCAATTTGCTCTAAATTTCCAAAAAAATGCAGATGTCTCAGCAGATATTCCCACCATTCTTGGCTGGGATTTGAAGTTTGCTAACGAGCTTGCCCCTGAATTACCATCTTCCTAATTTTCCTCCACCCTTGATGTGTGGCAGAAATTTCTACTGTGAGAGTCACTGCTGCAGGGTGAGGTGGAGTTTCTTTCCAGTAGATCCCCGTTAGAATGCAGAACAGCAAAGCAGCAAGGAAAAAGAAGAGCCACGGAAATTAGAGGCAGGAAGAGATCCCAGGGTGTGTAAAAGAAAGTAATCAGTGTAAGGCAGGAAGTGATTTGCCACACGTCAGACCAGAATCAGTAACAGGACCTAAGTGTAGAAAGAACATGGGGATTACGTTACTCTTGACGTATCGCTATTCGAGAATCATTCATGTTTTGGAAAGAAGAAAAGGTTGTAAAGTAAATCTGAGGTTTGTGTATCCCTGGGAGTCAAGCATTTCTATTAGGGGTCTATTAGTTATCTATTGCTGCATAACAAGTCACCCCAAAACTTGCCTTAAAAAAGCAAACATTATTTTATAGTTTCTGTGGGTCAGGAACTGTTGAGCAGCTTAGCTGGGTGGTTGTGGCGTAGGGTCTCTCATGAGTCGTAGGGCTGCAGTCATCCCAAGGCTTGACCAGGGCTGGCTGATCTGCTTCCAAGGTGGCCACTCATGGCTGTGGGCGGGAGCCTTCAGTTCCTCACCAAACACACCTCTCTCCCCAGGACGGACTGCGTAATCACGACATGGCATCTGGCTTCCCCCGGAGCAAGTGATCCAAGAGAAAAGGAGAAGCAAGGCGGAAGCCATAATGTCTTTTGTGATATAGTCTCAAGACTCACACAATGTCATTTCTGCCACATTCTATCAGTTAGAAGCGTGCACAGCTCACACTGAAGGAGAAGAGAATCAGGCTGCACTTTGTGAAGAAAAGAGGATCAAAGAATATGTGGACATATTTTTAAAACCAACATAGGGTCTTATCCCTTCGTCCCCTGCAAAGATACACACACCTACACACACACGTAGAGAAATAAAAAAAAGAGGACACTTACCTACAGTTTAGACAGTTAAACATCTAAATTACTTAACCCTTAAGCTCTTACCCTCACACTTATCATTTCATCAATACATCCACTTATTGTGAAAGACATTTTGAGTTAGGGTTCTGTCCCCACAGCTGAAAAAATTTCAGCTGCTGCAGATTGCGACATGTTAGGGCTGACCGTGCAAGTGGGCAGGTAGGACGGAGGTCAGAGAGGCAAAAGCCTTGTGCTCAGGGACTGACCCCATCCGTGGATCAGCCCTACCCAGTGTTTCTGACTCGGTAGGTCCGTGGTGGGCCAAGAATTTGCATTTCTGAGAGTTCCCAGGTGCTGCTGCTGGTCTAAGGATCATATTTTGAGAACCACTGGATTCGGATGATGAAGTGGTAGAGGGGGCAGTTTTCAAGGGAGCTCCTGGATAAGAATTCCTAGATCTTAAAGAGATTCAAAAAAGAGGCAGAGTTTTGTTGTCTGTCTGTTGCTTTTGGATGTTAGTGTGTGAAAATATGCTTCCAGGAGCTGACTGCAAGGCAAATGAGCCACCAAGCTAATGTTGGCAGAGCAGACAGAGACATTTGACAGTCACTGAGTTTCTGAATTGGCCAGCCCTGAAGCTTTTTACAGCCACACTTGTGCTGTGAGATAATAAGTTTCCTTATTGATCAAGTCATTAGGAATTAGGTTTTCTGTTTTCTTCGCTGGAAAAAAAAATCCCAAGCTCATTCATATACACACTTCTAGGGTTTGTAATGCATGTTGACACATTGTCTCCCCCAAAGCTATACCAATTTACAGTCCCTGCAGCAGAGTACTGGACTGTTTGCTTCCTCACACCCTTGTCAACACTGGGTAATAGCATTTTAAACATCTTTACTAGTTTGACAGGTGAAAAATGGTATTTCTTCGTGTTTATTTGCATTTCCATGATTACTAATGAATGTGAAGATATTTTAATACCCATTCTCCTTGAGGCAGATGCAGTGTAGACGATGAGGCTGGATTATAAACATAATGTCTCCACAATAATCACTGTTCATTGCTTTTGCTTACTCAGGTGGGACTGAAAATATGTGGCTTAGGTTATTAACTCTGATGTAAGTGTGGGTGTACTGTTGCACTTGGCAGAAGCTATTTTTGGGCAGAGCCTTCAAATCTGTCCTGATAACCAGCAAAGAGAATAACTTCATTCCCCAATTTACGTCCTACCCATTTTGGATCTTTTTCTGCTTGAGAAATATGCTTCTGTGGCTGCCATTTCTCCTTTCTGCAAAGTGGTCAGGAGTGTAAACTGTGCTGACACGGTTTTTTTTTTTTTTTTTTTTTTTTTTCTGAAGGTATGTTAAAAATTCATTCTAGAAGCCAGGGGAAATCCTCAGACACTTCTTTGCTTCATAAAGCAAAATGTAGCAGATGTCTAAGGGACAGATGTATGTTTGGTTAAAGGTAATTACTTGCAGCAATCTATTTGTACCCAACTTTACCTCTAGCACCTTATATTAGAGGGATCGAGCTTTAGAAACAATATTTCTCACCAGGATGGGTGGGGTCCTGGAAGTTGGTGCAGTTTCTGCCAGTTCCCTAATGCCAGGAATTGTCAGGTTCTTGCTTGTGTTGTATATTTTTTCCCATTTATGTTTGCAATTGAAGGCAGTATGGTGAATAAAAAACTGTCTAGCAGATGTGGTTCTTCATTAGAGAGGTAAAGATGTCAGGCTGAATAATCCACAGTGTGGGCATAAACCGTTTTCGTTATTAATGTCACACACACATATACACTCCCTAGCACACACTCAGTGCTCAAAACTAGATGTCCAGGGATGAAGGTACGTGGACTTACATCTCGGCATTGCCATTCTCTTATTGATCTGCAGTACGACAAAATCTGTTATTGGCATAATTGGAGTGATGCTCTCTGGCTACTCAAATAACTAAATTACAGACATTTTCTATGCTGACAGTGGAAAATGGGTGCACCTGGCCAAAGAACGATATTGGTATGGTTTGCTGCCTGAGGATGAAGGCTAATTGGCTGTTTCGAGAAGGCTTAAGGAGGCCTTCCCTGTTTTCACCCCAAAACCCTAGTATGATGAGACTTCTTCGGTGGCTCTGTCTGTCAGGGGTGACACGTTGACCAAGCGCACAAAGGCTGATTTATAAAAGCAGCAGTTTTATTAACTTATATTAATAAAGAATGTTATCATGAAAGGGATCAGGCAATTGACTCCTACGAGTCTTCTCATAGAATGTTCTCTCTCCAGGTGAAGGCCCAAGGGGAAGCCAAATTATCCTCAGAAAAGTTGTTTGTCAAGTGAGAAATCTAAAGAAGGACAGGTCAAGCAGGGAGAAAAGCTTCTACAAAGCACAGAGGTGAGAGAGCATTTCTTGCTTGAAAAGCTGCTTGTATTGCAGTATTCTTGATGGTCAAGGACCAGGGTAGGAGTAGCAGGAAATGAAGCTGAGGGAAGGTAGGCAGGGGCTAGATCATTACTGACGTATATCATGTGCAAAAAGTTGGGGTTTCTTACCCACCCCACCTCCCTCCCCACAGAAGGAAATCTCTTTATTTTATTTCTCTTATAAAAAAACAATACCGGTTCATTATGAAATATACTGATAAGCCAAAAGAACAAAAAAACTTCCAATCATCTCTTCTACCCAAAGATGGTCAGTCTTACTATGCCTCGATCTTTGTTCCTCTGTGTATGAAGAATAAAATGCTATTTTCTAATTAGCATTTGCGCTTAACAGTATATCTCAAACATATTTTTATGCCAATGATATATTTCTGCCATGTCTGACAAAATGATACAAAGTATTCCATTATATTCATAGACCAAAAGGAGCAGTGGTCATTCAAGTACAACTTTTCCGTGTTAGAAATAATGCTATGATAACTCACCTTTTGCACGTCTTTCCCATGTGACTGTTGATTTCAGTAGGACCAATTTCCATAAGTGAGTTCAGTATGTTGAAGGGCATAAACAAAGAGTTCAAATCATTTGTCATACCCAAACCTTCTTCAGTGTTTTCTCTGAAATATCCACACAACACAGAATAATAAACACATTATGAGAGCTGAGTCTAAAGTGTCCATCTAGGTACAGCACTATTTTAAAGTCTTGGGTTTCAACTTAAAGTTTTATGTAATTTTTGCAAATGACTCCATTGTTATGTACGCCTTGGAAAAAAAGTTTTTCCACCTAAATCTTTGAGTAAAACTGTAGCTTCAAGGAGACATGCTGTGTTTGTTCTGCAGCTTCTTGTAGCTATTGGCACAACCCTTACTACCGTTAGGGAGGTGTTCCCCCAAATTAGAAGCTTAGTATAGATGCTGAAGAGCCCCAGGGGATGTCTGTTGGGCAATGATGTGGTCAGACGGTCAGACTGGCTGGCACGAGAAGTAAGCCGGAAGGTGCTGAGACAGGAGGCAGGAGGCTCGGTAAGGGGGTTACTGAAAGAAGAGTGGCCAGTGCAGGTGCCAAGCTGGAGTGATGGTGCGGGGGGAGGAGAAGAGGGATGGAAAGAGGGAGAGGGAATTGACAGGCTTGATTGTGAAGAATAAGGGAGAGTGAGGAATCTAGGCTGATGGGTGTGTTTCCTTTTTTTAATCTCACAAATAATCAAAGGAGAGTTGTGCTTCCATCGTGTTTCCTGTTTTGCTTTGATCAACTGATAACTCACGGCTCAGCCAGTGATCAGTAACAGTATTTGCATCACATGTGGTGGTGGCTGACTTCCCGATTCTGATTTTCTGTGTCTGGAAGACGTCTCCAATGTGTAATTGGAACTAGGCAGTGCACAGCATGCAGGTAAATAAGGAAATACAAGCTGGCTGTTAATCTAGGCCAGTCCTTTCTACCACTGACATGAACCCATGAACCCAAGGCAGAGGAACAGCAAAGGATTTGGATTAAAGTCAAGTATAACAAGGCGGGGCACAGTTAGGGTTGTGAACTCAATGGACAAACCCCTCATCTCAGGTAAATTGGTTTGACTTTTTATAGAATTTAAATTTTTAAAGCTTAATTCAGCCAAGCATCTCGTCTCTTCCCTCCCTGTTTGCCATTAGCAAGTAGACAGTTTTATTACTCTTTGACACTTCTTTAAAATATATCAGATAAGCTCTTTGGAAATAGGCATTTCGTCCTAATGTTAGTTTATTTTAAACAGAAACTTTGAACTGGTGTCCTGGAAACTTTCAGATTTCCTTTGATTTGATTTGATTCTTGTGGGGCAGCCTTCTCATTTACTTGTGTCTTTTTAATCTTCATTTTTTAAAATCTTCTCTTCTTGTTTCTTAACTCTGGAGACAGAAAACAAGGCTGCAGCTTGACCCTGGGGTACTGGAAGCCTGAGACTTGGAGAAGCTGCTGTTTGTCCTGGGGCAGGCATACGATCATCATTCTTTATTTCCTTATATTAAAAAATGTTTTCCCCTTTCTTAATGTTATCCTTGATTTTATTTTCAAAATTGCAAAAAGTAAATTGGATTTTCTCCAGTGAGCATGCAAAAGATGTTTCTGCCTTCCCCTCCCTCTCTTCTTTCTCCTTCCTTCCTGGATGCTTACGATGCTGTCCCTTTGATCTTTCATTTTCTCTGAGGAGGAGCTTTTAAAGAACCCTATATGTACCCCTAAAGGAAGTTGCTCAGCATCATATGAGTTCCTTCCCCAACCGAACATTGTTTTTTGCTAGACTTTGTTAGGCAAAATTGTTGTGATACGTGAAATTTACATTTAGCCATTCCTATTATTTCAACTGTTGAATATCAACAGTTTATTACTTATAAATGGTGCTTAAAGACAATCTCTGTGCCTCATCCCCAAGTATTAAGGAGGAAACTATAAAAATGTAGAATTCTAGAAAATATAGATCGTCGCTTAGATCTATGTTCTGTTGTATTTGTATAGCTACAAATGAAGAGTTTTTTATGCCTTTTGAAGGTTTGCAGGAGCATGGGCAGCTCATCAGCTCCTAATGTGAAATAAAAAGCAAATTTTAAATGTAAGCTCTGACCAACCTGAGAAAATTTTGAAAGTTTGTGAAAAAATATTTGGAAATTATGTAATCTTTTGAGTCGCTCATAAAACTTCGTTCCTAATATTTTGCTTCTATTGTTCGGTTATGCATCTCTCTGGGATGGAAGAGCTAAACATATAATAAATGTAACATTTTAAAAATAAGAGAAGCATCTTGTCCTAGTTAGAATAGTGTTTACTTATTATTTATTTTCTTTTTATTTTCTTTTTATTTTTTATTTATTTTCTTAAAACCATCAACAAACATCATATCACTGGATAATCTTTCTAAATATGGCCTTGTTACAAAAGCTTTCGTTAGTTCTTTTTCAGATTAGGTGGAAATTGTTAAACAAACTCCAAATTATTAAACAAACAAACAAACAAAAAAACCAGCTCTAATTATCTGGAACATTTCCTGACCAAGCAAAAAGAGTACCAGGTTTATTCTTGAGCTGAGGCAGACAAACTATGTGGCCTTCTTTAAGGCAAATCACAAGTACACAGATCTAGATTGTGTCGACTAGCAAACTTTTATGCTGATGAAAAGGACCTATGTAAGTATCATGTGTTTTGGAAAAACCAAGGAAGTTAGTTTGTTACTGAGACAATGGCAGTATGTTGAGTATTGAATGAACCAAAGAGAGTGTCATTTATTACCTGGGGGGAGATTGAGAGGAATAACTTAAAATTTGAAGATGCAAGAGACCAGTGATGTGTCTTGGGTTTTATGCGAGTCCAGAGGCGAGAGTCACATAGTCAGGCATTCCCTGTCGTAGGCACTTGCCAATTTATGCCCTCCCGTTGCAGTGAATCTTCGAAGGACAACGCATGGGTAAGTGTTATTATTAAAGCTAATTAAATCGCTCTGAATTAGAGCTTGTCCAAGATATTATCTAACAATGATTATCATAAAGTCTGAGGGAAACAAGTCAATGAGGATTGCTTAAACAAGGGGTTCTACTGATCTTTTTTCTACTTTTAAAAATGAGCCCTCCAAACACACTGAAAATTAAGTCCCACTGTGCCTTGTCTCTTAGCAGTGCTGCATAATAGCATCCTGACTCCGTTCATTGTGGAGAAGCAGGAACTGATGTTCTCACTGGCTTTTTTTTTTTTTTTTTAATCACCTTTTCCAAAGTAATTAAACAAGCAGTGAATGAACAGCAGACATCCTGTTACACCACGGTCACAGCTTAGATAGGAAATAGTGTACTTTTTTCTCTTTTTGCATTTCAACATGGCCAAAACCATTGATGTCTGAGGGACAGGCAGAGAGCAGATTAGTTTCCAGGCTCTAAACAATAACCACATAATGGCTTGAAATAAAAATGCAAGTCAAACATCATCATTATGACAAGAAAAGGGAGCTGTAATGAGCCCAAAAGCATCATCTATAGGAAAACTAATTGTCTTAGTTTGCTTTCTGCTGCTATACCAGAATACCACAGACTGGGTGATGGTTCTTGAGGCTGGAAAGTCCAAGAATAGGGTGCCAGCATCTAATTCCCTGGCAGAAGGGATCACATGGTGAACGAGCACATGAGACAGAGAAAATGGGGACCAAACTTCTTTTTATCAGGAGCCCACTCCTGCAAGAACTAACCCATCCCCAAGATAATGGCACTAATCCACTCATGCATGGCCTAATCACCTCTTAAAGGCCCCACCTCTTAGTTCTGTTACAATGGCAATCAAATTTCAACATGAGTTTTGGAGGGGATGTTCATACCATATCAGTAATCTAAAATGTTCACTTAAAGTACAGACAGTTGGGGCGGGGGGCAAATGAACAGAAAAAGGGTCTTGGAACACACTTGAATGCATTTGGAGCACATTGAAGGTGATGTTGTATCAGACAAGATGTGTGTGTATAAATAAATGGATGCCTGGGTCATATATATTTGCATATATGTACATGCATATATGTATATATACACACACATATATGTGTAATTTAACTCCCTAAAGTTCCACCAATATCAGCTCAATAGTTCTTGAGCACAGAACCAGAGAGAGTTCTTGACTGAACATAACAGAAATCAACTCTGGAAATTTAAGCAGGAAAGGAATTTATGGGAAGAAGAGCTGGAAGCTTAGTGGGAAGACTGGAAAACTACACTTGGGTAATGGCCCAATGCCAGGGGGGTAGGCAGCCATAACCAGTGGCCACCACATTCCAGACTGGTTAGAGTCTCCTGCTGCCCGCTGGCCCTGAGGCCCAGGACACACTGGCTGTGCACCTGTGCCTGGGGTGCAGCCATGACCACCAACAGGGAGGACTCTGCTGTCCCTCCCTTTCAGCTTCCCTTGTCACTTGAGTCACCCATCGTCTGCCTTAGGGACAGTGGGAGCAAGTGGGTAGAATTTGGGCCTTGACTTTCTTAGCTGGAAGTCCCTGCATCCCACTAACCTAAAAACAGAGGAAGAACATTAGAAAAAGATCACCAACACAGAAAAATCAAACGTTTCCTGCCAGGGCTGTATTACCTGTATTATTCTTCATAGAGACTACTATTATACCCATTTTACAGATTAAGACATTGAGATATAGAAAGGTTATATGCCTTTCCTATGGCCGCACGGCTGAAAAGAGTTATGTCGGACTTCACAGCCCGAGCACTGAACTGCTCCAACAATTGCCCCTGCAGTCTTAATTTTCAGTAAATTTAGGGGGACACTTGGAAGTTTGAGATCAAGGTGCCAGCATGGTTGGGTTCTTCTGAGCGCCCTCTCCCTGGCTTGCAGCCAGTACCTTCTTGCTGTGTCCTCAGAGTGGAAAGAGAGAACAAGTCTCTCTCTCACTCCTCTTATAAGGACACTATCCCTATCAGATCAGGTCCCCAGCCTTATGACCTCATTTAACCTTCATTGCTTTCATAAAGGCCCTATCTCCAAATATAGTCACATTAGGGGGTTAGGGCTTCAACACACGAATTTGGGGGGACACAAAGGCGTCCACAGCATGTATGATTAAGATTATCCTGGTCTTGGTGATTCTGGAAAATAATCTCGAACCTAAGCAGCTGATTTCCTAAAGGCTTTCCAACTTATTTTTTTTCAACTTGGCAACAGCATCTTCTCATCAGATGTTTTCAAAAATCTCTTGACTTTAACCTGAGGATGTGTATATATTTTCATTTTTAGATTATGAGTGTTCCCTCCTCTCAGTTGCCAAATCTTCTCTTCAATGTTCACGTGATGCCTAGGGCATGCCATTCAACTCAGTGCAATGAGGAGATGAGCAACTGTAAACCAAAGTCTAACCACATTCATCCCAGAAAATCTCATCACACAAAGCCTCCTCCCAAGCCCTAAACCCACTTTCCTCTTGTTTTCCCCTCCCGTGGTTATGCTGCACCTCTGATAATTCCAATAGCAATTTACTCTCTTAAGCATGTCTGAAAACTTACAGATGGAAACAGTTACATTTTAATTAATTCCCCTGAGAGTATAAAATAGTGTTAATTAAAGGAAATCCATTCTGCATTTTTCTCCCATGTGCGTTTTGCCGCCTGTTGACGTACTGCTGTGACTTTGGAATTGAGCATGCACGAGTGGAGCCTGCGCAGGAGGCATCCCGGGCACAGACTGCAGGGTTTACTCTCTGAGGAGGCCTTGCGTCTGCCTCAGCTGGAGCCCACCCAGAAACCTGAGACATCAACCCCTGGAAAAGCCAGTTCCCCTGCCCCCGCCCCCAGAAGTGTGCTGACCACAGCATCCACAGGAGAAAAATCAATGCCCCTGTACTCAGCTCACAGATATCAGAGGAGTGAGCGGGTGGCAGGTGTGGGCAGAGGAGCCAGTCACAGCTCATGAGGTGGGTCAATTTACTTCCAGCTCTAACCTGGGGACAGAGCCAGGCTTGTAAACGGAAAGTGGAGGCGATGTCAGATGTTAAGTTTAGCTATGAATAATGTAGACTCAAAAAAATGTTGTGAGCCAGACAGTTTACTTTTCTCATCTAAAGAGAAATCTATAGGTGGAAAGTTCAATTACAGAATGGGGATTCCATACAGTAATCAGGGACCTAGGCTCCTTTACCTTTCTCTTCTTATTCTTAGTGTATGGCTTTGAATCTTAAGGTGGCCTCTTGGTGACAAACCTGCTGCTGGAGCTATAGCTATCACGTCCAAGTTCCAGGCAGGAAGAAATAAGAAGGGCAAAGGAGGGGCTGGCCAATTAGCTCACTAGGTTAGAGTGTGGCCTTGTAACACCAAGATCATGCCCTGAACCGGCCAGCCACCAAAAAATAAAAATAAGGGCAAAAGATACATATCAATCAAATTATCCTCCTTTTATCCCTCCCCTCCTTCTAGAAAACTTTCCTAGAATCTCCATCTCCTGTCATTTACCCAACAACTTCTTTCTGCCTATGTGCCATAGACCAGGACTTGGTTGTTCATAGATAAAAATGTGGCTGCTCCTATCTGCAGAGGATGCTGAGAGAGAGAGGATTTTTTTTAAAGCTGAACACACTGCCTCTTGAGAAATTGTTAGGCATTAGGGGGAGTCAGTGTGCCCTGTGGGATGGCTTGATGAATTTTGCCATATTAGCTTCTCTCCTGGTGCTGCCATTTATAAAATTATCAGAACAAATCATGCTTAGAAGGTTTGCCATGAGCTGGGATCTGCTTACTTTTCCCAAATTTTATGCTTTCTCTTTTTCTCTCTTTCCAGATCTTTGTGTAGCTGGCTCCTTAACTGTCACCTTTTTAGAGAAAGTGTTTCTGAAATTTAATGCACCCCTCAGTTGCTCTCTGACCACACAGTCTATTTTACTTTCCTCCTGCAACTCTCAGCACGAAACAGTGTTATGGTCTGAATGTTTGTTTCCACCCAAAATTCACATGTGGAATCCTAATCACCGAGGTGATGGTGTTAAGAAGTGAGGACACAGCAGGAAGACATTCTGTGATGGAAGAGGGCCTTCACCTGTCACCAAATCTGCCAGTGCCTTGATTTTGGACTTCCTCTTCTCCAGAACTGTGAGAAATAAATTCCCATTGTTTATAAGCTGCCCAGCCTAATGTATTTTGCCATAGCAGCCTCAACTAACTGACAGACATGCTTCTGTTTACTTGTCTGTGGTCTGTGTCCCCCCACCAGACTGTAATCCCCTAGAGAGCAGGCACCTGTCTGTCTTGGTCCCTGGTAATGACATTTCAAAATTTCTGTGGAAATATACATTATGAGCTTACCTGGTTTTGAAAAGGAATGACTTTTTTTTTTTTAATCACTTGAATGACAGTTACTTCCTATGTGACAATGGATAAAGGACAATGCCTTGAAGAACCCTGGGTGGTTTTCTAGGCCTCGCTGCTCCACATTTGCCACCAGCTGTTGGTTTGAATTTGAACCTCAATCAAATTGCAGATTAGAGCCTGACTTGGACCTCCAGGGTTATACTAGAAGAGAAAGAACCTTGACTGCAAAATCTCAGCAAGGCACAGGCCTACCACCCCGAGATGGGAGGAATGAAGGAAGAGTCTGTGGTCCGAGGAGAGATGGGCTCCTCCCTACAGCAGGTGGTGGCAGTGCCTGGAGTGCCGAGGACTTAGGAAATGATTCCAGGCCCAGGCCTCGGGAAGGCAGCTGCAGGGAGGGCTAGGTTGTCAGCTGGACCCAGGGGGCTGAGAGGCAAATGAGGCTCATAGTCTGCAGTCACCCAGGAATACTCCATGGAGGCAACAGAGTGGAGCTGTCCCCTTCCTCTCCCCAACGTCCTTTCTGCTGCTTTTGAATGAGGGAATGACCACCTAATCCTGCACCTCTTAGGCCGTCCCTTCTAGGGAATATTTACATCTTTATTTCTGCTTCCTGAAGGCTGGAACCTTCATCATTATATGTAAAATGCTTATATCAGTCCGGGTTCTCCAGGGAACAGAACCAGTAGGAGGTGTATGCATGTGCATGTGTGTGTGTGCATGTGCGCACACATGTTTGCATGTGTATGTATGCATATATGTTTACATACATATATGTATACACACGTAGGTACTTCAGAAAGTTCATGGGAAGATTCGTATTATCTTTAATTCCATTTTTTCATGAGCCTTTTGAAGTACGCTCATATACAAAGAGATTTACTTCAAGGAATTGATGTGTGATCATGGGGGCTGGCAAGTCCAAAGTCTGTAGGGCAGGCTGGAAACTCTCAGGCAGGAGCTGACATTACCATCTGAAAGCAGAATTCCTTCTTCCTCAGGGACATCTCAGTTTTTGCTCTTAAGACCTTTCAACTGATTGGATGGATGAAGCCCACCCACATTATCTGGACTATTCTCCCCTACTTAAACTCAGTGGGTGTAGATATTAACTACCTCTACAAAGTACCTCCACAGCAGCACCTAGACTAGTGTTGATTGAATAACTGGGCACTCTCACTAGCCTAGTTGACACATCACACTAACCATCACATGCCCCTGGGAACAGTCATGATTTGGCCCAATGCTCCACCCTTCTGCCTCTGAAAGGGGAGGAGGACAGCCTCACGTTTATGTTTCTGCCTGATCAGATGTTCATATATGGTCACCAAGAAGATGTGTGACTCCCCCACCAGCTCCTCCTGTTTAGTTCAGACTGCTCAGTGCAGCAATGGCTGTGCTGCAGAGTTGTGCCCTTGATGACAGGGACACAGAGAGGAACAGTGTCACCTGCAGCTGTGCTTCTGGCCAACTGCATCAGAACCACTGGGTGCTAGTTAAGACATGGGTTCCTGAGCCCACTTGTACCCCTGAATTGGAATGCCCGTGTTTTGAGTGTGCTCCCGCCATGACTCAGGTGCACAGTAGTGTGAGAATTACTTCCACTCTTAAGTCAGGAAAGCTGTTGTGGTTTCACCATCCAGCAAATCTCTCCCAGGCTAGGCGGAAACATATTATTTTAGGGTAATTTTCCTAGGATATTTATGTGTAATGATTCCTGTTAAGCTTTCCCCCCCTTTTAAATACAATTTTGCAGAAACAATGGGATGATCTGAGTTCATGCAATTATCAGACATCAGCCTCGTGTTCTCTCCCCAGAGATGGATGTGGGAGAAAAACAGACAGTCCCCAACTTAACGATGGTTTGACTCATGATTTTTCAACTTTACAGCACTGCAGAAGCTATACACATTCAGCAGAAGCTATCCTCCAAGCACCCACACAACATCCTGTTTCACTTTCAGTCCAGAATTCAATAAATTACATGAGTCAGTCAACACCGTATTATAAAATAGGCTTTGTGCTAGATGATTTTGTCCAACTGTAGGCTAATGTGGGTGTTCTGAGCACGTTTAAGGCAGGCTGGGCTAAGCTACGATGTTCACTAAGTTAGGTGTACTAAATGCGTTTTTGACTTAAGATATTTTCAACTTATGATGGGTTTTTCAGGACATAACCCTATCATAAATTGAGGGGCCTTTGTAGTGAGTGGAAAACTCAGTCCTCTGCATCATCAAATGTCTCTCTTTACAGCTGTAAGGGTTCTGGTGAAAATCCAGTGCCTTTGTGGGAGAGAGCACGTACTTGTTCTATTCCTGTTTTGTGCTGACTACGAGGGCTCTTCTTTGTGGAAGCTTCTTTCTCTACCTGTTCGGAGGTACCTCGTTTGAGCCTCATCCCTAGAAGCCCAAATCCTGCAGTTTGTACATAATTCTCATATTCATTTAATACAAGATTCAATTTATTTCAATGCACTATGCATTTGTTATGTACCTACTATGTGTTTTATGATAGACTCTGGGAGAAGAGAGTGGAATAGATCACTAAAATGAGGTCCCTGTTTGGGAGCTGCCAACCTATTGGCAGAGATGTAATTAAACAGTTCATTATGATGCAGGGAAAGACAAAGTCAATGCTAAATAGAGGCTTGGCAACATTTGAGGAGTGACTCATCCAAAGAGGAGGGCAGGGTTGCTCAGAGGCAGTGTTATCACTGCAGGATGGGGACAGAGAACAAGCTGTCCAGAAATGAAAGGGAGTTGTGTGAAGGAAAGCAGGAGAGATGATCAGCGTGGGAAGCGCTCTGTGCGTGAAGGGTGTGAGTCTGTATTTCTGCCGTAGGTTTCAGCAGGCACGGCTGGAGCCCATGGAGGCTGTGTCCTGCTAATATGCTCCACAAAGCCCAGCCTCAGTACTGGAGCCCGAGGTTGTTAGATGAGCAGCATTCGGTGTGCAGCCAGCTGTGTTAACCCAAACCCGGGGCCAGCTGGTCTCCGAGCTTGTCTCTCACCGTCATCCACAGCCAGCAGGCTGCCTGTGAACTACAAGTGCTGACAAGGGGGCAGAAAAGCAACGCTCCCAAACCCAGTTTCATCGTACTCCAGCTTAACCCTTCCATTTGCTGTAAACCACACTAATTAAAAATCACCTGACCCTCAAGTACTCCATGAGCCCTGTGGGGTCAGCGAGGTACATGGTGTGGAGTCATTGTGCCTCTAGAGCTTGGGGCATAGAGAGTCACACCATGCATATCCTTTCAGTTACGGACGGTCATGTCCACAGCCTCTAGTTGCTGGATGCTGGAAGGTCGTCCCTTGGTCGGATTTCCTCCCTCTCTTCCCGGGACCTAAGTGCCCAGTCTTTTGTGGTCGAGTTCCCTGGTCCATTTCCTACCTCTTTGAATGTACAAACTGTGTTCATATGCAGACACACAAATTGCATGACTCACATAGGCAGGCTTTCTTTCTGGAAAGTAACTGAACCACAGAAAACTGGATAGAGAGCCATTTCTGCAACCCCAGCAATCACCTATCATGTGCTCATTGGGGCTGGCTTGATAACTTTGTGATTGTTTGAACTGTGCTACGTACACTTCAGGTGCTCACCTTTGCCAGGACCAAGCACTGCACGTTTTAGTTAGGAATTGGTTAGTTGCAAGGAACAGGGACCCAACTAAAACTTGCTTGAGTTAAAAATGAATGCACTGGCTTATGTAATATAGAAGTTGAGGGACATATCAGGGCTCCCAGCTGTACCTCCTCTGTGTTGCTTTACTCTTAGGCTGCTATTTTTCATGTGGCAGCTCTGAGCTTACGTGTTCCTCATAGCTCCCAGTCCCAAGCATCCATCTAAAATATTATAGGAGGACTCTGATCAGTTCTGCTTGTGACCAATCACTGTGGATGGGCAAGGTACGTCTGGGTCACCCTACCACTAAGGAGCAGGTGAGGCAGTGTAACCCACAAGGTCACCAGAACCACATGGCAAGAGGGAAAGGATGTTTCCCCCAAAGAAAGGTTGTTAGACAATGTATAACCTCTATGCTGCCTGGGTTCTAGTTTTCAAAGTAATGGGCACTTCCAATATTTGAGGCAGGGTATGAGTACTCTGCCTGAGGTGCAGGGACTGGCATTCTTTTGATTCCACTGCTGTTGTTTCCTGAGGGTCTCCAGGTTCACAGCACACCTGCCTCACAGAAAACAGGGTTTTCTTCCCTAGGTCCCTGCACCAGCTTTGAAATCGGGTGGCTCAGAATGAGGCAGGACATGCGTTGTCCTGATGGTCCAATCAATTTTTCAGCTTCAATCCTGTTAACCTAGTGCTACCCCTTGGGAGACATTGAATAATGCCCACTGGAGTGTTACATCTACCTGCTTAATTTCCATTTGAGAGATTTATGTGTGAGGTTGGGCACATTATTACCCTTGTGTGGGCACTCAGCAGTGTTTGCGAATTAAGATTGATTACATGGGTAGCCACCTACACAAATTTCTTAAAAGTCATTAATTTGTGGTTGGCATTACCTTGTTTGATGGATATCATCAAATGCGTATCAGAAAGAGCTATTAGCTCATTTCAGGGAGGATGGGGACACGTTGCTCCTGGCATTTCTGCGTGATGGATCACCTACTGATGGGTGAGAAACCTACTGATGGGTTTCTCCCAGTGTGGTCTCCTATACCACCTGCTCCCCAGCTAGCTGAGGAATTGGTTTAAAGTGCAGATTCACGTGACTCTCCCAGATAAACTGAACCACACTCTTTGGCGATGAGACCCAGGAATCTGAATTTTAAAACGAACTCTCCAGTTGATCTTTTATACACTGATGTTTGAGGACCCTGTCCTGGAGTTTCCATAATGCTGCTTTGTAGCCATTTCCCAGTGTGGCAAAAAGCAAGAGGAGAGTTTCTGGTTACCGAGAGATGTGTAGCTCATGAAGAAATTGCTTTGCTGGGTATACAGCCAGGCAACTGCAAAATCAAGAATGAGGAAGGTCAGAGGAGAGTTTGTCCAAGAAAACCTGATAACACAGTAGGACTGAGCAAGCACTCAGTGTTGATTTTGTAGCTCATGGGAGACCAAAGGTTTGGATTTTGCTGTATTGCAGGATTCTCCAATCAGTTCAAGAAGGAGAAGCCCAAAAGCCTGGTGTTAATTAGAGCAATGCTTCTGAGACTCGAGGGTGGGTCAGAATCCCCTGGAGAGCCTGTTAAACCACAAATTCCTGGACCTCACCCCCAAAGATCCTGATTCAGTAAGTCTGGATTTGGGCCCAAGATTTTGTATTTCTAAAAAGCTCCTGAAAGTACCCATGCTACCTTCAGCAGGCCACTGCTGGAGTATCAAGACAGGAGAGGCCCAGTCAACCTTTCGGGGTGGCCAAGTCTCCTTCCCTGTGCATGTGTACACATCTTTCTGGAGTTCTGCTGGAGGTCAACAAGAGAATCTATCACTTTCTTCCTTGTGCCTGTCACTATGTATAAAACTTTACTATATCTTTTTAAAACCCAGGTTGTCTGAAACTCAGGATATCTTCAACCCTCGTGCTCAGCTGTCTGAAGGATAAACAGCTGGGCCCAGATGTGTGTGTGTGGAGGGGGGACTGGGGCTTTTGATGCAGGGAACATAGCCCTTAATCTTGACAGGGTAATAACACTTCTATTGGGGGTTTAGAGGAGATATTTTTTTTTTCCCTCTGCTCTCCTAGGTTCTCTGGCTGGGGCCCTGGAAATTAAACCGATTAAAGACCGTTTAACAAGAGAAAAACAGCTTATTAACACATGCATCGTGCATACACGCAGGAGAAACTCAGTGATGAGTAATTCAAAGAGGTGGTTAGGGCTTATTTAGCATCTTAATAAAGAATGATGAATTTATAGAGACGTGACAAGACAAAGGAGAAGAGGTTTAGGCTTCCAAGGGCGGCAGCTGTGGAAAGTAAACATATGGGGAAAACTAATGGAAGATCAAGGTTATTTTAATAAGATGCGTTATGTGGACTCCTTGTGGTGCCCTCTCTGGGATGATGAGAGTCTAGAGTCGTCTCTGGTGATTAAGAGTCTCAGCCTGCTTCTAGGCAAATGCAGGTGAGGCAGAAAGCTTTTATGGCATCTGTTTCTTGAGTGTCTTCAGCTCAAAATAATCCTTATGCCAAAGTGGCATATTCTGGGGTGATATGTTCTGATCCCCTATAGGGCCCTTGCTGCTGCTGCTGCTTCCTCCTCTCCCCCGCCCCATCTCTGGATTTTCTCTCAGAACTTCCCATGTCTAGAGACAACATAGTGTCTCTTCTTAGATTAGATTAGAAGAGGATCCCCCCTCCACCCCGATTCCCTTGCTCCATTAGGGCTTGAGCCTAGGCGGGGTTTCTGGAGCAGATGAGGTAAAGACACTGAAGTACATGCCGGGGCCTATATTCTGCATGGACTTTAGATCTGGAGAGATTGTAGCAATTATTTCCAGGGTAGTGCTCCTGCAGTGTCCACCTTCTTTGTTGGTTTCAGACATTGCACTACCAAAGCATCTGAGTTTTGATATATTCAGAGTAAAGATTCTTTATACCCTAGATCTAATAAACTTCAGATTTTACTAAGGGAAACATGGATGCTCAGGGAGGAGAGGTGACTTGTTCGAGGCACAGAGCTAGGTCTGAAAATCCAGGGACCCTGGCTTGAAGCTTGAGGCTTTTGTCTTACCCTTGTAAATGATCAGTTTTTAAGACTTGTCTAGAAAGCTTTGAATTAGATCATAAATTTTAACAGCTAAAATATAAATTTTATGGAATATAATCTTTTATTCTATATGCCTGGAAATTTCTTAAGTGTTACAGAAATTTTAAAGACCGAGTATGCAAATAGCCATTGTTAAATGGAAAGTCTAAAAATTGATAACCTGTTAACTTCTAAGGACAATTAGCAGATTAGTAGATTCTGTACTATCTATAATTCATGATTGTAACCAGCGCTTCATTTATTTCACTGAAAAAAGGGCAAACAAAGTAGCTTAATTTGCAAATACTCAAGTATCTGGCATTTGCAAAGAATACACAGAATAGGCATGACTTTGGTGAACCCTCACTCCCCACACTACTTTGATGTCCTAAAGGCCCCGATAAGGACACTGCTATTATTCCCACTGAACTGACAGTTCTCAGATTGCAAGTTGCATTTGTTTTCACCATTCACCAAAAGGGATGCAGTGCTATGTCCAAAATGGCACCATGGCCAAGTCCAACACAGAAATCAGAGGTCTGTGGAGGGACCTCTCATTTCTGATGCTGTCCCCGTGCTTCCAGATCTTGCACTGACTGCTGCTTTGTCTCCTCCCAATCATTCTTAGACACCAGGAGGAAGAATTTAGAATACACTCAGTGGAGGTTATCCCCATTGGAGGTGGCAGGAAGTTGTAGTTGAGATGCTGCCCATCCCTGCTATCAGCCCCTCTGCTAACAGCACAGTTCTTCATCCTCATTTAATTCTTTCCCCTCACTCTCCTCTCTCAATAGTTATTTTTTTGCCAAGCCCTCAAGCTGGATTAATTTATAACTTTAATAATGTAATAAAGAACTTGGAGTTATTTTGCCTGGAAAAGGTGTATAAAGTAAGCTGCATAATTTTCATTCGTGTTTACCCTTAAGCTGCCTGTCTGCTTACTCATTGCCTTTGGAATTTTAGCCTTTGCATTGGAAAAATGCTCAGATTAATTTTAACTTCAGGGATAATTAAGTCTATAAAAGGCATGTTTATTGCTTTTTGGCTGAAAGTAGTAAGAAGAGGAGAGATCGGGAAAACAGGGTGGAAATGTTCTAGAAAATTAACTTGAAGGAGATCTGTTAAAAATTCTATAGAGATATTAGGGTATGGTTTCCCCAGGCAACTTCTAAATAAGACAGTTGAACAGATTACATCAATTTGAAAAAAGAATCTCTTTGAAGAAAACATAACTTCTGACTTTATTTTCTTTTATTCTTATTTTTCTAATAAAATGATATATATATTTAATGCTTTCATATTATAGTCAAGATCTTACAAATAGTCTACTAGGATTTTAAATTCACATATATGAGAGATGTCTTGATAAATATAAGTGGATCCTTTATTTGGGCTTGGAGAAATTGGAAATAATTTAGAATAAAGGTTGAAAAACCTTTATTTTCTTCCCTTTACATTGAATTCAGACTTACTCTGAATTGAGCACTGAATAGTCTCATACTATATGTATCAGTTTGTACCTTTCAAATTGTTTTCCCATCTCTTATAGTCTTGGATCTTTCTGCAATTCTGAGTCATGCAATGTGCTGATTATTTTTTCTCTACATGCTACAGATGAGAAAACAGTGGTTAAGAGGCTGATGACTTGTTCTGCAAGGAGCAGCTGGTAGTGGCAAGGCTGGAAATTGAATTCAGGGCATCACCCCATTTGTTTGTTAGAAACAAGCATTGAGTGCATGCTCTGGGCTGGATGCCAGGACCAGAGGCAATAGAGATGGTCCCTGCGTACAAGGAGCTCTCAACAGCAGAGGAAGTCTAGAGTACACAGAGACTGTGTGGTTGGTAAGCAGAAGGCCCTACACTGCTCCCAGAGTGATAATGTTCCCCAGAGCTGGGGTTGAAGTTGAGCGGGATTAACGAGGTGGGGAGCTGAAAAGATTGAAGAGTTGGAAAAGAGGGCAAAAAAGGGGATGCAAATGCCCAGTGGTTGAAAGAACACAGAGTCCAGTGTGGCTTGTCACCCACTGTTTTCTGCCTTTCGAACACTTTCAACACCAAAAGATGAAACTGTTATTAGAATCTATTTTTATTTTGTTGCCATCCCAAACTGTACAGTGGAACTGGACATCCCTAAGAATTGGAATCCCTTATTGACTTAGGAAAGACTAATTCTCATGGGGCCAAGCTGTATAGTTAGACTCCTGGCTCTTACTGATGCTGTCGTTGAGGAAAACTTGTCTCATTGTAAAGTTTCAGTTCAGTTTTGCCTTATTTTCTTTGACATAAAAGGGTAAAAATCAATCCAAGAAGGATACTGGCATACTCAAATCTGCGCTTTTCATTAGTACTGCAGTTTGTATAATATGTATTTGCTGATCACTTGTGACAGGACACACAAAAAAGTTACAAATGATATTTTAAAACTTTAATGAAATCACTGTCAAGTTTTTCTGGTTTAGTATTTCCTGAGCTGCAGGTAATAACATTCAAAAGATTGGTGTATGCAATTTTTCTGGGCTCTGCCAGAATGATTAATGATTCGGTCTTGATTTGAATTGGGAAAGAGGTATAAGGCAAGATCAATTAGGGTGAACTAGGACTTTATTACCGTGGAACAATCAGTAAATTCAGTGCTGTTCTCTGAACATATATGAAGGCATAGGAAGGGGACAGATTGTAAGAAAGGAATGATCTGGTCCACTTGGCCACCTATGCATAAATGGCGCTTGCTGTGACAATGTCTTCTAATTGAATTGGTACTGCAATGCAAGCTTCTGGCCTTATTAGTAGCTTCATTTACTTTTCTGGTTTCTAAAGCATATGTCCTCACTATTTAAAATCCACGTACTCTGAAATGTCTGAGATTCTCTGGAATCACCATCCATCTCTCCCGTCTCAGAGAAAACCATCACTAAGAGTTGGGAATCCTTGCAGATATTTTCTGTGCTCGTACTATCACTCATTTGTCTATCAACACAGAAAAGATCAAATAATACATTGTGAGCTTGATTTGTGGCTTAATCTCTCCATGTGTTAAAACGGCAAAACCAACCCATATGGGCCTGGCCTGCCTCACTGTCAGGCTATGTCCTTGGTCACCTGCTGGCCTTGTCCCTGCGTCCACTGTTCTCCAGTCAGGCCTTTTTGGAATGCAACAATAACATTTTTTGAGATTAGTGTTTCCCTCAGCTGGAGTCATTGAAATGTTCTGGGTGTAAAACAAGAAGTTTGCTCAGGGGCCAGCTTGTTCTTGCTGTGTGTGTCTCGTGCCCTGGGACCTTGCCTGGGCTTCGTGTCTTCCTGTTCAGGGAGACCCAGTAATGGAATCGGTCAGAATTTGTATCTGGAGTTGGTGACATCCAAGTTTCTTAACCTCAGTAAGCCTCAGTTTCCTTGTCTGTAAATGGAGGTAATAAGAATACCTACATCACAAAATTGTACTTGTGAGCATTAAATGAAATTGCTTATGTAAAGCAATTATCCACTGTAAAGAATCCACTGTGTTGCAAGCTTTGGCCCCCTGAAGATTCTTGATGAATCCTTGTTGAAGGAATGGATTCCTGCTGGATGTCTCTAGGGATTCCACTCACCAGGGATCCACCAAGACCCCTTCAAGACCACGTCAGTGCTTCAGCTTGGAAGGAGAATCTAGAAAGAGGCATTGTATGGTCAGAGGAAAGTCATTAACCAGTTCTCCTGAAGTACTGACCTGAGTGGAAAAGGCTGAACTTACGGGCAAAGCTGGGAAGGGCCACGCAGGTCCTGCTGTTGGAGAGCGACTGCCGGGGGTCTGGAGAGGAGATCTGTGGGTGCTGTTCCTCGGTCTGAGGGGTACCCGCACGTGCTGTTGGTCAGCAGGTTGGGAAGAAGAGCCGGATGCATTCTGTGGGGCGCATGAGGATGCCCTGGAATCTGCCTGAGCTTCAGCATGTGTTTTCACCTTGCCTGACCAGACAACCTCCTAAAAGTGATGCCTGCTGCTTCACGTCTACCTTCCAGATCTTGGGCAAATTCCTCCTCTGGCCCACTCTACGCTGGATCCATATATAGAGAAAGCATTTTAGGAAACGTGGTTCCTGCTCAGCTGAGTTGACTCTGCCAATGAACCGCTCTCTGAAACCGATTCCTTGTGTCTATTGGAATAAACCATCAGAGCACTTCAGTCATCAAGCTACTAATGAATCCCATGGCTTTTTGCCAGGGCACTGAGAATGGTTTTCAACAGCCAGCTCTACCAAGCTAGATCTCTTCACCCCTGTGAACAGAGGGACCCACTGCCCAGGACAGATATGCACAGGTACCCATTGTGTGGGACCAACAACTCCTAGTGTAATGATGCTGAAGCTTATTAGCTGTTGTAGCAGGCAAGGTCTCCTGGGATTTCTCTATTCTATAATTGGATTTTACTGTTGTGGGTTCTGTGAGTGTCAGAAATAATGAGGTGACATTTGGATCTGACATGGCATCATTAGAGGACTGGTAATGCAGATTATGAACATGCATTCATGTCAGGGAGAATAATAAATCAAGTGGAAAAATGCTTGAGAAGTAATAAGGGTCACATCCAAATATACACTCTTTGGGTATATATTAAAGCCAGCAATTAATAATCCATGGCCCTGTCCTCCAGGGGCTCCTGGGTCCCCTGCTAAAATAATATTCCCCAGGCCATTAGAAAAACCCCTGAAAAGTCTTAGGTAAGGAATCTGACAATGGTTTGTGCCACGTACAGGGTTGGGTGGGATGCTGATAAGTTTATCAGGAGTAGGGAGGAGAGCACATAACAGCCTAGCTTTCCAAACTGGAATTATCCTTAGCACAGTTTTATATGGCTCTACACAATTTCAGCAATATTATGGTTTGTATATAAAAAAGTGTACAGCAATTTATAACAGTCATTAAATTGCTATGACTTATGAGTGAGCAGTGTTTTCCCCCCAAGAAACTCTGAAAGCTAATATACTTGACTGTTTTCAGGAACAAACCAATGCAAATGTTTGTCTCTGGCTGCAGAAGTTCTTTTCTCATGCACTGGGTATTTGTGAGAGTTTGCATAGCTCTGCTCATTGTAAAATTCAGAAATTTTAGCAGCACTGTCCATAGGAACTGATAGGAGAACGGAAGGCTGGGAGCATCACTTGTGTCTCCCTTTTTAGCTCCAGGCTAGGTGGAAATTTCGTTTTAGTCATTTTTGGATTCTCCCACTTCTGGTGTTGTAATTAGATCACAAAACAAAGGAAAGGGTCTCTAGCTCAGTCTGCTTCTGTACTGATAAGGTTCAGGCCCAAAGGGTTTTCTGTGCTAAGCTTGGGGCATGGGAGTTTTGGGGAGGCTGGGACCCTTGACACCTCTGACCATATCCTTCTGGGTCCTTCTTGGGTCTGGATGTCTCTGGTAGGGGATGGGGGCAGATCCCTGCTGCGCTCCTTCCCATCTCAGAGACTGCTCTTCTTTTTCAATGGGAAGACCCTCGCCTCATTGTCCTACTTCTCAGTGCCCCTCTGCCTCTTCCTTGAGCTCCACCCAATTCTGTGGGCTCAGGATTTGCAAAAACAAAAGACAAGAAATCTTGCAAGTTGGTTGCTTTCTGCCCTGGCATATTCCTGCCACGAAGCAGTAAAACATAGAGCCTGCTACCTGCTTCAGTGGGGAAAGGGAACAATTAAGTAGAAAAATATACCTCATTTCAAAGTCTCCCACCTCTTTGCTTGGCTAACAATTTGGGAAAGGTGTCCAGAGACACGTAAGACGTTGGGTGACACTTGACATGTGCTGCTGTCCATGGCCTGGGGGACCACCTGGGCACTACCTAAGCATGGAAGTCTTTTATGGGATGCTTGTGATTCCTGTTTTTCCTCTCCCAGGAAGCAGGGAAAGGGTCTTGGGTGGAGAGGTGGGAGACGCGAGAGACTGAAACAAAGAGAGAGCTGGACAGGGGTTGTTGGGGGACATGGGCACTGAGAAAGTTTCAGGGAGAAGACACAACTGTCTGAAAAATCCAGAGCACGTGCTGAAATGGCTGCGGTACTGCCAGACCACAAACAACAAGAGTTTCATGTCCCGTGAGTGCTAGCGAGCTCACGTCGTGGGGTACACACGCCCCGGTGTTTGTTTCCTGTGGCTGCTGGAACAAAGTACCACAGACTAGAGGGTGGTGGGAACTTGAAACAGCAGAAACGTATTTTCTGACAGTTCTGGTGTCTAGACATCCAAGGTCAAGGTGTCGGTGGGGCTGTGCTCCCTCTCAAGTCTGTAGAGAAGAACCTTGCCTATTCCTGGTCTCCGGGGTCGCTGGCTGTCCTTGGTGTTTCTTGGCTTACAGCTGCATCGTTCCAATCTCTGCCTGTCTAGTCACAAGCCATCTTTCCTCTGTGTGTGTCTATTTTCTCTTATAAGGACACCAGTCATTGGATTAGGGCCCTCCGTCATCCAGTATGACCTCATCTTAACTTATCACCAGTTACATCTACAAAGACTCTATTTCTAAATCAGGTCACATTCTGAGGTTCTGGGTAAACATAAACTTTGGGGGATGCTATTCAACCCAGTATACCCCAAAATAGAACTGACATGGTTAGTGGTTATTGTCAGTCAAGTCCTACCAAAGTACCCAAAGTCTTTCTCATTTTCCTTTTCCATCTTGATGGGGAAAAGTTCGAGGTTTTTTTTTTTTTTTTTTTTTTCATTTTTTTTAAACAATATCAAAACTATGACTTACTTCCAGAATTCATAGACGGGAGAATTCCATCAGGTTTCCAAGAGTCGTAGCATTTCTCCCCCTCTCCTCACTGGGGTTTACCCTCCTTCTCCCACTGCCCTCCCCTCCCCACATCGCTGGCTTGATTTTTGTTTTTATGTCCTCAGGCCTTGATGACTGTCTGCTTGGGGCACCTGCCTGCCTTCTGACATCTGCATCCTCATTGCCCCTCACCTTTGGAAAAGAGGAAACATAACACTGTCCCAGAGAGATTTGCTGGGGGCCACATGCACATATTTGCAAAGGAAATAGTTCATAGACTGTATTGGCCAGGGTCTAGCAGGAACTTGGAAGGCACACTTAGAGTAACTGAAGAGTGTGTAATAAGGAGGCTATTTATAAAGGTGTGGCAGAATTAAGAGAAAACACCGAGGGATAGTGCAGGACCCTAGGGCTGCTCCTACCAGCCCTTGGCTTGGGGGAGAAAGAGGTGGGGGTACTTACCAGAACCCAGAAGGAAAAACTGAAGCCAGGGAAGATAACCTCCCACCAGAATGTGCCTTTGGTAGAGGGACCCCACAAACTGCAGAGACCAAGAGCGAGCCCAGGGACAAAGACACCCCATGCCCCCCCTTTTCTGGTAGTGCCTCCCATAGTGGAACCCAGTGGATGTCTAGTGGATGCTGTCCACATCACAGCCTCCCAGGACGCAGTGCAGGGTGAAGGAGGGTGAAGGGCAGATCAGGAGGGGTCAACAGAAGCTGACACAAAGCTGAGGGTCTCCTCCTGGTGTGAGCATGGGATGAAGAGGGCTTGTCTTACCGCCATCTCGGCTGGACATCTCTGCAACAAGCGCAGAGAATGGGCAGTTGAGCCCATGCCTTTGAAAAAGCCCATTTGCCACTGATGAGTTTCAGTTCATTACAGGGCAATTTTTTAGGGCAAATTCTAGTTTCTAATCAGCAGAGTTAGTTTTGTTCTTTCCATGGGAAAAAAGGCAGTCCAGATCTTTTTTGAATGGAGAGTTAAGAAAGCACCAAAATCTTATGGCTACAACTGGTTGGGCTGAGAGGTGGAACAATCCTAGAACAGAAAGTGACAAAGACACTAAAAAGACAACAGATGTAATTATGCTATGAACTAATTCAAATCATTCTACCTCAAATTGGATTTAATAAGTAAATATTTCACATGGATATTAATTCAATTTAAATTATCTGGATAATTAACTCAAATCTTTTCCTCAAAGCAGTCTTTTTTTTTTTTTTTGGTATAAAATATTTCATTTATAAGAAATGGAATTAAGTCAGCAGAGTTTTCAGTACTATGGTACACTATTTTTTTCCTTTTCTTTTTTTGACAAATGAACTCAAAGGTGATATACATAAGCATTTAGAATACATTTTTTCTTATGTGACTCAAATGAATCATTATATATTAATTTGTACAGTCAGATTTACTGGGGTTTCTGGAGCTGTTAGGAGTTTTCAAATACGTACTTTAAAAGTTCTGGTTCATTTCTGTGATTTATTATGCAGTTATATTATATAAATATAAGTTTCGGTGGCCATTAAAAATAGATTTGAGTCCTATAATCTGAAAATTACTAAGTTCTTTATACTTCATAATACCTCACATTTTCTGGCAGTGTAGAGCCATTATGATATTAACATAGATTTGAACAGTAACAGAAATGTACTTACAGGAAGGTTAAAAGAACAAGATCTCCTTTAGTGGGTCTTAGAGCCACTTGGAACAAGGTAATGCTTTGTAGGCATATTTTTAAAAATTTGAATAATGAGATTATAAGATTTAAAAAGTATTGATTTCTAGGTGCTCTTTTAAAATACCATGTCTCACCAAACAACCAATAAAATGCTAGGAATAAATCAACACCTTTCAATAACAACTCTTAATGTTAAAGGCTTAAATTCCCCAATTAAAAGACACAGACTGGCTGACTGGATCAAAAAGCAGGACCCAACTATATGCTGCCTACAAGAGACCCACCTCACCCATAAAGATGCACACAGACTAAGAGTGAAAGGATGGAAAAAGATTTACCATGCAAACAGAAAAGAAAAACGAGCTGGAGTGGCTATTCTTATATCTGACAAAATAGACTTTAAACTAAAAACCATAAAAAGAGACAATGAGGGACACTACTTAATGATAAAAGGACTGATCCATCAAGAAGACATAACAATCATAAATATGTACGCACCCAATGTTGGAGCAGCCAGATTTATAAAACAAACTCTATTAGACCTAAAGAAGGAAATAGACACTAATACCAAAATAGCAGGGGACCTGAACACTCCACTGTCAATATTAGACAGATCATCTAGGCAAAGAATCAGTAGAGAAACACAAGATCTAAACAAGACTCTAGACCAATTGGAATTGGCAGATATCTACAGAACATTCCACCCAACAACCTCAGAATATTCATTCTTCTCATCAGCACATGGATCATTCTCCAAGATAGATCACATATTAGGTCACAAATCAAGTCTCAATAAATTCAAAAAAATTGGAATTATCCCATGTATCTTCTCAGACCACAGTGGATTAAAACTAGAAATTAATAACAAACAAAACTCTGGAAACTATACAAACACATGGAAATTAAACAGCATTCTACTTAATGACATATGGGTCCAAGAAGAAATCAAGCAGGAAATCAAAAAGTTTATTGAAACTAATGAAAACAATGATACATCATACCAAAACCTGTGGGATACTGCAAAAGCAGTATTGAGGGGAAAATTTATTGCATTAAATGCTCACTTCAGAAGAATGGAAAGATGGCAAGTGAACAATCTAACACTTCACCTTAAAGAACTAGAAAAACAAGAACAATCCAATCCTAAAGTTAGCAGACGGAAAGAAATCATTAAGATCAGAGCAGAACTGAATGAAATTGAAAACCAAAAAACAATTCAAAAGATCAACGAATCAAAAAGTTGGTTTTTTGAAAAGATAAATAAAATTGACAAACCATTAGCATGGCTAACAAAAAAAAGAAGAGAGAAGACTCAAATAACAAAAATTAGAAATGAAAAAGGCGATATTACAACTGATTCATCTGAAATACAAGGAATCATTCGAGACTACTATAAACAACTATACGCCAACAAATTTGAAAATCTGGAGGAAATGGATAAATTTCTGGACACACACAAGCTCCCAAAACTGAACCGTGAAGACGTAGAAAATTTGAACAGACCAATAACAATAAAGGAGATTGAAGCTGTTATCAGAAGGCTCCCAACAAAGAAAAGCCCAGGACCAGATGGATTCACAGCAGAATTTTACCAAACATTCAAAGAGGAATTGACACCGATTCTTTACAAACTATTCCAAAAGATTGAAACGGACGCAAATCTCCCAAACTCATTCTATGAAGCAAACATCATCCTGATACCAAAACCAGGTAAAGATATAACCAAAAAAGAAAACTACAGGCCGATATCCTTGATGAATATAGATGCAAAAATCCTCACTAAAATACTAGCAAACAGAATACAGCAACACATACGAAAAATTATTCATCACGATCAAGTGGGATTCATCCCAGGGATGCAAGGTTGGTTCAACATACGCAAATCAATAAATGTGATACACCATATTAATAAACTCAAACACAAGGACCATATGATCATCTCTATAGATGCTGAAAAAGCATTTGATAAAGTTCAGCACTCATTCATGACAAAGACCCTCTATAAGTTAGGTATAGAGGGAAAGTATCTCAACATAATTAAAGCCATATATGCCAAACCCACTGCCAATATCATCCTGAATGGGGAAAAGCTGAAAGCTTTTCCTTTAAGAACAGGCACTAGACAAGGATGCCCACTCTCACCACTCCTATTCAACATAGTGTTGGAAGTACTAGCCAGAGCAATCAGAGAAGAGAAGGAAATAAAGGGCATCCAGATTGGAAAAGATGAAGTCAAACTGTCCCTGTTTGCAGATGACATGATCCTATATATCAAACAGCCTAAAACCTCTACAAAAAAACTGTTGGAATTGATAAATGATTTCAGCACAGTAGCAGGATACAAAATCAACACACAAAAATCAGTAGCATTTCTTTTCTCCAATAGTGAACATGCAGAAGGAGAAATCAAGAAAGCCTGCCCATTTACAATAGCCACCAAAAAAATAAAATACTTAGGAATTGAGTTAACCAAGGAGGTGAAAAATCTCTATAATGAGAACTACAAACCACTGCTGAGAGAAATTAGAGAGGATACAAGAAGATGGAAAGATATTCCATGCTCTTGGATTGGAAGAATCAACATAGTGAAAATGTCCATACTACCCAAAGTGATATACAAATTCAATGCAATCCCCATCAAAATTCCAAAGACATTTTTCTCAGAAATGTTAAAAACTATTCAGACATTTATATGGAACAATAAAAGACCACGAATAGCCAAAGCAATGCTCAGCAAAAAAAATAAAGCTGGAGGCATAACACTACCTGACTTTAAGCTATACTACAAAGCTATAATAACCAAAACAGTATGGTACTGGCATAAAAACAGACACACTGACCAATGGAATAGAATAGAGAATCCAGAAATCAACCCACACACTTACTGCCATCTGATCTTTGACAAAGGTACCAAGCCTATTCACTGGGGAAGGGACTGCCTCTTCAGCAAGTGGTGCTGGGATAACTGGATATCGATATGCAGGAGAATGAAACTAGATCCATACCTCTCACCGTGTACTAAAATGAACTCAAAATGGATTAAGGATTTAAATATACACCCTGAGACAATAAAACTTCTTAAAGAAAACATAGGGGAAACACTTCAGGAAATAGGACTGGGCACAGACTTCATGAATACGACCCCAAAAGCACGGGCAACCAAAGGAAAAATAAACAAATGGGATTATATCAAACTAAAAAGCTTCTGCACAGCAAAAGAAACAATTCACAGAGTTAAAAGACAACCAACAGAGTGGGAGAAAATATTTGCAAAATATACATCTGACAAAGGATTAATATCCAGAATATATAAGGAACTCAAACAACTTTACAAGAAGAAAACAAGCAACCCAATTAAAAAATGGGCAAAAGAGCTAAGTAGGCATTTCTCTAAGGAAGATATCCAAATGGCCCACAGACATATGAAAAAATGCTCAACATCACTCAGCATCCGGGAAATGCAAATCAAAACCACATTGAGATACCATCTAACCCCAGTTAGGATGGCTAAAATCCAAAAGACTATGAACGATAAATGCTGGCGAGGCTGCGGAGAAAAAGGAACTCTCATACATTGTTGGTGGGACTGCAAAATGGTGCAGCCTCTATGGAAAATGGTATGGAGGTTCCTTAAACAATTGCAAATAGATCTACCATACGACCCAGCCATCCCACTGTTGGGAATATACCCAGAGGAATGGAAGTCATCAAGTCGAAGGTATACCTGTTCCCCAATGTTCATCGCAGCACTCTTTACAATAGCCAAGAGTTGGAACCAGCCCAAATGCCCATCATCAGATGAGTGGATACGGAAAATGTGGTACATCTACACAATGGAATACTACTCAGCTATAAAAACGAATGAAATACTGCCATTTGCAACAACATGGATGGACCTCGAGAGAATTATATTAAGTGAAACAAGTCAGGCAGAGAAAGAGAAATACCACATGTTCTCACTTATTGGTGGGAGCTAAAAATTAATATATAAATTCACACACACACATACACACAGAAACACACAAACCGGGGGGGGGGGGAAGAAGATATAACAACCACAATTATTTGAAGTTGATACAACAAACAAACAGAAAGGACATGGTTGGGGGGGAGGGGGGGAGGGAGAAGGGAGGGAGGTTTTGGTGATGGGGAGCATTAATCAGCTACAATGTATATCGACAAAATAAAATTTAAAAAAAAAAAAAAAGCTAACAATGAAAAATAAAATAAAATAAAATACCATGTCTCGTCAAATAGTATTTAAAAACGTAGGCATTCAAAATAGACAGTGGGGGGCTATTTTTTTTCCTTTCTCTTGCATTTTGAAGATGACAAAGAGTCTGTGAAATGTAAATGGTAAGGCATATCTGCTTAGGGTCCCTTACAGAGCGTGTCGAGGAAGCTCTCTTCTGCCTGCCTTGAGATGGTTGGATGCCCAAAGAAATTGGCAGCCGCACCTCCAGGAGCCGTGTGGGAATGACAGTGTGGGGTGTCCTGTAAAGGCTGACGGGTCTCTCAGCTCTTAGAAAGGGTTTTGCCCTGAGCGCGCACTGAAGCTCTAATAGTCTGCTGGTTCTCAGTCTAGTTCAGTCTTTACCGTGTCAGTCATGTTAGTGCTGGTCCCCCAGCTCAAATCTGTTGAGATGAATTTGTGCTTCCAATTTCTTCATCGTGAATTTAATGCAGGTAAAGCAATGCAGAAACTGGGGCGAGAAGCCTGGGATAATTGCAGATTCTTTCCTCTCTCTGCCTGGTTCAAAAACACCTAAAGGTTGGACTTGTCGGGACCCAAAGTCTGCTAGGTCTTCAGCCCAAATTTAATAGTTTAACACAATGGCAAATTGTTCTTTTTTTTTTTTTTTAAACCTGTGGTATATGTCATATACTTTTCCCCAGAGGGGTTGAGATGATGAAATATGTTGACATCCTTCCAGAAGTAAGGAGCACCCAGACAGAGGTTCTTGGCCTCAGAAACATGTCACCATCCTCAAAAGACACGTAGATGAACGTCAATGCTCGGCCACCTCCCCAAATCTGGTAAATGAGAATGGCTCAGGACCAAGGAATGAATGACCTGGACTGAGTAGGGGGGGTGAGTGTCTTCCACTCCTTTCTCTCAAGTCTAGGGCCCCAAGTTATTTCTCAGTGATTCACCTTCTAACAACTTACTTCCAGGAGGCCATTTGCCTGAGAGTGTGTAGCTGAGGTGGGAAGAAAACAAGATTGGGATGCGGGGGAGTCTCAGACATCGGAGGTCCTGATCTGACCCCATGGACTGTGTCTGAGTCCTGTCAAGAGAGAGGCTCTGGGGAGAGAGTGAAGGGATGAGGGACACCCTTGGCATGGCTTTGGGTGGGAGCCGTGACAGCACATGAGGAAGAGAGGACATCCCCCTACCTATGTGAGGGGCACAGCACAGCTCAGAGGAGGGAAAGCAGATCACTCTGGCCCACCCAGGCTGGTGGCATTGGGAAACGGAGGGACTGCCCCTTTGACTCCAGCGTGGTCATCAGTGCTGTGTACACTGGCCTGTAGTGGCAGGACAGAAGGGTGGGCAAGAAGTATTGTAAGCTAATGTGAGGACTCCCTGGTGACTCTTCAAAGTAGGCGTGTGTGTGAGCGTGCATGTGTGTGAGCGTGCATGTGTGTGTGAGCGTGCATGTGTGTGTGAGCGTGCATGTGTGTGAGCGTGCATGTGTGTGAGCGTGCATGTGTGTGAGCGTGCATGTGTGTGTGAGCGTGCATGTGTGTGTGAGCGTGCATGTGTGTGTGAGCGTGCATGTGTGTGAGCGTGCATGTGTGTGTGAGCGTGCACGTGTGTGTGAGCGTGCACGTGTGTGTGAGCGTGCATGTGTGTGAGCGTGCATGTGTGTGAGCGTGCATGTGTGTGTGAGCGTGCACGTGTGTGTGAGCGTGCACGTGTGTGTGAGCGTGCATGTGTGTGAGCGTGCATGTGTGTGAGCGTGCATGTGTGTGTGAGCGTGCATGTGTGTGTGAGCGTGCATGTGTGTGTGAGCGTGCATGTGTGTGAGCGTGCATGTGTGTGTGAGTGTGCACGTGTGTGTGAGCGTGCACATACATTTCTGAGGGGGCTGGAGGGCACTCAGGCTGATGCCTTTTGTGTAACCCTCACTGTAGCCACAGGCTGGTGAGGCCTGGGGAGCCCTTGGTGACATGTTGATCTAGCTTTGGTTCCCATGTCATCTCTGGGGTGGACGTGGCTCACAGTGACCAAGGGGAAAAGCAAATAAGTCATTAACATTTGCGCCTGTCTTTGGCTCCAAGTCCGTGTTCCATGAAGCACATACGGATCTCCAGTCTCCAGGCTGCCCTTTGCCTACGATCCGCACCCTCCTCCCCCGGCAGCAATAGGAAGTGATTTTCTTTAATGACCAGGTCGAATGTTGCTGTCTCCAGGCAGTCTTCCCTGATCTCCAGCAGCTGCAAATCTCTCTGCATCTTCTGGTTTACCTGTATTTCTTTTATTGGGGTTTGCTACTTTCTCATTTTAATAACTTAATTACATACACACATAGGGCATATGGTGGGTGTGTTCTTCCTCTTTCCTCCAGATGGAAATCCCTGAGGGCAGACTCAGCTCTTCACCATCATGTTCCCACAGTACAGTACGCTCAGGGGAGGTACTGCGCACGGTTCCCGAACAAATGAACCACTAACCCTGAACCCTCCTGTCAAACAACTGTGGGCATTTTGCTCAGAAAAATAGGCTTCACAAAGAGGTTCTTATTTTTGTTTCTAAAACCATTTCTGATTAAAACCATTTGGTTTGAGAATCTCTGGGGGTCTTTTCTATAAGCATAATAAGCATACTTATTATTACCTGACCCAGTAAGCATGGAGCATGACTCTCTAGCCCTTTCCAACGTAGCTCACTGCATATGCAACTCTCTGCTTATTCACTGAGGTAGATAAGTATGTAGGGTTTTCAGTAAAGCATCCTCACTTGGTACCCGAACATGTGAACTACAGAAGCAATTCCTGACTTTGAGAAACACCCCATTTTAAATGACAAAACTTCCATGGATCTTTATTCTATAGTCGTTGTCATTTTAGTATCTGTTAATTGAGAACAGATATTATGACAAAATGCTATGGTTAATCTGAAGAATACTTTTAAAGTAGGTTTTTAAAAATGCATTTCTATTTCATCTTCACAGCACCTACAGGCATAAATCTGGTGTCATTTTAATTTTCATGGCAACTAAATAAAGATTAAAATGGTGGTGCTTGTGGCCACATGTATTCATGGGCACTTTGAAATTACTGCCTTGTCTTTTCAGGTCTGCAGCCCATGGATTGCTGGTCTCTGGGCTGCACTCCTTTTGATTAAACATCATGGTCAGGGCACAGCACTGTTGAGGGTCTGTCCAATAGCAGAACCCACCAACCTCTTGGCTTTCTGCAATTGCTTAACTCTTTTCCTTATATAGATTTTACCTGTGTGTGTGTTTGTGTGTGTGCACAGCTTGGAGCCAGCCTGTCTGCAAAAAGAAAAGGGATTTGACTGTATTTGTTTAAGGATAAATCTCACCAACTGCATAATGTTGGCTAGAGCTGAACCAGAAACGGGGCCTTACCTCCCCCACATTATACCTGGGAGTTTCAGTCAGTGTTGGATGAGCAGTGTAAAGGCTGGGGGGCCCCCTGGGGTAGTTTATGAGCATCAGTCTTTTCTTTCCAATTGGACTTGACAAGTGGGAAAAGAGAAAGTGTGTCATAAACACAACTAGATTCTGAGCATCCAAGTGTTTTTTTGTCCAATTGTTTCTAAAAGCTTCTTTATCAACTCATTTTATGAACTGACCATGCACAGCACTTTCTGTGGGATAAATGACTAATGTCAGTAAAAACATAAGGAATGTTCTGTCTTCATGTATTACCAATTCGATGGGATTTCTCCATTCTTGTATGATACTAACTCAGCTCTGTGTATTCAGGCAGGACAATGCCATCTCATATTTGGAGCTTTTCTTTTTTTTATGAAATCACACGCAATTTATTTCAATATTTCAAACATAGCCAATCTTTTTCCTTTCATCCTTGGCTATTTTTAAAATTTAGAGTCTTCAGAGGGTTGGGCTCTTCCATATGAAGTTGAGACCTAATGTAATTTCTGAACTTCATATAAACAATACATTCCTGCACTTGCTATGGCAAGATTGAAGAAGGGTTCAATTACTTGAAGAAAATGATGTCAGTTTCATGAAATACATTGTCTTGTACAAAGTTCCACCCTTCACAGGCTTCTCTATCACACTTCTGACAGATTTTGTAATGCTTGTTTCAGTTCTGACAGGTTTCAAGAATATATTCAATTCCTCCATTAGTAATGTATAAATTGCCCTTTTTTTCAAGGAAATTACTGGGACTAGACCCCGGGTCTCCTGGCTGCTGGACTATTGATTTCTTGCTACTAATCAGGGCTTTGTGGACACCTTTGGGGAGAGCGGGGTCTGCCTGCCTCATCTTCTCCAAGATATCCCTTATAGTGGTTTATCCTAGGAGCTGGATTTCTGCCCCATGGGTCTATGGTTTATTAAACCAAGATTGAATTCTAGACTTAAGCTGGACCAGTTAGATTTGTTCTCTCTCTCTCTCTCTTTTTTAAACCTAGAATAACAAGTTTGCTATTATTTTTTCTGAAACATAGTTGATTGTACATATCTGTGGGGTACAGACTTGAATATCAATACCTGTGTGCAATACGTGCTGCTCAAATCAGGATAATTAGTATATTCAACATTATAGAACATAGTCATTTTCCATGGCCCTTTACCAATTCCTGCCTCTTGAGAAAACAAGTGGAGAATCAGAAGCAGGGCATGGAGTGATGTTGTGTAATAAAGAGTTTTTCTGGCTGTTGTCTCTAGTTCCTGAAAGGGAGCTTCTAAACCTTTGGAATATCCCAAGTGGTAGGAGTGTCTTTGTTATTCACAGTGGGCCCTTGGGCCACATCTGAGTTTGTGCTAAGATGACTCAGATTGGGGGCTGGTCATTTCAGCAAGGCCAACCATAGGATAAGAGGGTTGGAGCTCTGAGCCAGGTGTTATCAGCCCAGCCTCTGGGGAGGCGAGGGGGCCTGGAGATTGAGTTCAGTCATGTGGCCAATGATTCAACTAATCGTGACTACAAAACGAAACCCCAGTGAAGACTCTAGAATTTGAACCTCAGAGGAGCTTTCTGGCTGGTGAACACTTTGATGTGCTGAGAGGGTGACGGGCCCTGATTCCACGGGGGGGAGGACATGGAAGTTCTGCATTTGAGACCTTTTCAGACCTTGCCCTATATGTCTCTTTATTTGACTGATCCTGATTGGTATTATTTATAATTCAACTTCAGTTGTAAATGTAGCACTTTCCAAAGTTCCATGTGTTATTCTAATTAATTATTGAACCTGAGGTGGTTGTAGGAAACTTCTGAATTTGTAGCCAGTTGGTCAGAAGGGCAGGTGGCCTGGGACCCCCAAAGTTGTGGCTGGCATCTGAAGTGAGGACTGAGCCATTCCCTGTGGTGTCTGTACTAACTCCAGATGGTAGATGTCAGAACTGCATTGCAGCATTGCAGGAATCAGGTTGTATTAGTGGTGGACATTTATGGAGAAGGCCCCAGGCTCCTCAGCTGTACAGCTACCCTGGTTTCTATCCTTTCCATGAGATACTCTAATATCCTTCCAAGATTTTTCTTTCATCGTCCCCCGTGCCCCCAACTCTAGCTAGAGTTGGTCTAGCCCTTGCAAATCAAAGAAACTTTAGTAGTTGAGCAGGGAAAGAGGCCATCAGAAGCCTTTGGTGCCCCTTTGCAGCTGAGATATTAAGTCCTAAGTGTTCCTGGTTTCCCAGAATTTGCTTCTATAGGGGTGACCACATGGGAAGACCATGGTTCATGGACTGAGCCCATCCCATTTTGTATCCTCTGCACCAAGTCTGGTTTAGGGGCTGCAGTGCTCCTCTGCTTCCCCTTCCTGGCTAACACTGCTCTCAGCTGTGCTATAGCAGATGCTTGCAGAATATGCAGACCAGGTGGGCCTTGGGGTATCTGCTCCACCTGTGACCCCTAGAGGCTGTCCAGGACTGCTTTTATATGAGTTACTTCTATCTGCCATTAATTGCATTTTCCCTTTGACTACCATCTGGCCTTGTATTCATGTCTTTGGTGTTTCAGTTTTATGTAATAATAGAATAAAACAATATTATTGTCTTTTTTCTCTGTAATTTCTGAATATTATAGACTAAACTATGGATTTCTAAGAAGTAGTGAATGATCTATATCCCCAATATACACTAATGGACTGTACAATTAATATTTAATTAGAATATTTTCTGGAATCTTTTCTAAGACATTGTAACTTAATTTTTGCCATAAAAATGTGCAGACTTTTTTTCTGTGTGGCCTCCACTTATTTTCTGCTCTTTTCCAGTTCCTTTCATTATTACTGGAATGTGATTAGCTGGACTGTCAGGATTGTTTCAGCTTTCCACCTCAGTGAATTTAGGAGATCCTCCAATGATTTCACTAATCTAAATTGCATATGAAAAAAATTTTAAATGTACATAAAAACTTTTAGTCTGGACATATATCAACCCTTGGAGTCTTTTGGGATGGGAACTTTTACAAGCTTCTAGGGTGTTTCTGATGATACCAAAGTTGGAACCACTGCTTTATAGTTTTGTAAATCGTCCAAGTGCATATTTTTATAATGGTTTATCTGTCCCTCATAATTGGCAATCAGCCTCTTGAAATAAAGAGGGTGCCTGTAGCACTTATTTCAAAGAGCCAGGAAGTAGGGAACTTGTATTTTCTTTCAAAGACAAGCTTGGGATGGGGAGGAGAGCCCCAGAGAGAGAGTTGGAGGGTGTAACTGAAGAGAAAAGAGCAAAGCAGCATTTGCTACTGGGACCTCCCAGGTGAAGGCACTTAAGTTCATTATTGTGAGCCCCTACCCAGTGGTATAATGTGTTTACTGTGGAAATGGTGGTGGTGTCTCCCACCCCAGAACTCTATCTCAAAGTTCCCATGACAGGTAACCTATGTGATTTTTTCAAATTATTTCAGGTAGATATTTTAATTTCTGATGTTTTAAGCAACGTGATTGGCCGGGGTGCAGTCTTGTGTTTTGTAAAGCTCTAACACCATTCCGGCCCACCTGTCACCCCTGTGTTGTGGCCAAGAGCAAATCTTGGCTGCACATTCAAATCTGGAACCCCAGAGAGAAAGATAGATACCGATGAATGCCACAATTTCTGAGAACTGGAAGCTTGGAAGCCTGTACAGCTGAGATCTCAGAGTCAACAGGTGACAGATTTTATTTTTTGTATTGTTAATTTACCTTTTTAAAATAAATTACAAAGTTAATACACATTGATAAAAATTGAAATCCAGCAGAAGAGTATAAAGTAAACAGTAGAAGTCTTCCGTTCCCTAAACCCTCTCGTCCAACTAGTCTTGTCTAGTCCAACTCCCTAGACATAACGCTGCTAGCAATTTGGTGTGAATTCTTTCAGTTCCTTAGAGACACACACACACACGCATGCACGCACACACACACGCATACACAGAGATTTTGTTCTTTTCATTCTGGCAAAAAAAAGAGTTATAAGGCATTCTCTTTGCCCTTAGCAGCATACTATGGACACTTACATGTCGGTTCATATTTTTTCATTAATCTCTGATCCATAGTCTTGGTATGACTTAACTATTTAACCATTCCCTACTGACTGATATTTGGGCTGTCCACTTTTGTTATTTGATTACTCCATAAACATTTATTAAGCATTTATTAAATGCCAAGCTCTGATCTAGATCAAGATCGCTGCCCTTTTGCTGTGCAGACACTTGTGTACCCTCCTTGGCCACCTGCACAAGTTTTTGGGGAATGGTGCTTAGACAGGTGTGAGGATTTTTCATGTAAATGGGTCCTGCTCAAATTCTACATATCTAACTCTAGATTGTGTCTTTTAAAATTCTGGAAAGAAAAAGTCATTTTCTTTCTAGAATCCTGTCACCTGTGGACTAATGTGAAAGTGATTGTGTTTTAATCAGAAATGCTGAAAGAACAATCAAAGTCATAATGGAAGACAACTTCCGTCAGGGAAACACTGATGGAGTTTCTCGCTTGGTTTTTGGCTTCTTTTCTTTTCTCAGCAGATACAATTTAAACTGTTCAATGAACTATCATTCCAAGGCATCCTTGGTCTCTGAAGTGTCTGGGGACTGACAGAGGTCTCCAGGAAATCTTTCTAGAACATCCAGGGGAGGAGAGTGTTTTAAAAATCCAGGGGTTGTTATCAGCTTTTCAGCAGTGTCGGCTCGGCTGACTCCCCCAGTGGTGTGGTAGGATAAGCCTAAGGAAAAGGAATGGCAGATTTGGCAGAAGAATCTTTTCATGGTTTCTGATTCCCCCCAAAATGGACAGATAGACTATCATCTAGATAGAGCATTAATTTAAATCAGACTTGTGATTTCAATAGAGTGTCTCTATTTTGCTAAGTTATCTCTTCCTTAATGTTTAAATGTTTTCAGCATCTCTGAAAAAAAAGCAGAGCAATTGTTGCAATCAGCACCTGCCATGAATGCAAAGGAATCAAGTTGAGTTTAGAAAAACGAAGCAGCAGGTTCTCCACCAACCTGGGTCTCATTCTCGAATCCCATTTCCTTAAGTGTTGCTGGGAACCTCTGCCTGGGGGTGACAGTGATCCTGTCCACCAGCAGAAGAGGGTCATGTTACATGGGAGGAGAGAGTCAAAAGAGTGGGAGCTCTGAAGCCAGAGTCCTGAATTCGATACCTGGATGGACGTCTACTGGTGATGTGACTGTAGGCATGCTATTGATGTCTCTGTGCCTCTGTTTCCCCATGTGTAAAATTGAACAATAATACTGTGCCCCACAGGGCTGTTGCAAGGATTATCTGTATTTCCAGTCACATGGCTGGCTTTGAGATGTATGTTGATTCCTGTTTCTCTGTAGCAGGACTGACTGGGCCAACTGGAAGGGAAGCTGGGGCAGAGGGGAGGTGATTTGGTTGGTTTATAATCCACAGTGACACATGCTGCTGGAGGCACACAGACCCGGATCAGAGGCTCTGGGCTACATGATTTCCTTGTTGTGGACTTTAACATCATAGAGCCATGCATTCCTTAGTCAGTCAAAGGCGATAATGATGGTGCCCACATCTGAAGGGTGTTTGTGAGAACTAAATGAGAGAAGAGCTGGAAGGTGTCTTGTTCTATGTGTGGCATGTAGCAAGAGCTCAGTAAATGGCAGCCTCGCCCCTCGGCATCATTCTCAGGTCACTGCAGCCACACAACCCTGCTTGTACTTCTGTCTGAATTATCTGATTGGGCTTTAGTAGAATGGCTGCATGCCCATTTGGCATAGTAAATGAGAGGTGGAGGGTCCTTTTCTATTTTGTTAACATTGTGTCTCTATCTTCAAACAGGTGCCTGGAGAGGCAGCCATGCCAGTTGGGTAATTTCTCAGAAGTACTACCCGTGCTGAAATGGAAATCATCATTCTTGGCAAACACCCTGCAATGTTCCAATGGACAAACCACAAATAGCCTCACTGAGCAGTTTTGTATAAGTTCCTCGGGGAGCATTTTCAACCAGTGCCAACTGGGGGTGGGTGGGGGCAGACCTGTGCAGTTCATTCACTGCCTCTACTGGGAGCTGCAGCAGTTGCCCTACTGAGATGACTTTATGACAAGCTGGGTGGTCCATAATACTTCCCTTACACGTGCCCTGGAAGCAAATCCACCCCCCTGCTCTGTGGTGCAAGGTGCTGGAATGTCAATCGAGTGGATGGGAACGTGGGTGAGTACAAAGGCATGTGTGCATGAGTTGATTCATAATTCATCACATGTCCATTCAGCAAGGGTGTACTGTGCACCTTGTACATGCCAGATACTATCTAGGTCCGGAGAACACAGTCATGAGGAAGGAACACGGTACCTTCCCTGTGGGGCCTAGTGTGTCATCAGAAACACGCACCAAATGATCACACAGTGAAATGCTGGAACAGAAAAGAGGACAGGCATGTGGTGCTGAAGAGCATGTAACACGGGATTTGACCTGTGCAGAGGGGATAAGGAAGGCTTTGCTGGGGAAGTGGTGCTTGAAGGAAGACCTGAAGCAGGAGGATGGTTAACCTGATTCAAGGTGAGGGGGGAGCATTCCAGAAAGATGAGCAGCAAGTACAAAGGGCCCGAGGTGAGAGGGAGCACGTGTGTCCCAGGAACTGAGGAAAGGCCGGTGTGGCAGTGAGTGAGCAGTGAAGAGGTCGTGATGGGTCTGAAGGCGGGGGGGACTCATACAGGCTGTGCAGGATCTGGTAGGCATAGCTGGGAATTTGTTTTTATCCCAATACTGGTGGGAAACTGTTAGAGGCTTTTAAGAAGGAGTATTTGTGGATGTGTGTTAAACAGGCTTATTTCCATTGTGCAGGAACCGCTCTGGCTGTGGTGTAGGAGGGGGCGGGAATGGAGATGGGGGAGCGGGAGGGCACCCGAGGGAGATGGTGGAAATCAGACCAAGACGGTGGTGGGAATAAATGGACCTTTGACAGCAATTCAGGAGATGAAATTGACAAGGTGTAGTTTTGGATTTACAAATGGAGGTGCTGGAGAGGTTAAGGGGGAAGGGTGACGTTTAAGTTCCTGACTTGATGCCAGGATGGGTGGTGCAGTCATTTGCTGAGATGGGAGTGCTGGAAAGAGCCGGTGGCGGGGTGTGGGGCGGAGAGAGGGCGAGGAACACCCGAGCTCTTTCTTCCTGAGCTCTCCTGGCCTTGTGTTACGTGCCCTGCAGCCCCTCCATGCTAAGGAAGAAGCTGCTACTGAATTTTGTGCCACCAGCACCTCTGGGAACAAGCTTTCACATTTCTCCACAATTAATACCACCAAATTGCTACATTTTTGACACTCCTCAGGAAACTCGAGTCAACCTCTGAAAGAAATGCAGTGTCATCTAGACCAAGTCTAAGAGTCAAGTTTGTCCCTATTTTGGTCACAAATAATGTTAACAGCTACCATCCCTGAGGGCCACTGTGCAAGGTGCTTAACATTTGCAACTTTATCTAAGCTCAGTTCTAAGGCAGTCCACCAGCAAACCCAGTGCCCAGCTCCAGTTCAGTAGCCAGGGAATGAATTCATTAAACAGACATTCCTCCCCAGGACCTACTGTGATATAAAGACCAATAGGACACAGACATGTCCTCAGAGTGGGGACAAGTGAGTCAGTGCTGTGTTCGGTTATTGTGCTCAGAGTAGGTAGGTACAGGGGGACTTTGTTTCCTCAATAGGGAAGGGAGTTGGCTTGAGGTAGGCTCCTATTCATTTTTCTGACCCTCTGACACGGGCATATGATGACTGTACTTTGCTACAACCAGAGACTCATGCTCCTGTCCTTAAATGATCATCCCTGTGTCTCTTCCAGAAACTTCAATAGTACCTACTCTGTGCTAGGCACTCACTCAGATAAGCCACGGTTCCTGGCTTAAAGAGATGCCCTGGCAGGGAAGCTGTCTATAGGCAGAAGGAAGTGATACAAGGAGTGGGTTCTGGATTACAGAAGGAGAGGAATTAATTTATAGGGAGGATTGGGGCAGGCTTCCTGGAGGAGGTGGCACCTGCTTTGGGGCTTAAGAGTTCAGAAGGTGGACTGCATGAGGGAAGGACATTCTGGGCATAGAATTAAAAGTCAGAGTGTGGGAATTGCATGGACGGGAGGTAGCGAGAAGAGGCGGAGGTGAGAAAGGGCTGGAGAGTGGAAGGCCTCTCTGCTAAGGAGTTCGGATTTGTTTCTGCAGATGGCCAGGGCTGGGACAGATTCCTAGGAATGGAGTGGCAGGACAGTTCCCATAATTTAGAAAAATGACTCAGGTCATTTGGTGGCAAGGTGAAGAATGGGTTGTAAAGGTGATATTTTAGAGGCAAGTTTCCAGATTTAGGTAGCTGTTATGGGCTGAATTGTGTTCCCCATAAAAGATATGTTGAAGTCCTAACCCCCAGTACCTGTGAATGTACTTATTTGGAAATATGACCTTTGCATATGTAATCAAGTTAAGATGAGGCCATTAGGGTGGACCCTAATCCAGTGCAACTGGTGTCCTTATAAACAAGGGGGATATTTGGGCATAGATACACATGGGGGTGATGCAGTGTGAATTTACAGGTGCCAAGATTGCAGTTATGTAGCTGCAAGCCAAGGACTGCCAGCAACTCCTGAAGCCAGGAGAGAGGCATGGCACAGATTTCCCCGGAAGCCTTTGAAGGAATAAAGCCCTGCTGACACCCCGATTTCGGACTTCTGGCCTCCAGAACTGTGAGAATACATTTCTGCTTTTTCAAGCCACTTGGTTTGTGGTAATTTGTTACAGCAGCCTTAGGGGACTAACACAGCAGCCTTCAATGTTTCCTGAAAACCAGCTAGCCTGGGACTTGCTCTTAGAGTCTTCACAGAGCTGTGGTATCCAACCATAGGGAGAATTGAAAACTCAGACTTTCTTGGTCAAAGGAAGCCGTGAGAACCTCCAACAGCCCAGGCAAGTCCTCAGGAGCCATGCTGATGTTGGTGGCACAGCCATGGTCACCTGCTGCCTCGACAGTCATGATGAAGCCACTCTTAGGAGAAAGACTGGGAGAGAAGGAGCAGCCAGTCAAGAGACAGCTGTGCCACCAAAACCCCGGCTTCCACCTGGCACTCTAAGAACAATTGTAATGGAAATGAAGTTACAACATACTTCGGCTGCTTTTGAGAACTTTATAGCATGACAACTAAATTTGAGTCGGATTATATGTGCAGGGATGCTCATTGCAGCACTGTTTATAATAGCAAAATATAAAACTTAAAAAAAACTGCAAACAACCTAAATGCCTCGTGTGGAGAGGTTGCTGGTGAGGTGAAAAGGAAGCTTCTCGTCCTACCTTAGGGTTAAACTGCTGCCTCCTCCTGTTACTGACTGCAGAGGTAGGTTAAAAATGAAAGTGAGGGCCGGCCTGTGGCTCACTCGGGAGAGTGTGGTGCTGATAACACCAAGGCCATGGGTTCGGATCCCATATAGGGATGGCCAGTTAGCTTATTGGGTGAGTGTGATGCCGACAACACCAAGTCAAGGGTTAAGATCCCCTTACTGGTCATCTTTTGAAAAAGAAAAAAAAAAAGAAAAAAGAACCTCACTCCATAATTAAAGAAAGCAAATCAGAGTAACGAAGAGGTGCCATTGTTTGCCCATCAAATTGGAAAGAATTAAACATTGTTAAGGATGGGGAGGGCAGTGGTGTTTGGCAAGCGATCTTATAATGGTGGTGGGAGCAGAAATGTTTGCAGCCACTTAGGGTAATTTGGAAATGTCTGTCAAAATGTTTAATGCACAGGCATGTTGACAGGAGTTACTCTGCTAGGAATTTACCCTATGGTTATGCTTGCGAAAACTTTGCTAATCTATATGTGCAAGGATGCTGATTGCAGCACTGTTTATAATAGCAAAAAAATTAAAAAACTGCAAACAACCTAAATATCTTTCAGTAGAAGACTAGAGAGTTTAATTATGCATATCTATAGAATGCATTACTAAAATGAATTGGAATATTCTGCGATAATTTCACTACTGGTTGGAGTACACATCAGTACAAACACTTTGGAAAACTGTTGTCATCTGCTAAGGCTGAAAAAATGCATACCATATAACCCAGCAGGTCCATTCCTGTGTGTGTACCCCACAGATATGCATGCATGCAATCACCAAAAGACATTGTAAGGATGTTCCTAGCTGCTCTATTTATATTAGCCCAAACTGGAAACAATCCAAATATCCAAAAATCATAGATTGGATTAATACAGTGTAGAATAGACATACTACTGGAATATTATACACTAATAAAAATGAACAAAGTACTGCTTTGTGCAACAACATAGGTAAATCTCACAAACATAATGTTGAGTAAAAGAAGCCAGACGTGAAACAATGTAATAATACATACCACACTATATGATTCCAGGTATCTAAGGGCCAAGAGCAAGCAAAACTAAAGGATAGTGATAGAAGTTGGGGTGGGGTGACCACTGTTGGGGGTGAGTAATGATGGGATGGGGCACAAGGGAGCCTTCTGGGGTGCTGAGTGCTATTCTGTCTCTTAGTAAAGGTGGTGATTATTTGAATGTGTTTACTTTGAATATTTTTTTTTCTTTCTTTTTTTTTTTTTATTTTATTTTGTCGATATACATTGTGGCTGATTATTGCTCCCCATCACCAAAACCTCCCACCCTCCTCCCTCCCCCCCTCCCCCCCAACAATGTCCTTTCTATTTGCTTGTCGTATCAACTTCAAATAATTGTAGTTGTTATATCTTCTCCCCCCCCCCCCGGTTTGTGTGTGTGTGTGTTTGTGAATTTATATATTAATTTTTAGCTCCCACCAATAAGTGAGAACATGTGGTATTTCTCTTTCTGTGCCTGACTTGTTTCACTTAATATAATTCTCTCAAGGTCCATCCATGTTGTTGCAAATGGCAGTATTTCATTCGTTTTTATAGCTGAGTAGTATTCCATTGTGTAGATGTACCACATTTTCCGTATCCACTCATCTGATGATGGGCATTTGGGCTGGTTCCAACTCTTGGCTATTGTAAAGAGTGCTGCGATAAACATTGGGAAACAGGTATACCTTCGACTTGATGATTTCCATTCCTCTGGGTATATTCCCAACAGTGGGATAGCTGGGTCGTATGGTAGATCTCTCTGCAATTGTTTGAGGAACCTCCATACCATTTTCCATAGAGGCTGCACCATTTTGCAGTCCCACCAACAATGTATGAGAGTTCCTTTTTCTCCACAGCCTCGCCAGCATTTATCGTTCATAGTCTTTTGGATTTTAGCCATCCTAACTGGGGTTAGATGGTATCTCAATGTGGTTTTGATTTGCATTTCCCGGATGCTGAGTGATGTTGAGCACTTTTTCATATGTCTGTTAGCCATTTGTATATCTTCCTTAGAGAAATGCCTACTTAGCTCTTTTGCCCATTTTTTAATTGGGTTGCTTGTTTTCTTCTTGTACAGTTGTTTGAGTTCCTTATATATTCTGGATATTAATCCTTTGTCAGATATATATTTTGCAAATATTTTCTCCCACTCTGTTGGTTGTCTTTTAACTCTTTTAATTGTTTCTTTTGCTGTGCAGAAGCTTTTCAGTTTGATATAATCCCATTTGTTTATTTTTCCTTTGGTTGCCCGTGCTTTTGGGGTCGTATTCATGAAGTCTGTGCCCAGTCCTATTTCCTGAAGTGTTTCTCCTATGTTTTCTTTAAGAAGTTTTATTGTTTCAGGGTATATATTTAAATCCTTAATCCATTTTGAGTTGATTTTAGTATACGGCGAGAGGTATGGATCTAGTTTCATTCTCCTGCATATGGATATCCAGTTATCCCAGCACCATTTGCTGAAGAGGCAGTCCCTTCGCCACTGAATAGGCTTGGTGCCTTTGTCAAAGATCAGCTGACAGTAAGTGTGTAGGTTGATTTCTGGATTCTCTATTCTATTCCATTGGTCAGTGTGTCTGTTTTTATGCCAGTACCATACTGTTTTGGTTATTATAGCTTTGTAGTATAGCTTAAAGTCAGGTAGTGTTATGCCTCCAGCTTTATTTTTTTTGCTCAGCATTGCTTTGGCTATGCGTGGTCTTTTATTGTTCCATATAAATGTCTGGATAGTTTTTTCCATTTCTGAGAAAAATGTCTTTGGAATTTTGATGGGGATTGCATTGAATTTGTAGATCACTTTGGGTAGTATGGACATTTTCACTATGTTGATTCTTCCAATCCAAGAGCATGGGATATCTTTCCATCTTCTTGTATCCTCTCTAATTTCTCTCAGCAGTGGTTTGTAGTTCTCATTATAGAGATTTTTCACCTCCTTGGTTAACTCAATTCCTAAGTATTTTATTTTTTTGGTGGCTATTGTAAATGGGCAGGCTTTCTTGATTTCTCCTTCTGCATGTTCACTATTGGAGAAAAGAAATGCTACTGATTTTTGTGTGTTGATTTTGTATCCTGCTACTGTGCTGAAATCATTTATCAATTCCAGCAGTTTTTTTGTAGAGGTTTTAGGCTGTTCGATATATAGGATCATGTCATCTGCAAACAGGGACAGTTTGACTTCATCTTTTCCAATCTGAATGCCCTTTATTTCCTTCTCTTCTCTGATTGCTCTGGCTAGTACTTCCAACACTATGTTGAATAGGAGTGGTGAGAGTGGGCATCCTTGTCTAGTTCCTGTTCTTAAAGGAAAAGCTTTCAGCTTTTCCCCATTCAGGATGATATTGGCAGTGGGTTTGTCATATATGGCTTTAATTATGTTGAGATACTTTCCATCTATACCTAACTTATAGAGGGTCTTTGTCATGAATGAGTGCTAAACTTTATCAAATGCTTTTTCAGCATCTATAGAGATGATCATATGGTCCTTGAGTCTGAGTTTATTAATATGGTGTATCACATTTATTGATTTGCGTATGTTGAACCAACCTTGCATCCCTGGGATGAATCCCACTTGATCGTGATGAATAATTTTACGTATGTGTTGCTGTATTCTGTTTGCTAGTAATTTAGTGAGGATTTTTGTATCTATATTCATCAAGGATATCGGCCTGTAGTTTTCTTTTTTGGTTATATCTTTACCTGGTTTTGGTATCAGGATGATGTTTGCTTCATAGAATGAGTTTGGGAGATTTGCGTCCGTTTCAATCTTTTGGAATAGTTTGTAAAGAATCGGTGTCAATTCCTCTTTGAATGTTTGGTAAAATTCTGCTGTGAATCCATCTGGTCCTGGGCTTTTCTTTGTTGGGAGCCTTCTGATAACAGCTTCAATCTCCTTTATTGTTATTGGTCTGTTCAAATTTTCTACGTCTTCACGGTTCAGTTTTGGGAGCTTGTGTGTGTCCAGAAATTTGTCCATTTCCTCCAGATTTTCAAATTTGTTGGCGTATAGTTGTTTATAGTAGTCTCGAATGATTCCTTGTATTTCAGATGAATCAGTTGTAATATTGCCCTTTTCATTTCTAATTTTTGTTATTTGAGTCTTCTCTCTTCTTTTTTTTGTTAGCCATGCTAATGGTTTGTCAATTTTATTTATCTTTTCAAAAAACCAACTTTTTGATTCCTTGATCTTTTGAATTGTTTTTTGGTTTTCAATTTCATTCAGTTCTGCTCTGATCTTAATGATTTCTTTCCGTCTGCTAACTTTGGGTTTGGATTGTTCTTGTTTTTCTAGTTCTTTAAGGTGAAGTGTTAGGTTGTTCACTTGCCATCTTTCTATTCTTCTGAAGTGAGCGTTTAATGCAATAAATTTTCCCCTCAATACTGCTTTTGCAGTATCCCACAGGTTTTGGTATGATGTATCATTGTTTTCATTAGTTTCAATAAATTTTTTGATTTCCTGCTTGATTTCTTCTTGGACCCATATGTCATTAAGTAGAATGCTGTTTAATTTCCATGTGTTTGTATAGTTTCCAGAGTTTCGTTTGTTATTAATTTCTAGTTTTAATCCATTGTGGTCTGAGAAGATACATGGGATAATTCCAATTTTTTTGAATTTATTGAGACTTGATTTGTGACCTAATATGTGATCTATCCTGGAGAATGATCCATGTGCTGCTGAGAAGAATGAATATTCTGAGGTTGTTGGGTGGAATGTTCTGTAGATATCTGCCAATTCCAATTGGTCTAGAGTATTGTTTAGATCTTGTGTTTCTCTACTGATTCTTTGCCTAGATGATCTGTCTAATATTGACAGTGGGGTGTTCAGGTCCCCTGCTATTATGGTATTAGTGTCTATTTCCTTCTTTAGGTCTAATAGAGTTTGCTTTATAAATCTGGCTGCTCCAACATTGGGTGCATACATATTTATGATTGTTATGTCTTCTTGATGGATCAGTCCTTTTATCATTAAGTAGTGTCCCTCATTGTCTCTTTTTATGGTTTTTAGTTTAAAGTCTATTTTGTCAGATATAAGAATAGCTACTCCAGCTCGTTTTTCTTTTCTGTTTTCTTGGTAAATCTTTTTCCATCCTTTCACTCTTAGTCTATGTGAATCTTTATGGGTGAGGTGGGTCTCTTGTAGGCAGCATATAGTTGGGTCCTGCTTTTTGATCCAGTCGGCCAGTCTGTGTCTTTTAATTGGGGAATTTAAGCCTTTTACATTAAGAGTTGTTATTGAAAGGTGTTGATTTATTCCTAGCATTTTATTGGTTGTTTGGTTGTCTTAGGTGTCTTTTGTTCCTTGCTTTCTGATTTACTGTTTGTTTTCTGTGTTTGTTGGTTCCTTAGGTTGTAGATAGTGTTTTTGTTAGCTTGTTTTCTCTTCATGAATGCCATTTTTATTATACTAGCGGGTTTAGATTTTTCTTGGCTTTTTATGGCAGTGGTAGTTATTTTTCAGGAACCAAACCCAGTACTCCCTTGAGGATTTCTTGTAAGGGTGGTCTTGTGGTAGTGAACTCCTGCAGTTTTTGTTTGTCTGAGAAATATACTATTTGCCCCTCATTTCAGAAGGATAGCCTTGCAGGGTAGAGTATTCTTGGCTGGCAATCTTTGTCTTTTAGTATTTTGAAAATATCATCCCATTCCTTTCTAGCTTTTAGGGTTTGTGATGAAAAGTCTGATGTTAACCTGATTGGGGCTCCCTTATAGGTGATTTGACGCTTCTCTCTTGCAGCTTTTAAGATTCTCTCTTTGTCTCTGAGTTTTGCCAATTTGACTATGACATGTCTTGGAGAAGGTCTTTTTGGGTTGAATACATTTGGAGATCGTTGAGCTTCCTGGATCTGAAGATCTGTGATTTTTCCTATACCTGGGAATTTTTCTGCCACTATTTTGTTGAATATGTTTTCAATGGAATCTCCATTTTCCTCCCCTTCTGGAATACCCATGACTCGGATATTTGAGCGCTTAAGGTTGTCTGATATCTCTCTCAGATTTTCTTCAATGTCCTTGATTCTTTTTTCTTTCTTTTTGTCTGCTTCTGTTATTTCAAACAGCCCATCTTCAAGTTCAGAGGTTCTCTCTTCAACTTCGACAAGCCTGCTGGTTAAACTCTCTGTTGTGTTTTTTATTTCGTTGAATAACTTCTTCAGTTCAGCAAGTTCTGCTACATCTTTTTTCAGGACATTGATTTCCTTGTACATTTCCTCTTTCAGATCCTGTATACTTTTCCTCATTTCATCATGATATGTAGCTGAGTTTTCTTGTATCTCATTCAGTTTCCTTAGAATTATCACTCGAAATTCCTTGTCAGTCATTTCAAGGGCTTCTTGTTCTATAGGATCTAGAGTTTGAGATTTATTAACTTTTGGTGGTGTACTTTCTTGATTTTTTGTATTTCTGGTATCTTTTTTTTGGTGTTTATTCATTGTGGCCGGGGGTTTCACAGTTCACTGGTTTGAGACTAATGACTAACTAGGATGTTGCTGTGGTTGCCAATTTCGTATGGCTCCCTCCGTGACTGCTCAGTTGGCCTCTAGTGCCTTGTGTGTGTGGTTGTCTCGGGTCTTGGGCTTCTCCGGGAAGCCACCTTTCTGGTCAGCTTGGACTCTGCTGGGCTGGTGGATCACGTACCACAGGGTGTGTGATCTCTGTTGAGCTTTCACTTCCTGTGCAGGACTTCTCCCTGTTCCGTGTGCTCTGGCCCAGGCTGTTAGATCATGCAGTGGCGACCCCACCAGGTGTGTGGTTTCTGTCGAGTCTCCCCCTCCCTGGCCGCACGTCTCCCCACTCTGTGCTCACTGTGCTGGGCTGGGGCGTGTCTTCTGCACCCCTCGTCTATCAGCTGGGCCTTCAAGACCCTGCTCGGCACCACCTCGCCCAGGAAGTCTACCAGGTTTCTGCTGGGCACAGACGACTGGTCTCTCTGGGTGCCTTTGTAGCACTATGTAGATCTTTCTTGGGTCTTGTTCACCTTTGTATCCCCCCAGTATAAACCGAGTCTAGCGCCCACCTGCAGCCTGGTCTTCGGCAGGTTCAAGCGGACCTGGGAACTCTCCTACCACACTATTCCCAACCAGACATTCGTCAGGCTTTTTTCCAAACTGGTGGCCGCAGAGATGGTATCTGCCTCCCAGTAACAGGGAGTTTACCTGGGGCCGGAGTCCAGGGTATGGTGGAGTGACAGTCGGCCCGCCCGTACTTCCTTGCCATCCCGACACTGGCCCGGGACACCCCCTCTACCAGCCCCGCCAGAGAACCGCGGAGGGAGTGGGAGCGGAGGCCCCCGCGCCAGGCCAAGCAAGTGGGAGGGCTCAGTGATGGCCGAGCAGGGCGGAGCTGCCCGCACCTGGGAAAATGGAGGCAGCACCGGCGGTGAGTGGCCTGGTGGTGCAGGCGGGAGCTGCGTGGGCATCCACCCCCCGAACAGAGCTGTGCCAGGGATCACTCACAGTGCTGTGCCAGGTCGGGTGCTCGCTCTCTGTCTCTGGTTTGCCGCCTTTCCCAGTTCTCGGCCACTGCTGCCTCGGGCTGTTCAGTCGCGGCGCGGCCCGGGCGCTCCCAGGAATCTTCTTTAATGCCGGCCTGAAACCTCGAATCCTGAAGAGGGCAGCTGGCCGCCTTCAGCGCGGCCCCGGCCTCCGGGATCCTGGCTGCATCCACAGCAGCCCTGGCGCCGTGTTCCCTGTTTCGAGACTCGCTTTTGCAGCTAAGAAACAGTTCTTTTCTTGCTCCACACTTCAAAGCTGTTGTCTGTAAATGAGGCAGCCTCTCCTGCCGGGGGCAAAGTGGCGGTCACCCCCCACGACTGGCCAGCAGCTGTGGTCCTCCCTTAAGAGATGGCAAGAGGAAGGTCCACAAGATTCCCGGCTGCCTGAGGCCCAGTGGCCACCTTTTCCACCTCAGCTACTCCGCGCCAGCCGCCGCAGCCACCGCCATCTTGAAAAAAAAAAAAAAAAAAACTACTTTGAATATTTGTCAAGTTCTACACTGATGATTTTCGACCTTTATATACATATTTAGTACTCCCATAAAAGAATTTTACTTACAACTCAACAATAAGAAAACAGGTAACCCAATTAAAAAATGGGCAAAGGAGCTGAATAGACACTTCTCAAGTGAAGATATGTGCATGGCCAACAGACATGAAAAACTGCTCAACATCGCTAATCATCAGGGAACTGCAAATCAAAACCACACTGAGATATCATCTCACCCCAGTTAGACTGGCTGTTATCAAAAAGACAGAATAACAAATGCTGGTGAGGATGTGGAGAAGGGGAGGCTTCCTACACTTGTGGTGGGACTGTAAGTTAGTGCAGACATCATGGAAAACAGTATGGAGTTTCCTTAAACAACTAGAGAGAACTGCCATGTGATCCAGCAATTCCACTGCTGGGTGTATATGCGAAGGAGTGGAAATCATCATGACAAAGGGATACCTGCACTCCCATATTTATCACAGCTGTATTACTGTAGCCAGGAGTTGGAATCAACATAAATATCCACTGACAGATGACTGGATAAGGAAAATGTGGTATATATACTGAACGGAATACTATATCACCATAAAAAAGAATGAAGTTCTGCTATTTGCAGCAATATGGATGAACTTAGAGAAAAGCATGTTAAGTGAAATAAGCCAGGCCCAGAAAGAGAAATACTGCATGTTCTACTCATTAGTGGGAGCTAAAAGAAAGAGATAGAATGAAAGAAACAATCACAAGAATACATTGAACTTAAAAAGAAAAAAAGAACAGAACTGTGGTTATTAAAGGGGGGAAAAGGGGAGGAGGGGGATTAGCGAGAAATTAGCTAAGGGTCACAAAGATTGATTGTAATTGTACTGACTTGATTACCACATATTGTACACATGTATTAACATTCAATTCTGTACCCCACAAATATATATAATTTATGTTTTTTTTAAAGTTTACTTTAAATATCTACAATTGAACAAAAAACAGCAAACAATCCAATTTGAAAATGGGCAAATAACTCAGATGTTTCTCCAAAGAAGATAATCAAATGGTAGTAAGTACATGAAAATATGCTCATCATTAGCCATTAGAGAAATGCAAATCAAAACCATAATGAGATACCACTTCACACCCACTAGAATGGCTATTAAAACCAGCAAGCCATGGTGACAGTGTAGAAACTGAAACCCCTGCTCGTTGCTGCTGGGAATGTAAACTGGTACGGTCACTGTGGAAAACAGCGTGGCAGTTCCTCAAAAATTTAAACATGGGATTACCATATGACCCAGCAATTCCACTCATAGGCATATACCCAATATAATTAAAAGCAGGGACTCAGCAGGTACTTGTACACCTTGTACACCTAGAGCATTGTTGACGATAGCCAAAAGATGGAAACAACAGATGAATGAATAAACAAAACGTGATGTTTCCATACAATTATTATCCAGTCTTAAAAAGTTATGAAGTTCTGATAAGTGCTATACCATGGATGAACCTTGTGCTAAGTGAAATAAGCCAGACACAGATGGACACATACTGTGTGATTCCATTTATATGAGGTACCCGAAATAGGCAAATTTGTAGAGACAAAGTAGAAAGAGGTTACCAGGAGCTAAAGGGAGTGGAAAATGGAGATTTATTGCTTAATGGGTACAGAGCTTCTGCTTGGGATGATGAGAAAGTTCTGAAAATGGATACAGGTGATGGTTAGACAACACTGTGGATGTACTTAATGCCACTGAATCATACACTTAAAGTGGTTAAAATGGTAAATTTTCTTATGTATATTTCACCACAATAAAAAAAATTCATAAAATAGAGATGTATGTGATATGAAATGATCTTCAACACACATTAAGGGAAAAATCAAGAATGGTATATATGTATATATGTAACATAACCCTAACTGAATATTTTAAAAGCATATGCAAATATGGGCAGTTATACTCATTAATATTTTACTACTGGAAGAATGTGCAAGAAACCTTGGCAGTGGTTATCTTTGCAAAGGACTGACAGTGAGGGCACATCGAATGGTCCTTTTTTATTTTAAACCTTCTCTACATAGTTGGGGTTTTCTTTTCCCTCCCTGTGCATGCATTGCCTCTCTTAAAATAATATCATGTGGGAGGAGGGCAGCTGGTGGAAGCTCCCTTGCACACACTTTCTGGCATTTGTAGCCCAGGCCTATGCACAGCAGTTCTGAACCCAGGGCAGGAAACCAGGCCTGCAGAAAGGGGCCATAGTAATGTGTGACGGGGGACAGGCTGAAGGATGCAGTTACGTCCTGGAATGAGCAAAACACGCTGGCCCAGGGTCCCGGTTTATGGAAGACACAGTCCATTTCATTTTCATAGGCCAAATTATAATCATCTTCATTTTATATAGTGATTTTAATAGATAAGAGCATCCTACACTGAATTACTTGCCAGAGACAGAGATACTTGTGTCTTTGAACAATTATCTGTTGTACGAGTAGATTTAATGCCTGCAAATCACTGATGTTAGCAAAATAATTTCCTGAAGGAAACATTCCAGTTCCTCAATGTGTTTGGACTTTGCAGAAACTCAGTGGAGCTGTTTGCATTAGAGCATTGTGAGGTGCAGTCCAGGTGTCATTCTTTCTAACCAGTGACAATTATGACAATAGAGATGGCTCCTGATGTCCCCAACTGCCTTCTTAGTAGAAAACAAGAAATTCCTTGGGCCTGAGCTGTTTAGTTCAGGTTGTTGTTTGTTAAAGTAAATCACAACCCAACAGGAGATAAACCCCACAGTTTCCTGGAAATTCAAGGAAAATGGTTGTAACTTGCGTAGAGCGGTTGTTGGTGGCTGTCCCCAGGAGCTTTTTGAGTATTTCCCATTGTCAAGTGGCCCTGAGAGACATGAGACAGACACTACTTCAAAACCACAGGGCAGGGAGTTGTTTAAATACTTGATTACTAAGAAGTTTTTAATTGATTCAAATGTTTAACTTCCCTTTGGAGAAGCATTGATAACTTTAAAAATTAAAGTATTAGGTGAGGAGAAAAATCTCTTAAACAGTAGATTTCAAAGCTGAGTTTGATAAGGGGACAAAAACGTTTTATTGCTTGTCACTGAGGACTGAATGTGCCATCTCCTCGCCCCCCTCCCCCATATGTTGTGGCCCTAATCCTCAATGGGATAGTATTTGGAGGTGGGGCCTTTGGCAGGTGATTAGGTTTATATGAAGCCATAAGGGTGAAGTCCCCATCATGGGATTAATGCCCTTATAAGAAGAGGAAAAGAGAGAAGAGCTCTTTCTCTCCACCACGTGAGAACACAGTGAGAAGGTGCCCATCTACATACCAGAAAGAGGGCTCTCGGCAGACGCTGAATCTACTGGCTCCTTGATCTTGGGTTTCCCAGCTTCCAGAACTGTAAGAAATAAATGTTTGTTGTTTAAGCCACCCAGTCTATGGAGTTTTGTTATAGCAGCCCAAACCGACCAAGACACTTATACAAAAACTCTCATTGTACTCAATCAATAGATATTTCAAATATAAATTTGCCTGTTTTATTTTTTTAATTTATTTTTTAAATTTTTAAAAATTTATTTATTGAATCAAAATCGATTATACATATTTTTGGGGTTAAACATTGAAATATGTTGATTAAATGAATACTACTAGCATATATATTGTTACAAATCGTAATTATTCTTTATGCCCCTTGTCCAACCTCTCCCTCTCCCCCCTCTAATTGCCCTAGATTTCTTCTCTCCTTCTGAAAGAATCATTATTTTGTTGCCTAGATGATCTGTCCAATTCTGAGAGATGTGATCTGGTCCCCAATATTATCGTAGAGCAGATGCTTCTTCTGTCACTCTGAAATGGGTTTTGTGGAAAGAGACTCCTCTTCTTTTCTTTGTCTCTGCTGGTGACTCTTCTTGTGTGAATGCACTCCAGTGGTTAGCGGACCATCTGCGTGGTGGCTGTGGTGTCTAGCTGCTTTCGTGGCAGCCATGGTTATTGTGGTGGCTGTGGTGGGCCACCCACGTGAAGGTGCTGTTTTTGGCATGCTCCTTGGTACTGGCGGTATACCTGATTGTGGGGTGTGTTTGGTTCCCTTTTCCACGCCTCTGGTCCCTGGGCAGACCCCAAGGTGCTGGCGCCATGTGCCTGGTTGTGGAAGAGGGGTCCAGTCCCCTTCTCCATGTCCTGGGTCCCTGGGCAGGCTCCAAGGTGCTGGCATGGTGTGCCTGGTTGTGGGAGGGGGTGTCCAGTCCCCTTCTCCATGCTTCAGGTCCCCAGGTTGGCCCTGAGGCACTGGCACAGTGTGCCTGGATGTGGGAGTGGGGTCTGGTGTCCGGCTCCAAGCCTCCAGTTCCCAGGCAGGCCCCAAGGTGCTGGTGGTGTGCCTGGGCTGGAACTAATTTTTTGTCCTTTGCTTCTAACATGGGAGACCTTCCTGTGAGAACCAGTACTTGAGCTGTGTGGTTGAGCTAAATTGCTGCTTTGCTGCTCTTTCCCTAGGGAAGGCTTTTTGTGCAGCTCAGGGTTTAATGGTTGCTCTTATAGGTACTTCTGGCTCTCTAGAGACCTGGTGGATCTGTGTTTTGTAGAAACTCTGATCTGGGCCTGAGTTTTTTCCTCAAACTGCACCCCATGCAATTCTGCATTCCTGACCGGTCTCCTCTGAGTGGTCCTGTGCTGATTGGGGGACAGATCAGCTCTCCTTGCTGTGTCCCAGTGTTCCCCTGGTGGTCTCATCTCCTCTACTGCCTGTGCTGCAAACACTTCCCATGGGACGGGCCCTGCGCCGGTCCCTTGCAATGACTCACCGGCCTCTGAGTGGCTCCCTTTTTTCAGCTGTTCTGGCTCCTCGCTCCTGCTTGGGTCCACGGGAACCCTATTAGTGGTCTTGCTGTCCTGGGGGCTGCCAAGGCCCTCTTCTTTCCTGCTGCCTCCAAGTTACTCCATCTGAAAGGCACAGCTGTGGCTCTGCCAGCTCCTGCTCCATGTGCTCAGCAGCTCAAGCCTTAAAGCAGCCGTGGCCCGAAATGCTCAGAGCAACTTTTTCTTTCTCTCATCGTGGCTTCTCCCACCTTCATGAACTCTGTAGGTCTCTCCTCCTCTTCCCCTGAGCTCCAGCGGCCCCAGCTTGGCTGATGTTACATTTTTATAGTTGTAAATTTGGTTGATTTGCGGGAGAGAGTGATGCTGCAGACCGTCTGTTCCGCCATCTTGATTGGATCCTACCTGCCTAGGTTTTATAACAGTAAATCTATGGGATATGATGCTATAGTTTCCCTAGACAGTCCACCATAAACCTAATTCTTACTATACTCTCCAGCCTTAGTTCCATGAGAGGCTTTCCTTTAGGAACAGAGCTGGCATCCACTGAAAATCCACAGAGTGGCTAATGCTTAGATGTGGGGGCTCTTTCTATTGAGAGATGTGCTCATTTGTTTTGCTTGAGGCATACATTTTAAGTAATTACCACTTCTCCAATTCCACTCGACAAGGAGGGTGTCTAATGATCATTAATTCCTTTGCTGTATGCACTGTGGCACCTGCCCTGTGATGAGCATGTTTGGAATTAATCTGAACGTGACATGGCATCCTTGCATTTAGCACTGGTTAATTTCCCCTCTCAAAACTAGAAGCCCCAGACTACATGCCCATGCAAATGTGTAACATGGAGATGTAGCATCTGCCTTTGAGAAGAGGCTGGAAGATGTCACTAACCATGTTTCTGTGATGCTCTGAGACTCAGGGGAAGTCCTATGTGCAGACTTAGAAGCTCATCCTTTCCTCCTTATGAATACAGACAGGATGAGACAGGAAGAAGGCACTTGATACCCGGGGCTGATGAGAGGGCAGACAGGCACTCCTGCAAACCTGGACACGCTTGACTTTCCTTACCAGGGCCGAGCTATCTGGAGTTAATCTTACTGGTGATGAGAAAGACACAATGGGCTTATTAGCAAGTATAAATTAAACTAATGTGATAATGACTGTCTGCTGGTTCTTTTAGGAAATTATATCAAGACAAGTATAGTGTATGCCTTTTAGTGGAACAGTCTGGAAAGAAATTTTGATTCATTTTCATGTGCAATTTCATCAACCAGGAGGTCCCCCACCCCTTATGCATCCGATAAGCTGTAACTCGCATCATTTCCTTGTTTTTATTAGCCTTATTTTATTTTAGACTGAGCAGTTTTGTCTGCTCTCTGATTCAACTTTATCCCAATGAAGAGAGATGGAAGGGCAGACACTTCCAAGGTTTAGGCACTGAGAGGAAGACAAGTCCTTCGGTCCTCATCAGGCAGTTTCCTGAAGTCACCCTTCTTGATCTTACCCCAGTGCCTTTGCACATGCTGGTCTCTGAACAGTTCTGTCCTCAGTGCATACCTGGGGGAACCTTGCTCTTCCCTTAGTTGTCTCTCCTGGGAAGGCTTCCCTGCCCTGTCCAGACATCTATTCATTCAGAAAATGTTTGCAATTACATAGAAGGTACTTGCTAGGGCCCTGAAGATACACGGTTAGTATAGAAAACCCAGCTCCTGCCCTCCTGGAACTTAGTGTTCAGTGAGGATATTAAAAAAAAAGTAAATAAACACAAATGATTTAAAATAGTGATAAGTAATATAAAGATAACCAGATGCTAAGGCAGCAGAGGAACTCATAAATCAGAGGGGGCCTCTTGGAAGGGGTGACTTGTAATCTGACCCTTGGAGGATGAGAAGAAGCCTTCCATCCTTAGGGCAAGGGGAAGAGCATTTCGGACTCTGGGAAAGCAGAAGGAAGGAGTTGGCAAACTTGAGGAACTGAAGGAAGCTAATGGAACTGGAGAGGACATGGACTAAGGGCTCCTGGTCTCTACCCTTAAAATGTTTTGTGCATATGTGTAATACAGGTCGTGTCATAGTTTCCTAGGTTGGGTGTTTGCATGTCTGTTTCCTGTCTCTGTGTTCCAGTCATCTGGCATCTCTGGCACTTGGTTCCTTCCTGGGTACGCAGTAGGTGCCCAGCACATGTCTGGCAATGGAGGAGTCAATGACTCAGTCATATTGTTTGTGCTGGATACTCGTTACACGCCTCCTTATGAATTGTTACTTGTAAAGGATGCAGTGGAGTTTGCAGGTCTTCCAAGCAGTGGTATCAAGGGGCTGTGGTGCCAGTTTCTGATTGTTAGGATCTTCTCTGAGATTTCACCAGGCACGGAACTGCCTAGACTGTTTCATCATTGGTGTGCTGATATTTCCCTCCGCAGTCCTTACTTTGGTTAACTCTAATTGCTTAGATAACTTTGCAGCAACTGTGGCTTAATGCCATAATGGATTCCAGAGACAGCAATGTAGCAGTGCAGGTATCTCAAGCTTTGGGGCTGGAAGAGACATGGGAGATCATCTAGTCCAGCCTTAACATTTTATGAAGACCAAAAGGGTAAAGTAGCTTATCCTAGGCCACAAATTAGGCAACAGCAGGACTGAGACTAGCACCTGGAGCCTTTGGCTCCCAGGCTCCCAGGCTTTGCTATTTTTACTTTATTCCTGGCCTTTTATTAAGCCTCAATTCTCAGTTCAAAGGGGTAGAGAGTTGGGGTAGAGCTTTTGCTCTGCAGTCAGGCTGCCAAGCTGCAGATCCAGCCCCACTGCCTACACTTGGCTGCAACATTGAACAAAGCCTCGGTTTCCCTATCTGCAAGGTGGGGTAATGGCTAAATCTACCTTTTAATGCAGTGATAATTAACAAAGTAATTCATGCAAAGACCCTAGCACTCAGTAAGACCTTCATAAACATCAGCTATTATTACTATCCTTCTTCAAAACACTATTCTGGAGACAGCACAAACAGGCTCGGCACATATTTCCAACAATCCTTTCCTCTACTTATGCATTTGTGTTTGTGTTTTCTTTGCTTTTCCTATTAGCAACTGAACTGGATTTCATTTATCCATCTCTCCCTAGGCAAATGTTTCTACTGTTGGTAAAATTATAAACCCTTAGCTATGTTTCCTTATTACGTTTTAGGAAATGACACCATAGTGCTTATGATGTGTTCTTGCTTAACACTGACAGTGTTGGAAGAAGGCTTATGATTAGGGAAATTAATTAGTCATGCACAAGCCACACAAATAGTGTGGAGGAGAAGGGGCCTATATGGGGAGAAAAATGGCTTAAATTGCAGACTTGACAATGAAATTGTAAATGAGACATGGGATTTACATGCTTAAAATCCATCCTTGTAAAGAGAAATTGAAGGCTTCAGTTGTCTAAATGAAACACTGAAAGACTATATGTCTTATACTTATCAAGTGCCTAAGAAGGCTTTAAATGGATGGATACGTTGGTAGGTATTAGGTGGATGGATGAACTGACAGGTGGAAGGGTAGACAGTTGGATGGTGGTTGGATAGATGGAGAGAGATGTAGGTGAATGGGTGAATTAAAACTAAAGGATCACTGATTTTTAATATTAACTCACCTGGAGCTCCACTTCTCTGGCTTTGTTACTGCCTGTGATGGTTAATTATATGTATGAACTTGATTGGGCTAAGGGCTGCTCAGATAGCTGGTAAAACATTATTTCTGGGTGTGTGTCTATGAGGATGTCTTTTGAAGACATTAGCACTTGAATTGTAGACTGAGTAAAGAAGATCCATCCTCATCAATGTGGGTGGGCATCATTCAATCCACTGAGAGCTGGAATAAAACAAAAAGGCAGAGGAAGGACAAATTCCCTCTCTCTGCTTGAGCTGGGACATCATTTTCTCATTCCCTTGGACATCATTTCTTCCCACCTGGTTTTTGCCCTTTGGATTCTGGGCTTCCTTGGTTCTCAGGCCTTCAAACCCAGGCTGAATTACATCACTGGCTTTCTGGGTTCTCCAGCTTGCAAATGTCAGAACATGGGACTTCTCAAACTCTGTAGTAGCATGAGCCAATGCCCGTGATAAATATTCTCTTATATATCTGTATATACCCTATTTGTTCTGTTTCTCTGGAGAACCCTGACTAACACACTGCCAAACATACCACTGGAAACTTCCTGAGTGACCTGAGAAGGAGGCTGTGAATACCAGCGAGTGCCCACCTCCCCCAGGAGAGCATCAGGCCTTACTTACCTGTCATGTGTCACCCCTGTGTACTCAGACACCACCAGGAGTGCAGGTCTCCAGGTGACTCTGACTCTCATCCTGGTGTGACTGCTGTTTGATCCAGTTCCCTGTCTTTCCTGCCTTCTAGTTTTTCTGTTGGGCCGTTTGGATCACTGGGACTACCATCAGCAAAATCTAATATAGCACAACCTCTTATCTGAATGTTCCTCTCACATTCTTACACCAGCAGAAATTAGGCTGTGCCCTCAGTATTCAGCTTCCCCTACAATCCTCTCAAGAGTGGGCTGTTTTTCATATTTTCCTACCATGTTTTTAAGAGCCCAGAAATGGATTAAGTGTCTTCTCTGCTCCCATTGCTGACTCTGCCTTCCCCCCTTCAACATCCCAGCTTCCTGCAAACCAATCCTCAAGCTCTATTACCTGCTGCCCATCATTGCTACAATAATCTTCTGATTCTGGTTCATCTCAACAGGTTTCCAGGTTTTAGCACATAATCATCACAGCTAACACATGAATAGTGTTTCCTATGTGCCATGCACTGTTCTAAGTGCTTGCTTATATTAACTTATCTTCACAACAATCCTATAAGGTAAGTATTTTTATTATCCTCATTTTGAAGACAGGGAAACTGAGGCATGGACAGTAGCCTGGTTCCTTATTTTCTTTATACCCAAACACTTTGGTCATAATTCTTAATGATTTCAGTATCTTCTAGAGCACCACTGTCCAATAGAATTGGTCTACACTGTTCTACAATGATGGGAATGTTCTATATCTGCACTGTCTAATAGTAGTACTAGCCATATTTAATTATTTTACATGTGAATAGCCACATGTGGCCTATGGCTATGACACTAGACAGCATGTCTCTGGAATTCCTCCAATGGCTGGCTTTTTAATTCCTCTGCCCCCTTGTGTCTTATGATCATTACTTCCCTATGGTGTAAGCCCCATGAATCCTTTGACTATGCTCTAGTTCTTGTTTCTATTGAAAGTTTACTAAATCTAAAGTCTCAAATTCAAGTATCTCAGCCTGTGACCAACATTGTCCATATTTCCAGGGCTTTGACTCCAGTGCCACCCTCTTCAACAATTTTTAACACAATCCACACCTTCTATCTATTTACTTTGCTACCTTTTTACTGCCTGTATTAGAGTTCTCCAGAGAAACAGAACCAGTAGGACATATATAGATATCTAAGGGAGGATTTATTATGGGAATTGGCTCATGCAATTATGGAGGCCAAGAAGTCTGACAATATGCCATCTGCAATCCAGAGAACCAGGGAAGTCCTACAACATGCTATCTGCAAGCTAGTTTGAGTCAGAAGGCCCGAGAACTAGGGTCGCCAATGTTATAACTCTCACTCCAAGGCCAAAGGCCTGAGAACCAGAGTTGAGGGGGGCATGCTGGTATAAGTTCAGAGTCCAAAGGATGAGAACCAGGAGCTCCAGTGTCTGGGAGTAGGAGACGATGGAAGTTCCAGCTCAAGGAGGGAGTATTTGCTCTTCTGTCTTTTTGCTCTATTTGGGCCCTGAGTGGATTGGATGATGCCCGCTCACACTGGTATGGGTGATCTTCTTTGCTCAGTCTACCCATTTAAATGCCAATCTTTTCCAGAAACACTCTCACAGACATGCCCAGAAATAATGTTTTATCAGTTGTCTGGGCAGCCCTTAGCCCAGCCAAGTTGACACACAAAATTAACCACCATACTGCCCAATGCCTCTTATGTTCATACTTCTCAACTTAGAGATGACATGACCCGTCACTACAATATGTCCTACAGAGGTGTGTGACTGTGTAGCTAGCTAATGCTACTTAGGCTTTGGGGTGACCACTTGAGGGGGCCTCTTCCAAGGCCCTGAGAGAGTCCCAAAATATTTTCACAAGGTCATACGCTATTATAAAATTTACCTATGTTGAGTTATTATACCACAGGCAGTTAAAATTACTCTTTCTCCTTAAACCTTCCCCTCTTACATGTCCCCTTTTGGTGGGTGGGGTTGGTGTGGCCACAGGAAGTTTTGCAATGTGGCTAAGGGGGAGTTGAATTGCAATGCATCCAGTTTGGGTTTAGGGAGATAACATCTATCTATGTGTAGTTATATATTGCTAGCTGTCCTTGTGTGGAAATGGCTTTCAATAATACTCCTGCTGCCTAAAGTGCTTACTCACCTGTCATCATGACGAGAGGGCTGAGGTCCTATTGTTATGAGCATGTCCTACAATGCCCAGCACAGGAAGCATATGGGTAGTGAAGGAGAACCAAGCTTTGAAACGTATGAATCCAGAACTGAGGCTGTGAGTATTTCCCATAGATGCCTTGCCTGAAAGAACATCCTTGATAATGCAACATTTACAATTATGAATATAGTACAATTATGAACATTTACAATTATGAAATGTATTTTTATGGGCATCATGTGCAAAATAATTTGTCAAAATTTCTGTATTTGTAGCATAAAACCTGTAGCAGAATTAAAAATAGTAAGTATATCTGTATGAAGTCATATGTTTCATTTGGCCCAACCATCAAAACAAACAAATATCAATCAAGGCCTCTGTGGCGCTAGTGTGTAACTGAGCAGGTAGACCTTGCCACCACTGGACCCCATCCCCAGCCTGGCTGAGTGCTCACTGACCAGAGAGACGCCTCCCCAGAGAGGCCCAAGACCTGAGGCGACCATGCACCAGAGGTGCAAGCGGGCGACCAAGCAAACACTGAGGCAGCTATGCCAAATTGGCAGCTCCAGCAGAATCCTAGCCAGACAATAGTGTCAAAATAGTGGACCATGAAATCCCTTGCCACAATGACTGAACATCAATGGAAAGATACCAGAAATATGAAAAATCAAGAAAGTACACCACCAAAGGGTAATAACTCTCAAACTCTAGATCCTATAGAACAAGAAGCCCTAGAAATGTCTGACAAGGAATTTCGAGTGATAATTCTAAGAAAACTAAATGAGATACAAGAAAACTCAGCTAGACAACATGATGAAACGAGGAAAAGTATACAGGACCTGAAAGAAAAAATGTACAAGGAAATCAATGCCTTAAAAAATAATGTAGCAGAGCTTGCCAAGCTGAAGAATTCATTCAACGAAATAAACACAACAGCATTTAACCAGCAGGCTTGCAGAAGTAGAAGAGAGAACTTCTGACCTTGAAGATGGGCTGTTTAAAATAACACAGGCAGACAAGAAAAAAAAAAAAAAAAAAGAAAAAATTAAAAACATTGAAGAAAATCTAAGAGATATCAGATAACCTTAAGCACTCAAATATCCAAGTCATGGGTATTCCAGAAGGGGAGGAAAAAGGAGATTGCATTGAAAAACATATTCAACAAAATAGTGGCAGGAAACTTCCCAGGTATAGGAAAAGACACAGATCAGATGCAGGAAACTCAAAGATCTCCAAATGTATTCAACCCAAAAAGGTCTTCTCCAAGACATGTTATAGACAAATTGGCAAAACTCAAAGACAAAGAGAGAATCTTAAAAGCTGCAGGAGAGAAGTGTCAAATCACCTATAGGAGAGCCCAAATCAGACTAACATCAGACTTTTCGTTACAAACCCTAAAAGCCAGAAAAAAATGGGATGATATATTCAAAATACTAAAAGACAGAGATTGCCAGCCCACAAGGCTGTCCTTCTGAAATGAAGGGCAAATAGTATATTCCTCAGACAAACAAAATTGTGGGAGTTCAGTACCACACAACCACCCTTACAAGAAGTTCTTAAGAAAGTACTGGTGTTGGTACTTGAAAAATAACTACTACTGCCATAAAAACTCAAGAAAAATCAAAACCCTCTAGTAAAATAAAAATGCCAACAATGAAGACAAAAAAAAAAGTTTATCTACAACCCAAGAAACCAACAAATACAGAAGACAAACAGTAAATCAGAAAGAAAGGAACAAAAGACACTTAAGACATCCAAACAAAAAATCAATAAAATGCTAGGAGTAAACCAACACTTCTCAATAACATCTCTTAATGTAAAAGGATTAAATTCTCCAATCAAAAGACACAGACTGGCTGACTGGATCAAAAAGGAGGACCCAACTATATGCTGCCTTAAAGAGACCCATCTCACCTATAAAGACTCACAGAGAGTAAGAGTGAAAGGATGGAAAAAGATTTACCATGCAAAAAGAAATGAAAAACAAGCTGGAGTAGCTATTCTTATATCTGACAAAATAGACTTTAAACTAAAAACCATAAAAAGAGATAATGAGGGCCACTACATAATGATAAAAGGATTCATCCACCAAGAAGACATGACAATCATAAATATATATGCACCCAATGTTGGAGCAGCCAGATTTATAAAGCAAACTCTATTAGACCTAAAGAAGGAAATAGGCACTAATACCATAATAGCAGGGGACCTGAATAATCCACTGTCAATATTGGACAGATCATCTAGGCAAAGAACCAGCAGAGAAACACAAGATCTAAATAACACTCTAGACCAATTGGACATGGCAGATATCTATGGAACATTCCATCCAACAACCTCAGAATATTCATTCTTCTCATCAGCACATGGCTCATTCTCCAGGATAGGTCACATGTTAGGTCACAAATCAAGTCTCAACAAATTCAAAAAAATTGGAACTATCCCATGTATTTTTTCAGACCACAATGGATTAAAATTAGAAATCAAAAACAAATGAAATTCTGGAAACTATACAAACACATGGAAATTAAACAGCATTCTACTTAATGATATATGGGTCCAAGAAGAAATCAAGCAGGAAATCAAAAAATTTCTTGAAACTAATGAAAACAATGATACATTATACCCAAACTTGTGGGATACTGCAGAAGCAGTACTAAGAGGGAAATTTATCACGTTACTTACTTACTTCAGAATAATGGCAAGAGGGGAAGTGAACAACCTAACAGTTTACCTTAAAGAACTAGAAAAACAAGAACAATCCAAACCCAAAGTTAGCAGATAGAAAGAAATCATTAAGATCAGAGCAGAACTTAATGAAATTGAAACCCAGAAAATGATACAAAAGATCAATGAATCAAAAAGTTGGTGTTTTGAAAAGATAAATAAAATTGACAAACCATTAGCATGGTTAACCAAAAAAAGGAGAGAGAAGATCCAAATAACAAAAATTAGAAATGAAAAAGGTGATATTACAACTGATACCTCTGAAATACAAGGAATCTTGGAGACTAGAATAAACAAATATATGCCAACAAATTTGAAAATCTGGAGGAAATGGATAAATTTCTGGACACATACAAACTACCAAAACTGAGCCAAGATGATGTAGAAAATCTGAACAGAGCAATAACAATAAGAGATTGAAGCTGTTATCAGAAGGCTCCCAACAAAGAAAAGCCCAGGACCAGATGGATTCACAGAATTCTACCAAACATTCAAAGAGGAATGTTCAATTCTCTACAAACTATTCCAAAAGATTGAAACAGAGGCAATTCTCCCAAACTCATTCTATGAGGCAAACATCACCCTGATACCAAAACCAGGTAAAGATACAACAAAAAAACTACAGGCCAATATCCTTGATGAATATAGACACAAAAATCCTCAATAAAATACTAGCGAACAGAATACAGCAACACATACACAAAATTATACACCATGATCAAGTGGGATTAATCCCAGGCATGCAAGGTCAGTTCAACATATGCAAATCAATAAAATCAAACGTAAGGACCATATGATCATCTCTATAGATGCTGAAAAAGGTGAGCATTGGTGGTTCAGTGGTAGAATTCTCTAGATGCTGAAAAAGCATTTGATAAAATTCAACACTCGTTCATGATAAAGACTCTCTACAAGTTAGGTATAGATGGAAAGTATCTCAACATAATTCAAGCCATATATGCCAAACCCACTGCCAGTATCATCCTGAATGGGGAAAAGCTGAAACTTTTCCTTTAAGAACAGGAACTAGACAAGGATGCCCACTCTCACCACTCCTATTCAACATAGTGTTGGAAGTACTAGCCAGAGCAATCAGAGAAGAGAAGGAAATAAAGGGCATCCAGACTGGAAAAGATGAAGTCAAATTGTCCCTGTTTGCAGATGATGTAATCCTATATATTGAGCAGCCTAAAGTCTCTACAAAAAAACTCTCATAGTTGATAAATGATTTCAGCAAAGTTGCAGGATACAAAATCAACAGACAAAAATCAGTAACATTTCTATTCTCCAATAGTGAACATGCAGAAAGAGAAATCAAGAAAGCTTGCCCATTTACAATAGCCACCAAAAAAAAAAAATACTTAGGAATTGAGTTAACCAAGGAGGTGAAAAATCTCTATAATGAGAACTACAAACCACTGCTGAGAGAAATTAAAGGTGATACAAGAAGATGGAAAGATATCCCATGCTCTTGGATTGGAAGAGTCAACATTGTGAAAATGCCCATACTACCCAAAGTGATATACAAATTCAATGCAATCCCCATCAAAATTCCAATGACATCTTTCTCAGAAATGGAAGAAGCTATCCAGACATTTAGATTGAATAACAAAAGACCACGCATAGCCAAAGCAATTCTGAGCAAAAAATAAGGCTGGAGGCATAACACTACCTGACTTTAAATTATACTGCAAAGCTATAATAACCAAAACAGCATGGTACTGGAATTAAAAACAGACACACTGATCAATGAAATAGAATAGAGAACCCAGAAATCAACCCACACACCTACAGCCATCTGATCTTTGACAAAGGCATCAAGCCTATACACTGGGAAAGAGACTGCCTCGTCAGCAAGTGGTGCTGGGATAACTGGATATTCATATGCAGGAGAATGAAACTAGACCCATACCTCTCACCATATACTAAAATCAACTCAAAATGGATTAAAGAATTAAATATACACCCTGAAACAATAAAACTTCTTAAAGAAAACATAGGAGAAACACTTCAGGAAATAGGACTGGGCACAGACTTCATGAATACGACCCCAAAAGCACGGGCAACCAAAGGAAAAACAGACAAATGGGATTATATCAAACTAAAAAGCTTCTGCACAGCAAAAGAAACAATTAACAGAGTTAAAAGACAACCAACAGAATGGGAGAAAATATTTGCAAAATATACATCTGACAAAGGATTAATATCCAGAATATACAAGGAACTCAAACAACTTTACAAGAAAAAAACAAGCAACCCAATTAAAAAATGGGCAAAAGAGCTAAATAGGTATTTCTCAAAGGAAGACATATGGATGGCCAACAGACACATGAAAAAATGCTAAACATTATTCAGCATTCAGGAAATGCAAATCAAAACCACACTGAAATACCATCTCACCGCAGTTAGAATGGCTAATATCCAAAAGAATGTAAATGATAAATGCTGGCAAGGTTGCAGAGAAAAAGGAACTCTCATACACTGTTGGTGGGACTGCAAAATGGTGCAGACTCTATGGAAAATTGTATGGAGTTTTCTCGAACAATTGCAGATAGATCTACCATATGACCCAGCTATCCCACTGTTGGGAATATACCCAGAGGAATGGAAATCATCAAGTCGAAGGTATACCTGTTCTCCAATGTTCATCGCAGCACTCTTTACAATAGCCAAGAGTTGGAACCAGCCCAAATGTCCATCATTAGATGAGTGGATACGGAAAATGTGGTACATCTACACAATGGAATACTACTCAGCTATAAAAAAGAATGAAATACTGCCATTTGCAACAACATGGATGGACCTTGAGAGAATTATGTTAAGTGAAACGCGTCGGGCACAGAAAGAGAAATATCACGTTCTCACTTATTTGTGGGAGCTAAAAATAAGTACACGAATAAATGTGGGGGCAGGGAGGGAAGAAGACACAAAAATCACAATTCCTTGAAGTTGATACGACAAATGAACAGATATGAGGTTGTTGGGAGGGATGGGGGACAGGGAGGTGGGAGGGAGCTTTTGGTAATGGGCCACAATAATCAAACACATTGTATATTGACAAAATAAAATTAAAAACAAAACAAAAACAAAAAATCAACCTGTTTAGAGGGAGTCCCGAAATATTTTTCCGTTCTCTTTATAGAAAATAGCAAAGTTCTTGGCATATGGATAGACAAAAAAAATAAAAATAAAAAAAAATAATAAAATATCATATAAAGTTGTGCTAGTCAGTTAAAAAAAAACATGTTATTTTTCTGGATTTAGTGAGGGTGGTGCTATGTATTGAGTTTTAAAATTTGTGGTTTGTTATGATCTATCATCTCATTCTAAATAAATATTAACTTTCATAGTTAGTTTTCTATTTGTGATTTTGTAAACTTCTTCTTAAACAGGGCACCCTAAAAGTGTTTAAGCTTCAGGGTGCACAAATCCTGGATTCCTCCTGATGTCAGAGCACAGACCTTACGTCCCGGGACCCGCTCCCTGCCTCTTCACACACACCTGACAATATCCCAGCCCTGATTAAACCAGACACCTGCAGGCTGATAGAGCACCTGAATGTGGCTGGAGAAGACACACAACTATGACGGGCGCCAACCCATGCTATGTTTTCTTGGTAAATTCACTTTCCCATACTTCTTGATGATGTTTTCACACCTTCACTTTCCTCAAAATTTCAACCTTTCTCCTGTCTACTTTTTTAGCCGATGACCTCCTTTCTTAGCGTGCCGATAAGATAGAACGGCCACATCTTCTCAAGTCTACCATTTTGACTCCTCTGTGTCCTTCCCCTCTGACTCCTCTGTGTCCTTCCCCTCTGACTCCTCTGTGTCCTTCCCTTCTGTGACTCCTCTGTGTCCTTCCCTCCTCTGACTCCTCTGCGTCCTTCCCCTCTGACTCCTCTGCGTCCTTCCCTTCCCTGACTCCTCTGTGTCCTTCCCTTCCCTGACTCCTCTGTGTCCTTCCCTTCTCTGACTCCTCTGTGTCCTTCCCTTCTCTGACTCCTCTGTGTCCTTCTGTTGGCCTCCCCATGGTCACATCAGAACTGGGCCTGCTGCTCTCTGAGGCTGCCACCCCACCTGGCACCAGCCAAGCTCTTCCTGAAGACATGAAGTTCTGAACGTAACAAGTGCTGTGGGTGTCCCACCCATTCCCCTCACCCCACCCTGAAGGTTACCAGGGACAGTCCTCATAAGCCAGTTTCCTGGCTCTCTGCCCAAGGATGTTCTCTGGTCACGGTGTGGGGTGATCTGGAAGGGCCTGGAAGTTACCCCCTAGGGCAACCCTCCATCTACAGGGGAGGTAGTGGACAACACTCCAGAGCCTTTCTCTTCATGGAGCGGTTCTGCCACTGAGAGTCCCCAGCTGGCCTGAGGCCCAGATGTCCAGAGAGGCTGACACATTTTGGTTGACTTTCTTCCCTTCCCCTTTTCCCTTTCCCATGCTCTCACCTGCTTCTTAGGGTCTACCTCCTAAGTCAGCTACTTATGCCCACATCATTGCTCAGGGTCTTCTCAGTCTGTATCCCAAACCCATCAGGTTCCTGCCACCTTCATCACTGCCACCCCAGTCTAAGCCTCCTCTGTCCTGCAATATTGTGATGGCCTCTCACTCTTTCTCTGTTTCCACTGTTGCTCCAATGTAGCCCCTTCTACACAGAGCAGCCAGAGTGATCTTGATCTCTGAAATACATTAGTTAAATCTTATGACTCCTCTGCTTAAAATCCTTGGACAGTTTCCTATCAAATGTAGAGTAAAATCCAAACAACTCACCATGGCCCCTTCCACCTGTCTGGCCACGTCTTGCACCCTCTCTCCCTTACCCAAACTCTATTCACAAGAGTCTGTGCTCTTGAATACACCAAGCTCTGCTGCCTCAGACGCTACTTCAAATCCTCCACCTCTACGCCCTCCTGTGGTCGTCCCAACCATGTGTGATAGAAGCATAAGGATTTGTCAAAATGACCACACCCTAATCCCCGGACCTGTATTTACCTTACATGAACGGCAAAAAGGGACCTTGCAGTTATAATTAAATTAAGGATCTTGAGGTGGGGAGATTATCCTGAATTATTTGGGTGGGCTGATGCAGTCACAGTCCTTACAAGAGGGAGGCAGGGATGGTCAGAAAGGCAATAGACAGAGATTAGAAGATGCTGCACAGCTGGCTTTGAAGGTGGAGGATGGGGCCACAAGACAAGGAAGAGTCAGCCTGTAGAAGTCAGAAAAGCATATGGAAATGGAGCCTCTGGAGAGAACACAGCCCTGCCAACATCTGGATTTTCAGACTTCTGCCCTCCAGAAACGTAAGAGAACAAATTTGTGTTTCTCTAAGTGGCTAAGTTCATGGCAATTTGTTTCAGCAGCAACAGAACCCCAATACACCTCCATGAACATTTGCCCTGAGTTAGCTTCTCCCCGGCACTGATCACAATCTGATGAGTAGCATTTGTGATTTATTTGTTTGTTTTCTTGTTTATTACCTGTGAGCCCCATTAGGGTGTTAGCGTTATGAGGGCAGGGACTCTGCATTGGTCACTACTGTGCTCCCAGCAGCACGGGGCTGGGGCTGTCATGTGGTCATACATGTGGCCCTGGTGCTCGCGTACCTGCTGCAGTGCTGCCCACTACTAGTTGAATGCGTGATGAACGCTGTCCTCCAAGATGACAACAGAAGTATGATTTCCTTTCCCTGCAGAGACACACTGCAGCGCCCCGGCTGTGTCTGCATTTGAGTTGTTTTTCCTCCCCAGTATTGGTGAGTTGGCCATACCTGCCACCTGATCTCCTCTGTAGAAGTGGAGGGAAGGTTTGCTGAAAAGGAATTGACAAAAGGCAGATTAATGAGAGAAAGGCAAGCAAAACCTATTTAATGTGCATGGGGGAAAATCACAGGAATATGGATACATAATAACCTAATGAGGTCCAGATGTTTATGTGCCCTTCTTCAGAGGGAAGGAAAGATGAGGGATATAGGAGTAAATGGTTTTCAGGGGAAATAAATGAGTCAAAAGAACAATGGCCTGGGACAAAGCTCTTCTGAGCTCTGGGGAAGGTGGCGGGAAGGTGAGGGCGGGACTTCACTATGAACAAAAGTTGTCTTATTACGCAGATAAAGTCTCAGGTAATCTGTTCTGAAGAGCTGCTTCAGAATGGATGAAAAGTCTGTCTGGGTGTGGTGTCCTGGGCATAGAGACTTTTAGTCTTTTCTTTGGTGGTTAACCTTTCCTAGTTAGAGATTATTAGTGAAGGGGTTTTAAGACAATTGCATTAAAAAAAATGAAGTTTTCTCAATCAGATAACACAATTCCAAGGAGAGTCCCTCTCAGTACTTCAGAAAAGAGTTCTTTGCATATTCTGGATATTAATCCTTTGTCAGATGTATATACTTTGCTATAAAAAAGAATGAAATACTACCATTTGCAACAACATGGATGGACCTAGAGAAAATTATATTGAGTGAAACAAGTCAGGCACAGAAAGGGAAATACCACATGTTCTCACTTATTTTTGGGAGCTATAAATAAATAAACACAAACAAATAAAGGATGGGGTGGGGGGAAGAAGACAGAATAACCACAAAAATTCCTTGAACTATTTAAGTCAGGTGCACAGATAGGAGGTGGGGGTGGGGGTGGGGGAGGGGTGGAGAGGAACGGGTAAAGGGGCATGAAAATCAAGTACAATGTATTTTGAGAAGTAAAATAAAAATAATAGAAAAGAAAGAGGATCAGAGAAACTGAGGGCAGGGAGGTGGTGTAAGGTCAGAGAGAGACCTTGGTTCTGAGGCTTGTTTGTGAGATCTTTCAATTTTCTTTAATTCAAAGCACTCAGCATGCCAAAGTGCCATATTTTGGGGTATCATTTTCTGCACCCAATATCTCACAGGACCAATGGACTGGCTGGGACTTTTTGCTTGCCAAGACCCATTCTGATTACCCTAATAATAATTACAAATATTCTCCCCAAAGTAGGAAGACAGAGATCAGTGGTAGAGCTGGGCCTCACGGAGGGACTGGGAATCCCTTTGGGTTCCACTGCAGTTCTCGAGGCCACGTTACCACATCTCCAACTTGGGGTGGCCACTATTGCTCCCTGTTCTGGAGTTCAACCACGATGCAAACAATGCATTCTACCTATTTTTGCCACTATCATAAATTTCTTTCTATCCTCTCATTCCTGCTTCCCATGGTGACAGTGCACATGGGGTTGCTACCAATTCACAGTTCCCATCACCCTATGATTACTACTCTCTGCCTTTCAGAAGGAATAGATGCTTGATTTACGTGCAAGTTGTTTTTTTGTTGTGGCCAGCAATGAAGGAAATGTAGGTTTTGTAGGCTTGCAATGTAAACTGCTCTTGGTCAAATTAACACATAAATTAGCAAGGATGTGAACTGAACACTGAATAGTTTACATTGGGAGTCAGAAACTCACTAAGTTATTTCCTCATTAAAGGAGAAATCACCTTGAACAGCCACCACAGGCTTGGTGAAATTAGCATTTTACAACAGTTGGATGCATTCTTTCATCTTTTATGCTGTTATAGACTTTAATGGAGTAAACATAGAAGGAAAAAAAAGTAAAATATGAAAAGGAGAAATTAGGTTGACTGCTAATCCTTTAGAAGAATTAAACACAGACGCCTCAAAGGTATTACTGAGCTACTTTACAGAAAACAGCTAAATAATTAATTCACTTTATGTATCCTCAGGTGGCAACAAATGCCAACTCTCTTTAAAATGTTGTAATATTTGTTTCTGAGTTTCTCCGAAAAGTTACACGAGGAAGGGATTTAGGTGGCAATGTTCAGATTCTCTAAAACATGTTGTGCCAGTCATTTATAGGAGGTGAAAATGGTCTTGGTAGACGGTGTGGGCAATTTCTGGCCCTGGGAGGTGGTCTAGGTTGAGGAAGAGGAAGCAGGTTGCCCTCACCCCCTTTTCTTAGGAGAAACGTCTCCCGATTTACAGATACAGGCTGGTGAAGTTTTGAGTTTGTGAAACTGCAGCTTGGGTCCTTAGATGGGGAACTGGAAGAACCATCAAAAAGAATCCTGGGGAGTGGGCGGGACTCTGACCTGACCTGAATCATTTATTTAGGGCAGTGCATTTATCCATGCACAGATGTTTCTTTTTTTTTTTTTTTTTTTTTTTAAAAGATGACCGGTAAGGGGATCTCAACCCTTGGCTTGGTGTTGTCAGCACCACGCTCAGCCAGTGAGCAAACCGGCCATCCCTATATAGGATCCGAACCCGTGGCCTTGGTGTTATCAGCACCGCACTCTACCGAGTGAGCCACGGGCCGGCCCATGCACAGATGTTTCTGAGGTCCTGCTGTGTACCCAGGGCTGAGCTGGGTGCTGGGGCGATTTGGTGTCCAGCATGTCAGACCTGCTCCCTGCCCTTGGAAGCTGCATCCTAATGGGACAACAGCTGACAGCCACATATATTGAGAAGTGCTGAGGAAACAGACTGTGCTGAGACGGAGGTCAGCAGAGACCTTGCTATGGTATTTAAGCTGAAACCTGGAGATGAGATACGCAGAAACAGGGTTTAAGGGGCTGTTAGTAAAGGGAAGGACTTGTGCAAGAGACAAGAAGAGCTCAATGCATTCCAGGTGCGGCTGAGTTAGAGTACGCAAGGCAGAGAGAGTGTGGGAGGGAGCATTTTTCTTCTGCCCTCTTCAGTTTGGTGGCTGGGGCCTGCAAATTTAACTAACCAAAGACAGGTTAACAAGAGAAGAGAAATACAAATTTTATTTTTATTATTGTATAAGTGAAAAGGGCATACATTTCTTCAGCTATAAATTTACTAGATACATATTAAATAACCAAAAGACATCTCTGTTTTACCATGTATATTGCAGTGGGACTTTTTCTACAGATCTCTCTCCCCATTAAACTGAACTAGAGAAATTCAAATTTTAGTAATACCTTGTGTGGGAGATGTTTACAGAAAAGAAGTGAAACTCAAAGAAACAGGTGGACTCAGGAGACCATATACCATCTTAACAAAGGAAAGGGGGTTTGGGTTTTTAGGGACAATAAATGGTGGGAAAGTGACTAGGAAATATATGGGGGGAAACTAAGGGGAGATAAGGGTTATTTTAAGAAGTTTTGTTTGTGCAGATTCATCTCAGTGCTGACCTCTGTCTCTAGTGATAGTCACTTTCCTATTCCTGGTATGGGAGACGGAGATACCTTTACAAAGGGAAATGTACACCCTGTTTTTAGACAGAGAAGGGGAGGTAAGAGAATGCTTCCTGCATCTATTGATTCTTAAATGCCTTCAGCTCAGAATGATCCTTATACCAAAGTGGCATATTTTGGGGTGGCATATCCTGATCCCCTTCAAGAGGCACAGATGATGTGGGGAGAAGGAAGAGCTATACCATGGACTGCTTGTGGGCCATGATCAGGCCTTTGGGTTTTATTCAAGATGCCGTGGGAAATGCCCCCGGAGTGATTTAGGTAAGGGAGTAACTTAATCTGATTTACATTTAGGACAAATTGCCCTGGCATCTTTGTGAAGAATAATCATGTCACCACTCTCTGCTTGGGAAGTAAGCTGAGGATATGGGGTGTCTCTCATCCTGTAAACAGAAGGGTGTGTGGGGTCAGCAGCCAGCAGACAGTGGTGGGGATATGTGGAAGGACCCCTACCATTGGCTGCTGGAGGCAGGAGCTGGGCGGGCTGCCTATCACAGTGGCTGCTGCAGAAACCAAACTCAGAAGAAACTCAGAAGGAGGGGCGAAGTAGCCAGGTGTCACCATGGGGTAGACTCAGCCTCAGTCATCTGCTGCTATGCTTCAGGTCACCCTACTGGACAAAGAACCATGGGTCAAGTGACCACAGGAGCCAGCGTAGCAAGGGCCCCAGAGAGGTGAAGGAAAAGCACCTTGCCTTCATTCTCAATTTTGGGAGGCTGGGGGAGAAACCCTCAGGGCCGCAATGGTGGACACCTACAGTGAGAGGGAAGATACAGTCTCTCCTACCCCATGGACTGTGCCATAACCAAACTCACCATTTTAACCTAATTTCCAGCGCCCGCCCTCGTCTCCCAGTCCCGAGAGGGAAGTGGAAATGGCTCCTGGGCAAGGCAGGACTAGTGTGGACAGTGGACACAGGGTTGGTTATGTTGTTGGAAGGCAGATATTCCACGCTCAATTAGGAAACGAACCCTGAAGTCTGAGAGCCCCTCCCTCAGTGATGGAGTGAGGTGCCACCGTAGAAGGGGGACCCACGGGCAGGATTTCTAATAAAAGTACAAGGGAAGAGTGGAGCACACTCACTTGCCACAACTCAACCCTGTCCCGGGGGACCTCTCCCATACTCCTTTTCTCTCCCAGGAAACTGAAAACGTGGAAAGGACTGAAAATATCGAGGCCTCAAACTAAAGCTCTCAAGGGAAAATAAGCAAGTCTCAGAAAGATGAGAAAAAAAAAATCCTGGATGATTCTCTTGCATTATGTTGAAATATAAGATCTTAACCATAGTGAGTTAATTCATTAACCAATATGAAAAGAAATGGTATGGAAACTTTGAAAACACTAGAGAAAAGATAAGTGGAGGGAAGGACATACCATACAAAAGAAGGGATGAAATAGTAAGAGGTGATTCTAAGAAGTGCCTTGCTGTAAGAAGATCTTAAATAAATTCAATAAAGCAAGAGCTTAAAGAAGAGATTAAAAGTATTAGTAGATATCAGACAATAGATAAGAGAGAAACAACTTTAAAAAAATTAATGAAACTGCAAGAAAGAATAGACCTGGCTAAAAACGCATTAAGATGGCTAGAATAAAAGGCTGGGGTAATCATAGTGAATTCAGAGGACAAAAACAAAGACATTAACACAGAATGATCCCACTCAAGGATAATTGGTGTCCTTGACAGAGAATCCAGTGAATAGAACAGAAAGAATATTCAAATACATATTGGAAAAAAAGGTTTTTTTCCCCCTAAGATGAAGAATCTACTGATGAAAAGGCAATATTGCTGAAAAAAAATGAAGACTTACCAATACTAAGACATATCCCAATACAGGTAATGAAATGCAAAAAGAAAAAAGAAAGAATTCTCCAGATCTCTAAGGGGCAGAGTACATTTGAAGGTAGAGCACGAGCAAGGATGGATAAATGCGGACAGTGTGGCAACCGGGCTGGTGGTGAGCCTTGAACTCATGGTTACATATAGAAGGAACAAAGGTTGTATATCATCACTGCAGAAGGTAAATGTTATAAACCTTTAAGATGTACTTAATATCATGACAAGAATAACAATATGACAAATGAAATTTTGGAATATATTTGTGCAGAAAGGTGAAAGAAAGGAAGAGGTTTCAATAGTCGTATCAAATATTGGTAAGTCTTGCTTTGTTGCTTGCCTGGTGGTGGGCAGGGGTGGGGCTGGACTGTGGTCCCCATCTCAGGACCCCAGGCAGCTTATTCTGTTGGTTGTCTGGGATCCTGAGATGGGAGCCATGGGCTGGCCATTCCACCCCCACCCACCACCAGGCGAGCAATGGAGTACGCTAAACCCAGAGTAGTTGAGAAAGTTCTTGAGGAGGCAGACCAACACAGCAAAATGCTTACCACCAACCTCGAGTCCCTGGAAGAGAAATCTAAAAGCAATGAATTTGAGACACAACAGAGAACACGTGCCAGATCCCCTCAGAGAAGAAGGCATTATGTATCAATCCTGAAAAATGAGCACGTCTAAGAAAAATGTCCTGTTGTCTTTCTGTTACTTTCTTTTTCTCAGCAATCAATAGCAGTATCTACTCATCTGGAAGAATGTCACATACAAATATCATGACTCATTTGATTACCCTATAGAAATATGTTGTCAATTCTCTATATTCAATATATCTTATTCCTTAAAAAAAAATTGGTAAGTCAACTGATAGCATATTTATAAATGTATAAATGGAACCACTCAAAGAACTAAAAGCAGATGAAAAGCACTTTAAAAATATTAGAAAAGAAAACAATATACTGTAAATAAGATTGAGAAGAAACAACCTACATAGCAAAAGGAGCCACTGAAGTCCTAAAAAAAATTACAACAACAACAACAACAACAAAATGACACATACACATGCAAAATAAGATAGAATGAGGCAAAACAAAACTAGGAACTAGGAAATGGCCAAACTCATTCACTGATATAAGAAAAGCTCAGGCTCAGTTTCTTAAGAGTTCAAGTTTTGAATGAAAGACGTTGGAAAGGAATGATGCAAAAAGGTTAAAAACAAAAGGCTGGACGGAGAAAGGCATATCAAGCAAAGATTAACAAGTGGTGCTAACATCACACAAGGCTGAAATCCAGGCAAAAGATTAAAATAAGACAAAAGTGGCACTTTAAAATGCTAAAGGATATTATCCACATTAGGATAAGCTATCTAAATTTCCAAGTACTGTGGTAGGCAGAATAATGGCCTCCTGAAGGTGTCCTTGTACATTCCCAGAACCTGTGAATAAGTCACCATATATGGCAAAAGAGACTTTGTAGATATGTTTAATTTAAGGATCTTGAGATGGGGTGATTATCCTGGATTATTCAAAAGGGCCCGATGTAATCATAGATTTCCCTCCTAAGTGAAAGAGGGAGGTAGGGGAGTCAGGAGGTGTGAAAAGGAAGCTGAGGTCAGAGTGATGCAGCTGCTAGCTCTGGGGATGGGAGAGGGCCACAATCGGGGGTCTGTGGGCAGCTCTGGAAGCAAGGAATGCAAGGAGGCCAATTCTAGAGCCTCCAGAAGGAATGCAACCCTGCCAACGTACTGATTTTAGCCCAGTGAGACTTCCAACCTCCAGAAAAATAAGACAATAAATTTGTATTGTTTCAGCTACTAAGTTTGTGGTAATTTGTCCCAGCAGCAGCAGTAAACTAATATGTATGTACCAAATAACAAAGCATCAAATTATGTAAAGAATAAGGGGCAGGGGATGTGGCGGGAAATACCCAGAAACATAGAACAGATGTAAACTCATTCATGTTAGTACACAGAAATTGGATCAGAGATTGCTAGCTGCTCATCAGAATCTGTGTTCTCTTCTTCCAAGTACACAACTAGACTACATCCCCAGCTTCCTTTGCAGTTGGATATGGCCATGTGACTGAATTCTAACCAACAGGATGCAAGATATCTGGGGGGCTGAGGCTTTTAAGAAGCTCTTTCTCTTCCCGCTTCCCTCTTCTCTTGAGAATATAAGGCCTTTGGGGATGGGGAATTGACTAGTTGGAAAGACCTGGGTCCTTGAATCACTGCCTGGAGAAGAACCACTTTCTGACTGGGACATTTTAAGAGAGTGAGAAATAAACTTCTATTGTATCTGAGCTATTGTATATATGTTTGCCCTAATAATTAAGTGAAATAAAAAAATATATATATTTAAAAGTTTAAAACATCTTAAATATGTAATTAGTAAGGTCAATCTAGTAGCCGTACATTGGTATATCAGCTGATGGAGACTGCCCCTTGTTTTCAAGTAGTCTTTTAACATTTACAAAAATTGGCCATATAACAGGTCATGGAGAAAATTGCGATAAATTTCACTCAGTCAAAAGTGTATGACTACATTTCTAACCACCATGCAGTAAAACAAACAAAACAAACGAAGACCTACTTTTCCTCTTATACATTTCTGTAATATTTGGAATTTCTTAATTGATTCTTGCTTTATTTTTTCAAAACTGAGGCAAAAGTATCGGGACAGAAATTGGGTCAGTGATTGCCAAGGACTGTGGTAAAGGAAGGCGATGAATGACAAAAAGTCATGAGGGACGTTTTGGGGGTGATGGAAACGTTCTATATTTCAATTGTGATAGTTATATGACCTTATTAAAATCCATTAAACTGTACACCTAAAAGGTGACTTTTTCTATTTGTAATTTATCCCTCAGTAAAACTGAATCTTAAAAAATAAAGTTAAATTGTTTTTTTTTTTTTGGCGGGGGGGCAACAAAATGGTGGGCCAGTTTTTTCTTATTCTCTTTGTATTAAAAAGTAACAAATAAATGTTATTTAAAATGCCTGTGAGTAGTGCACTGAATCATCTGGTTTTCAAATACTACAGGCTGGGTAGATTACTACAATAAGTTGGAAAATCATCCATCACATCAGGATCCACTAGAATGCTGTGATGCCAGTGCCCAGGCAGTACTGCAGAATCACAGCATTGAGGGACATCTGGATATTCTCTAATTTAAAGAGGCAAATCAGGCCAGCCTGTGGCTCAGTCGGGAGAGTGCGGTGCTGATAACACCAAGGCCATGGGTTCGGATCCCATATAGGGATGGCCGGTTAGCTCACTGGGTGAGTGTGGTGCTGACAACAGCAAGTCAGGGGTTAAGATCCCCTTACAGGTCATCTTTAAAAATAAAATAAAATAAAAAAGAGGCAAATCACCTCTGCACAAACGTCTTTCAAATACGATTCAGCAGAATAGAGAGAAACTCCTCAGGGCACATTCTGGGACTTGCACCAAGAGACAAGCTCTGCCTCCACCTCCCTGAAAACCAATCATCCTGGTGCTTATTATATACAGCTTTCTAAAAGTGGACGATTTTATTTTAGAAAAGAATGTCAACAAGGATTGAGATAAAGTTTTAACCAATATTTAACAAATATGACTTATTTCCCTCCCCCTTTCCATTTAAATGCACTGTGGGCTCAATACAAGAATGATAACATTTCTGCATAGCAAAGGTGGGTGCTTTGGCAGGTCAGTACTGAGATGGCAGCTGGCGTGTTCTGACGCAATGGAAATGGGGTAAGTTGGCACTTGAGGCCCCGGGTTGTCAGGCCCTGCCTGCCTCTCCCGTGTCACCTCCTCCCACTGCCCACATCGATCATCTTCATGCTGAGCAGTGCCAGTCTGCTCGTTTCAAATCCTATGCCGTCACCCATGCCCTGCTTGGAACACCTGCCTCATCTTTCTTCGTCTCATCCATCTGTCTCCTCCAGGAGCCTTCCCAGAATCTCCTGGCTAAGCTGAGGACCCCCAGTGTTTTTAGTGATAGCTCCCTGTGCATATCACTATTTTCACCACTCACCAGGCAACATCAAGATCACGTGTGTCCATATCAGACTCCTACATGGACTGGAAGCTCCCAGAAGGCAAGCTCTGTCTTCTCGGACAGCACAAACAGCACCGCATCCTATTGGCCTTCATCCCCCAGGACTTAATGTCTGGTCCGGCTCACCTTAGGGGCACAAAATGTTATTGAACTGAAATGGGAAATTCTTCCTTCTCAAGCCCATGTTCTGTGCTGTCTTCCTCCGTCCTCGCTGACCATGTAGGCTGGGCCCAGAGGACCAGGGGCAGATCACAGATGTCTCTGGGAGGAGGAGGGTAGGGACTGGGTCACCCAGGGAGAGAGAATCCAAACAGAAGAAGTCGTGGCTTTGTCTAAGCACCTCAGTTCATCAAGACATTATTATATTGATGCAAAAAAAAGCCTCAACCAATCAAAAATGATTTAGCCCTCTCATATGTTGAGCTGATCTATTTCAGAATCTTGGAAAGAAAACCAAAACCGCATGGATGATTCAGCATGGGGAATTCTGATGGAAAGCTTACTCTTAACCTTATCACCAGGTGGTGCTATGAATGTGCCCTTATCTCATCGACACATAGTGCTGAGTTTCTTTTTTCTTGAGCTGTGAGACGAAGGGGTTGAGGAGCTCATTTTTACCTTATCTCCAGGGAAGAGTAAGGAAGTCTGTGGACAAGAGAAAGAAAACTACAATAATTGGCCAAAGCTCAAAGTCAAATGGTGGAGGGCACAGTCACAGGTCCTGAGCTTTGGATGATGCTCACATGCTGAGTCAGGAAAAAGCCAGGACTAAGAATCCATGAACAACTGGCCTGGGTACATGAAGAAGTAAATCAGGGCAAGCTAGAAATTTTAAGAAGATGGCTCAGATCAATCCACGCACCCAGAAAGGGTTTTAGCTGAGTGGGGCCTCTTGTGGAACCCTGTGGGATATCTTCCAAGGGGACTACTTTTTTATTTAATTTAAATTTTAACTGGCAAATAATAATTGTATATATTTATGGGGTACAATGTGATGTTTTGATATATGTTTACACTGCGGAGTGCTTAAATCAAACTAATTAACAAATCCATCACTTCACATACTTATATTTTTGTATATGGTAAAACCACTAAAAATCTACTCTTTAGTAAGTTTGAAATATACAATGCATTATTATTTATTATATTCACCATTCTGTGCAATAGATCACCAAAGCTTATTCCTCCTAACTGAAAGAGCCCAAATAACCAAAGCAATCTCGACCCAAAAGAACAACACCAGAAGCATCACACTACCTGTCTTTAAAATCAATTACAAAGCTATAGTAATCAAAACAGCATGGTGCTGCCATAAAACAGACATATTAACCAATGGAACAAGATAGAGAGCCCAGAAATAAACTCAGGCATTTACAGTCAATTGATTTTTGACAAAGGTGCCAAAAACACACAATGGAGAAAGAAGAGTGTCTTCAGTAAATGGCATTGAGACAACTGGATATCTACATGCAGAAGGATGAAATTGGACCCTTATCTCACACCGTATACAAAAATCAACTCAAAATGGATTAAAGACAAAGGTAACCTGAGATAGTAAAACCACTGGAGAAAACATAGAAGAAAATGTCCACATCATTGGTTTGGGCAAAGTTTACTTGGATATGACCCCAAAAGCACAGCCAACAAAAGCAAACATAAACAAATGGAATTGCATCAAACTAAAAGGCTTCCTCACAGCAAAGGAAACAATTGACACAGTGAAGAGACAACTCACAAATTTGGAGAAAATATTTGCAAACCATACATCTGATAAGGGGTTATTAACCAAACCATATAAGGAACTCAAAAAACTCATTAGCAAGAAAACAAATACCCAACCAGGGGAGCTTCTGTGTGTATGGATAGCACAGTGCTCTTTTACTTTTTTCTTTCAATATAAGATATTTGATTTTTTAAAAAAATCACATCAATGTAAGACTGCAATTTTATTGTAAAAATTCAAACATTTCATAATATTTTTATAAAGTCAGATGCTTCTTTCTCCTCCTCTTCTTCCTAGGAAATCACAGATAAGAATTTGCTGAATATTCTTTCAAAACATCCCAAACACTTCAAAACATATATTTACATCTCTGCACATGTGTACGTGTGCATTATGCACATACATGTACAGCTCTGGCATCTTTTCTTTTTAAAATATATAAATGATAACGTTCTGTACATACTGAAATGCCATGTGACTTTTTACACTTCGTACTATGTCTTGTAGATCTTTACATGCCATTGTGTCTTATTCATTTTTAATTGTTGCATAATATTCCATACAATATGATGATGCCAAAATTTATTTAATCAATTTCCCTATTAGTACATATTTGTTTTTATTATTCAGGTTCGGGCTATTTTAGCAGCTACCTTTCTTTCTTTTTTTTTTTTTGTGACCGGTAAGTGGATAACCCTTCGCTTAGTGTTGCCTGCACTGCGCTCAGCCAGTGAGTGCACCGGCCATCCCTATATAGGATCTGAACCCGCTGCCTTGGTGCTCAGCGCTGCTGTGCTCCCAGCGCCACACTCTCCCGAGTGAGCCACGGGGTCGGCCGGCAGCTACCTTTCTTATAGCTATACTTTTTCACAGATGTGCAAGTATATCAGTAGGATAGATAATTAAAAGTGAAATTGCTGGGTTGAAAAGTGGGTATATTTAAAAATTCTGCAAGCTGCTTATAGATGCATGGATCTTTGATATACCTTGCCTATTTCTCCACATCATCAACCAGGAGATATTATTCTGAATCTGGATTCTGATTCTTTGATCAAGCTGTCTTATATGTTTCTAATGTCAACAATAGATCATCTGATGAATGACCTTTTTTTCCCTCTGATTCTCATCCACACTCCATACTGTCAATTAAATAAATGTCACTTTCTAGGCTAGTCTTTCCCACCCTAAACTAGGCTTGATCTCTCTATTGGATACTTGCATGGCTGCCTTCATTTTTTGTAGTTATGTAGCTGTTCAGCAATTGCTTGTTTAATATTTGTCTTTTACGCAAGACTGTTAGTGCTATTCATTCATCCATTCTCTATTTATTCAAAACACTAACAAATTGAGTGCTGATGTCGTGTAGGAGGCCACACACTGGAATCAAACTTGCTTAACAATCCAACTTCATCTCGTATTAACTGTGTGACCATGTGATACAGCTTCTCTCTGCTCTGTTCCCACCCACCTCACAGGCTTGTAGTAATGATTAAATGGGAGAGCTCACACAAAACACTGCAAAGGGCAACAAGCTGATAGTAAGTGCTAAACAATTCTATTATGTCCTGTTGTGAGCCAGGCAGTGTGCCAAGTGCTGAGGATCCAGTGGGGAAAGAAGAAGATAAACCAAAAAACTACAAAAAAAAAAAAAAAAAGGAAAAAAAAGAATAATTTTACATCGGCGGTCAGGGAAATAAATGCAGAGTGTGGAGAGAGTAGACTCCTTTCCTGTGTGGTCAGGGAAGGCTTCTCTGTAAAGGTGACTTACTTGTGACCAAAGGTCAGAGAGTGGGGATGGCATAAACTGTGAAGAGTTGGGGGACAAACACTGCAGGCAGAAGAAACCGCAAGTACAAATGTCCTGGGGTAGGAGTACGGGGTGTAAGAACAAAGCCCGTGTGATGGGAGAACGGACAGCAAAAGTCATGTCTGGGTCCTCTTCACTGTGGTGTCCCCAGTGCCTGGTACAGGACATTTCACTGTGTGGGTACTGAATGGATTCTTAGAGTAAATGACTGAATGAGTGCAGAAAGGAAGGGATGAAATGAACGGGGTACAGGCTTCCTTCTGCTCTCAAGGCAGCAGCACCTGCCTATTGCCATCCACCCCAGCCTTCCGGAGAAGCCAGTGGGCACGGGCTTTGGCATCCTAACCACGTGGACAGTGGAGAGATGACTAGATATTTTGAACTGGATGGGATTTGAAGGTCCCTCAGATCATGCATGGCACCTGCACACGGCCGTTCCTGCCAAGAAGCTGAGACGCGATTCCTCTAGGACTCAGGCAGAGGAGAGGCCGTGGCCGCACTGTGCTTGGTGGCCACCAGAGGGCTCGCAGCTCACAGCTCACGGGCTTTGTGTCCGATAAATCTTCCATGTTCGCTCTTGACGCAGTTCCGTTGAATGGGAATCCTGTAACGTTCAAAATTGCTATTTAACCATGCACGATCGTTGGACAGTTATGAATACTTCTATGATAGCTAAACATTAATTTTAGCATCTTAATTTTATAAATGTTTAAATGTGTTACTCATGCAGAACTATTCAAATGCAAATGATTAAATCAAATTATTGAGTTTATAAATTGGGATGTTTTTTCCTCGGAAATTAAATTTCCGCATTAAAAGTTTCCTTTTGTTGTCACCTTCAGTCAGCTGCTGGGTTCATATTCATGGTTCTAATTGTTCCTCCCCCATGATATGCATGTTCTGCCTTGGTTTCAGCTGCCAGATTCTTTAAGCACCCAGTATGGGCACAGCGTTCTGCATAATGATTCACTGGGTGACCCCTCAGTGTCAAACTGGAAATAAGCAAAAAGATGAACCCATAATCACAGGGGAGCTTTGAGAGCTTGGCAAAGTGGATCACCGTGCAGTAGATTTTACTCGGTGATCTTCAGGGCAACACATGCTTAGGAAAGGAAATTTGGATGCAGGTCCAGACCTTGCTCAGATGGAAAAGAAAATCTCATGGTCACGGTGACTCTTTCTGTTGATAATCTATCAGCAGATGAGCATGAACATCCTCCCCTCTCGAGCACACTTTTTCCGCTGCAGTTCCTCTGAATATCAGGCACTCAAAGAGAGGTGTGCTCCCGGTGGTCGTCAGGCAGAGGTGTTTCCAGCCCAATGACACCAGGTGCATTTGGTTGTCCTCATTGACACTGCCAATCCATCGCTTGTAACAAGGACCTTGTCATCTGGGTGGCTTTGGGACTGCAAGGTCTTAGAGTCCTCCTGAGTATTGGAGGCCTTTTCACAAGGCTGGGGACCATCCCCAGGAAAAAGACATTGAGAGCAGACGTGTTTAAAGCTCAAATGTCTAATGAAACAGAAAGCATGGTGGTTGCCCTCAATCTTGGACACCTTACCAGCCATTTTTATTCTTTGGCATCCAGGCTATCTGGTCTTCAGGATCTCAGTCAAACTGGCACAGGGGCATCTTTGTTCAAATCAGCCCTGGCAGCTGCCGTGGATGCCATGGATTTGGAGGAGAAGGGAGGGCATCCTGTATTGTGTGAGTCTTGGTTGCATAGAGGATTCTGCCAGAGACTCTAGAAGCTGAATGGGGCCCTGTCCCTGGCCTAGACTCAGTCAATCTGATGCCCCACCTGGGGTGTGGCACACAAATGAAGGGACACTGACAGGTAACTCACAGCCATAGTAGCAGAATCAGGGACAGGCCACAGTGAAGTGTCCTGCGACAGGGTCCTAAATGGATTGTTCCTTGGGTGTGAGCCCAGTGTATTTTCTGCTGCTTGGATCTGGCTTGTTGTTGCCTGTTTTTGATTTCTGAGCCTCATTTTTTGTCTTTGCTATCAGTGTTATCAAATCCATCTAAAGAATTGTTTGCCTACTTCAGGAGCTAGATTTGGCTTCTGTTCTTCGCAACGAGCCCGCTGGTGTAGCTATTGGTACTGCAGCTCATCTTCGCTGCTCAATTCTTGTTTTCTTACTGTGATTGAGTTTCCTTTTTCTGTACCTGCTTTGGGCCCCAGGGCTGGCTCCATCTCATGCAGATCACAACATTTTCCTAACATCAAAGGAAACTTTGAGCCAACACCTGCTCCCCGGCCCTCCCTGAACAGCTTGTCTTCAGGCCACTGAGCCTCTCTACTGCTGCTCCTCTCCCTAAAAGCATGTTGCTTAGGAGGGTGGATTTTCAAGTCAGAGACCCTGGGGTTAACTTCAGGCTTCACTGTTTATCTCTGTGTTTACTTCCAACTCTTAATTTCTTTGTGCCTCAAATTTCTCATTTGAAAAATGGGCATCCTAACAGTATGTAGCTCATAAAGTTGTAATAAGGATTAATTCATTAACACACATAAAGAGTTTAGGACAGTCCTTGGCATATGGTGAGTACTCACTACTAATAGCTAGTTTTCTTAGTGCCTTGTCAGTTTGTTGTGAGGATTAACTGAGGATCCTGGCACATAGTAGGTACTCAGTTGTGGTTAATTATTATCATCCTCCATCAGATGGATTCTTTCTCATCCTTCAGATCTGCTCAAGTCACCTCTGTGCAAAATGCCCTGACCTTACTTGCCTTTGGTTGACTTAGTCCCAAGGGGCCAGTGGGAAGACTGGTGAAGAGATGTAAGTTTGCGTTAGAAATTCAGATAAGGTAGAAAAAAGATCCTGCCCATCAACGTGGGCTCCTCTGGGCTGAGGCATTTCTCTTTGCACAGCCCTCTGATTCCAGTTTAATGGAGAAAATCAAATTACCAGACGTCTGTTGAGCTGTTACTGCATGGTCAAACCCCAGTCCTCAGTGAGCACCACTGGCTTTCTGGGTTTTGTGTCTGTTTCTTTGATTCCTTCATGCTTCTTTTTCTTTTTCTCTCTCCTTTGGTTTTAGCACAGTTTTCATTGGAGTATTCCAGCCTGCATGGGACTATATGAAAGAAGGGTTTGTGTGCAGGAACAGAGGGCAGCACGTTGTTAAAGGCAGGGCATGGTGGCTGCAGAAGGTGAGGGGCCTTGAAGAGAGGGTGGGGTGGGAGAAGAGCTGGAGTCTGCTAGGAATGGCCCCATCCTCCATCCTCATCCCTGTTCCTGTCCAACCTGCTCTCCTTGCTACCCTGTGGCTTTCCCCCACTCATTCTCTTCCAACATTTTCTTGGTTGGAGCAGAATCTGGCTGGAAATGTCTACCAAAGGGATCCTCTCTGCATTTTAGGGATCTTCACAGCCAGAAATGTGGGTGTTCCTGGTTAAGAGTAGGCTAGTGGGAGGAAGAGTTTGGGTAGGCAGTCACATACTCTGAACAAGATGGATTGGTCATCAACACTTGCCTGGTTACCCTCTGACTGCTGAGTTGGAATACCTCTTCCTATGTTATGATTCCCATCTGTCCTTTCCATTTAAAATTATTCCTTATCAAATGCTATTGTACCAATAAGGATGTTAACAGTAATAATACCTTCAACAAACGTATCTTGAATGTTTATCATATTCCATGTACTATTAGCATTCTGCATGTATGATTTCATTTAATCCAGGTAACATGCTATTTATCAGGTCTTATTATTCCCATTTTGCAAATAAGGAAACAGATTTACAATAACTTACCTAGGTCAGATAGGCAGTAAATTTGTAGAGGCAGGAATTGATTCCAGATAAGCTCTTAAAAATCTAACTCATGACAAGGAATTGACATAAATTTTTTACTATGGTGCATACTAGTTTTTTGTTTGTTTGTTTGTTTGTTTGTAGAGTAGTTTTCTCAAACTTGAAGGGCTTGTTAAGACACAGACTGCTAGACCTATTCCACAATTTCTGATTCAGTGGGTCTAGGGTGGCTCAGAGAATCTTTCACCCTAGAATTTCTAACAAGTTCTCAGGTGACACCCAACCTAATGGCCCAGAGACCACACTGGCCCAGAGAGCCACTATCCTAGTCCAGTATTAACTAATGACTGTATGTTGATTTGAAACATTCAACCATTAAAGACTTGGTTAATTTAGACCCAACCTGCAGGCATTTTCTGATCGTGCGATGTATTCATCTGTTTCTGTTGCTTATAACAAAATACCTGAAACTGGGTAACTTATAAAGAAACAATATTTATTGCTTACAGTTCCAGAAGCTGGGAAATCCAAAGTCCAGGGAACACTTCTGGTGAGAGCCTTGTTGGTGGGTAGTGACCCTTCACAGCAAAGCAAGGTGTCATATGGCAGATGGCAGAAGCAGAGAGAGAGAGACTCTCTCACATGCTCTCCTTTAAAAGCCATCAGAACCATGCCCATGCTCACCATTAAACCATCAGATGGTTTAATCCATTCACTGTGGCATAGTCCTCACAATCTAATCACCTCTTCAAGGCTCCACCTTTCAATGATCATAACTGGATTTCCCACCCTCAACATTAACAGTGGGTATTAAGCTTCAATGAGTTTGGTGGGACGTTCAATCCATAGTGTTTCACCCCTGGCCACCCAAAACTCATGTCCTTTTCATATAAAACTACATTCCAATCTCCAAAGTCCAAAGTTCAAAATTCCATCTGTGAAATCAAAACAAGTTATCTACTCCTAAGATACAACAGTGGGATGAACATAGGGCACATATTCCCATTTGAAAAGGGAGAAATAGGCCAGCAGAAAGGGGTATCAGGTCCTGAGCAAGTCCAAAACCCAGCGGGGCAGGCATCGAGCCTTAAAGCTGACAAATCACTTACCTTGACTCCGTGTTTGGCATTCTCTGCATGCTGGTGCTGGGGTGGGTCTCCAAGTCCTCAGGCAGCTCTGCTCCATGGCTTTCCTGGTCTCCAGCTGTCCCAGGCAGGTGTTGTATACTGGTAACTCTACCGTTTGGGGGTCTCCATGGTGGTCCCGTTCTGATGGCGTCCCTAGATCAGGCCTTGCTGGGGTTTTTTTGCTGCGACTCTGGCCCCAATTTTCTGCTTGGTATTGCTTTAGTAAAGGCTCTATGTGGTGACTCTGCCCCTGAGACAGATCTCTTCCTGGGCCCCCAGGCTTTTCCATACATCCTTTGAAATGTGGGTGGAGGCTTCCAAGCCTCCACAGCTCTGGCATTCTGCAAGCCTGCAGACCTAACACCACGTGGATGCTGCCGAGGATTCCGACTTATAGCTTCTGAAGCTGGGGGTCCAGCCATGCCTGAGGCCAATTTAACCACAGCTGGAGCAACCAGGGTGTGGGGACCAGCATCGCAAGGTGGTCCTGGGCAGCTGGCCCATGGAGGGCACCTAGGGCCTGTTTCCTGAAGTCATCTGTCTCTTTACAGGTAGGTCTCAGGGCCTGTGATGGGAATGGCAGTCTTGAAGGTCTCTGAAATACCTTTGAGGTCTTTCTTACATTCTCCTGATAATCCCTGTCTTCTGTATTAAACTCCTTAGCAAATGGCAACCTACACCCTTAGTTTCCTCTGTTGAACTGATTTTCTCACTCTTTTATGTGGCCAGGCTGAAAGTTTTCCAATGTTTTTACCCCTGCTTTCTTTTGAATTATAAATTCTGGCCTTCTGTCTTGACTTTTTCTGCCATAAGTCAGTGTAGGCTGTTGCACATAGCCATGCAGCTTCCAGAATGCTTTGCTGCTTAGAAATTTCTTCTGACAAATACCCTGGGTCAGCACCTTGAAGTTCCACATTCCATTAAACTTCTGGGCATGAACAGAATGTATACAAATTCCTTGCCAGTTCATAGGAAGGGTGATCTTTGGCCGAGTTTCCAATGAGTTCCTTTTCATTCATGTCTGAGATTTTCTCAGGATGACCTTTACTGTCCATAGCTCTATCAGCATTCTGCTCACCACCATTTAACCAGTTTCTAAGAAGTTCCAAACTTTCCCTTGTCTTTTTGTCTTCTTTTGAGTCCTTCAAACTCCTCCAACCTTTACCCAACACCCAATTCCAAAGCCTTCTTCTCATTTTCAAGTATTTGTTATAAGTGACACCCCACTTCTCTAGTATTAATCCATTTCTATTGCTTATAACAAAATACCTGAAACAGTGGAATCTGTAAAGAAACAATATTAATTGCTTATAGTTTCAGAAGCTGGGAAGTCTAAAGTTCAGGGAACACATCTGGTGAGTTCCTTCTTTGGTGGTGACTTCAGCGATGCAGAGTATCACATTGCAAGGTGGTTGACGGCTTGAGCAGAGAGAGCTCCTCACATGCTCTCCTTCTAAAGCCCTCAGAAATGTACCCATGACCACCATTAAAACATCAACTTGTTAATCTGTTTACTAGAGCACGGTCCTCACAATCTAATCACCTCTTCAAGGTCCCACCTTTCAATTATCATAATAGGATTTCCCACCCTCTTAACACTGTCACAGTAGGGGTTAAGTTTCTAATTCATGGACTTTGGGGGACATAATTCAATCCACAGCATGTGACTAGGGCTATGATGTCAATTTGCACAGATGAGATAAGGTTTTTTTCAGTGAATCAGCAGCACACAGGGTTATCAAGAGGAGGTTTAAACTGTGAGAAAACAAACCGGCCTCTGACACTCAGGTGCAAAAGCAATTAATTTATCAGCCCATTGTTTCCCTAACAGGTACCATAAACTATGCGCTGTTGTGGCGTTAAACAACATGGACCCACAAAATTAGGAAGTTATTCATTGTATGTCTCTTTTAGTTCTAATTATGTCAGTGAGAAAGCTTCAGTTTTGTGCTATTTCCTTTAATACCTCTAAAAACGCTCTTAAACTCCACTTTCACCAAAGAACAAGTAAGCCTCAGGACAGGCAACAGTAACCAGAATTTAGCACACTGTTTGTTTCTATCAATGTGCTTTATTTTGCCATTAACTTATATACACTCAGTATCAGCAGCTTGGCGCACGTGATGAAGACAGGCGGCCTTGGCTTGTATCAGCTGTGACATTCGCCAGCTGTGTGACTGGGACAGAGTTCTTCGCCTCTCTGTGCTTTAGTTGGCTCATTTTTAATTGAGAATAAAAACACTCTCTGCTTCAATCTTGTCCTCAAAATTAAATGAGCTAATCCTTATAGAGCCCTTAGATCATTGTCTGGAACACAGAAAGTACTATATAAGCACTCATGAGTAAATACTTGTGTGAACAGTTCACTCAGATATGAAAGATACTGTCTTAAAACAATGAGAGGGCAGGGAGGCTAACCTGAGCCTGGTAACAGGAGGCTGTCCTTGCCCCTGGCAGCCCGTGTCATCCTCGAGGGCACGTTCCTGACTCACCTTTCCCCCAGCCATAGCCCTCAAGGTATCCACAGGCAGTGGCAAAAGTTAGCACCCAAGACGAATATCCATGTGCCAGGCCTGGTCCAGCCACCCTGTGGGCCTGGGGTTGGGGCTCTGGTTGAGCGAGAGGTGGGCCAGCAGCAGCTCTGGCAGGGCCGCCCCTGCTGCGGTGAGGCCTGTCAAGGGAGTGAAGGAGGGCATTTGAGGCTCCAGTGACGGATTGGCCATTACTCTTTTTGTCCCTATCCACTGAGGGTCCTTAGGAGAATGTTGGTCTGCTGTCCCCCTCAAAGCCAGCCAATGTGTGTGGGAAGGGCTTAAGGATATGGGAAAGCTGTTGGAAATGGGGATGTCGGGGCCGTGCGGCAGATGGGAGGGGGTGCCCGGGTGGGGAATGGGCTGTGGAGTCAGACGGGTTCCTCTGCCCACGTCTGTGCCCCTCACTAGCCAGACTTGGATGCAAGACCCTGCTGACCAGAAACGAACTTTGTCTTACCCACCATCCTGCCTCAGCCAGGCCTTCCCTTGCTTACTGGGGACCTTATTTAATAAAAGGCAGATCCAGGGCCTGCATTCCCAGAGATTCTGAGTCGGTGAGACATCTGCTCTTTTAATAAGCACATTAGTTATTCTGATGCAGATAGCTCATGGGACACACTTTGGGAAATCCCGCTTCTGTGGCTTTTTAAAGGGGGATGTTCTTTTGTTGCTACTGGTTTAGAGTCGTCTGTGTGACGTTGCTGCCACAAAAATCCCTTTTGAAAGGAAGGTGAAAAATGTTGCCAGACAGATATGAGTGAAGGCATGACAAAGAACGAATTTATGACGCATAGAGAGCTTCAGACACATCAAGTCACGGTACCCATCTGACCTTTTCATTCTTTGTGAAAAATTATATAAATTGCTCTTAGGTTATTAGCAGAAAGTTATGTGTGCCTAAAATCTTTAGATAAAAAAGTTGGAGGGCCGAGCCCGTGGCGCACTTGGGAGAGTGCAGCACTGGGAGCACGGCGACGCTCCTGCCACGGGTTCAGATCCTATATGGGAATGGCTGGTGCACTCACTGGCTGAGTGTCAGTCACGAAAAAGACAAAAAAAAAAAAAAAAAGTTGGAGCTTTTATTTTTCTGTACTAAAAAGTTCAACCCAATATGAGTTTCTTGGCCTAATTTTCTAGATAGGAGACCTGGAGTGTTCTGATGTTATTATCTATCTTTGTTTTAGTTTTCCCCCAACTTCTCACATCTAGTGAGAAATTCACTCCATGGTGCGTCCAACTTAGAGAAAGTCAGTTGCCAAGGAATAACATTGTAAGCCACAGAAAACAAGGAGGTGAAAACTGCGGTACGAGCTTTGGGGGGTGCTATGAATCACTGCTGTGCTTGGCTCTTTGGTTGATAGAAAGACATCAAGATGGAACTTCTTCCAGCAGGGGATTTTTCTTTATTGTGGTAAAATATGCATAGCATTTGCCATTTTAACCGTGTTTAAGTGTGCAGTTCTATGGCCGTAGTCCCATTCACATTGTCCTACCACCATCCACACCAACCATCTCCAGGACGTTTCCACCTCCACAAACTTAAACCCTGTATCTGTTACACACTAACTTCCCATTCGCCTAACCCGAACCCCCTGGCAACCACCATTCTACTCTCTGTTTATGAATGTGACTACCCTAGGTACCCCATATGAGTGAAATCGTACAATACTTGTCCTTTTGTGACTGGTTCATTTCACTTAGCATGATGGCCTCAAGGTTCATCCATGTTGTAGCATGTGCCAAAATTTCCTTCCTCTTTAAGGCTGGATAATGTTTCATTGTATGTGTATATATCATATATCATTTTACGTATCTATTTATCCCTCGATGGCTACCTGGGTTGTTTCCACCTTTTGGCTATTGTGAATAACGCTGCTATGAACATGGGTGTACAAGTCTCCCAGTCTTGGATTTCAATAATACAAAGTAATGACCCCTTTCCCACTCCCCCTTGCCAAGTCTGGTCTGATATTCCAGAGCTGGAAAGTGGCTGTTGTGTTGCTTGGGTGACACTCAACAGGAGACAGGCTGAGCGGATGACTAAGCTCCCAGAAGCACTGGCCAAGCTCTTAATCATTTCTCTTGAGGTTGAATTTTCTCTCCTGTAGTTCATCTGTTTAGAAGTCCTCACATTTTCCCCCACAAGGAAACACTTAACACATCCCATAGGTATTTTTTTGTTGTTTGTTTGTTTTTATTTGAGTGAGACCTAAAAATTCCATTAGATGATTTGAAACGACAGAAGATAACGGTGATGCTGATGCTGGGGGTGGAGAGGGTAATGTTATCGTCAGCCTCAGCGTTTGCATTCAATGTTGCTTCCCATCTGTGTGTTGCATTTGCTCTGTTTACAGTGTGCAGTCACAGGGTTAGCTAAACCACGGTGGCGTGGAGGAGACCTCCTGGCGAATTCTGCTTGATGTGCAAGTGAGAGGCATATGTTGCTTGCTAATTGCCTGACAGATTTATAATGTTGTGGATATGAGAGTTGAAAGTAACTAGGTAGCGATGACCTGCACCATAGGGCCAGGGCTTGTTTCTGAGCAACTTGTAAGAATCCCCCCTCGTCTCCCTCCCCCAAATGCCAATTAATCTTTAGGAACAAGAAATCAAGTGAGAATGGTAGTGTCTCTACCTCTTATTTTCAAGGTTGTGTCTGAAGGGAATCGTCATCAGCCTATTCCCTTTGAAGGGTGGGTTTTCAAAGTTGCAGAACTCTCCAGAAGGGAGAGTGGTGGGTGCTCAGAGCAGAGTACTCGCTTTAGAGGAGACAGTTTTCTTCTGGTTCTGGCCCCTGCAGGTGCCTCAGCCTCACTCCACTCTTTCAGACTGGCCAGCAGGAGCCTCCCAGGCAGCGCTTCCTGGGAGGCTGGGCTGCTTTCGAATTCAGTTTTTGAAAAGGGCTTTGAAGATACAAGAAAGTATCTTTTCTACATACTAATTCCCCCACCCCCCTTAATATAATCTGGTCTTGCAGTCTCTCCCCCAAACCAGCCTTCCCTCCCCCGGGGTGAACCTGGGAGCCATGGGACTTAGATGCTGAGAGGTTGCATTGCCGGCCACTCAGTCCGCCTTCCCCTGGAGTGGGCTTAGCTCACGTGTTGGGAGACTGCACCTCCTTCCTCCCCACACGATCGCCTTGGTCCTTCAGCTGTTTCTCTTCCCTGGTTCTGAAGCTCCTCTAGCTGGCTTAGAGCTCCTGGGATGAGGAACGCAACCCTCCTTCAACCAGCTCTGCGAGGGAGTGGCTCACCCAGGTCATTGCAGTAGGCCCTTCCAGAGCGCAAACTGAATGTCTCGCATGATTCTCGTTGGAAGTCTTCCAGAAACCACACTGCATCCTTGTTCCTTTCAAAAGACGGGGCGCTGACCATCATATACCCTGTGCACGATCACTTGTGTTGGGTATTCGTCACCAAGCTGTGTGGCACTAGGGTGAGATTGCTCACTGTGTGCTAAGACACAGCTGCTGCATGTCTGGCCGGCATTTGTGTTTCTCATCTGCAGTTGGATTAAAAAAAAATGGAGTAACCAATTAGTCAACATTATGTGTAAGAACTAATGAGACTGAAATTTGGTAGAATGATAAAAGGTAAATATTTTGAAGTCAGATAGCTCCAGGTTTGATGCCGAATCTATGGTGTATTCAATGACATCACAGACTAGTGATTTAACTAGTGATTTAAGCTTCAGTTTCTTCACTTGTAAAGTGGGATAGAAACAACACCTTTTTCATGGGGTTGGTGTGAGGATCACCCGAGGTAATGTATGTAGGGTATCTGGCACACTGAAAATTGTTAGCTGTTATTAAAGGCAGTGGAGAGAGGGAGAGTAGCGGATGCTGGCTGTGCCCACCTGTGCCCACCTGTGCCCACCCATACCCCTCAGTATTCACCATCTGTTGCATGACAGTCTCTCAGTGACCACTTGTAAGCACTAGCAACTTTTTGCTGAGAGCTCTCTCTGGCCATTGTCATCTGCTTGCCAGAGCTCAGAAAGGCCAGATGTGCCCAGGAGTTATCTCCTTGGCTCCCCAGGAGAGGCTCTCTACTAATTAACAGAAGGTGGTAAGAAAACCTCTGGCTCCAAGTAGGGTTACGGGCAGGGGGTGACTCTGAGACACTGTCTGCTGTAGTTCCCCAGCAGGACTGAGTCTCACCTGCCCACAGTGGTCACCTGCTTGATAATGCACCTTATATAGACCTTCCTCCCTTTCCTGCCCCATTTCCTCACCCTCCTACAGGACTGCCTGGGATCACTTTCCATATAAGCTACAACACTTGTGCCCTTGTCTTAGGGCTGTCCTCTAGAGGAACCCAAACTAAAACATTGTGTGACTGATAGAGGCTGCCCTATTTTCCTCTCAGCATCCCCTTTACTTGTGTCTGTTATTTGGAGAGTACGGAGAAGAAAAAATTCTGTTCTCACACAGGTACATTGTTACAAATACTAACAATGAATTTTTAAGATTTTGCTTTGCAATCATAGTATATATTCTCCAATTAAACTGTTCTAGAAGCATGAGAGATGGGTAGTAATTGTTTTCAGAATGGAATCATTAGCAGAATCTAATAACCACTTCTATTCCACAAATCTTAGTCAAGCAAGAAGCAGCGGAACCTTTCGAGAACAGTGAAACCTGCCTCCAGTGTGCAGTATTTACTGTCTCAAAGGGACAGCTGTGCATTTTCCATGGTACAAATGGCACTGCACAGCTGGCTGTTCTGAGGTGACAAAGGCATGCACCAGGCAGGCTGCCATCCTCACTTGTGCATTTGATGCAAGGAGATGTGCAGAAGCCAGAATTTTAAAAATGACCAGCGCAGGGTGCAGCCCTTCTAGTCACTGACACCTTCATGCGAAGGTTGGACCTACACAGAGATGGAAGACAGGGTTTTTCTCAAAATTTGCACAACAATGAGCTTATGCAGCTGCACCGGCTCATGCACTGGCACTCTCTGATGTGTTAAGATTTAGTGTGCCACCCAGGCAGGTGTATGATCTTTTTCATTACAGTTTTGAAGTGGTTAAAATATATTTTACGCCACCACCACTTGACTAGAGCCCCCGGAACCAGGTCTGAAACCCTTACAATCTAGCATCAGCCTGCAGACATGCCAGCTTCTCCCCTTGGTCTTCCAGCTCCAGGGGAGGCAGATGGGCACAGAGGCAAAGTCAAGCTGCAGAAGAGTCTGACTGAGAATCACTGAGGTTGCTTAGTGGAATGAGTCTCTCAATCCATCAACTCTGCTCCTGGCAACAAAATTATTGCCAAAATAATACCTGTTGCTCCATTCCCTGAGCACTGGCCATGTGCCATGCACTCTGTGCTCAGCACTTACACACTTCATCTCGCTGGATGCAGCAAATGTGCCACGAGGCAGGTATAATTACCATTTCATAGAAACTGGAGCACAGAGAGGTTAGGTCACTTGCCCAAGGTCACACAGTGAAGGAGCGGCAGAGCTAGGATTTGAACCCAGATCTGTCGGACTCCAAAGGCTACATGAAGACCACATCCTTAATAGGCATAATTGCACCTGTGCATGCTTCCTTCTTCACTCCACGAATTTATTAACTGCTGCTAATGGCACAGATGAGAAAAGGCGGAAAATGAGGAACTTTCTCCTCTCAGTGAAAATGGTAAAGAGTTGTGTACTTTTCTCCATTACCAATAATTCTTTGGAATTGTAAGGGTTTGCAAAACAACAGCGACAACAACAATAACAACAACAAATATAACCTGGTGGTGGGGGGGACTGGCTTTTACTGAGAGATCTGCAAACTTGGGTGATTTTTTTCATTTTCTTGCTTAGAGTCAGCGAAAGCTGGATTCCTCTCTGATGTTTCCAGTGGGTTTCCTCGAACAGAAGACTCCCCAGGGTCTGGATTTGAAACCAAGACCAAAAGTGCAGTGCTAGCCAAGAGATGCTAAGTAGAGAAATGGAGGCTCACAGAGCATGAGTCACGTGCCTAAGGTCCTGTGGTGGCAGGTCGGGGTTTGAATGCAGGTTGGGCAGAATCCTGGGCTGCAAGACCTCTGGGTGTTGCACGTGGTTGTTACAGAGAGGGGAGCAAGTCAGGGCGGGTGGGCAGCTGTGGGGCTAAGAGGTCTGAGTTGGTTGATGGGTGGGGCAGGGATCTGTGGGCAGTGCCAATCCTGGTCAGCCCATGGATGGCAGAGGTTTAGTTTCAGAGTTTAAATATGTTGCCAGAGGGTGGCTGGGGGAGAACAAATGGGGCCTTACCCAGGAGCATAGCTGGGCTCTACCAATAAGCATGCTAAACGATACAGGTTGAACATCCTTTATCCGAGATGCTTGAAACCAGAAGTGTTTCAATTTTGGAATATTTGCATATACATGGTGAGATATTTTGGGAATGGGACCTAAGGCTAAACACAGAATTTATTTGTTTCATATATACCTTATACACATAGCCTGAAGGTAACTTTCCACAATATTCTTAATAATTTTGTGCATGAAACAAAGTTTGTGTACATTGAACCATTGCGAAAGCAAAGGGGTCACTGTCTCAGCCGCCCATATGTCAATCTAGTTATTTGTCATCACCATCATTTCTGACCCTGAATTTTTATGCTACTGCTGAGCAATCATTTTCTTATACTTATTCACACATAAGTACTGTAACAGTAAAAATAAGAAAAAGTAAAAAATATGACATACTATGAATACAGGAAAAAAAGGGTAACTAAGGGCAAAGCAGCATCACCCAGATTCCGGCATCAGTTGTTAAACCACAGCAACAATAAACAACGGTAGGCTTTCGGTCTCCACCTACGCTGCTGTGTTTTGATTAAAAGGTTTCTGTCCACTGTATTTTTAAGGTGAGAATAAACATCAGAAGTAGTTGAGAGACTAGGAAGTGGGTCCTCTAGGGATGAGGAGGCGTTCTGCTGCATGGCTTTTTGACATGCTTCCTCCAGAGTCATCTGCCTCATTAACAACGGGTTTTGTCTTAGAAGGCTCTCTGTGATTTTATAAACTGACATGATTTCTCGTTCTGTTATAAATGCGCGCTGCTTTAGGCCTTCAATAAGCCCATCACACGTTTTCACTGTGTCAACTGTAGGCATGCTTTCTGCAGTATTAACAACATCGTCTTCATTGTCACTATTATAGGCTTGAGTATTCCTTATCCAAATGCTCAGGACCAGAGATGTGGAATTTTCCACGTGTAGCCTCATGTTAGTGCTGAAAAAGTTTTGGATTTTGGAGCATTTCAGATTTTGGATTTTCTGCTTAGGGATGCCCAGCCTGTCTATCCCACCAGCTTTTGATCACCTTCTCTATGTGTCCCAGTTTCTGTTTCTCCCCTCCATTCCCCACCACTTGGGAGGAGTGGCTCTCAATGGTAGGCGGGTTTTCAGGCTCTGGTCCAGTGTTCTGGGGTCCATGGAAAGGCTCTGGTCACAGCAGGAAGGCTTGGGTGTGGTCCCAGAGCTGGGACAGTGGATCGAGCACACACTTGGTGAAGGCTGGACTCAAGGACCTCCAGGGTCCTGGGGTTCACACCAGTTTACAGTCTATCAGTTTTTATCTCTATAAAAATAATTCCTCCTCATTCCCAACCACCTTTCCTCATTATGGCTGCTGGGATTAGGGCTTCTGTGTTGCTGTCTGACTTGACTGATATTGATTCATGGCTAAGGCTGAGTTTGCAGACTGAAGGCCTTCAGCACCTCCAATCAGGGCAGGACCTGGATGCTAGACTTACAGTCAACACAACTCTAGGTATTTACTAATTTCAAAGGGAAAAATGTGGAGCCATCTGATGGTCACCACTCTAACCATGTAGTCAAATCTAGCATCATCAATAAAGGGGCAGCCTGGCATCACGGGCCTCCTGCCATGAAACAGTATGAAGTGCTCAGACCACCCTGTGGAACGTGATTGTCCACATGCTTAGCTGGATCAATCAAGTCCCTAGACGTAACACCCAATTCACAGGAATTACTCTGACGGAGGGGTAGACTAACAAGGTCAATGACACCAGAAGGAAATAGTCAGAAAAATCAAGAATGTTTACTTGACAGTCTTGGAATTCTGTAAGACAAGTGGCATGGGTGCTTCAAGATTTCAATGTCATGAGAAAAACAGGAGGGGCCATTAAAAGGGGCTGAAGAGACATAATTAAATGAAATGTGCTTGATCAAATTCTATATAAATTATAAAACATATTCTAGAGATCTTTGAATATGGACTGGACACTGGATAACGTTATGAAATTATTGTTCATTTTTCTTAGGTGTAATAATGGTATTGTGGTTATGTAGGAAATATCTTTTGGAGACCCAATGCTGAAGTTCTTGGAGAAGGAGTGTCATAATGTTATCAATATATTTTCAAATGATTCAGCAAAGAAATGTATATAGACACGGGCATGTGCACACACATGCACACATGCAATGAGACAGAGAAACAGAGTGAGACAGAGAGAGAGGAGAATAGTACAAATGCGGCAAAACACTAGTTCTTGGTGAATCTAGGTACAGATCTATGGATGTTCACTGTGCTATTTTGTAAATTTAAAATATTTCAAAATAAAAATTCAGAAAAAAACGGATCTAGATGATTTGAACTCACACAGGTGCCAGTGCAGACCCATCCCCTGTGGGGTGTGCTCCTAACCTGTGCTTCTGTCAGTGACCAGTGCCTGATCCACTCACCTGACCCCCCAGGGGCTCTGCTTTGGAGATGGCTGTCAGTGATCAGAGGGATATCTGGCTGCCCTACCTGGTGGCCAACTGGAACCTTGGCCTATTTATTAAGCTTCTGCTTCAACTTAGCAGGACACAACCAAAGAAAATCTTCTAGGTTGTTGGTGGAGACTGAGTGCACCACATCCCCATTCTGCTTTTTCTCTGTGTAGATTAAAGATTTTGGTGCTTAGACCTAATGGTGATGTGGAACTTGAATGGGGTGTGTGGTGTGTGTGTGTGTGTGTGTGTGTGTGTGTGTGTGTGTGTGTGTGTGTGTGTGTGTGTGGAGGTGGGGGCAGTTGCTACCTTACTACTTTGACAAAGGTTGGGAAGAGGGGAGAGATGGCGCCCATTCTCATTAGCACCCTTTGAGTGGAGAAGGGGGAAACATCTTGTGAATATCACTTATTACTCAAGTGTCAGAACATCTTGTGTCCTGGAAAGTTATGAAGCAGACCTGTGAATTGAATAAGGAGATGAGCTTCAGGTAGGATGGGAAGGGGCCAGCTTTGTCCCGGTGACATCACTCTTTCCTGCTGTCCTCCGCTGACAATTCCTGGTCACGCATGTAGACCAGGAGGGGGCAAGGAGAGAGTGAGTCACTCTGGAATGGAATTTTATTCCACAGGTGATGGATGGACAGAACAGCCACTCTTACTCTCCTCTTGTCAGTGTCTGTGCCATTTAATGTGGCACTGAGTCATTAGCTTCTTGCTTTGTGGGAATTAATCTTGCTTTCCCACCTAAACCTTTGAAGCCTATATACCTTCTGTATCCCCCACATGTCTCTCGGTCGTGCTTGGCACATGGGAGATATTTTGCAAACACTCTGTCACTGATACAATGGACTTTATTGATTGATTGATTGATTTGGTGGAGGGAGGCTGGTACAGGGATCAAACCCTGGACCTTTGTGCTATCTGTACCATGATCAACTCAGCTAACAAGCCAGCCCTGATACAATGGATTTTGATTATTCAATTAGATCTCAGTGATAGAAAAAAATATAAATCAAACTGTTGTAAACAAAACCAGGAATGTATATACCTGGTTCATATAACTGGTAAGTCCAAGTATTAGTGGCTTTAGGCATAGCTCGCTGCAGGGCCTTATACAGTGTCCATGTGGCCTGGCCTCTCCAAAGCTTAGCCCTGTTCTACTGCATGTTAACTTAATTCTCAGGATTCACATGGTGACAAGATGCTGTTCCAGTCCTACACCCCCTAAGCTCTAAGTACAAAGGAGAAGGAAGAGGGACTTTCTCAGCAATAGTAGACAAAGTCACATCTCATTGGCTGTGACCGGGTCACATGTCCATCCCTGAGCCAAGCACTGTGGCCGAGAGAATGTGTACTCTAATTGGCCAGGCCTGAGTCAAATACACACCCTGGGGTCAGAAATGAGGTTGGCTTCACTGGAAACACAAGATCTGAGGGCAGGGAAGGGGTGGTTGTCCTAATCACTTCCTATTCACCCCATTGGCTAGGGAGGGATCTTGTCCTAGGGTTATGGGGTGGCTAACACATGACATTGACACTGGATGGATGAGATCGACAGTTTATTAGCCACGTATATGCACAGCCTGGGGGAGGAGGACACGGCATGCCATGCAGGGTGACACAAAGGCTGCACTGGGACCCAGAGTGAACACCAGGGGCTGTGGGAGGCAGGCTTTGTAGCATCAAATGGGTGGGGTGACCCCTGGTTTCCCCACCCATGTTATTGGCTTATCTGAATAATTCTTTGGGCTGGTAGGGAACCGAACCTGACACTTGAGATAACTGGGAACTGCTTCTAGTCCCCTTTATAAAGAGAGCCCTACTTAAAGACAGTGTTTAGAAATGTCAGCATTCGGCAACACTCAGGATGGGCCCACTGCCCTGCTCCAGACTTGACTCCTCTTTCATAATGTGCAGGGGCCCTCCCTAGCCTGAGTACTTCAGTGGACTGGATCAGATGCCTGGCTAAACCTGATTCCAAGTCTTATCATGATAGGAAATCTCTGTTATCCAATTGGAACCATTAAAAAATGCAGGATGACTAGAGTTAATAATGTATTGTATATTTCAAAATAGCTAGAAGAGAGGTTTTTGAACGTCCTCATCACAAAGAAATGATAAATGTTTAAGATGATGGATATGCTAATTAACCTGATTTGATCATTACACAATGTATACATGTATGGAAACATCATGTCATACTCTATAAATATATACAATCATTATGTGTCAATGATAATTTTTTTTTGAAAAGGAAAAAATGCCATTTAATGCTTTTGGGACACAAGGCTGGAATTCCTGCTGATAAAGCTTATTGGGGTGATAGGTGATTTGATCTGATAATTACTAAAGCAAACATTCTTGACTTTTTTTTAAATGAAGCTTTCTGAGAATCAGATTAAAAACTATGGACTCATCAAAAACATAGGTATACACCCCAGACTTCACAAACAATTTCTTGGGGGTTTATGTACCCTCTAAAATTCCAGCATTCTATATACATCATGATTAGAGAACTCCATAGCTTTTGGAGCCATATTTGAAGAAGCTGATTGGTAGCTAGTCAGCTAAGGCAACCTTTATTCCTGAGAAGGAGGCAGTTTATATCTCATGTCTGCAAATACAGCACATCTGCAGGGCAATAGCTTTGGAAATCCAGGAGTTCTGTGCCATTGGTCATTGGCAGTTCTGTTTGAGGCTACTAGGTCAAAGTGCACATATATCCATCTATCACTGCTCTAAACACATTGTTGCTATGCAATAGACTCTTCTTAATATTTGTAAGGGAGAATAAAGAGTGAAAAACACTTTTTTAGAAGTTGGGCCCCAAGATGCCCTCTTAATAAATATATTAATTTGTGAAATTCATCAATGTCACCTGCACTGTCATGGAAAATAACATGTGCTGCCTGCTTTAAGCTCAAATGGCAAGTGAACTTTCAGAGAGGTGACTTTAACATGCATAATAGGGAAAGTTGCTGGATATAGTTGTGGATCCAACTCTGAAATCCTTGCTTAGGCAAAGGAAGAGATGAGCAAAACAAAATCATTTAATACCACATTTAGCAAATTCTCCCAGTGCTTGAGGTTTATTTATTTGTTCATACAATGAATATTGATATTGATTGAATTCCTACTCTGTGCTGGGAATTTTCCTAGGGGACTGATGGAGTTTGGATGTGTTGTCCTCACCAAAACTCATGTGGAAATTTGATGCCCATTGTGGCAGTGTTGGAAACTGATTGAGTCATGGGGGCAGATCCCTCATGAATGGATTCATGCTCTCCCTGGGGGCAGGAGGATTAATGAGTGAGTTCTCACTCTATTAGTTCCTGTGAGAGCTGGTTGTTTAAAAGACCCTGGCACCTTGTCTCTCTCTCTTGCTTCCTCTCACCATGTGATCTGCTTGTACCTGCCGGCTGCCTGCCACTTTCCACCATGAGTAGAAGCAGCCTGAGGCCTGTGCCAGATGCAGCTGTCCCAGAATCATAAGCCAAATAAACCTCTCTTCCTTGTAAATTACTGTTTCAGGTATTTCTCTTCTAGCAACTCAAAATGGACTAATACAGAAAATTGGTACCGAGGAGTGGGGTGTTGCTAAACAGATACCTGAAAATATGGATGCAGCTTCGGTACTGGGTAATGGGCAAACGTTGGAGGAGTTTGGAGGACTTAGAAGAAGAGAAAAAGACAAGGGAAAGTTTGGAATGTCTTAGAGACTTATGTGGTGGTGAACAGAATGCTGATAGAAATGTGGACAGTAAAGACCATGCGGATGATGAGGTCTCAGATAGGGATGAGGAACTTATTGAGAATTGGACAAAAGATCACCCTTGCTACACCATAGCAAGGAACCTGGCCACATTGTGTCCATGCCCTTGGACTTTGTGGAAGGTGGAACTTAAGAGTTGTGAACCATAGCATTTGGCCAAAGAAATTTCTAAGTAGCAAAGCATTAAGGAAGCTGCATGGTTGCTTCTAAGAGCCTACTCTGAGTTATGGCAGCAAAATCATGATGTAAAAATTACATAAGTAAAAAAAAAAAAAAAGCCAGAATTTAAAAGGGAAGCAGAGCGTAAAGTTTTCAAAAATTTGCAGCCTGGCCATGCGGTAGAGAAGTGGAGAGCAGGAGAAAAATGCAAGGGTGAAGCAGATAAACTGGTTGCTAAAGACATTATCTTGGTGGTGAGGCAGCCAGATGCTAAGAACCAGGACAATGGAAAAAATGCCCTAAAGGCATTTGAGAAGTCTGGAAGGGTGCCCCACCCATCACAGGCCTCGAGGCCTAGAAGGACTGAGTTGACTCAGAGGACAGACCTGGGGTGCAGCTGCCCTCGGGAACCTGCTCCCTGCATCCCAGCTGCTCTGGCTGGAGAGGCCTCAAGTGTGATTTGTGCAGCAGCCCTGGAGAGTAGAGGCCTGAAACCTCAGTGGCGTCCACCTGGTGTTAAGTCTGCAGGCCAGCAGGACATGAGAGCAGTGGAGGTGTGGCAGCCTCCATCCAGATTCCAGAGGATGCATGGAAAAGCCTGGGGACCCAGGCAGAGACCTGCCACAGGGGCGCAGCCACCACAGAGGCCATCTACTAGAGCAATGCTGAGCAGGAATGTGGGGTCAGATCCCCTACAGAGAGCCCTCACCAGGGAAATGTCTAGTAGAGCCAAGACAGCAGAGCTTCTGCCAGGACCCCAGAACTGCAGGGCCATGGGTAACGTGCAACACTGGCCTGGAAAAGCTGCAGGAACCAGCGCTGCCCCCGGGATGTGTGTGGCAGAGCTGTGGAAGCAAGGTTGCCCAAGGCTTTGGGGGCCCAGATGCCCAATTGTGCCCAGAATGCAGGACTTGGAATCAGAGATTATTTTGGAGCTTTAAGACTTAATGTCTGTCCTGCTCTGTTTTGGACTTTTTTTGGGGGCCTGTATCTCCTTTCTTCTGGCCTATTCCTCCCTTTTGGAATGGGAATGTGTACCCAGTGTCTATTCTACCATTGTATCTTGGAAGTAGATAAATTTAGTTTTGTTTTTACAGGTTCACAGCTGGAAAGATTTTTGCTTTTGGTCTCAGAGGAGACTTTGGACTTTGGACTCTTACGTTGGTGCTGGAACAAGCTAAGACTTTTGGGACTGTTGGGATGGAATAATTGTATTTTGTATGTGAGAGGGACATGAGTTTTGGGGGACCAGGGGCAGAATGATGGAGTTTGGATGTGTTGTCCCCTCCAAAACTCATGTGGAAATTTGATCCCCCATGTGGCAGTGTTGGAAACTGATTGAGTCATGGGAGCAGATCCCTCATGAACGGATTAATGCTCTCCCTGGGGGAGGGGGGATTAATGAGTGAGTTCTCCCTCTATTAGTTCCCACGAGAGCTGGTTGTTTAAAAAGATCCTGGCACCTCCTCTCTCTCTCTTGCTTCCTCTCACTGTGTGATCTGCTTGTACCTGCCGGCTGCCTACCACTTTTTCACCATGAGTAGAAACAGCCTAAGGCCTGTGTCAGATGCAGCTGTCCCAGAATCATAAGCCCAATAAACCTCTCTTCCTTATAAATTACCCAGTCTCAGGTATTTCTGTTATAGCAACACAAAACGGACTAACACAGGGACATAGCAGTGAACATAACTAAGGTCCCGTTCTAATGGTCATTACCTTCTACACTTGAAATTTGCCATCCCAATATCCATTCATCCTTGTTCTGGTAACATGACTTTAGCTTAATGTGACTTCAGGTAATGTGACTTTAGCTTAAGGTTCTACCTCTTTTTCACTGTCGATTCTCTTGGTTTGAGGGGCAGATTTCTGACCCATAGTTAACCCAGTTAGCATAATTACATCCATCCCAAGCTCCCAGCCACAATGCAAGTATGACCCAAGCTCGTCTAATCAGAGCAAATTTCGGGATTTTTGCAGGAGCTATCAGAAATATATATATATATATATATATATATATATATATATATATATATGAGGATACTTCAAAAAGTTCACAGAGAGATTTGTATTATCTTTTAATTATATTTTTCCACAAACTTTTTGAAGTACCCTCATATTTTTTTTTCTTTTTCTCTACTGATCTTGAACCTGTGAGTCTATAAGCTGGAGCTACCAGTGTTGACTTGCCCCACAAAGAGACAACTGATTTGAGTATGACCACAACAAAGAAGTGGCATTGAGTGACGTTGCCAAGGGCACCAAGGCTTCACGACATTGTTTAGTCCTAGATCAAACTGAGCATGAACCAGAGGATCCCTCTGGAGGTTATTGTCCAGGCCAGTTTGAGTTGGGTTTTCTATCAATTGCTACTAGGGGAATCCTAATTGATTCACCTGCTGGCCTGGAAGACTTTGTGAAGTAGTTGCTGCTACAAGTATGTTCTGAATATCTGGTGTGTGCCAGGTTCTCTGAGGACAGATGTGCCTGGCCAAACTGTGGAGCAAGCGAAGGTGGGCATGGCCTCTCCTTCCTTCCGATCATCAGCCCCTTCTCCTCGCCCCCAATCCCCTGTCCCACATTCCCTTCCTACCTTTCCCAGGCACTGGTCCTGTGTTCCCTCTCTGCTCTCCCAGCAGTCAGTCAGTCTTTACTTGGATAGTGAGGGCCAGGTGCCTTGGCATAAAGAAAGAGGACTGGACCCGTTATGGGAAGAAGACTTGCCCTTTAGTTCCATTCTGCAACTGCCCATTGAGGTGGTCCAGGCGAGCTATGTAACTGCTTGCGATTTATTTTCCAAAAAGAAAGGTGGAAATAATTATAATAATAATACCTTCTCTTTCATGTGAACTGGTAAAGATGAAAAAGGTAATGCATGGGAGAGTGTGTTGAAAAAAGCAAATCGACATGAAAAATATGATGTTGTTAATAAGCAACCTAAAGTGTGACTCTACCTGGGAAATTTTGCACTTTAAAAAGGAGATCTTTGATGAGGAAAACCCCTTTATTACTTACATGAATGAAGCTATAATGGTGAAATGACAGCCATTAGAAAGGGTTGATATTCTGAGGTTAGGCCCTGCTTAACTCCCCAGGTACCTTGTGCAGGTGCCTCCTCCCCTGGCTCTGTAGCTGTTTTGTTCCCAGGTAGTAGTTGAGACTGGAGGTTCCTGGTATATAAAGGAGAATGTTTTTCTTTTCATTGCTGGATATTTTTGCAGCACTCAGGAGACGAGAAGTGGTGTTGAGGAAAAAGAATGGGTTGAATGAACAACCTGGATCCTTTGACCCAAAGAAGAATGTAGGTGGGTACAGTGTGGAGCTGTTCTTTCCTTCTTCTGAAGGTAAAAAAGCGATTGATGCAGGACAGATACTAGGAAGAAGATTGCTGGTGAATGAAGGCTAAGAACTTGAGAACAAATGAAGAGTTGTTCCGGAAGAATGGGCTGGGAAGAATCGAGCTCACCGTTGAATCAGATCAGTGGCCAGATTCATATCCAGCAGGAATGCCCTGGTTAGAAGGCTGGATGGATGGTGTCAGAGTTATCTCATCTCAGAGATGCCAAGATCCTGAAGACCTTCAGTGTTTAGCATGAGTGTAGGGGGAAAGCAACATCTTATTCCTCTTGAGCTTTCTAACCAGTTGCAGCAAGAAACAGAAGGCTACATTTTTGACCACTCTTTGGGGGTAAGCTTCTCTTTCACAGTGTGTATATTTCTAGGGAAATTACTTATACTGTTATCTGACTGTCTCTTCACCAGGAGCCGTTGAGCAGCTTCCAAACATTTCCTGGAAGCGACCTTTCAGTTTGGATCTTTGTGAGACAACCGTAGCATTTCCTGCCGAGTGCATCTAACCCGGTGGCAGGTAGAATACTTGGAAGAATTGAGGAACTGGCATGGTTTCTTGGGGAATCCCACTGAGAATTGCCCTCCCATCCTGTGACCTATGTTTTTCTTTTGTTCTTCCTCTAAAAAAAAAAAAGAGATGTAATTTATACACAATAAAATCACAGACTTTAAGTTTAGAGTTGGATGAATGTTGACAAATGTATGTACCCGTGTAACCAACATCTCAATTAGGTACAGAATATTTCTAACACATCAAAAAAGTTTTCTTATGCCTTTTTCTTGTCTCCACCCAGAGGTAACCACCACTTTGCTTTTTGCCTTCTATCACCATAGCTCAGTTTTGCCTGTTCTGGAAATTCATATAAATGGAACCATACGGTATGTCTTCCTTTATGTGGCTCTTTTGCTCAAAATAATAGTCTTTTTTTTTCTTTTGGCAGCTGACAGTATGAAGAAAAATAAGTCTTGAGATTTATTCATGTGTTTGCACGTATCCATAACTCTTTCCTTTTTATTACTGAGTAGTATTTCATTGTATGAATATGCCGCTACTTGTCCACTCTCCTGTAAATGAGCATTTGAGATGTTTCAGTATCTGGTTATTATGACTCAAGCTGCTGTAAACATTTTGTACAAGTCCCTTGGTGTTGATTAGCACAGAGCAGGATCCAAAAGAGAGGGGTGGGAACAAACAAACAAACAAACAAACAAACCCAAAAGAATTGAGTAGAACCACGCAAATTGTCAGTTTTCGCCAACGTGTCATGGTAATTCATCGTCTTCTCAACAAACAATACTGGAACAACTGGATATCCTTATGAAAAAAAGAAACTTAGCCCCTACTTCATGTCACATGCAAAAATTAATTTGAGACGTAATATAGCCCTAAATATAACAGCTAATTTTATAAAACGTCTAAGGAAAACATTGGAGAAAATCTTTACAAATGTGGAGGTAGGCAAAGGTTTCTTAGTACACAAAAGGAACAATCATAAATGAGGAAATTAATAAATTAAACTTCATCGAAATTTAAAATCTGTGCTCTTTAAAAGGTACTGTTAGGAAAATGAAAAATTAAGCCACAGATGGAGAGAAATTATTTGTAATATGTGTAACTAACAATGGACTACCATTCAGAATATGTTAGAAATTCCTTCAAATCAATAATGAAAAGCAATAACCCAATTTTAAAAATAGGCAAAAGACACAAATAGGGACTTCACAAAACAGATGAAAGAATGGCCAGAATGCACAAGAAAAGGCGTTCAGCATCATTAGCCACCAGGGAATGCTAATCAGAACCACAATGAGATTTCAACGAAGATGCAGCTGGTAGCAGAGAAGCGCAGGACTGAGTGAGGGAACCCAGGTTCTAGTCCTGTCCTGGTCCTGCCCCCAACTCCCTGGGGGTCTTGGCAGGGCCCTGGACTTCCTGCAGATGAAGGAACAGAACTGGCTGTGCACTAAGCGCAAAGGCCTACTTATTTTTAATTTTTTTCTTGCCTCAATATTCCAGGATTCTAATTTGTGCCAAAGCATCTATGTCAATGAGATCCTGTTGGTGGCTTCCACACAAAGAGCTCTCTTTGGACAAAGTGAGGAAAGAGATACTTTGATTTTTCACATGATGAATTTGAAAAGAATAGACAAAATCTTGCTAGGAAAGAAAGTTTCTAGCTTAAACTTTTCTAAGTAATGACGTATCTTTCCCCCCCGAAACTTCATTAATTCATGCATTTTCTCCTTTGATAGAGTAACACCTGCTCTAAAGATATGAAATTGTTAATCACTTTCAATGTGCTTTACCTCTTTCCTGGAAGTAGAAAAATTACCTTTTGTTATATGGAATTTGGCTTAATGCACTTCAGTGTCAGGAATAATGCTGTATTCTCAGAGGTCTTATAAGTATTACTGCTGGAAAGTGGGTGAAAGAACAGAGAATATTCAGCTTAGAAAAGAGAAGTCTCTCTCTCTCACTCTATTTACCTATCTATATCTCTTTGAGTGTTCATAGAATAATTAAAGGGCTATAATATAGATAGACTTTAAATTGTCATCCCCAAAGCACAATTTGAACACATGGATATAGGCTGTGGGCAAGTCTGTTTCTACTCCAACAACAATACGTCCTTCTGGAAATGGAATGAGCAGGGAGTGAGTTCTGCCTTCCTAGAGATGCCAAGCAGACAGACATTTACTGAGACCATTGTGGAAGATATTCATGGACCAAGTTGAACTTGGTGACCTGTCCTGAAATTCCTCTTGGATCTTTGGTGTTGTAGGCTCATCAGCAAGTCCATATCAGGCAACCACAGTGGGAAGCCTGGATGTGTGGGTCGCAGTAGGTAAGGGTCACTGTGCTGACTGCCTGTTGCCAGGGCACACTCTTAGAGCAGCTAGGTAGGTGCCACTCAGATAAAAAGTATAACTTCTGTAAATGAAATTATAAGGAGTTGTTGCAAATTTGTGTTCTCTGAAGGTGGCTTTGGTTTTTGAAAAAAGTCCGGTCAGTCTGAGATCATCATGCTGTATGGTGCTGTTTGGGCATTTAAAAAAAAATCCAACAACGTATGCATGACTACAGAGGCTGAAGTTGATTTTCTTGGCGTGCCTATAAGCTCATATGAAATATGAGAGGTTTCCCCAAAGTGGCGCTTTGAAAATGTGTGTAGCCACAAAGCACTGGAGGAAGCTGTAGTCAATGAGCATCTAAATTCTCAAGTGAATTTTCAGAGATTAGCCTTATACTTTACAGACATGGTGCTAATCACATCTAGACAATGGATCAACTGTTTATTTCCTATGGTAGAGCATTTCTGAGGCTGCTAGAAGCTCGGACCCATGTTTCCTTCTCTAGAGAATTCATCACATTCCATGGGGATTTTATAAAGACCCAGCAGGTGCTGCCCAGCCTGGCCCTTCAGTGCTCTGACTGGACTGCTTTACCTAACTGTCTTTACTTCCTCACTCTTGGGGGCTCACTGATCTGTTGGTGCAGCACCATGGCACTTCTGGAGGGCTCTACCTGCTTGGCACTTGCTCACAGCTGGATGGTTGCTGGAGCTGGCCACTTCCAAACACCTGGGAGTGGCTGCCTGCTTTTTGGGATATGAGGCACCAAAAATGCCACTGGTAGTCTTTTTCAAAGGGATCACAGCCTGTCTGTCCTTCAAGAGGGACCTGGCTTAAATTATAAATTCTTATGTGAGAGTGAGCCTGCTGAGATATCCGGATGCAAGTTTATATAATGAATGAGGCTAGAGCCATCCCCAGACAGCAGGCTTTGGTAAATGGAAAAAGAGATCATTAGGGCAGATGACAGGGTTGCCAAAGGGACCAGAGAAGGAAGAGACAGACCAGCTGAAGATAAGCATCAGGGATGACATCACAGCTTTGTTTAAAGTCAGTCCTGCAATTCTGTACTGACAAAGGCAGAAATCGGGCAGTCTTATCATGAAGCATCCAGAATAACTCTCTTTTATTGGTTAACGATCCTGGGGTTGGACAAGAATGCAGGGAGGTGCACTAGTGGTCTTCAATCTGCATGGCTGTGACATGGAAGGGGGTGGCTCTTGGTTATTTGCCTCCCCCTCAAACATTCTCCCTACTCCTGCAGGTCAGCGCTCTGTTTGTGGGTTCACCTTGCCCCCTTTCTCAGTCATTTGGGTATGAATGAGTCATTCAGTCTCATTCTCAGGCCATGGGTAGGGATGAAGCATGTGACCCAGGCCTGAGAGAATCAATCAATCAGGATTCCCTGGCCACAGTGATAGGATCAAAATTGGCAGCAACAATGACATTCAATGATATTTTTCTGGGAGTGCTGGGACCAAGGCAGAGGTCTTTCTTGCCAGACTTGAGCCTGAGAGGATATAGAGCTGGAATTCTTGCAGCTATTTTGAAACTACCAGGAGCCCGAGACTGAAGCCAATTCAGTGCAGAGTAGAGAGTTGAAAAGAACCAAGTCCTGATGACGTTGCTTGTACTCTGATTCCAGTTGTGCCTCAAGCCTGATCTTCCACAGGACTTAAATTGTTTTGTCTTAAATAAGTTTAGGTTGAGCCATCTGTTGTTTGCGACCACAGAAGCTCTGCCTATACCTGTTCTGTGTCAGAGCCCAGCTGGTGGGCAGGGCCTGGGTGCAGGTGAGGCAAAACTAATGCATTGCTGTAAGTTGCAGGCTGGTGTGTTGCAGTTCCCTGTGACGCAGAGCTTTCAACAGAGCTGTCTGAAGAAGGCACAAGCTCCTTAGAGCGTAAATGCCTTTTCAGTGGCAGGATTTGCAACTTGCACAAGAAGATCACTTGGTTGGGCTAGTATAGAATAAATTCAGGCATGAAATGAGGGGTTTAATTGGGCAGCTCTTTAGATCTACGTGTTTCAAAGTCATTTCTTAATGACTACAGCAATGAAGTCACAAGCCCTTTCAGATTCTCTCTCTCAAAAAAATAATAAACATAATGTGGCACAAAGAGTCTAATTTTGTGATCTCTAAAACAGACTCTGGTTGCAGGACTGTGACAACTAGGCCTCCTCCACCAACCTAGTTGGCTCGCCCCTCTGCGCTGCCAGTGAGTTGACCTACTAAGCCCTCCAAACCCCTTCCATTTTCTGCCCCTCTGCACCTACACTCTTGGCCTCACCAGGAATTTCCCCTCTTTCTGATTACCTTCTTTGCCTTATAAATGGCAACTCTCCTCTGTGAGGCTGTCCCCTCTGGCCACCTCAGACCAAAGGGATGCTCCAACATTTTACCTTTGAGCGATCCAGTTTTCTGAAACACTTCTTTGGGAGTTATTAATATGATTTTACATAGTTCTCTGATGTTTCTTTGTTTTTTGTTGGCTCACCATCTTCTTGAGGGCAGAAATGGATTATGAATTTTAGCACCCAGCACGTGGCTTTGCACAGGCTGTGCTCAGTTGAT